>NC_134037.1:138766350-139366350 GCF_965140245.1 Athene noctua | reverse complement strand
TGTATAATTACTCTGTAATTATAGCATTATCTATAGCAAAAATAGGAAATAGTGCTACATGAAAAGAAAATGTTCCTGTCTTAGGATGAGTTTAGATACACAATTTCTATTTCCTGAATATCTTGAAATTACCTGGACTGAAGACATTTACATAGCAGGATAATTCAGCTCCGATTTAGGTTAAGTACTGTATATATAATGAAGTAAATATTTAAATTTTTTACTTTTAAAAGAAGAAGCTGTGTAGAGAGAAGGAACTAATGGAGCCTGGTTTTCTGTAGATCTATGCCTATAGAAAGACACAGGCAGCAGCTACCACGGCTGAGTTTGAATCCAACATTTCATTTTTTCCTCACTGTGGCTCCCTCTGAACTCTTCCTGCAGCCATGGGTTTCCCCGAAATCTGTAGAAATGTCAATATGTTGCCCTCTCTCTCTGTCTTGTTTGGAATTGGCAGTGGTTCAGGATGGGACCCCTGGACAGACAAAGTGCACAGCCTCTTTGCCACAGAGAAATAAGCTCAGGCTATCCTTTGGAAGAATACACTGCAGACTTTGGTTGGCCTTTTCCCAGAATCATCTGTATGAGGATATTAATGAAGCTGAAGGGTGGCATATTCACACTTGTGAAACAAATAAGTTTTTGCGTGGTGTGTAACATGCTTCTGCAAATCCCACAGACAAGAGCTGAAGTAGGGTAACTGAGGACTTGAGAAGCTGGATATCTATTTGTAAAATAACAGTATGCAAGATTGAAAACAAAGAAAAAAACCCAAACCAAAAGTTTGTAGGTTTTGAGTTTCAGGATAGGCCAAAATTTTCTGTATGGTAATTCACATACCTTCTGTCTACTGAATGGTGGGCGTTTGGGTTTTGGGGGTGTTTTTTTGTTGGGGTTTTGGGGTTTTTTGTTTTTCAGATTTACTGGGGGTTTTTACTGGCTTTTATTTCATGTTTTACAGGTTATTGATTTGATCTAGTTCATACGTTCATATCTTATTTCTGACTCTTTCATGTGAGATCCATGCACCTCTCAGGTCAATATTTGTTTCTGGCTTTTGCTTTCCCCCTTCCTACTAGAGACTTACTAAATTAAATCTTATAGAGCCCCTGTTCAAGCTTAGTATCTCCTTGTGCCAAACACAGTGCAACCATACCTGAAGGCATTGTCTCAGCAGTGGAAGTAATTTTGTGCAAGTGCGTGACAGTTTTGGCAGAGTTTAAAATCCAGGGGAACTTTCTCAGTGCACAAGGCTCTCTAAAATGCTCCATGTGTTTGCTTGTCTCCCAGCTGGCAGGTATCTGCCCTTCCTTCCCCAGGCTGAACACGCTCTTGGTAAGTGGGGAACCTGCCAAAGTGGCTACTTGTGACTTCCTGACAACGTAGGTTATTGCTCACACTTCTGCTGTCCTCAGCAGACATGATGTAGCCAAAATGCCATCATTGTATGGTAATCCTATAAATATTTCAAAGTGAGTTTTCTGATACCATTTTTTTTTAAAAAAAAGTCCCATTTTTATAGTGTTGCCTCCCACTTTCCAAAAATTCCTGTCACCCCCAAAATGGGAACATTTAATGTTCTATTTCAATCATCTAAGCAGATTAAAATACTGTCAAGTCAATATTTTTCTTGCAATGTTTTTAGTAGCATGACAGATCTCTTCATTTAAAAACTATTTTTCAAAGTAAAGCAAAACACAAATATAACGAAGTCTGTAAGAATACAAGACAAAAAACTTCACACACTCCAGTACAAGTTTTACATCTCTTGACTTCAGTGATTAACTTTCCCTGCACATGTGCACGTGCACATCCAAACACCATTTCAGTGGCCAGTGTATCGTCTATAACATGGTCCTTCCTTTCTGATCGAAGGCAAATTGACTATGGAAAAGAAGGTGCTTGTGACAGTCTTGTGTGCCCTTAAATGTGGGGGTAATGTGGTATAAGGTCATTTTGAAAAGCAGCCTATAATCACAATTCTCTAAAGAGAATCTAATTGAAGAAATACAGTGTTATGATATTATTAGCTGTAATAGCTATGGGCAAAAGAGAAGAAACCAATGGTATTTCTGGTATTTCAGTGTGTGTGTGTGTGTCCATACACACACATATAACATCTTAATGTATTTGTGTACCCTGTGTGTATGTAATTCTCTTGTGCTTGGTGCATGTGGCAAATACAAGATAAGTGGTTCTTTACCCCTCTTTTGCTGCAAGCTTATAGTACACAGAGTTAAGTACCTTGCTTTTGTTTTCAATTAAAAATATATGGTTAGTAAGCAAGGATTACCTAGTATATGTTATCTAGTGTAAGCTAATTTGTAACCCCACAGTAATTGGTCTGGGCATCCAAGACACAAACTTCTTAACCCTTGCAGCCACCTCCATTTCTGTTTTACTCTTTTTTTTTTTTTTTTTTATCGGCTTGGTGTTTCCATGAATTGTCATACATCCATTAGTCATGAAATAGGCAGCAGAGACTGCAGTGAGGACTACAGAATAAAAATGTACACCTTCAAAGTGAGTATATATTAATTTTCTTCAAGGGTATTTTTGACAAGCGTAACTTTGTTGAGACATTGCTTTATGTGGGAGCGTTCACCTCAGTGTTGCTTTGCCCCGCACATGAAAATAAACCACAGACTTTTGAATATCCTGAGAAAAGTTCCTTCAAAGAAAGATCAAAAGTCTTTACTAATGTCTGAGGAAGCTGCATGGCTGCCTCTCTTATGAACTCATGTCTACAGAGAGCTAGCTAAGACAATCAAGATAATTATCCCATTGGTTTGATCATTTGCGACCTACTCAGAGAGGAGGTGCCTTGTTTGGAGAACGAGGAGGTGGGAGAATCCACAGATGCCCCATAATTCTACAAAGACAGGCATAATAAAGTAACTTCTCAAAACCAACTCTGTTTTCCCCACTATATTGTGTGGGATGCTCTACTTCAAATGATTGTCGTGAGCAGTGCATGTTCAAGAGTTCTGTGTGAGAGTGAGTTGATTGACATGTCTAAATATACAATTTTATTTGCTTTTGTGGCTATTGACACGTGAAATGTCCAGATATGGGTTTCAGGGCTTCACAGAAAGTGTTGATTTTTGTTTGCTTGGTTGGTTTGGGTTTCATTCGTCCAAAAATCACTTTTTGTCTCTTTTTGCATCTAAGCAACATACAACACCTATTAGACAAGCTTTGACAGTTTGTGAATGACTCCCTAATTTGGAACTCTCCACCTTTAGACAGCTTTCAGGAAAACAGAATAATTTTTGTTCTTCATAAGCCCTGGGTTTTCTTTATTATGATTTCTTAATGTCTGTTTGCCTTCATGGACTGAATCTTTTATACTTCAGAGCAATTCTGTATGTGCTGTCTGATAGCAGAGAGTACTTAGCTCATAGCAGCTGTTGAGAACAGCATTTCTCTTGTGAAGGATTTTACTGGTTTTGTTATGATGGGAGGAAGCATCTGTGAAAAATGCTAGGTAGGACTTCAGGCTTGTATCTAAACCCAGGATTGCTGAGGTGGTGGGTTTTTGTTTGGTTGGTTTTGTTTGTTGTTGTGTTAAACCAAACCTTTTCATACCATCTTTATCAGTGACTATATTCTGCTGCTATCTGGAAATCAGACAGTAATCTTTTGTTGGTTTATTTGATCAGAAATGAAATCACTTGATTCTTTTTCCTAGATTTTAGGGTTTTATTGTAGCTGTGGACTGGATTTTCCTTATACACCCCAAAGTTCAAATCTTTTTACATTCAAAGATTTGGTACTTTGTGTTTCTATAATTGTAGAAATACTGAGTTTTTCTTTGTATTCCATAATACAAAACCAGTGTTATTTTCTCCTTGCTTTCTTTTCTCATTAATGACCTCAGTTTGTAACAGCAGGCTAGCATATTTTTTCTGACTATTGTAATCTTTAGATGTGTAAGAATTCTGCTCTGGTTTTTTCCTCTTTCAACTGCAACTACAAAACAGCAACATGCGGATGGTCGTGGCAGATTCCTTGCCCCACTCCCCATTCCCATGTTCTCTGTATTTAATATCTAAGAGAAAATTGTTGATAAATTAGATAAATATAAGTATATTTTTTCTTAGGAGTTTAATGGGGACAAAATCTCTCTCAGATGTCCAGTCCTCTAACTGTAAACTTTCTGTGCAGATAAGACCTTTTTCCTATGGAACAGAGGTTCTAGAGTTTGGGTTTCAGTGAAGGGAAGGGATGCTGCCATCAGGGTGAGTGGCACGAGTTCCCACGGCACCAGGAGTGCTGACTGCCAGTGCCCTGTATCCCTTTCATCCAACCCCACAAATGCTGCCTGCAGGCTCTCACCATGTCTGATGGTAACAAGTTCCATGTTTTTGACAAGAGTGCCTTAGGGTCACAGTATGATCCTAAGAAGTTTTGAAAACTTTTAATTTCTAGGCTTTGGTGGAAGTGGCAGTCAGTGTTGTGCTGGTGTTTGGAATCAAAATCACATTTTGTGACAGGAATGTGGATTTCTGCTTTTTGGAAGCTTTTTGGTTTCTTTTTCTTTGGCTTTTATTATTCTTATTGTTCTTACTTATCTTGGTTCTACCTGTTGATTTTCGTGGCAGCATGATTCTTTTAATTACCTGTTGAAGGGTCACCTTCACAAAAATGAACACAAAGGAAACACGAGCATCCAGGTAGATCCTAGTCAGCTTTGTAGTTCATTTTTGGGTTTTGAAGAATTTCTTTCATTAAGATTGATTATTGCCTTAAATAAGCCAAAGTAAAATTCCAACTTTGAGCAGTGGCTTATATTTTTTATATTGTTCATGTTAATTGGTGACTCTGGCTATATGTATGTCTACCAGGAAAATGTGAAAAGCATGGAGTTTGAAAAGTAACACAACACAGTGAAATTAATTTTTGTATGTGTTCAGATTACAGGTTTTACTAGCCATGACATTCGTTATTATTTATTATAATGGCTTACGGTTTTGAATCTTCAGCTCCTGTAGGAATATGCCCTGCTCTGATGACGCAACTTTGGAAAATGCAGTAAAAATGCATGGGAAACCACACCTTTCTGAGAGGAAGCTTCTTAAAAGCAATGAAGCTAAATTGCCTCCCCACAGAAAAAAGGACGTGGAATGGGGTTGGGTGAGCCAGGTAGATGTACCATCTCTGTGTCCCTGGCTATGCTTTCTGCTTTATTTCATTTGACATGTGGTCTTGAGTCCATTGTCTGTGCTTTGGCGTAGGGCAAGTGAAGAACATTCATATATTCCCTTTGTTGCTATGCACGGACCCTGCAGTTTTGCTATGTGAGGTTCGTATGTAAAGGCAAATATTGATTTGTGGCTGCAGCTGTGACTTCACCCTGGTTTTGATTATACTGTAGCTGAGTCCTTCAGGGGGGAGGGCAAGGCATATTCAAGAGGTGGCTTAGAGCATATACGATCGGTTGCTCCTTTCTTTGTTTTTCCCCTTGTTCAAATAAAATATGGCTGTGGGCAGATGCTAGCCCAATGGCTAGTGGGAGTTAAGGAAAGGAATTTTGCAGACGTAAATGGATGCATCTACATGAATATTTTACAACGTTCTGATGTTCAGAGAGGTCCTAAGGGAACACTAAAGACTGGATGCCTTCATCCCCATCCACAGCCTTTTGAAGGCCACTCTGAAAAGCCCAGTTAAAACACCTGTTTATCCTTCTGGAAGAATGGTAATTAAAATCAAAACACAATTTTGGTATTAGCCAGTTTAGCACCTTGGCACCAGCTGTCCTGTGTTTTGCTGGCACTTTGTTACATGCGTGTGTTTGTGCTGAGGGGACTTGCAGAAACCTTGTCCACCTCCTCCTGCCAGTGGCAGTGTGGAACCAGGAAGGGGCAGGGTGGGACCTGAGGGACCCAGTATTATCATCCCCTGCAATTATCATGGGAACATTTGGGAAGGAACAGTTCACTGAGCAGGCAGGTGTCATAAATGTGTTGATCTGCCAGGAGACTCCTGTTGGAGTTGCTTTTTTTTTTTTTGTCTCAGTGCAATATATTCTATTCCTACTGGTGTTTTCCTGGCAGCTGAGGACAGGTTTGTAGTTTTTCAGGTGTGTCAAGGATGGCATGGACAGGTGACTATAAATGTTTGCATTTGACATACAAGTGCTTCCTAGGAAAGCAGTGAGTCATATCCTGCAGGTGCAAAGGGCCTCCTTAGAGCTGCTGCATAGTAAGAACTCACTGAAATTATTTATCTGAAGCTGAGCACTATGCCTCTGCACATAAATAGTGCAAATTTGTTATACATTGTGGGCAGATGTCCTGGTTTTGGCTGGAGTAAAGTTAATTTTCTTCCTAGTGGCTGGTGCTGTGCTGTGTTTTGGATTTAGGATGAGAATAACATTGGTAACACACTGCTGTTTCAGTTGTTGATAGCAGTGTTTACACTAAGTCAAGGACTTCTCAGCTTCTCATACTGCCCTGCCAGTGGAGGCTGGGGGTGCACGAGGAGCTGGGAGGGGACACAGCCAGGACAGCTGGGCCGAAGGGGTAGTCCGTGCCATGGGAGGTCCTGCCCAGTATATAAACTGGGGGGAGTTGGCCGGGGGGGGCATGGCTCGGGGCTTGGCTGGTGGTGAGCAATTGTATTGTGCATCACTATTTTTATATATTCTGTCATTGTTTTTATTTTCCCTTCCTTTTCCATCCCATTAAACGATCTCAACCCATGAGTTTTGGGTTTTGGTTTTTTTTTTTTACTCTTTCCCCCATCCTGCTATGGGGGTGGGTGTGTGGGGAGTGAGCAAGTGCCTGGGTGGGGCTTAATGACCAGCTGGGATTAAACCACATCATCTGAACATATCCTAATTTTGGGTTACGTAGGTACAGACATATCACCTAGACATATATGAAAAAGGCACTTGCTGGTCAAATTCCTTACATGTAAGTTTGCTTGTGAACATTTGCTTAGCATTAAAAAAAAAAATAAATAAAAAATTCAAAGCTTTCCCCTGTTTGATTTCGGAGTGGTTGTGAAGGAGTCATTTCAGCACACAGCAGGTGTGTGTGAAGTGATTGTATGTTCCCACACATTAATAGTATTTACAATCTTTCTCTAGGAAGGTAATTTTTTGATTGGAACAGTGCTCTGTTCCAATCAGTTCTGTTTTGAGTGACTGAGTAAGTATTTAAAAAGTGTTAACAGTAGAGTGGATTTACTTGAATAAGATGATACACAGCCCTGGATAGCTACTTGTTGCTGTACATGCAAGTAATTCTATTTGAGGAGCAATCACAGATCCTAACACTCCTCTGACACAAAAACATTAAGTTTTCTAATGCTCAGATAAATTTATGGAGATAAAATAAAGGAAAATATTTTAAATGAAAGGCTAGAGAATCTGTCCTGCTTCATGTAATACCAAATACTGAGTAAACATCAGAGTGCCTGTGGTGGGATTCTACAAGCTATCCTCATGCAGGTGGGCCCGCTAAAGTCTGAGGGGCTGTAAGATTCGATTACAGGGCTAGGGACTGTATTTTGAGACTCTTATTGCTAGTGCAACTCCAAGTACATGCATTTTCCTTTAAATATTGTCTGATCAGTCTGAAAATGTAGCATTTAAAGTATATTCATCAATTAAGGAAACAAATCTAGAGACAGTAAGATGTTTTCTCCTTGCTTTAAGGTTTAGTCATTTTCTTGACATATAACCTTAAAAAAGAAGAATAAGATGGGAGGGAACCCCCAAAACAAATCATAACATTCACTGGGATAGGAAAGGGAAAGGTATTAATGATATCTGAGAAGTAAAATTGACTGTACAGTTTGGCTTTTATGGTTAGAACTAAAGGAAAAATAAGGAATAAATGCAGATGTATGGTTAACAGTGAAGGTAGATTGTGGCTCATAACACTGGTATTAATTAGGACAACAATACTGTCTTGTCATACACGTTCATCATTATCTTCTTACCTTGCATGAGCCTAGGACAAATTATGTAGGTTTATCCTTAGAGCAGTTGCATAATGAGGTTGGTTTTGTCATAATTTCAGCTGCATGTGAATTAAAGCTGCAGAGCTGAAACTTACCTGTCTCTTTAAGGTTACTTTAGTGATTTATTTAGAATGTATATGGTTTAGGGCAAATGCTTCAACAGTAAATAATAGTGCTTAAGCATCAGGAATTGTTTCAGGAAACTGAATCGAATTGTTTTAACTTATCCTACAAATAAGCCAAAAGAATTTATTTTGCTGCCCATCAAGAGAGTTAAGTAAATTCTTCAGTCTTTGAAAATAGCCTTTTGCAAATATACACTGTAGTTTTAGTGTTGCTTTATTTAATGAACAGTATTTACAACTTCTTAATGTCCTGTTAGGCCCAAGACAGGACTGATCCTTCAGGAACGGATTATCTTTACTGCATCTGCATTGTGCGTTTCAAACTAAAGCTGCTGCTAGGAGGGTGTTAGACCACACTGCATTTCTTTGGGGTCTGGAGATGAAAAAGCCTTTTGGCAAATTCTTGTCCTTGTGGTGTTCTTCATGTATCTCTTAAAACCAACATTATCCTAATTGATATCCTTTACGTTCTGTGATCAACAGGATTGGTCAGAGATGTGGGGTTTTAAGGATCTGGACTAGATGTAATTCAGTTTAGCAAGTTGAACTTGATCCTAAATGATTACTATTGTTCAGGACTTGTAAAAATAGTTTGGAGGCTTAGTCAGAACTACAGTAATAAATGCAGTGAGCAAGCTTTGAAAAAAATACTAAGAGCAGGATCCTGTGAAGTTATACAGGCCACCTGTGCAAGATGTAACCCTGCGGAGATTTAAGGCCACCTTCCCAAAGGGCTTGTAAAATACTTGTAAGAAATAGCTTTGTCGAATTTGCAGCTGTCTTGTTAAGCATGGACCCTGATTATCTGCTCCCCAGCTTGGCAGGTACAACAAAGGTAGCTTTTCGGCCGTCGCCGAACCGCTGGGGCGCTGGTGCCTGGCACATGGATCCTAGGGCACAAGAGCACCTTTGCGCCTGCTGCCCAGCTGCCTGGGGACAGTGGGGCGGCCCGCGAGGGGCAGGGGACAGGGGGTCTGTCAGGAGGGAGCAAAGAAGCCCTTGGCAAAACATGTGTACGACAGTTTTGGGAAGTGGCTGCAATGGTGGTGTTTCATCTTGGCTTTACAAAAGCTATGCATGTGGGTTGAACTGGACAGAGCTTCTGGAACCCTGTGAATAACCCTGTGCCCTATTGTGGAACACAAATAAGGCAGCCATGTATTTACATACAGAAAAAATAAATAGCTTTTAAAATGTATTAGTGTGTGTGTGTGTGTGTATATATATATATATATATATGCAAACTTACTCCAATGTGTGGGAAAATTGCCAGGGCTGAGACCATGACACCTTGTTAAAAAGGATGATTCTTTGTCCAGAATCAGGTATCTTAATATAAACATGTGCTTGCAGATAAGCAGAGGGGTGTGCAGGAAGGCTTTCACTCTAGCTGTGCACACGTACTTAGCCTGGCTGGCTGTCGGCACTGGAGAGGGATGGGGCTGCCAGAGGGCACTTAAAACAAACCCACGGCTGGGTTCCTGCTTTCTGCATGAGGAGTAGCAGGAGACTGAAGAGACTGGTTGGTTAAGTACCTGAGCACTGAGCTATGAAAACTTCCTTCCCTGTTCTGCACTCTTCCTTCCCAAAGGCATCAGTGGTGCTTCTCAAAGATGTTGAACTGCTTTTTCAGTGCACCATACCAGAATTTGTTTTACTGAAGCCCTGCAGAGTTGATGTCAGAGTTGTAGCAGGAAAATTACTAAAATAGATGGTTTATCAGCCTATTTAATTAGGTGCTTCTAATGATATCTCTAAGAAAAAGTCCTGAGGTACTTATCAGCAACTGTTACTCAGCAAAGAGGGCTTGCAGGGGATCCCTCTTCCCTATTCTGGGAATACCTCAGCTCAGTTTCTAGCACTGCTCAGAAACCAGGCAGCTTTAACAAAACAAGTAAGCTAAACCAGAAAGCATTGTTGTGCCTTTGTATAAACATATTTTGGGTGTTAGATGTAGTTGATTCGCTATCTCTATAAAATGTGATGTAGCACTTGATTATTTATGCTCGATCTCCTAGGGCGTACTAGACCATGAGTGTTCAAACGGGACAGAAAATGTGATTTAGGACTCAGGTGTCCTGAGCAGCATGAAGTAAAGTGGAAATTATTATTTTCTTACAGCATGATAATTGGGGGACACTCAGTGAATCAGCCACAGAATTGAAACTGAGCACTTCCTTGCCCTGCACCCAAAACATAGAGGTCAGTGCCCCAGGGTGTCACCTGGCTGGAGGTGTTGGTGCATTCAGTAAGGACATTCACAGAGGATTGGTTTGGTTGTGGTACTTCAGCAGGATGTTCTGGAGGCAGCCTAAATCCTTAAATGGCAGCTGAGGACATTCTAGGAGGACGATTGCTCTTTTGATGCTCCCATTGCTCTCTTTGTCCAAGCATCTGCTTTTGGCCCCTGTCAGAGAGGTTTTGGAACTAGTTCAACCTCTGTCTTTCCTCATGCATTTATCCTGTAGCACGGGTAAGACTCTCCACTGTTAATTCTCCAGTACCTTTTAAACCTAGGTAGTGAAATACATTTTGTTGCAATGCACTAATTATTTACAGCAGGGAGTCAGGCTAACTTTGCCCATGTGATACTTTATATATCAGGAGCTACAGCTGTCGCAAGTCATTATTTCCATTGAAAACAGTGATTCATCTTTCCATGAGTTGTCAATAGATCTCACAGTGGGAATGAAATTTTAGCTCATGTCACCATTCTGTAAGAGGAAATACATATGGAGGCAGGACATGATCTTTTGATACACGTGTTTTCAGTTGAACTGGGTTGTCTTTAAGAACTTTTGTCTCTGAAGAGTTCTGAGTGAATTGAGTTGTCCTCTGTCCATAGCTAGCCTCAGTGTGGTGTTGTGGAAGAAGGAAGCTTGCTCCTGTGGAAAAGGTATGCTTGAGCTTAACCTCTCAAAAATGGCTCAGTCCTAATCAGGAAAACCAGCTCTTAGTGTCGTAGAAGTCTCTGTAAGATTTCAGTCTGTCTTTTCCTGTTATAACTGCTGCTGCTGGATTCTAATCAACATGTTAACTAACAAATGCACTTCTCCTGTATTCCTTTCATCTGTCTGGTAGAAATTTGCCTTGCTTTCCCCTCATCGCTTGTCAGAGTGGTCTGTTTGAAGTGCTTCTTAAGAAGGAGGCAGACCATACCAGGTCTGCCTTCTGCATTACTATAACTATATGTGAAATCGTGGAAATAATCATGTGGAGAAGACAATTTCAGGATCTATAAATCCAACATATCACAAATTACTTTGCACTTTGGTTGTGCCCTTCTGTTGAATTTTTTGGTTTTATTTTTTGATTTGCTTGTCTTTTTAATGCTCAGTATACAAACTCAGTAGGGGAGTTGGAATGGAATTTGGAAAAATCCGAAATCCAAATGTCACAGTTTTATGAAGAGAATAAATATGCTAATGAACAGCATCTGTATAAACTTGGGATAACATTGAGCATATTTTCAAGTATTGTATTTCTCATGAAGAGATGTCTTTTATAAGAATGACACTATGAAGGTTGAATCAAAGGACAACCTTTTGAGGGGGCTTTGAAACTGTCTATCATGACAAGATACAAGACTTCGACCTTTCCTTTAAGAGGTCTAGTTTTGGTGCACTATTTGTCCTCTAGTGTTCAGGAATGAGGACACTGACATCCTTACAATGATTTTCACAACATCAGTGCAGTTGCTCAAGAATCTCTTTCCCTAGTGCAGCTTCCTTAGCTTGGTGCAGCCAGGGAAGTGATGACAGTCAGAGGAGCACTGTGAGAATGTTTGCAATTGCCTTTATCTTTTGGTGCTTCCTGCAGCACACCACGGCTTAGGGAATGACTGTGGTAAGAGGCAATTAAATTGATGTAAAGACCAAGTTGATTTGACATGTTTTTTAACCAAGTGTTTATTAGTTGAAATAATCTTGGGCGGTTTTTGGCATAATTTATGTTTGAGTGGGAATTTGACTCATTGTCAGAAGTCTGTGTATTTGAGCATGTTGAGCTGATGTTACCAAATGGAGCCGTGGGAGGCTTTTGGCTTGTGTTTGTGGAGTGTAAACCAAAGCTCTTACCTTGCTGCCTCAAGAGCCTCAAAAATGTTAATAGAAGTCAGAGATACAAGAAAAAGCATACTCTGTGTAACCTGTCAACTTGCCAGTACTAGTTTTTTCCTTGAGTTACTTTTGACTATTTTGTTCCATCTAGTTTTAGGTATCACACTGCATGAGACTTCCTCTGCATTTCTTTGGAAGTTACTCTGCAGTCCTCATAAGACTTTGTGAAGTTTTTTCCTCCTTATTTCCTGGTCCTTAGATTTCCAGAGCAGAACCTGCACCCAAACTGTCAGGGGCTGCATTCCTGTTAGCTTTGGCTAAACGATTCAGGCTTCTTTCGTGCTGCTGTCTGCTTTTGCTCAACTGAGCCAACCAGTGAACATTTGCACACCTCAAACTACAAGTGTTTTAGATAGGTATTGTGATAACTCTCTGCTGAAGGGTGCTGTGAACACTTTAAATCAGCCTGCATATATCAGCTCAAGTAGCTGTAACTGTTCCAGTTTCTTTTACCACAATCTCTTTTGTTTCTTTCAGACTGGATTTTCTGCACAAAGTTTGGCATCTCTTAGATCTTCCTAACCAGTTAGTTTCCTTTGTTTTCCTGAGCCCTTTCTCCTTTAACACTAAGGTACCTTGTGCACAAGCCTTACAGTAGGCACAGAAAGAGGCCAATTATAGGCAATTATAGCTAGATTAAGGTTAAGACAATGATTCATCAGTAAGTAAAAGCTAAAATTAATCATTCAAACATCTCATACTATTGGACAGGTTTTTTCCACTTCATCACAGATAATATGTCCCTAAAGAACATGATGCTTCTATGTCAACAGTTAGGTGCCAGTGTGTGCAGAACACAAGACAAACTAATTTGAGTAGTTGTTTGAGCCTGCAGGTCCACAGTAGCTTTTGCAGTTGTTTCAAACCTCAAAATGTTTCTGGCCTAGTATCATTTAATTACTCCCCTCTTATCTTTTTAAGGTGGGGTTTTTTTTGTTTCCTTTTTTTTACTAAGGTATATATAAAACCCAGTAAATATGTATTTAATCATTATAGCTATGGAAAAAGAAGGAAATTGAGGGCAACTGTAAACTAAATGTAAGGAATAGTATACATATTTTAGTTTTTGCCTTTGGGAAATATTTTCTTGATTACTAAGATTTAGTAAGTATTGTTTGCCCTCCAAAGTGGAGTTGTAAGCTAATTGAAACTGCGAGGCGTTGACTTTGAGGGTGCACCTTTATGCTAAAACAAGAAAGATAAAATTACTGGTAAATGTGCAATTGTCAAAAGTTGGTTCTTTTAGGTTTCTGGACCTGGAAAGGCAGGAAGGTTTGACATTGAACAGTGTTTCTAAAACTGTTTCCTCCTCAGTGAGTTTTTAATACCTGTTCAGAAATTCAGGCTAGAAGATGGCGTCTTTCAAATTAGAGATGCTGGGTAGAAGCTCTGGGAGTCTTATGCTGTACATTCCCTGTTACCTGTGTGCCCTCCAAGCTTGCCTGTAGGTCTTGCTCCTTCATCATCTCATTTGCAGAAATATATTATCTTCAACTTAGAAGGGAGTGGAAAAGTCTACAAAAATGGACATTTTTTTTTTTTTCCCATTTAGCTAGAGATAATATTTTTGCCTAGTTCTCAGTTGAGCTTAATCAACTCATGTACCTTCTTGTGGCAGATGCCAATTGTGATCAAGATTATAGTGTTGCTCCTTACTTTCTCGTTTGCTTTCCACAAAACTTACTTGATTTTTGACACAAAATTTTTCTAGCTATTAAAACATTGACTTAAAATGTATATAACGATCAATTAATTTGAAAATTCTTTGTTGGAAGCAGCGTTTTTTCCTTACTCAAGTCCATCTCTCTCTACCCTGTGCTAAATAAAATATTTTAAAATCTAGCCAAAAATTAACAAAATAAAACCCCAGTCCTGTTAATGTGATGCTACATAATATCTGCTTAGAGGGAGCATACTCTAACCATCTTGCTCATTATCTATGGCCCCTTAGGCCTTTAAATATAGTATCCTAACGTGCTGCATGCATCTGATGTTTTTGTTTATGGTCCGGGGGAAAAAACCCAACTTGTTTCATCTCACCCTGTTACACTAAGTTCATCTTTCAGGTCTTTTCCATTAGTTGTCCATAACTACAGAATCATGGGATTTTATAAAGGAGCTACTTGTTCAGTATCACTGGTTATCAGGCTTTCACTCAGGAAAAAGCCAGGTTGTCCTCTGGCAGCTGCAAACAGAACTTCAAGGCAACCTGTAGTTTGACTCTGAGACCCAGCTAGTTTAAAAGAAAGGAAGCAGAAAGATCTTCTACTGACAATGATGATGCCAGGTTTGGTGTTAACAATTTAGTCTAGAGCAGCATAATGTTTATTGCAGCATATTTTGGTACCCTGTTATGAGGCTATAGTTTTATTCTGGAGCCAGGTGATGTGGTTGGAAATGGCTTATTTTTCGAGTTTGCGTTTTGCTTGGTTTTTTACCCTAAGCAAAACTGAGCTAATTTCTTGTGTGTTGACTTGCTGCTGGGCCTTTAGCTTGAGTTATTGTATGCAATAAGGTACACAGTGGCAACTGCTTTTTGAAAAGTTGCCGTTTGTAAGGAACCACAGAGGGTTGCCCTGCAGACCTGCACCCACAGGTATATTACATGTGGATACCTCCCCTACATCAGGTAGGGACAGAAGAAGCCAAAAGTATGCAGAGATTTTTTTGCAAGACAGAATCAGTTTTGTGAAAGGTTTTTGTTTTGTTTTGTTTTGATTTTCCAAGCTGAGTTTGTCAGTGCTTCCTTAGATTTGGGATGTACTCCCAAGTGTTACAGCATGATAACAGATGAGCTAAGCTGCTTGCTGCCAAATCCCTGCAAAGTGTGACCGGTGTGCAGCTGAGGGAGGGACACTGCTCTTTGTAAACTCTGGTGACCTTACTATTGTAACTAAATCATGGTGTCTGTCACAAAATCATCACAGTGTCTTTGAAACAAGATGTAAACACTGTACAAAAAAGGGAGGGTGTGTGCAACACCTGTGAATACGTAGCAAAAAAGGAAAGTAAGAAGCTGTGGAAATCACATCTTATCAGGACATTTGTGCCCATGATCACAGTTTCTGTCTCTTATCAGTCTCGTAACTGAGCCATTTTAAAACGCACTCCGCACTTCCAGTTGCTGTCCTCTCCCAGCCTCTTCTGGTGCCTGAGTTGGAGAGGTTGTAGTGTGGTACAGAGTTGTTCCTGTCCAATCAAGAGCTCCTACACAGTGTTTCAAAAAGTAACAGAGAAACTTCACTTTGATGTTGCGGTAAATCTGTATCATCATTTTAAAGCTTCTGGAATGGAAACGGCAGGGCTGTGCAGTTCAGTAAACTGGTGTGGAGTAAATTTACACCATGAGTGGAACTTTCTACTCCATTAAAAAAATTTAACACGTTAGCTTCTATAAAAGTAAAGCTTGTATGCCAGATATCATCAGTCTGCATTGTTATGGCTCTGTCAGTCCTCCCACAGCCAATATAACATGGGTGCAGATTTTGGCTCATTTAATGGAAATATGGGCGATTGATACAGATCAAATATTTGCTACTGAAAGATTCATTCATACACAGAGCTCATGCTAGCGATTGTGAAAATACAGCTTCATAAATGGATTAAAAAGGTTTCTGAGAGTCTGCCTGACATGAGACAGCTAGTTTTAAACCATCAGGAAGTTTTTTGCGGGTGCTGGGGATAGAGATTTGTTGTGTCGCATTACCAAGTTATGTGCAAGTTCAGAGTACTCTTTGCTGTTTATATAGGTTTAGTTTAGCTTTATTGGTCCTACCGAGCCACTGGATGGTTTTATTTGCTGAGTCAGCCATCTGTGTCTCTGGGAGAATACTGATAAACCCTGCTATTTTAAACCCGGATCTCTGTCTCTGTTTTTCAAGCACAGTGTGTCTCCTTCTTCTGTGTTAATGTTGTCATCTTGCTTCCCCAGCTCTCTTTGGGCCTGACTGCTGCAAAGGTGGTAACACTTCTCAATTTCATATCATGTGGCCTGTTCGTGATCTTTTGGTTTTTGCTCAGATGAAAAGCTTAGTCTGTTACTCCCCTCAGTTAAGCACTTCGAGACTGCTGAGTGGACAGCATTCTGGACACCCTAAAAAGCTGCTATTCTTCCAGCGTGCCTGCCAGACCACACTGCCTGTTTTGGTGAGGCAGTTAAGGAGTTAAAGGCTTGTGCAGTTTCATAGCAATGCAGGACAGCTGGTGTAAAGTATCCTTACAATCCTAGCTGACCTCATTCTTGTCAGACAACAGTGATAATATCCAAAAACGGGTGCAAGACAGGAAGTGTTTCAGGAAGGTATGTGTTTCATGCAAAGGCATCAGAAATGCGCTCTTTCCCAGGGCCGCTTACCGTAAATCCACGTAAATTTAAATGGAACAGTGAAATTCCAGAATGTGTTTACAGAAACATTATTTCAGTCCCAAAAAAACATTGCTTGTTGTTCTAGTGTGCAAATGGCGAAAGCAGATGAGTTATCCACTCTACATATTTAATATAATGATATTGCTGGCTAAATGAACCTACTTTTTCAACATCTGGAGGATTCACATACTTTTTTTACAGCTCTGTTTACTACTTTTAAGGGGGGTCTTTGACTTGAAAAAGTGGTACAGGAGAAATGCAAGTCTATTATACTTACAACATGCTTTCACATTCACTTTACATTCAAAGACTGATTTAATATCTAACAAGCTTTTAAATAGTTTGATCAACTAAGAGAGTTCCTTAGTAAGTAGTACAAAATCCTCACCCCTGCATTCTATGACTTAGAATTTAAAAGAATTGGATGTATGGAGTAATGCCCACTATGTGTAGGAAGTGTGTGAAAGTCTTCCGAATTTTTGCCAGGAAACTAGGAATATCTTGTGTTTTAAAAAATGCAACATTTTTACTAGTCAGCCTCTCAAGTTATCTGCAAAAACTGCCCTGTATGTACAGGTTCCTGTTATTCTCATGTTACTGAAAAATTCATGCATGAGAAATGAGTTTATATTTTATCTTTCAGTAGCACCCACTTAAGAACATGCAAATAAAAATAATTCCTACCAGTTCAGAGCTCTTTCACTGACAATTAGGGATATTGTGCCTAAATTTCCTCTTAGTTGTGTCCAGAATTGTCTCTCTTGTAGTATGAATCTGCAATAAAATTGAAAAGTTGATTACGAATGTTTTTTTAACAACCATAAGTGAATATTGCTAAAGAAATTTATTTTGACTTCAGAGGTCCTTATTTCAGCATTAACTTGATAAATTTATATTAAAAAAATTTATTAAGGGTTAGACTAGATCCAGTAGAGATTCCACCATTCAAAAAATTGCACACAAATAGCATGCTCTTCTGATTAACTGCTGTGAAGTCTAGCAGGTGCCTGTAAGGAAATTAAAACAAACCACTGCCATTTAATCTCTGATTTTGGTTTAATTTAAAGACTTGTTTCATCTGTGCTTTTGTCTGTATGCTGCTATAGTTTCAAAAATACTAGTTTGCATTGGTAAGGAGTGAGCAAGTTCTAGTTACTCGCATTTACACAGAGAATTTAATCTTTGGGAATTCACCGGTTCATGAACCGAGGTCACTGATCTCAAAGGACCCTTTGAAAAGTGTAGCCCACAGCCAGCAGTTATGGGAGGGGAAGGATGCCCCGGTACTGATGTTGAATGGTACAGGTAGCAAGGGTTCATTGTTGTTACGGAGATATGACCGAGCATCTTGTGTGAGGGGTGAGAGGAGATGAGGGCTGGCTGCCAGGAGGGAGGCCTGAGTGAAACTGAACTCGGCCCTGCCACGTGCTGAGGAATGACATGAGTGTGATCTGTGTTTCTGGAAGATGATTCAAGGACATAACAGAAGAGAACGAGAAGGAAAATGGGATTATTTGGACACAGAAAGGCGTTTTTTGTTATTTGCTGGTAGCAACTCATTTAATATACACACACAAGTTGTTTCAAATTGAATTATATTTTATATTTGCCTGCTGTTTCTGGAAGTTATTGCCAAGACTGAAAACCACATAATATATTTCTAGTATTAAACCATCTATTACTGATGGATAATGACAGGGTAGAGGGAGAAGGCACCAGTTAGTCTGGGTTAGCTCATGTGTTCTGGATAACTCTTTCTTGAACTCTTAGATTTCTAAGCTTCTACCAGCCTGCGTTGATTTCCAGCTGCTTTTTGGATGTGGTGAATTGTCTCTTCTCCCATGTCAGTGTCAGGTAATCTCAAGTACTCCCATACTCAGGTCTTCCTCAGACTTTTTCAGGTGCCATTTGATCACTTTAGTATTAGCTATTATAGTAAAATAACAAATACCATAATGGCTGTAATAACATCTCTTAACAAAAGAAGCATTTTGGAGTTTTTAAAACTACAGATGCCCTGTGTTCTCATTTGCATTTTACGTATTTTTGCTTTTTAATATTACAGGTGCTAGATTTTGGATCTGTAGTGGCTTTCTGATTTAAGCTCCTCATTTTTGATGGTGAGGCATGGAATTCAGTCTCTAAAGTCAAAAAAGGCTTTTGAGAAACTTTCTGTAATTACTGAACAGTTACTGATTAAGTCACAGAAGAGAGATAAAACCAGAATGGTGTTTAGCTAATTGTTGGTTAAAACCACTTGACTGTATTAGGAAAGTTTCTGTGAAGTGCTGTGTAAATTTGCACTTCACAAAATTATCTAGTGTAAGATGTGAGAAAGGATGTTAATCCATCAGTCTGTCTCCTTGACTTCTCAAGGGGATCAGTCACAAAGCATTTAATTAACTTGTTGTCTTGTAACAATGAAGTTAAATTCGTTATTTCAGTGTGGGTGTGTTTTTTTCTTCAAAGTATACTGGGTTAGTTTTGAGTGATAATGTATGTGAGAGAATTCTGTGCTTCTGCTTCAAAGAGGAGGAAAAAAAAATATTTTCCTTACTTTCAGTACAGCACAGTTAGACACTTTATGGTCCTTTTTTTGTATTTGGTCAGAGCAGGGGGTAATAAGACAATGCTACATGTGGATTGGTGCACATGCTAAGACCAGTGTCTTGTCCAGTATGCTAAATCCCCAAGGAAATGATTGCAGGATCTCAGGGATTTCTTGCAAGAATTCAGCCCACCAAGCAGGGAGAAAGGAAACCTTTTACATAGCTTTCACAAATACTGAAGTCATACTAAGATAATGTAATGCTTCTTGACCCATTGTCATAGGATTTTATTTAAGGGCCAAACAGCTCTCTACTATTTTGAGTCACTCTTTGAGTAATGGTTTGCAGCAAGTTTAATTTTTGGCTTTCTGCTGCTTTTCTGGCAAATGTAGAGAGGTCTGTTCCATGTCTCGACCCTGTCCAAAATGTGGTGGGTTTCTTTTCAGTTCATAATTCCTGCCAGGTCTGTGACTGTCCTTTTTTGATCTTGGTGTATTCTGGTCTTTCTCATTCCTCCAGCTGAAGCACTCTTGTAGGCATTTATGTCTCCATCAGATATATAGAAGAATTTGTCACCTGACTTGGTAATCTGAAAGAAACTAAAACTGAACTGTTGTGACTGTCCCCTTCAAAGGCTGTTCCATGGGGCACGTGGAACATCAAGTAAGACAATGTCTTCCTTCGCAAAGTTCTGTTTGAAAATCTCTGGACAACTTTTTTTTTAAATCATTGTAACTAAGGAATTGAGATTTTTGTTGAATTCCTTTTTTAACCTTTGTTAGAGCTTGTTAGAGCTGCATGAATGGTTTGAAGATGTTAATTCTGTAAGTGGTTGTATGTGAATGTAGAAATGCTCAAAATGGCAGCACACTGATGTCTCTTGCATTCCTGGAACAACACCTACATACGCTTTAATAGACAAGCTGAAATATGGAAGTATATAGAGTGTGTGGAAGTCCTGCTTCCTAGTGGTGGTAAAGGCAGGCTGGGTTTCAGAGGAGCAAGGCTGTATGTGAGAGGGTTAGACATGCCTTCCCTTGAATGAACACCCCTAAGTCACTCAGTGTTGTTGCCTCTCCCCCCATCTGTGGCTTATGTGCTCTTTTAAGTACAAGTTGTACATACTTCTGTTGACCAGCTTTTTGTTACCACAGTTTTACAGTCACTTTACAAAACCTCTTTGCGTTGCACCAGTAGCAGTTTGGTAGGAGTTGTTTGTGCTCTGGGCTGACCAGCTGCCCTTCATGTCGAGGGTACAAAGGGGCTTCTGAGCCCCTTTCTGCTCTGCTGAAAGGGGTAGTGACACAGCCCTGCTTTGGTTGAGCACCCTTCTGATCGAGAGGTGGAGGAGCAGGTACACCCTTCTTTGTAATGGTCCCAAGAGAACTCAAAATACAAACCGAAGGAGATTTAAGGCAATCCTGCTGGGATTTGATTCTACGGCTGAGTCATTTCAGCTTGTTTTTTGATCCATTAATAAACCCTTGTCATTCTACTGCTATTGCCTTTTGTTAGAGTCATTACATTCCTCTGAGTCTCTATAGCCATTGTCTGTTTTGTTTCTTTGTTCTTCTTTTTCCTCACTAGTGATAGATTTTTAAGTTGGCAGAAGGTAGCAAATTCAGTTCCCACCACCAGAAAACTCTCTGCTTTTCCACGGGGCATGTAACAGCCATGCAAGCTCCACTGCATGCTCCCTTGGCGAGAGTGCAGCCTCCTGGGGGGGTGTTTATGCTGCATCTTCCCATCCCCGGAGCCTTGCTACAGTAAGTAAGTGTACAACGTCAGTGGGCTGTGGGGTGCCGCCTCCTTGCCTTTCTGCAGCCTCTGCTGGCCAAGGGCACGTGTAGGCTACTTTCAGGTTGTGAGGAAATTTTTGAGACCCTTTTTAGATGTGGACACGGGAGGAAGCAGTGTAACAGAGCAAGCAATAGGGAAGGACTTGTAAGGACCATGTGTGTGTTGTGGGATGTTCAAGACTGTGGAAAGCTCTTTTCACCTTTTCATGTGTGTGTAGAGGCACACACACAGTCTCACCTCACAGGACAGATACATTAGGTATTTGAAAGAGTTTCTGGGAGCATTCTGCTGAGAGTGCGTGGGTTGCTTGGAACAGTCTGATGGCTTTCTTGGAGGGAACAAAGGTCAGTTTAAAATTTTTAGGTATGCTATGTAATGCAAGCTGTTGGCAGATTAGGAAGATATCCTTGATGTCTTCATCAGGGAAGAAGGCTTTTTTTTTTTCAAGAGAAAGCTTTGGATGCAGAGTGGGAAGAGTAGTAGTTGCCAGGTATGTCTGAAATGTGTTTGTTTTTAAAGCCACCATTAAATTAGGTGTATACTGTGAGCCTGACTTGTTCTCCTCAGGGTAGGGAAAGATGGAGTCTGTTGTTTGAGTGCATGTTTTCCCCAGGGTGCTCATATACGCTATAGAATGTGCATTAAGCTGTTGGCATTTTATCTCTAAATCTTTTCTTTGGTTTCAGAAGGTCTTAAATTAAAAAAGAACAAACCAGACACCCTCAGTCCTCCCAAATAAACCAAAGTTGTGAAACTGTCCTGAACACCTTTGCTGAATGAAGCACAAACATATCGCTCTTGCCAACCTACCATTTTCTGGCAAACCCTCTCCATCTATGTAGGGACTCTCCTGTGAGATATTTCACTGTTGCCCACGTAGTCTTTAGGTGACTTTCAAAAAACTGCTGAGAAAGGAAATAGTTGTAAGGCAGCTTACTGCCTGTCTCAGGTTTGGGATTACTGGTGTTTTTCTGTATGTGACATTGAGCAACTATCAGGAACAGAACGGTTTTTTTCTTCTCTCAAGTCAATGCTGGCTTTAAAGCAAGAAGCCAGGAAAGTAAAATGCCCATTTACATGAATTGAGAGAACCTTCAAAACATCTTGATTTAAATTTTAATGAGAGTTTTAGGCCTACTATTGTGGCAGACAGAGAGGTTTTCCAAATGGGTGTCAGAAGATAAATACTGTATTTTTGTTATCTTGCATCCCACTAATATTTTGATGTATTGTCTTAACATTTTAGCTATGAAGTTGGTAATATTTTGTATGTTACTTTTAATACTGAGAAAGGGATGCTATGAATAATCAGCAAGAACAAAATTATTAGCTGTTTTTAGCTGAGGTGACACATTTAGGTATTAGTAGCTCATGTGCAGCCATTGTAGTGTGCCAAAGACAAAGGAGAAAAGGAGGAGATAAAATAGTTTTTCTGACTTTGCTTTTCAATGTCTAGAGCTTTGCTTTATGATGAAAAGGAGACATGCAACTCTGTTTAAAGTAATGAAGCTAAGAAATCAGTCAGGGAGTTCACAGGGTGGATGCTAAGATAAAATGAGAGGGAAGTGAGGGAAGAGGGAGTGTTCTATGAGAAGGAATCATTAAATTAACAGGCAGCCTTCTTAGGAAGACTTAGAAGCAGATGAAGTCATGAGAACCTGCACAGTACCCTGTAAGCAGTGGGGTTTCTCTATGCTTAGGGAGACTTCAGCACACGTTTGCTGTGGACACTCTTCTGAGAGACAATTACTACTGTGAAATGGCTCTTGGGGACTTTTTTTTTGCAGCAGCAGCTGCTGCTACCTGCACCCCTTGCATGTTTTGGGTGATAGTTTTCTTTGTTTCAAGAAATTTAAGGCTAATTACCTTCTGCTTTTAAAGTAATGTGCAGGGGTTTTCATTTGCTTCAGAGTGAATGGAAGTGATCTGCCCTGCCTTCAAATGTTTATTACTGTTTTGAGATGTTAAGGTGAAATAGCCATATACAGTATTTTAAATAGTAGCTACATTTATTGAAGTGATTGATAGCGATCCAGAGTGAGTAATAATTTTTAAAAAGAAACTCTGAAATTTTATATTTTTCTCTTGTCCCAGTATTTCCCTTTGTCCTGCTTAATTTAGTGGAGTAACCAAGATACCTGGTTGGGACAGGAATCTTTCCTAACAGTACACTCTGTACTCACTGTACAATAGATTCACAGCTCTGTGCTACAAAAGATGTTTAAAAACATCTAGACTAATGTGGAAATTACGTAACTGTGATGAAAACTTCAAAAGAAAGCTTGGAGGGTTTTTTCCCCTTCACTTTGTTTAGGTACGTGTTGGGGCTGGTTCTTTATCCGTGTACATCCTTCGTATCTGTACTCTCAGTAACTGGTTCATCAGGAGCTTTTAACGAAGTATGCAGGCTCACGGTGGCAAGATACCTTTTCTGGCTTTGATTTTTCTTTTTCTTAGTTTTCTTGTTCTTCTAGGGTGTGGTTCGTACCAAATTGAAGTTTAGGTTGGTCTTCCCTTTTTTTTTTTTTTTTTTTTTTTGACCTGACAAAGTGTTTTTCTGTTAGCATTGCTTTTCTCCCTGTAAATCAGACATTCTTCTTGGGCTGCGTCAGGTTACTAATGACATGATTAATGCAGGAAGGGTAGAGAAGGATGACGTAGTGGCTCATGCAAAGTTTACCTGAGAATTATCTGTAGCTTTCTACTGTTTAGTGTCTGTGTGAGTCATGGCCTGAAGCCCTGCCATTCCCTGTTCTTCAGCTGGGCAAGATCACACTTACCTCATTCTATGTATGCATTTCTCCCTTGCCTGCCAGATCTGATTAGCAGCACTTTTGTTTTAAACTCTATGAAACACTAAATAAGCTTTTTACAGATAGCTGACCGTAATGCTACATGAAAAATGCTATTAGATATCTGTGGTCCAGGCAGCTTTAGAAACTTTCTCTGTCTTTACGTGAATTTTGATTTTTATCAACCAAAGTCTTTTTCAAGTTGATGGGTTTAGCAATGGTAGTGTTATGACATCAGCAAGCTTTGCAACAGGACCATGAGTCAGTGGCTGTCTGTCGGTAAAGCCTCTTGTTTCTTCTCATGTATTTTCCCAGCTTCACGTTTACAAAACACAAGTGGCAAGTTTGTGATGCTGTCTCCAGGTTTTGAAACTATAAAACTTGGTCCACCTATTTGATTCTTAAATGGAGTAGCCAGGAAACTGATCTTACTGATCCAGAAGACATGTGAGCATGTTCTCTGACACGCTTTGGAGCTGTGCTCATTCCCTTGTTGTGGCCTGGCTGACTGGAGCTCTTTTGTTCCTGAAGATCAGCATTTGTTTGCTATTTGTGTATGTGTGCCCTTTAACTGCTGTCATAGAATGCCTCTAATGATGTTCCATTAAACTTGCTAGAAAGTGTCCTGTTAAAGGCTCTCAGGTCTCTCTTTGGAGAACCAGAATGAAAACCGTCTAGAATTTTCAGAAAAAATGCTGATTTATTTTTTCAAGATTCCTTTGTTTTCTCTGTAAAACTGTCACGAAGGCTTTGGCATCCTTCAGGACTTCAGCTTTCCTCAGCTAGAACTGTCTTCTGTGTGTGTGCTGCTTAGTCTGAATTATCTTGTGAAAAAAGTGCTTAATGTTTAACAGTAGAAGGTTATGCTGAAAACAAGCTATCATTTTCCAGCCAGCTCATATCTCACAACCTGCCAAAGCCTATATCAGGAACACGATGTGTGGGAAAAAGTTTTGAAATGATAGACAGAAAAATGTCTTGTGGGAAACCTAAAATGCCATGAGACTCATTCTGTTAGTAAAGAATGTTTTTACAAGCGCAGTATCATCCCCCTTTTTGACATTTTCAAAAATGAAAGCTTAAGAGTTTAACATTTGTGCAGAATGTAAACAACCTTGATACTTAGATAAGTGACATTTCTTGGAAATAACATTCCCTAAGAGAAAAGAATGGTCAAAGTGAATAATTAGCCAGGAAAAAAACCCCAATTTATGAGGCGTACCTCTCAAGTACTTCTAATAAAGGCCATACTGATGCCTGAGATAAAATTTCATACACACTTTCTGATTATATTTTGCGAACATATCTTAAAGGAAAACAAATTCTTCCTATGATCTGCTAGTCTCAAAAGATGCATTAGATGAGTACATTCTTAATGTAAACATATAATTATAGAATCTTTTTTAAAAAAAAAAGTTCCCTAATGCAACATGGAGCACACTTTACATGCATTGCAGTACATGCTAAGGAGGTGAACGATTATAATTACACAGATGCCTGAGTGGGGATGGCAAAAGTTCATGTCCAGCTTAATGTTGACTCTATTTCATTTTGCTGCTTTTAAAGGAACTGTTTACATAAAAGAGTAACATAGATTTCATTCAATGAGTCAGTGTTTAAGCAAAAATCAAGCATATTGTTTGACGCGTGCCTTTACGTAAGCTGTGTATCTAGAATCTGTCTTTCAGCTTGAGCAGTGAAATGGTATTTCTGGCTTTGGTTTTCTTCTGGCTAAATAGCCAGTGCCTTGACTGTAGAACTGATTTGCTTTTTATCTAAACATCTCTTCTGCATTTTCAATTAGAAAATGAATCAGACAAAAGTTTCTTTTTCAGAATTAAAAGGCACTGAATGAAGTAGAAATGAAAAGAGAAACTGTCTTTAAACCAGTTCTGTAAAACCTGTACCTTCACTTCTGCAGGTTCCTGAGGCAGGATGTTGCCTGCCCTCCAGTTCATGTCAAGGTGTATTTGCCTCTTGCTGCTCAAAGCAGCAAACAGTCTGCAGAGAGGGATCAAGCTCTGTCGAGCTCCTTGCCTTGGTCAAAATCCCGAGTCCAGAGGAAGCTCCGATTGAGGAAGGGCCAAGAGTCAGGAAACAGATGTGAGCAGCAGTGTCTGGGCTCAGGTGGCCTGATAACAAGTGTACCAAGCCAAAATAGCTCAGCAGGTTAAATGGCCAGAACTATAGTTCATAGTCTTATTTATTGGGCTACTTAAATCTAGATTTACCTGAGGATTAATGTGACTTTTTCACATGCTTGTTTGGGGTTGGCATTTGTGGTGCGTGGCACTGTTTGGTTCTGTGTGCAGCTGTGTGGCTTTCTCCAAATGCTTTGTGTGGTCACCTTGGTACTTCAGTAGTTTTGTATTTGGGCGATCACCATGCACAGAGGGGTGCAAAAGGCCAACATTAGGTCCTACATATTTAGAAAAAGCCCTGTGAAGTCTCCAAAACAGTGAAGATTTAGGTTGTTATTTTTTGCTGTGTATGCCTTTCCTGCTGTGATGTTTTCTGGTGTAAAAGATACCTGGGTACATTAGTCATACCAGGGCCTTAGGAAGCCTACAGCAAACTCTTTAAATTGGGCGTTGGCACCTTATCTTCCAGGAAGAGTGCACAGAAATGCTTCTTTGAATCTGTGTTCAGATTTTGCATGTTCTTGGTACCTGTTCATCAGCTGAGTAATCTCTCATTACAAGACACTAGAAAGATACGGGGAGTTTCAGGGTTAATAAAAAAAAAAAAAAAAAAAAGGAATAGAACAAGTGGAATCGAAGACAATAGTAATCTTGGGGATAGACATGATGCTCAAAGGTTGTGCTGGAAGGAATCACTTGTCAAAGAGAGATGCTGCAGTGGAACAGCAGCATGGAGCTCTGTGCCCAGAGCCTTTCTTTTGGCTCCCTCTGGCTTTTGAGAAGGTTCCAGACACCGTCTCTGCCTTGGGATTTCTTGTAATTCTTTTGAGTTTACCTCTATCAGGTCTTTCACTGAAGCAAAGCCTCTGTCCCTGGTTTGTTGGTGATCTGCCTGCATCCTAAAGCACCCCTTGCAAGGTTGTTGCTGTCTGACTGAGCTTTCTGGCTTGCTGCTTTGCCACCTGGGAGCCCTTGGTGAACTCCAGTGGCTCCAGATTAGCCACGGGTAATGCAGAGGGTCTCTGAATGCACTATCACTGTTGGGTTTAAAGAAACACATTGAGAAAAGTGTATAATTTAACCTAATTAATTCCTTCATTCTTGCTCTAAGTTTCCTCCTGTGAACCGGGGGATTTGTCTAGGTTTTAGACTTTCCCTCATCTCCCATGACTGCTGCTGCCACCTTTTTCCATTTGAGAAGGTGTTTCCAGAGATAATCTCTCAGGTTTCCTGAGTGTAACTCTGTGACATTCTTAATCTGTACATGTTATTTTCTGCCATTTGTCTAGCTTTGGAAACTTCCATTTCCCAAATCTCTTTAGGAGCGATAGGAAAAAACTCACTTTGTGAGGGTGATGAGGCACAGGTGGTGTGTTTGTGTTTCAGATATCCATAACAAATATTTTCCATTTCTGACTTTACTAAAATCTCCTTTAGGTAAGTATTGGAATTTGCTGACCATGGATCTGTTTTAGCATCATACAAAGGTTTTTCTCTTGTAGTGATCCTCCTAGATGCATGTAAAAGATAACAAGAAGTCACAAAACTTTATGCTGCTGTAGTGTTAAGAGGCTGCTTTGCAGAGGAAGACAATTCTTCTTCATAGTTAATTGCCACTTTGTAAAAATGGAATGAGTCTATGTAAACGTACTGGATTTGGTACTTCTCTCATTGGCTTGTTCTTCTAGGGAAGGAGGTCTTTTATTAGTCTGACAGTCATTCCCAGTGGTGGGGATGGACCAGCTGAGAAACAGATTTTGATGATAATGTTTCAATAAATTTCATGGGAATGGCTTCCCAGGTAGAACAGAGATATCTTAGTGTGAGCTTGTGGACCTACTGAAGGTGTTGCAAATCCCCACAGGACACAAACTCATTGGAAGCCAAACCACGTTGGTTCCGCTGTTGATAGAGCTGCTTGCTCTATTCTGTGTTGGTTTTTCGGATCAAATTATAGTTGCCTTTGCTAAGCGTATGTTGTGTTGCTAGCTTTACTGTGTATGTTCCAGTTGCCAAAATACTAGAAACCACAAAGGGCACCAGTGTAATAAACAAGAACAAATAAGGACAGTCTGAAATGCTGTTACTTGCAGATAGTTGACTTAACATCTGAAATAAAAATGGTTTCTGTTTTTAGCATTTATTTTAGTTACAGCTTTCTTAATACCCCTATGAACTTCATTTCTCCCACTGGAATATCAGTAAATACAAGAGGACTACTGCTTACTTGCAACTATTTAATAACTGCAAGCAGTGAAAGGAAGCAAAAATTAAGGTTTCAGATTTGAGAATGACTTTTTAATGTAAAAAGTAATGATTTTAAATTCTAAAAATTAGACCAGTTTTCAATTTTGTATGCATGTTTCTCATGAAAAATTTTGAAATTGTCATCTTCTGATGAAAAAAGTTCAAGTTTCTGATTTTTCATCTTTTCCCATTTCCAATTCCCATTTAAGATGATGAAGTAATTACTAAGATGCTTTCTATAACTGGTGTTATTTATAAATATGACAAAGATTGGGCATTGAGAACTATGATTATAAAAGCAGTTTAGCCTGCTAGATATCCTTCAAACTCCTCCTGATTATGTGTAAGTGCCAGCAGAGTGAGATTACATTCAGTTTAAATTCAAGTCCTCTATTTAAAAGTTACTTAATTTCTGTGGTCCAGTCTCCTCTTTGAAACCTTGAAGATGACCTGTCTGAGGTCTGTGTAGTCCTCGCTACAGAATTTCTCTGATATTTTTTAGACACCCATCACTTCTGGCAAACTCTTTTGATATTCCTTTGTTCCACTGCTTTAAGACAGGTTTCCCTGTGGTAAAACAGTTTCCTTTATTAGTTGCTTGTTTACATTCGTAGTGGTTTCCTTCTCAAGGTTAATTATTGTTTCAAAGAAATGGTAATTTCCTGTTCTGGTGTAGTTTGTTTTCTTTAGATTTGTTCCAGGGCTGTCATGATGTCTGTAAAATATTGTTTGGGAATTCTTTGTGTTTTGGAGGTGCAATGCTCCAAAGGGTGATTATTAATCATACTTATTCTCCCCCCTCTCTTTCAATTTTAGGTAAGAACGACTTTTGCAGTGACTTTTTGCCTTTGAAGAATTTCCTCTTTGGTAAAGTATGCATCTCTTTTCCTATCTTCCTTAAAGAATGGGGTTCTTTTTCTCTGTATTTGAGGGAGGAGGGGAAATCCTCAGCCAAGGCTAGTGCTGTGCCCTTTTAAATACTCTGGTATGGTTGCTTGGAAGAGGATTTGACAATTTAAGTAGGTGTTTGGGTTTTTTCTTAATAATTTTCTACATGCAGGGTGATAGTACAAACACACAAGCAAGTTATTAACTGTCCCCAGTGGTATTTGAAGAAGTTAGAAATGGGTTTTCTTTTAATGAAGCGGAGCGTGCTGCTTCAGATTTCCTGGGCAGTATCTGCATGCTCAAAGGCCATGTCCAAGCATAAAACAAAGCTCCTGTAGTAGTAAGTTCTTTATCTATACCCAAGAAGAATTTAAAGCTAGATAGCAAAAAGTAGGTAAGTTAAACACATGATGATTCAACAGAGTAATCAACACAAGTTGCAATTCCAGGATTCCAGAGTTGTTTGGTTTTTTAAAAAAACAGTCTGATAGGTCTTTACTGTCTAAGAATGATGTGGAGGCTGTGCTGTACTGTGTTTCCCCCGCCACAGACATTACTAACTGTTAAAAGGCTGCCATCCCAAGGAGAAAGTTCTTTCATTTAGCAGGCCTAGAGACAACTTCTGATTATAAGAGAATTGGTATATTGTGGGGAGTAATGCAACTATAAATATGACTTCCTGTGAATGTTTGCCAGTTGCTGGAAGCTTGAAAAAGGAGATCTTGTCTGCTTACAATTCACAATCAACCTATGGAAGGGAGCTGAGAACAGCAGTCTGTTTCTTTTATCAGGGATGCTCTTGGTTCATAGTATTGCAGTTCTACTTTTTTGTTCTTTTTCCTATACATACACAGTTCTAATTAATCAGAAAGGCCCATGCATGATGTAATGCTGTAAATCAACAATTTGAATCCTGTGATTCTTAGGGAATTAATGGAAACAGAGGTATTGCTCTCTCCTTGGTCAAAGATGTATGTCATTTGGACAGTATTTAAAGGCAGGCTCTGGGCTGTTGTATGCATAATAATTCCTTTGGGGTTTGTCTGGTTTTTGGAAGACCAAAACTAAAACAAGAAATAGTGTAATTCATACTGGGAAATAATCCTGATCTTGAAAATTCTCTGGCATCTGTATTGTCACAACTTAGTCAGAAGGACCCTCTGTAGCCATCTAGTCTGATCCTTTGTGTAATGCAAGGCAAAAATCTCTCACTTATTATTCAGACAGATTTTACGTGGGTTTCAGCCTCTAATAAAGTCAATACAAGTTGTGTGAATTTTAACTTTCTCAAGTCTTAAATATGCTTCCTCCTTGCCATTCCATCTGAAAGGCAATTAGTGATGTTCTCAAATGAACTCGAGTTTGAGATGCTTTATTCCAAGAGACCAAGCTCATCGTTGCCCATAAGTGGGTGCACGGTGTTTGTCCTCATCTTGACCACTCCCTATGCAACGGGTTTCTGGGTGGCAGTGGGGAAGAGGTGAGAGGCAGTGTTACAAGGAGGGGAGAGTAGAAAGGTGGGGACACTGGTGGCATAAGGAGGAAGGAAAAGGTACAAAAAAGCTGGCATCAGTGAATCTCTGTTTCAGAGAGGTAAGAAAACATTGACCTAAGATTTAAAAGGTAGGATTCCTCCAGTTCTCTAAACTTTGGCCTTGAATATGTTCTTATTTTTAGGTTAACCAGTTACCCTCCTCCATAGGCTCTTCCTGCTTCTGTCCCTGCTGCCGTGCAGCGTTCTGTACTCCACAAAGGACCAGGAACTCAGATGGTGGGGTGCCCGTGCTGGGCCACGACAGAAGTAGAGAGGGAATGTTCCATCAGAGTGCAGTGCATTGTGCGCTGCACACACAGCACAAGCCTGGGCCATATGGACGGCCTTGCTACTGTGCAATTTTTAAAATGTTTTTAATTTTTCTTTTTTCCCTGAATGGACAGTAGCTTCCGGGCAGGGAGGAAAGAAGAATCTGCTTTGAAAAAAAGTAGATTTCACTTCCTTGAGATAAGGTTTTTTGCTCTGGTTTTATAGAGTAACTTTATGTGATTCAGTTAAAGTAGTTTATAGTTGTACATCTTGAGTACAGGTAGAAACACTACTTTCTTTTATCTGAGCTCTGTCCTGTGACTTTAAGAGCCATGTTCCTACAAACAATCAGTCTGTCTCTTCTGGAGGTTTTCATTATCACAAGGCTCAGAATCTGGGAAAAAAATTGAATTACGGAGTCCAGATTATTTATTTGGAAATATAAATTTTACTACAAATATTCTAGGTTGGGGTTTTTTGTCTTGTTTCACCTGTCTTTGATTTTTTCATATCCTTTCCTGAGTTTTCCTCTTAAAAAAAATACTTAAAATTAGTTAAATCTAGATGTAGATTACATCACTTAGTCTGTAGTACTTATATTTTCTACAAGGATACCGGTTTACTGCCAAAATATGACTCAAAAGTTCAATAGCAAACAATCCATACAAGTTTACACAAGAGAACTGAAGTATTTCATTCCGTAAGCATTGTGCTTTAAAAGCACACACTGCAAAAATAGATACATCTTTGGGAAGGCAGCTTTCTTAATTTTCACTGTTGCTTTCAGAAGTACATCCAAATAGTTACAGGGCTTTTTTTCATGAGAAATCTGTTGCTGCACACTGAGAATGTAAGGGAATTGAAATGGCTATGGCTCCAAATACTTGCACTTAACAGAGGTCAGTCATAGTATTTCTGTCCACAAAGACAGTCTGAAATAAAAAAAATTAAAAAACCCACTAAAATTTCTTAATTTACAAGTTTGATGCATTTTTATTGTGACAAAGAATTCAAATGGAGGTCTGAAAGGTGCATTCCTATTTAAGAATATGCTGATCATGGTACCTGTGGTTGAAGGAGATGCATTTGCCATGTCTTTATGAACACTGTTATGCAGTGCACGTATATTTTATGTGCTTTGATCCTTTTAAAAACGTCTGGGTTATTTTATCTAAAATCTGTGTATTAAGAAGTGAATGATACTTTCTCCATGTTTGTGCTTGGTTAACATTCTCTAGAAGAAAATTATTTGGACAACATAATGCTGCACTGATATATCTCTCATTTTTGTATAGTCCTTTTTTGATTGTGTCAAACATTTTGCTCCTCAGTCATTGTCTTTACAGTTCTTCTAAGCCTCTATATGTTGGTCCATTTAGCATTTCAAATGTCAGAAGGGAGAAGGAAGCAGAGCTGCCCACTTTCCCCTCTTTTTTTAATCTGAGATTTAAAAATTACATACAAATCTCTCAAGCTCTAGGAGGAAAAATGTGCAGTTTAGAAATGAATCCTGTCCCTTTTTTTCAGTTCATGCTTTTTATTAAACTCTTTGGCTCTTGATTTAACATTATCTACCCAGTAACTGATAGTCAAAGTCTCCACAGCACTTCTAGCAATTCCAGAGGTGTCCTGGCCATGTACAGATAGTAGTGTTTGATAGCTGGGTTTTTTAAGGCTCTAAATGTTTGAGCATGTCCTAGGTTTTAGATTTGAGAAAAAGCACGCGTTTTAGAAAAACAACTGAGAAAAGTATAAGTTGGAAAATTAAAAATTGGGGTAGGAAGAAAGAAGGGCAACTCAGGTAGTCAGGGCTTTAGACTCTGTATTTATTGCTGAGCTTTCCTTAAATTTGGCACTCGTTCGTTGAGATTGTGCAAACAACTTTCATTATTCTTAGCAGTTTACCCACCATAAAGTTTTGTTCTCCTTTTACAGAGGACTTGTCAAAATGCTATGACAACTAGGCTGGTTTTAGACAAACAGACCCTGGCTTGAGAAAGACAGTAAGTCTGCGAGTCAAACGTGGAGGGCAGCCATTGGCACTGGAAGAAGTAAGAAACCACAGATTGTTTTCTCGTTGGATGAAGAGCTTAAAGCAACATAAAGTTAATTGAAGAATTCCTTGAAAGTGAAGTCAGCCTAAAATAAAAGCTTAGGGGTCTATAATTTACTAAATGTGAAAGCTTTGTAAGCAGTAGTGAACCTAAAAGTTTGAAAAGACCATATTTTAGTAAACATATCTGGCTTGTGTTACAGACTGTCCTGTTTTAATTATTTGTCCAAATAATGTAGATTTGCAGTAGGATCTCTAATTAGGCACGGTTTGATTTATTGATTTGGCCCCATATAAACCATGATGTCATGCTGTACTGCTCAAAATTACAGCTCTGCTCTTGCAGTTTAAAGACGATTATTTTTAACTTTGGAATGTTTCAGTTTTGTGCATCTTGGCTTTTGGCTCTGTGAACTTAAGATGTTCTCTGCTCCCCTCCTCCTCCCTTCCCCAGATCAAAGCAATTTGCTGTAATGTAACCAGAACAAAAACCACTGAAATGAACTTCTGAACACTCTCGGCTTTAAATGTTGTTGGTAAATAAGAAAAAAGGCAAGAATATTCCTGCTTGCTGTCAGGGGTGATGAGAAATAGGTACAGTAGGTATTGAACTATGTTTTGCCAGGTGTCCAGATGCTTATGCCATTCCAGAGCAGAAATGTTTCATTTATGTGTCTAAAAGGTTTTCATTTTCTTTTGATGATCTAATTGAAGAAAAAGAAAAAAGGGAGAAAGAAAAAAAAAAAGGGGGGGGGGGGGGAGGGAGAGAAAGAGGCACAGGATCTGCACTGGCTGTTGTTACAGGTAGTAATTATTTACTAGGAATAGCAGGAACTGTCACGCATATGAGTTTTTACTCCTATATGTTGCATTTTCTGCTTGCTTCCCATCTGAATAGGAAAATTTGCCTTTGTTTAAACCCAGGTCTTTCCAAATGCCAAGGAAAAGCTTTTCACAAGAGGGTTTCTGCATTTCCGTGCAGAGGAGGTCTCACTTTTGCAGAAGTGAGCAGCGTCCCTTCCTGCCAGCATCCCTGATCTGGATTTGTGGGCAAAGGGAAAATACACAGCAGGGTGTGGAGGAAGGGAGGACTCGAAGTTAGGTCGGAGTATAGTCTCTTCTGCCAACCTCTTCTACCATGTTAAGAAGAGATCAGGCATTTCAGGGTGGGGGGAGCAAACTGGGAAGGGAAAAAGAATAAAGGCATGGATGTATCACACTTATACTGGAGGCACTTAATTACCTGTAGATGTCAAAAAGTGGGAGTTGTGTGTGGGAGATAGCAGCAGTGGCAGAGAAAGGCAGACTCCATTTTCTAACAGAACAATAAGGAGAATTTCTGAGTGGGAGGGGAAGGTGAAAATGTCTTCCTGTGGATTTTAGAGGGGAGACTGGGTGAGCTGCCCTTGGTAATGACAGCAGTGTTTCAGGCTCCTGTAGGTTGAGAACAATACACGTTGAGTCACTGAAAAGCTATACTTCTCATGAGGAGCCCTGATTACATAGCAGCTGATTCAGTTTCTATACTATAAATTGTGCATATATAAACTAGATTACAGCTGAAAAGACTCATAAAAAGCCATGGGATTTCTTGGGTTTTTTTATAAAGGTATTCTCAAATGAGTATCACATTTTTAATATAATCAGTTGTTGACTAACATGTAGGTTTTAGCTGTGTAACTGCTTTTAGTTGTCCTATAACTAGTTTCAGTTTAGCTAATGAAGGTTGGAGAGAATGCTGCTTGGGAACAAAAGGGAAAAGAAGTTCATACTCTCTGTGCTTTGATGCCAGTGAGCGTAAATAGAGTTTGCTAACAAATGGTGTGTGTAGTGGCAAGACTGGATGTCTGAGTCCAGCTTTAAAAAATACATACTAATCTGCTTGTTTTGACCTGGCAAAGTTGCCAACTGGAAACAAATTTAACCATTTAGAGTAAGTCCATGTTTAGAGCAACATTCAGTGCGTTTCCATCTCTGGTTGGTTGTAACCCTCTGAGAAGCTGCTCGCAGTGGTGAAGTCTCTGAGAGCAGCCAGCTTTTGATGATGAGCAGACCACCTGTCTTGTTTTGATGAAATGAAAATAAGTGGTAGATTTCAGATAATTCCATGATGAGATGCACATGTTTTGTCTTGCATTAACAACACATCTATGGCTCTTTGTATATCAATCACAAAATGTGAATATAATCTCTTTTCCAGGATGGTAATTAGCAGATAGTTGAAATGGATCTTGCCACAGGATTTGAACGGAGTGACTGTCATCCGATCTGTGCGTGTCTGAGCACATGCATTGGTTTTGTCCTCGTTTTCTTTAATGGATCTGACAGTATACTTGGTACTGAAACAGAAACAGTCAGACCTTGAGGAACTTATGGCTGACAGCAGTTTAATTTTTTCTGTGTAATAAATGACTGATGAAGGTTTAATAATTTATCTATTTTTTGGCAGCTTTTTTCATGGCATTTACTTGTTGAAACTGGTCTTAGAACTTAGAGGAACAGCTTGCCTCTGAGAGGCATAACAGCTTCTCCCATCATTTTACGTCCTGTTATTAAAACTGGACATTCACCCACAAGCTGTCTGACAACTCTGAAGTTACAGGTTTGCAATTACTCCATGAGGGTCTTTAGCCCGCAGTGTATGATGAAGTGATCCTAATGGCCAGAAAAGCTAAGAGGCTGATGACAACTGTCATAAGAAACTAAACAGGGAGGTGGGACAAGAGCGTGCCTGATGTGATACCTCTGGAATTGCCAGCAGGTCAGCAGATGGCAAGTAATGTGATTTTCTAGTTAGAGTACTTCCTGTAGCTTCCTTTTCCTTTTGCTCTACAATGTAAAGCTGTTTAGTGCCACATTGAATAAAAAGTCTCTTCAATAACATGTGCCTGAAATAATTTTCTTTATACTGATGCCAAAAAACAAGTGGTATCAGAGCGTACAGAAGTACTTGAACAGAGAGATGGAGGTCATCAGATCTGGTGCACAGGGAGTCTCATGAATGTGAAGTCACGTGAATGACACGAAGGCAGGGGGAGGAGCACATCTGGCAGCCGCGTAATTTGAACAAGTCCCTTGGCATTGATCAGTGCTGTGGTGGTCACATACAAGAACTTACCACACAGCTCTCACGATATTCCTCTGCCCTCTCATTCCCCCTTTCCTCAGCTGCAGTTGTTCTCTGGGCCTCTGTCTGTTGGAATGAGCAGGCTTAACCGAAAAAGCTGAAGGAGCTCATCTGTGCCAACCTGTGTGGGGTGGAAATGATTAGGGAGCGATCCTGCAAGCAGCTTGGCTTGCCTGGGGAGTGTGGGCCCACCCAGTGGCCGTGGGTGGGACAGGAGAGACAGGTCCTCTGAGGAGAGGTGACTCCTCTCAGAGGGTGCATGCTCACAACCAGTGATGGTGTCTGCTCTGCATCTGAGGGTCAGGAAGGCAGGTACACGTAGGTTAGCATCTGACTGATGTATTGGAGTTTGCTGACTTGAGCGTGGCTGGTGGGGAAGCCATGATGCCACCGGTCAGAGTGCAGGCTGTGTGCAAGGTTAACAGCCTCCGTGCCTGCATACGCAAAGGCGGACTACTGCACTTCTTGGCAGATTAAAAATAGCACAGCTTTGGTTTTGGTGTTTTGCAACACCACTTCTGACTGGCAGAGTGGAAGGTGTGCTTTCCCTCAAAGTGCAGCTGCAGTTTTGCCTGAGTAAAACTTGGGCTGTTATTGGTTGTATCTGGAATTCAGAAGGCATGATTCACATCCATTAATTAAACCTCTAGCACCATCCTGGGAGGCAAGTTTAGAGAGGATAAAATGGAGATGAGTAGCCTAAAGGTGCAGAGAGAATCTGCTTGAGAGCTGAAATTAAACTCTGGCTTCAGGCATCGTGCCTCTGGGAACTCCTGAACTACTCAAGTTTCATGTCAACACTGTCCAATTACGGCACTGTAATTTAGAGTAATTTATAAACCTGTATCTGTAGTGGATAAGATTTGCATAAACCACATCCATTCACAATAAAAGAACCTCTATTAAATAATTAAGTAATAAAAATATCACACCATCAGTGGCATGATTAAACTGTCTAAGAAAGGTTATCACTTCTTTGTGTCTGGCTTCTCCTGAGCACTAAGGAGCAGATGTATGGTGTTGGAGCAGTGTCCATCTAGCTCTGTATCCCGTAGACATAACAGTTACCCACAGAAAGATTACAGGATGAGGTAAGTGTACAGTCATGCCTTCCCTCCCCCATCTCACTCTTTTCAGCAATTCTGCTCAAGTTCTACTCTGAAATCTATTTTCTGCTTTGAATTTTGTCACAATGATGTATCATTTCCAACATATCCATAGTAATCTGACTTTTCTTGTGAACAGTATGACTAAGCACACCCAAGCCTCCCTCATACACATTTTATAATCACCATCTGCTAGTGGTGTGTTGTGATAGATACTTTCATTTGAGAAGTTTCTTTTACGGCAGGATAAGTTCATCTATCCACCATAGCCTAGAAGACTCCAGAAATGTGGTGAGTCCAATTACTGTGTTCTGTGAGTCTAGTACTGTGTACTGTCCAATTACTTGTGTTTGTTCATTTACCCATTTTATAGAAGAATTAGTGGTTATGGAAACTACCAAATGACCCTTTCCTGTAGGGATTCGAGGGGAGATAAGGAAGGTGCTTACAAAACGTGGAGGATATCACTGTGCTTCGTGTTTTCTTCCCAGAGCTCTGCAGCTGCCTCCTTGACACGGGCAGGCCCATCGTTCACGTGAGCATCGTGGCACGCTGGTGGTGAATGGCTTTTGCATTTATCAGAGCCCATCTAGTCCACTCAGTGATCTTTGGGAAAAGCCTTTTATGGCTTGGTTTGTAGTTCCTCTGTCAGCGTTTTTCTTTAAGAACAACATCATCATGAAATGGCTTCGTTAAAAATGACAAAAGTAGGTAATTAATTAAAATTATTTTTATAAGATTTTAATAGAAAAGTTGGGATTTCTTAGCTATACTTTATTATATATGGCTGCTTTTAAATGTGGATGAAGCAAGGGAAATCAGAAAAACAAATTTCCCCTGGTTTTCATTGCGGGGCACATGGGTCAAACACCCAGCATGTTGTTCTCGGAAGAAATAGTTTCATTTTTCCTAATGTGGACATGCAGTACTAAAGCTTGCTGGTTTATGACTGAGCGGTACCAAAATGCTGTTTATTGTCAGTCTTTTCACATCTGAATCATGTTATTTAATCCAGATTTTCTTTGAAACCACTGCCAGACATGCAGTATGGATGAACGCTTGGAGAAACCCATGGTGTTAGGCACTCTGATGCTTTTCATTGTTTAGACTGATCATGAATTTCACACGTGGAGAGAAAATGCTTATTTCCGTTCTCTATCTAGATTTACACATTGAATGAAGAATATAGCTGATTTTAAATTTAAAAAAAAAAAGTAACTGTGGAAAATACAGTATGCTTTTCCTTTGGTTATGCTGTGCATTTGGAAACAATGTGTGTTGAGTTGGGTTTATGCAGAGCCTTTGTCATCGATGAATGTATTTCTTCCTTGATTTTGTGTCATTCTTTCATGAGGAGGTAGGTGAGAAGAGGATCATGAACACAGATAATGAAGTTACTATACTTTTCTTTTACATTTCATAATCCCATTTTCTTAGTTTTTATTGGGTTGTTTGTTTGATTTAAAGCATAAGAATCAAAAGGAAAAGTGCCCCTGTAAAAATAGAAATAATCCCAGGTGGTTCCTTTAATAGATTCTCGAAAATGTGAGTACCCCTACTTTATGTAGATATTAAAGACAAAATTGTGGCTTGTATCTTTGCCTCTTATTTCCTGCACAGTAATTAATCATATTGTAATTTTTTTCCACAATATGCTTGTCTTAGCTAGTGTTGTTCATAGCCATTATTAATTGCTGACAGTAACACTGGCCAGTATATACTATAAAACAGAATTTGTTTTTATCAATAACTTGACATATGCTTAAAGCCTGAGCCTATCTGCAGTAAAGTTCTTGTTGTTCCTGCTTCTGAGTTTTAGCCCTTGGAACCGATACGCTGCAGAAGCAGCTGATGCAAAATCTGCTGCTGCCTTCTCCGTGTGGTGCAGTCCTTTGCCTAGAACATTTTTGCTAGGAAACAGTGTGGCATTTGGTTTCTTTTGTGCCTTCATCCAAATCTTAGCAACCAGCCCAAGCAAGAGGAGAAAAAAAAAAAATGCTGGGTTCCTTTCAGATGGTGACACCCTCTCTTCTTGAAAATAAACATCAGTGTATCTTGTGCAAATCAAAGGTGAGGGCTTCTCATTCCATCTGTCAAATCAGGGGGTTGTGTGTGCTACAATGCATCCTGACCTGACACAGGTTGGTTTTTCCTTTCTGCATCTCACCCTTTTATGGAAAGTGCTTCTTTTCCTTTTATACCTTACTTTACAAAGGTGCCCGAAACCTGGAAAAGGGCTTTAGTTCCTGTTAATTTGACTTTTAGCGATCAGAATTGAATCTAGTGATAGATACTGCCTCTTTCCAAGAACCTTGTTATGTCAGCAGCTTGTGAAGTATTTCAACAGCTTTCATATGATCCTGTATGGGTGAATTTCTGATTTATTTTTCTTGTTTCTAGACCTAGTCTTTATCAAGTATAAGTAATGAAAAAATCAAAGATCTATACCCAAGAAACAGGAGCTTCATTTCTCTTTGGAACCTGTGCCTAGTCATGATTGCAAGTGTTCTTTTTTTCCTGTTCTTTTCATTTTTTTAAAAAACTCATGGCTAGAACATAGCATATGCTGTAATACTTTCCATTTGCGGAGCTCTCTGTTTGATAATTGCAGGCTGCTCTGTAAACATTTTTTGGTGTGACAGTCATTTTTCAGAGTCTGGAGCCTTCTCTGTTTTTTGGTGGGAATGTAGCTAAGTGATTTGCTCGGGGTCACCCAGTGTATCAGCTGGAACATAGTGGTAACATGGATCTGTGCATGTTTTATAGAAAGTCTGGAGAATAACTTCAGAGAATTTGGAATAATTAATTATTACTTCCTTGTACATTTTCAAAATAAGAATAATTGAAGATAATAGATGAACTGGACTACACTAGCAGTCTTGCAAAGATACTTCATTTTGGACATGTTTAGATCATATACAAATACTACATATTGCTTATGTGTAAACGTAAGCTTAGGATAATTTTTAAAATTCCAGAATAGGAATAAGATAAGAATCCAGCTAGGATAAGAAGCTTTGATTTCTGTGGTCTTTGTTTTAATTCTTTTTCCTGTAAAACAGTAGATCATTTCAGTACTAGGTATATAAGAAAGGCCTCAAGGAAGTATTTTAGTCTCCCTAATAAAAAGGTGCATTTAATGATGATGTTTTTTCATACCTTTTCCCTCTTTAGTTCCGATAATTTATGCAGACCTTTATTTTTGTGGCTATTTCAGTCCCTGTGTTTTTGAAAAATACCTTCACTTCCAACAACAGTTTTGGATAGATGATTGTATTCTCTGTATATTAAATAACGAGATTTTTAGGTTATTCGATCATGTAATTACAGGGGTTTTTCACATTACTTTTTCTGGGTAGCACTCCTCCTTAAAAAGGAGTTCTTCTGTGGTGTTGACAACGTTTTACAAAGATGTGTTCCAATGAAACATCAGTTCAGAAGCTATTTGTTACATGAGAAAGAACAGTTTTCAGAGAGAATGTGCATGATGGGTGTGCTTCATAGAGTAGTGAGTATCTACCGTGGTCTCTCCTTAGTGCTCTGTGCACGTTGGAAGCTGTTTACATTTGAGGTTAAGATACAGTTTGACAACTGGCCCCCTCCCTTTTGTATTTCTTTCTTGATAATACTAGTAGTATCTTAGTAGATACACGCTTCCCTTCCATGTGTTGTCCAAACCTTTCTCCTTGTGAGTGCCGGGCCATGCTCTAGCCCAACTACTCTCCTCTTCTGGCCAGGTCCCACTCAGGATCCCAGGCTGCCTTTTCCCCTTTTCTCCCAGAGAGAGATATTCATCCTCTGCCACCAGTCCATGAAACTCTATTGTTAGTGGCTTTGATGCGGAGGAGGGTTGATGAGGATGAAAACAAAACCAACATATATCTATTTTACAGCAATGAGAGGGCTTTCTGACATGTTTCTGCTAGGATGTTTCTGCTGTCACTTTCTGATAGTTTCCACTGTCATGTTTGCGTGGATTATTACCCGAGTAAATCAGGTACACTTAATGTAACATAATCATACCACTGGGAAGAGGAACACATTTCTATTTCTCTTCTTCCCTGTGCTCAAACCCTTCTCATTTTCAGTGTCAGGATCCTCTGGCCCAGCTAATTCTCTCCTTTTCTGTGTAATTACAGACCTCAGATACTTTAGTGGTTGTGTTGATAGTAGGTTATTCCCCTAGACATGCACCTTAGATATGAGGTGGATGGAAGTATTTAAAATGTTGCCTTACACAATCAATTGGAAAATACTACTCGTGTATGAAAATGAGACTGTTCTGATATTTGTTGAGTTTTCCCCTGACTGAGAGGACATTGAGGAGAACATTGATTTCCTGTTCTGTTTGCATAACCTGTTGCCGAGTTTAGCATGTTACATTTATTGAGCTTTTCAGTCTCTAATAAGAGATGTGGCACTTGGCAGGCTTGTAAATGATATATTAATGTTTCTCCCAAGAGTAAACTATGCATGGTTCCAGTTAATAACACTGGTATTCAGTAACGATGAGAGCAGGCGTGTGATAGTGGTTTGGGAGGCAGCTGAGGTAACATCTAGAAACATCTGGTGGAAGTTTCCCTAGCAGCTCCAGTAACTACACAGATGCTAAATGTTTTGCTTATGAAGTTTGTGTGTTCATCACTAGAGTGTACATCCCCCTCCCTCAGTATATGACTTAGTTTGAATCAGTGAAAGTTTCTCTGTGAAGCTGAAGAGAACGATTTGGAGAATTTGGAAATGCTTTACTTAGAATTATATCAGTCAATGTAATAAAACTTTTGGCCATTTTTCCCCTGCATCCACTAATGGTTGTATGTAAGAGTCTGTACTACCTTGTATTAAAACCCTCTGTATTTCGCCCAACGTCACAGGCATTATTTTACTAATCTACAGCCATCTCTGAGACATTAATGTATATAGAAACACTTTCAGCTTGGCTGTTTACCTGTTCTCAGAGAGTTTGAGCAGGTTTTTTTATAGACCTTCTGTATACATGGTAATTTGAAGATTTTTTTTTTTTCCACAGAAGAATGGTTTTTTTCCAGCTGTTAGTTTGATTGCTGAGACTGAAAAGGTAAAAAGCAAATTAATTGACTGTCCTTCCTCCCCCATCCCTGCCAATGCTGACTTTTTTTGGGAACTCAGCTTCATTACAGTTATGACAAGAGTTGGAGATGTGATTACACATTGATTTTTTTTCAGTAGCATCTTATCACAAGATTTTTGGAAACCTAAAACCAGTCAGTAATCACACCTGTACAAGTCACATTAATTCATCCCGTCATCACAAGAGACCAAGGACACATTCCAGTGAGTTTCAAAGCAGCTGCAAGGCTGCCTAGGGTACCAGCAGCACAGTTGCACAGCCCAACCTGTGTGGTCAGAGCTATTTTATTGTTGGTGCAGTTTCCAGAGTGCTATGTTGATGGGGAAGAGCAGTGACTCTCTTCAAAGTTTCAGACTTGCTGCATTTATCGTGGCTTAAATTGGCCATTTAAGTTGGTCAGTGTCTAATGAAGCCTGTGAGGAAACTGCTGTGGGCTGCCCTATGGTTAGAGCAGCAGTGGAGCTCATTTCCAAATACTCTCTATCCTTTGGTTGGCCTGAATGAAAGCTGGTTAGTGATGCAAGCTAAACATGGGTGGGATAGAGTGGGATGCCCTCTGGCATGACCGTGAAGAATTACCCGAGCCTGTAATGGTGTTCTTACTTGAGAAATCCTGTTTAGTGTTTTTCCAAGAATGTATAATTTGAAGCTCATGCTGTCATGTCCCTTGGCTATCCTACTTAACGTTTGGAAGATAGGCAGGAATGTCGGTTCATTTTAAATAGGCCTAGCCTTTGTGAATCATGATTGTGTCACTTCTTAGGTTTAGCTTGCTCTGATGATTATAATTGGCTGATTGTAATTACTGGCTAGAGGCTCCAGCAGGTGCTATCAGCATCCTCTGTCTCAGTGCTGCGGGGTTTTCCTGCCAGCTGAAGGCAAAGTGAGTGAGTGGCTTGAAGAGTTTCTCTTCTATTTATTAAGTGATGTTTTAGATAAATCAGAGTAGTTCACAAGTGTGTTCAGTTTTGATTCTTGCTGTAAAGATCCATCCACTAAGGCAGTGCACAATTCCAAGCTCTTTGTCACGTATTTTGAACTGGGCATATCTGAGAAATTTGAGCTGCCATGTACTTTCTACATAGCCTTCAAGTAGAGGAAGGATGGGGAGCTGGAAAGTCTTTCATCTTGCTGGGTACAATGTGAAAAGTGTTATGCTACCCTGTGCAATAATTTTCTCTCATGGATGAATTATTTGGTGCTATTGGTTTCTTTCTACTCTTTCCTGGTTTATATTTTTCTACTTCTTGTTTTCTGACTACTAATTAGAGTATATTTTCGAAACTGTATTAAGAGGAGTCACTAATTAAAAGGGGAAAAAAAAAATTATATATGCCAAGTTTCACTTGCCAATAACTTTGACCAATTTGGGGAGGAGAGAGAGAGAAACAACCCCCTCCCCCCATGAATTCCTCATTATGATAAATGAGTTGCTTCTTTATTGGGAACATAATTTAATGGCCATAGAGCTAAATATTTACTTGAGAGTTTATTTAGTACAGCTTGCTTTCTTTTAAGCTACAGATTTCTTCATTGCATCCTTTATTCAACTGTTAGGTCTTCCTAAACTCATAATCTCGGTATCTGTGATGTTAAAGAAACCAGAGCATGAGGTCAAAATTTCCATTACATAGCCAGAGAGGAATTTCAAGGAACAATGCCAAAATCACTTAAAAAAATAAATTTACAGGAAAGATGACTCATCAATCAACAATTGCCGTTCTAGAAAATAGAATTAGTTGTATATGTTCTGGATACAGAGAGAGACAAAATGCACCCGGCCTGACAGGCAGGGGTAAATCAGGGTGATTCTTTGTTTCCAGAGATTTTTACCTTGACCTCTGCTTCTTTTTCACCCTAAAAGGAGGACCCTCAGTAGCACACAGCTTCATGTTGCAGGACTCATTCCCTTCTCAGAGCGGCAACTATCTAGCAAAAAAGGTGATTTTCTGGCTTGTTGTGGCTTGCACTAATTAGCCGAGCCACTGAAGGACAGGGGGAACAGCCACCTCCTGTGATAAACTTCTCTTGTAACTGTAACAAATTTAACATGCGGCCACCTGAGAGACCAAAATACATTTTATACTTGGTGAAGGTGACGGACTTCTGCTTTAGTATGCAGTAATGCGAGTGTGAAAAAATATGTGATAAAGGGCAGTTTCCTTCCTTCTGCAATAGTGAATAAACAGCCCACAGGAGTGAAGGCCCTTCTGAGAGGGAGATCTGTTGAGCTGTGGCAGCACACCTGGGGGACTGGGGCAGGCCTGCTGCGTGTGGCACTGCGTGCGGTGCCAGCCATTCAGGGGGAAGGCACTTCGCTGGTGCCTCTTGCCTTCTCTCCCCCTTGAGCTGCACAGTCTTTTTTACACGTTAACCTTATGTGTGAAGAAAGTAATGAGTGCTGAGTCTTTAGGGAAATGGCACTGGAAATGAATATTCCACATCCCATCTTATTTTTATAACCCTCTTTGCTCTCTCCTCCTAACAGGGGGAAGGGAAGGAAGTGGTGTAAGTGCTCACAGATGGCAGGCTGGGTAGTTTGCAGGTCTGGATGTCCCTCCCTGGCTTGAGACAGCATGGTTCTACCGTGCAGCAGAGTAGCGTAGCCACTGTGTGACTTCTGACTGCATCACTCACTGGCCTAAGCATGCATTTAATCGATACTGTAACTATTTGTAAGTAGGAGGCATGTTCTTGTAACCCTCCAGTCTCTGTTGTTTTTACGGATTTTCCTTTGCTGTCCCATTCTTCCCTGGAATAATAGTGTGGCAACAGTCAGACATGAGCAACCTTGCACTATGTGCTTTTTGAAAGGGGATGTGGACTGCAAACAAACTCTGTCTGTCATATGTGTTTTACTGCATTTAAGCTTGATGCTTCTCTGTATTAGAATACTGAAGATGATATAGCATATGTTGAGCTCACTTCACTTACTGAAGCAGATCATGTTTACAAGAGTATGCAGGCTCTGTGCTCCTTCTAAAGCCTAAACCGAGCAGAGGCGTGGGGACATCCTCTCTCAGTATCCATGGGGAGAGTTCTACAGGTAAAGGGTCGCACTTCTCTAACTCAGTAATTTTGAAAAAACTTGTGAGAAACAGCTGAGACTCTTCTGGGTAGAGGACCTGTCACTGAGCTGTTCCGTGGTTTCCACAATTGATGTCGGATGTATTCACAGCTGCGGGGTGCACTGAGGGCAAGGCTGTGCTGTGTGCTGATCCTGGAGCCCCTGCTGCGGGACAGAGTTTGGTGCACGTCAGCAAACAGCTCATTTTAGATGAATATGAATGGGGGCAACAGCGATGTGGTTGAAAAGTCCTTTTGAGGGTTAAGTGGGAGTGCTGAAGAAAGCAGTGCATTCCTTCCTCAGATTCTCTTTTACTTAGGTTTTGTCTTTCACAGCTTGGATTTCTCCTTTTAATGCAAGTGCTGGTGCAGAGAATTGGGTCATGGGTGACAGATTTGAGTGATGGCCACAATACTTGCATCTTTCAGAACACAATATGAGGCTCATCTCTTGGCTTAGCCTTGCCCTCAAGGGTGATAAGGAAACAAGACCAAAACTTTTTCTCCCATTCTTCCTGGAGAAGTACTCCCTTTTATCCTTAGAGGCTGGGGAGCCTAGCAACTATCTGTCTGTTTTATTTTCCTTAAGATGCTGTGATACCATGGTGATGAGTTATTAATAAAACTCCAGGCAGATGGAGAGAGTTTTTGAGTAACTTGTTGGTTTAGTGGTTTGTTTTGTTTTTTTTTTCTTTCCATGCATCTGAGAATAACCATATATGAACAAATGTCATGATTTGGTCTGTGGGGCAGAATAGTTTGGGCATTTAGCACAAAAATACAACTAAATCTGCAAATAAATCAGAGCAGTCTTTTTGCCCAAATGTCAAAATATCACCATGTTTATGGAAGAGCAAATAATTGTAAGGCACTGTATGCATTATTTTAAATATATGAACATAATGAATTAGATCTGAGATTTTTTTCTGATTTGTTGCATTTCTGAACATCTGAGCTATATAAGTACAGTAAGTTTCCCATACAGCACAGTGCTCTGCTTCAATGGCATAGACTCAGAATTCTGTAAGTCTTTATACTGATGTGCAGTAATGTCTAGAACAGTGACACTAATCCCCTCTTCTAATTTGGAACTTGAATTTAAAAAGTCTGTGAAATGTTAAAGCAGCTTTTGGGATTTATTAATTTGTAAATCCTTTATCAGTCATCCATACCAATAGAAATGTCTTTATAATAGCAGAGCAAAGGGGTGATCACATTTAGGAAAACCAGTGAAGCCTTGGAGTTTTTACTTTTTTTTCTTTGTTAAAGTGTGAATGGCATTAATTGCATGACGCAAGCAGCAAGACATTGGTTACAAATGGTGTAAAATTGTTATGTTGTCCTGCCCAAATGATGCAGACTGACTCTTGTGCAATTTTAGTGTACTGCAGCCAGATAAGTGTGCTTAAGCTACTGTTAAAGGTTTTGGGTGATAATGTCTTACATGGCAACATTATGAACTTCTTTAAGTTCTTACTTATCAGCTGCCTAAGATGCTGATGGGGAAAAAAAGCAGACATCTCCACAAATGCTGAAAGCTGGACAGAAAATTTCTTTTTAATATTTCAGTTATTAATTTCAGATTATTGTAGTTATTGAAATAATAGGTCCTTAAAAGCCTCCAAATGCCTTGACTTCCAAAAAAGTTTGCTTCCCCTATCGTGGCCTTGAGCAAAAATTGAACCGTGGTCATGAAAACCCCCTGACTAAACAGGCAGGACAAACCATGACACACATGTGTGATGTCTGTAGCACCCAGGGATGTAGATAATGCTGCGTTCCCTTCATCTTTACAGGCACTGTGAGAGGGATTGTCTGTGGCCAATGTTTCCTTTGAATAAGGTACAGCCTTGGTTGGAAGTCTGTAGCTAATGTCTTGGGGGGGGGGGGGGGGGGGGTGCGCTTCCAGGCACTTACCTAATTGTCATGGGGACATCATCTAGATCATACTGGGCTTCTCAATCCCACTGGAATTTCATGGGCTTTAATGTGTAACTCATGTAGGAAATTCTGAAAACAGCCATGATACGTAACCATATTTCTCTCCTTTCCTCCTTTACTCTCCAGTGTGATAATCGATGTCCTTTAAATGGAATCCATTTTACTCCGTAATCTCAAAATTGCCTTAATACTATAGAAAGATCAAAGCACACTGAAGAACTGAGAGCAAAATTTACATGACCTGTTAACTGAGGTATTTGTAAAATATAGGTGAAGTGTCAAGAATTGCTGTGACATTTTATGCCATATGGGGATGTAAGTGATTTTGTAAAGCATTCCAGCAAACAACCAATGGTCTTTCTGCTGTGTGCTTGAGGTACTTAATTTTTTTTCCTGCCAAGAGTGCTTCTTCCAAGTGGAAATACAATTTTTTTTTTCTTTGTCATTTTGGGATGGTTGTTGGGTTTGCTTTTTCTTTTTTAGCAAACAAACAAGGAAGCAAAACAAGCAAAACATCTGGAAAACACACTATTATTCTGTGAAGAAGCCTTTTTAGTAAAAAGATGTAGGAAAAGGGACATTCTTGATGAACAATGGTCAGGGAAGCTAGGGGAAGAAGCCTGTTGCATGAAAACATTTTGTTCTCCTTTGGAGCAGTGATGCTTTTCTGCTTTTGAGGTTTCACCATTTCACAGCGTAACATGTTTTTGACTTAATAAACCCATCTCCCTTTAAAGAAACTTTACCTATGAGAAAATTTTTGTCTAGGTTTGACCTCAGCTGTGACCTTGCTGCTTTTGACTTTAGCTTGACTGTGGTAAATAAATGGGAGCAAGCTATTAAAGCATGGAGCTTTCTTGTCACAGTTTCAGATTGGAAGTTCTGGTAGGTGTTGGGCTGGGCCACACCGGCATGTTGTTTTAGCATAGGAAGAGGGAAAACATTTCTCTCAGCAGCCAACCAAGTGCACTTGCAGCTTTTAGGAATATGCAAGAGGGCTCTGTTGCTCCTTTTTATTGTCTTTAATTGTGCAGTGCCTAGGGGCTTCACTTCTGAGCCTCGACACTAAGCAAGGTGCTTTATGCAAGGGCAGAAAGATTATTTGCTCTTTAGAGAGCCTGACTCCATGGCACAGTGCAAAGCTTACTTGGGGCTGGAAACCTAAGTGTGCTAGTGCTGTACAGGATGCTTCTGTGTTGCATTTGTGTAGATGTGCAACAAACTGATGGCCGATTCAGGGACTCACAGTGCTGTGTTGGGCTGTACAAATATCCTCAGAGAGATGACAATGGAGTACAAGAGATGGCAAAGATACAGACACATGAAGTGGAATTTAAAGGGAGCAGCAAGAGGTAAAACAAGCTTGGATTAGGGTTTGGGGCAGTGGCATTCCCTGTGGATTTAGGCATAGTATTTTTCCTCCCTTGAAGTAAATGCCTTTATGATGGACCATAAACCTGGCAAACCAGGGAGTAAAGAATGATCTGAGGAGGTCAGGGATCATACCCAAGAATCAGTGGACTGAGTTGTAAACAGCATATGGCTGAGGAGTTCTTCCCATCACATCTAAAGATGTGTACAGGTAGAGGCAAACACCCTCTGGAAAAACTTTGTGATAAGAGTTGAACTATTTTTTCCAACAACTTGTTATTTCTTCAGTTTACAAATTGTTTCACCATATTTGGGATCTTGGACACTTATTGCCTGATGAGGAGAAGTTGTTACTATTTATAATTTGGGGTTTTATGGTTTTATTACTCAGGCTGCTGTGATGTCTAAGTGCTTCTGTAAGAAGAAATGTAATATGGAAGGTAAACTGTAAAACTGAGGGGATTGCAATACGGATGGCATTGTGTGTCTGCTTTGCAGACTGTATTTTGCACTGTTCACTTACAACTTCTGTTCAAGAAACCAGAAAAGTATTGACTGCATGGTAGGAAGTGGCTTAATAATGGCATCTTCTAGAACCGCCTATAATGCTGTTTAAGTTTCAGTGCTAGTGCAGATGCACAAATGCACTTTTAAGGTAATGAAGGAAGCAGTGTGTTCATTAGTTTGATAGAAACATTAGGCAGCTTTCTTAAAAGTGTAGTTTGAACTGTACTAGACTGATGTTTAGTTGCACGTAGGATGGGGCAAGTATGCTTTTGTCTCCCAGCAGTCTCCTCCATCACTTACTGTGAAGTTTGTAAAAGCTGCCTGATTCCTTCTACTAGGGCTGTTGATTTATTTTACAAAGAGCAGAAGCTGTACTACCTTCATCTTTTATGTTATACTGGCAGCCAGCAAATTCCAAATTCAAACCTTTCTTTAATTTTTGCCAATATGACATAAACGGACATTGCATATAAAAGAGCAAGCCATTGCATATGGCTCCTGGTACAAAGAGTATTACAGTAACAGAAATGCCCTGGTCATAAATTTATGTGAATGGTAACCATGTGTCTCTGAATGCCTCCTGTTTCTCATTCGACTTAAATGTTACTCTATCAATACTTGCCAGATATCTTGCACTCTCATGTCTCTGCAATATTTTTAAGCCTTTTGATGCCTTGCAGTTTTTGAAGTAGTCATATTATTTTTAAGATCCTTAAATTAGGTCATAACAAAAATATTTCTATTTATCTAATCCATTTCCCTGTTTTCAGACTGCTTGGTGTACTGGAGCATGTAATAAAGGAGCAAGATTTAAATAGCTTGCTTTAGTACGAGAAGAAAACGTTATGAAAATCACAATTTTCCTTTGAAAACTGAAGCCGTTTCAACTGACTGCAGTGTGATGAGAGTGGCTGTGAATGATTAACTGCCTTGCAGGGGGTAGGATTTGTAGGATACAGAGCCTAGTGAGTCACTATTTCCAATTTTTGACAAAAAAAAAAAAAAAAAAGAAAAAGAAAGGAAAAAAGAAAGGAAAATGGGATAATCTGTGATTTCTACAGCTGGTGACTACTGTGTGTCTGAAGTGGAGTGAGTGCTGTGGTTTGCCATCAGTTTTTCAGATGCTTTTGTCCAATTTAGGTTGGAATCCTGAAGCCATCCAGTAGTCACCTCTCATGGAAGGAATGACGAGGGTGCTGTGCAGGTTTTTTTAATCACACAGATTGTCGTCTCTTATTCATCTTATTTCCCCTTGGCCAAAAATATGAGCACACCTCCCTTAGTGCTTGTGACTGTCTTCTTGTACGTAGTGAGGATCCTGCTTAGGTGAGTGAGAGCAAACAGTAGTTCCCTCATCACTGTCTCTTGAGGCTCCGGTCACACTGACTGCAGGTGATATTCACAGCTTGAAATCCAGGTACAAGCTTCTGAAATGCTGCGTTGTCCTGGAGTGACACCATTTAACATCACCCATTCCCTGCCTGTTTAGCTAACAACTTTTGCTCCCGGTTAGGTTCTTCTGACTTCTCTTTCAAATTGGATTTACTCAAAGCAAGGGGTAGATGAGAGCCTAGAGCTCCTAAGTAAAGATCATGTTAGGAGACAGTCAACTGATGAAGCATTTTGTCTGGATCCTGCTTATTTCAGAATAAGCAGTGCTTTCTCAAACAAAGCCTGACTGTACTCAGCATCTATTAAAAGCACCCACTAGTTGTTTGGTTGGTTGTTTTTTTTTTAAAAAAAAGGTCTGCTGGAGTCACATAATCTTCTGAAATGTCTCAAAACTATTCAAATGCTGGCAGCCAGCATAAAGCCTTTGCCTGATCCTAATCTCCATAATGCAGGAGGCATCATTGCCTAGCTATTTTCAGTCAGTTCTGCGTACTGCACATCTAAAACCAGAATAAAACTGTCACAGCTCTGCTTTGCTTTTCAACCCCAACTGCTGCAACATCCCACTCCTCCTATCTTTTTTTTGCCCCCTTCAGATGTTGAGAAAAGATCAGACACTTAACTCTAGGACTTTTTTTAAGGTTGCAGTAGTCATCCTGCTGGAGAAGCCTGCCATTTTTGTTGGCAGGCATTTGACTCCTGTCTTTCCTGTCTTATTTAAGTAGCTGCTTCAACAGCGTATTTATTCATATTCACAATTCCCATATACCTATCAGGTTTTCAGAACAAACCTGAATGTGTTCTGGAAGCTTTTGTGGGATTTAATCCCAGAGCTGGTGATCTCCCATGGGCTATACAGCTCAGTATTGCCATGTGTCTCTCTCCCATCAGTTATGGTCCTCTGTCCCATTTTTGTCTTTCCTACTTTGCTTTTCTCACCCCTTCAAACTTTGCCAGTCTATACTCTTATTTGTACTTTCCGTGCTTGGTGATGGGTTGTCACTGGTAACTGTTGTTTGTCTTGTGGTGGTTCTCACCCTCTAAGTTAGGAGCGATCTGACTTCCCTGGCACTGTTGGTGAACTACAGATTTTTTTTTTTTTTTTCTCTCTCTCTCTCTCTCTTAAGAGAGAGAGAAGAAAATAAATAAAAGGATTTAAATGTGAACTGAGGCTTCTGCAACTTCCTTCTAGAAAACAAGCAAAGGTTACAATAGTTGAGCTGTCATTTATGCCAGAAGCAGAATATCTAGTCCTTTAATTTTGTTATTTGTTCTGGACATAATAGGCAAAGGTACCTCCTTCGTATGTGGGTAGAAAGAGAAGAGGAGGAAAGTCCGTTGTAATTTTTACTTTAAAGGAAAAACAGGAAAAGGTATATGAGCACAGATGAGGAATACAAGAGTCCTCGACCACAAGAGGAAGAAAAATTCTAGCTTACATTACACAGCTCAGCAGAACTGGGCACAGAAGCACAGAAAATGTAAGGGAATGTACATTTGAGGGGTTTTGAGGCAGGCAGGGGAAATTTATGTGATGACATGTATATGAGGTAATATGAGGTACATTAAATAAAGTTTGAAAAATTAAAGTCTGCTATGCAGTAGTGGAAAACAGAATAGATAATGGTGGGAATCTCCCTTCTCTAGGATCTTTATTATCTTTCCCCGTCCTGCCCTCACACATCAGTGCTTGACAGAAAGGGGAAGGGAGAAACAGCAGTGTCTTTGGTGGACAGGGTTCCCAGGAGCCTTATTGGGAGCAATACACTGAGACAAAGTCTGTCCACATCATCATCTGCACTACCATAAATTCTGCCCTTGTGTTTCTCTAAAAAAATCCTGTTGCTGAATTTAGGTGAAGATTTGGTCTCATCTCTTTCTTAATCTTTCTGCCAGCTTTTAATATATACCCAGAGAATCAAGATGTTCTAGGATTGATGTTCTGTCCACGTGGTTCAGGTTAGACTTCTTGCATCACTTAAGTTTTTATGGTTTTCCTACTATAACTGCATTTGAATGCTTTTAAAATAATTTTTTTCTTTTTTTATTGGACATGATAATATTTGAGGCGATGTATTGGCTAATTCTTTAAATGTGCATCTAGACAATTGTTAAAATGAAAGCTATTTGTGTTATGTAATATTAGAAACCACACATGCACTATAGTCTTTTCTGAAGTGAGAAACAATTAAAATTTCAGAAAGTCCACTTTTTGACACCAGATTTTAATGACTTCATGCTTGAGTTGCATCATGGCAGCTCAGGAGCCGTCTATCAGGATGTTTTAATGCCTTTTAAAACGACTACAGATGCCTGTGTAGGAGTTGAAAAGAAATATTCTTTCAGTCTAAATCATTATGGAGTTAAATGGCAAGGACTGCTCCTAAATTCAGTTGCCACATTTCTAACATAACTGCAATGTGTAGTCCTCACAAGGTAGAACAGCACAGAAATTCACTGGCACTTTTTCAGCCCCCATAGCAGAAAAGTATAGAATGTCTTCCTTATGTAATGGAATAGTGCTCTAAAATATTTAGGCTTGGAGTCTGAATTCCTACACAGACCGATCTTTTACATCGTAAAATAAGAGTCACCAATATGCTTCATATTTGACTGTGCACCACATGATCCACAGTATAAATTAGCTGGGGTTTAATTCATTTCATTCAACGTTTTAATTATATCTTAAAACACAAACAGCTACAGGCCCAAATAATTGTCTTTGTAGACTGTTGGTTTTTTCCTTTTTAGATGATGGAAACTGCCTAGAGTGTTGAGACAATGAAAAGATGTCAGACTTCATGTACAAAAGTCACTGAAGAAATACTGGAGTGTACCCTCAGGCTGATTATTTCATTCCTTCCCTTTCTCCCTCGCAGAACACATGTATCTCAGACCATGGTCTGAGCATCCGTTGAAGTTTTGCTTATGTTCTGGTATAGGTTTTTTGCTTTTTTGTTAAGATGTGTAGGTTGGACAGGAATTGTACTACACCGTCCAGCTGGGGGTGAAATTGAGATCATGGTTCAGCCTTCTACGAGCTCTGTGACACTGCCCATTTGGGATCATGATTCATCCTTCCATCAGTTCTGTCTTCCAATAGCTTGTGGGAAGTCTGTATAATGGCTTAGGGCATGGGCACAGTCTTTCTGAAGATGTTGATGCACAAAAGCCTCTGCAGAGCTGCAGGCAGCCTGACTGCTCAATTCTCTCTGGGCTTCCGCGGTACAAATTGCAGAAATTACATCTGTATCACGGGGTCTTTAGCTCTCCTGTCTACCTCCAATGCTCTGTTCTCTTAAAATCTTCAACTGGATTTCATCTGTTCTCGGTCATGAGGTAGGTAAAGAGAGGTTGGATTTACCTGAACTACAAGGACAGCAAAAATCTTTACTGGCTGACTACGTTGTTTTAGGTTGTAGCACAGATGGGATGCAAACTGCATTTAATACACAGGCATTATCTACCCAGGTGCCAAGTTCCATGTACTCAGTTTCTGACTTTATTAAATCACTTGGACATGGTAAGACGTCACTGAGGGGCTTCATTATAAACATGGGTATTTCATGCCCTTGTTGGAGTTGACATCCATCCTGAATTTGTCAAAGTATTTACTGTTGTGTAAAGATTTGGTCTTGTACTTGGGCTGAAGGTGGTTGAGACAAGCTCCCACTGTGTGGCCTTGCACATTACCAAAGCCATTGTGTTAGGCATTAAGTCCTTGCCTGCAGAAGGACTGAATGAACAGAGAGAACAAATGACTTGGGGACTGAAGTACATTGATCCAGAATTTGTTGTGTACTAATCTGTCTTTAAATCACAATCCTCTTCTAATGCCTGGAGGGATCTGATTTTTACCCTAGAAGAAACAGAGGTTGCAGAAACTATGATGAGAATTTTAGGTTGCAGGCCTGAAGTCTGGTTGATTCCTGACTGACAGATGAGAAAATCAGTGAATGATTTTGTAGCTCGGGGGTGCTGTATCCCTTGTTTCTAGCAACTCCGGAATTCTTTGCAGCCAAAACTTTTTTTGGTCCTTGTATATGTAGAGTTCAGATATGTAAACCCCTGCTTACAGCTTATCCTTGATGTTTGTTGTCAAGTTTTGTGATCTGAGTTGAAGAGATGCATTTTTCTGACTCAGCCCAACTGGGAGCTGGTTCTGCTTTCAAAAAAAATTCTCATAGGGATGGAGTGGTCTCATTCATCCCCCCCAGCATTAAGTTTCCCCTCACTATATTTTTGCCACTGTGAGACAGTCACTGTTGCCAGATGAGGATTACTAACAAGGCTGATAGGTTATGAGCTAATAAACTAGTCTGTGTTCTTGTAGTCACAGCTGGGCTGCTCCCATACCTGACCTTCACAGAGCTGTTGCAGTGTCTCTAGTTCAGGCATGTCTTTGGACTCGGGTTACTTGCCTACATGTCATGGGAACTCTGCATTCTCCTCCCTTACGCTTGCAACATCTTCAGCTTTTACCTCCTTTCCAACTTCTCTGATTACATTCACACGAGGACAGATTTTTGTCATTTTATCCTGCATGTTCTCTCAGCATTGGCTGCCAGAAAAATAGCGTGTGCTTCCTGTTCATCTCTTGTCTTAGACACTGATTTTGCCTGTTTTAAGAGACTTTAAAGTTTGGCAAGGCTAACATTATAGTGACAGTTACGTTCTTTCACCAAGTTCTTCCTCTTAGCTTGACTGCTTTTCTGTTCCAGGGGAGAGCAATAGTGAATTTTCCTTTTCTGCTTTCACTTCTCAGCTTGATGCTAATCTGCCAGCATTTCTTTCTCTGATCTCTTATTGTCTGCCCAGCCTCAGTCTTGCTTCCTTTATTCTGACAGCTGCTCCAGACTCATCTTCTTTTATGTTCTTCTCTCATATTTGTTTGTGTGTCATCTTTGTTGCTGCCTTTGATGTTTGGGATGACCTTACTGAGAGCTCTGCTTGAAGGAACTTGCCTTTCTAGTGGCCCAGAAGGCACTGAGGAGGCAAACCAAGGAGAGGAGTCATCTGGAACCCATGAGTATGTGGGCCTGCTATGACCAAATAGTTTTGCTTCTAGGTCTTATCCCTTTCCCACCATATGGGACAATGTGCAACTTCTTCTGTCCTCAGCCTGCACATTGCACACTGTGTATGCCTCTGCACTGGCAGAAGTGACCAGGTACCAAAATGGACTGGGGCTGGTAGCGGAAAATTTCCTTTGGTATAAACAGCTGGTGGATTATTTTTTTCTTTTCTGTTATGTGACAGAATTGTTTTTAAGGACAAACAGACTTGAGCTGCCTTTCTCTCCCTTTGTAAGATGCAAGTATTTTATTCCTCAAAGTATGAGGTATTAAATTTTAAAATACTACATTTTTAGAGCAAAGGTCGTGATTTCACTGTGCAATTATAGGGGGCTCCAAAATTATATTTTGCACAGTGAGGTTAGAATAAGCATCTCTTGCTTGTGGTATTTCAGAGAAGTGATAGGCAGACTTCTACATGCAATTCAGCAGTTTGTAATGATATTGTATTGAATTTAGAGTATTTGGCTAGGGAATAGGTTTATGAATAAACTGGCAGAGTAACTGTGTAGCCAGCTGCTTTGAAGTAGTGTTGAGTCATTTAATTTCACATTAATTTTTAATAATAAATCAAACCTGTTTATTATATTAAAATACTGCTTGGTGTGGATTTTTAGATCTCTGGTCTTTCAGTGACGGAAGGGATTTTGAGACATTAAACTGTTTACTTTCTGAACTTTCATTTGCGTTGCACTCTACTCCTTTTAATAATTAAATGATCATGTAATACAATTATAATATCTGAGGTTGGGACTGGAAGCAGTTCTTTTTCATCTGTTTCTCATCGTCAGCACAGTTGAACTTTCTCAAAAGAAAAGAAATAAAATCTGAATACCCTAAACTATCCAAATTAGTGCACTTTTTCATGGTGACAAATAGCCCCCTGGAAGGTATCAGTTAATTTAGTCTCAAATCTTTAAGAGGTAATTTTGACAGAGTTCTGTAAATGTAGAAAGTTAAACAGAGAAACCAGAGAAAGGTTCCTAATGAAATCTTGGCTTTGGTGGTGAAAATGTCTGACTAGTTTTAATAAAAGCTTGATTATACTGCATTCATGAGGATTTCTGAAAGTCTGCCCTGCTGACATATAAATTTTAAATTAGGCATAGTCAATAAAAAGCCACCTAATATGGTTTCATATTTTGAGAGGTTTTCCCCATAATTACCCCAGCTAGTTAGTCTGTTTTCTAACCATTTTGGAATCTGCAAGTGCTGAAAGCAATCGACTTGTGAAAGACGGTGCTTGTGCAGCGTGTCATGATGTGAAAGTGACCTGGCAGAGGCCTCCACCTCCTTATTTAGTGACCTTCCCCAAGTGACGAGACTGCAGCCCTTCTCCCAGCAGCTCATTCCTAAGTTTGGTCTGACAAATGGTATCATAGAGGTAGCAGGTGGGTTTGGGATCTGATCAGAACCTACCGATTTAGCAGCCACCAAACGATACAAGAGAGTATAAGGAAAAACAATCAAGTGCTGTCTCTTTATCGTTCTATCAGCTTTCTTTGTGGGGTCTCTCGTGAAAGCCTTTACTGAAGGCTTTCAGCTATGTATCATTAGAATACCTACGATAAGCATTACATAATAGGAAAAATATGCCACATTGAGCAGTGAAACTGGTGTTAGCTAGTCCTGTGGCCCGTATCAAAGTGCTCTCGCCAGCGTTTGGTAACAGCATTTCCTCAGATGTAATGGGCTATGGCATAACATCAACTTAAAGTTCATACATCTGCCTTAATGGTTTTTACATATCCCTGTTACAGGTAATGGCTGTGACTACTCGAGGGAAAAAGAATCTTTTTTTTTTCCCCTTTAAATGGTAGTTTAGGCATTCTTCAAGCATATAATTTGCCACTGCTTTGTTTGCATGCCTAGGTAGGCAAGTTGTGTGTGTGTGAGGCAGGAAGAAAAGGGAAAAAAACCAATTGAAAGAAAAACAGTAATGATAAAGCCACAAGGATTAACTAGAACAACTGGAGAGACAGTAGCACTTAATTGATTTTTGTTATTGGGCCTCTTTATAACAGCTCAATAGATTGATTCAATAGATGTCTCCTATTAATGGTGCTGGTTTAGAAGAAGGATTTGCAGAATAAATGCATCTGAGGTGCTTCCACTAAAATGGCTTATTTCAGAAGGACTTCAGGTGTTAGGAGCTTTGAAACAGGTCTTCTCCCTTACTGTTGAGTGATAGATCAGTGTATAGTTGGGGTGGCAATAAAAAGGCAGCATTGGAAATCAGACCTTCCACCTAGGACAAGTCATGGTCTCAGATGCTTGCCTGAAACAGGGCTCTTGTGCTCAGCCTTTGCCTTAAAATTATTCGTAAATGTTTGAATTTCCCTGAAGTTAGAACATTGTGGTTTTTAATCTGCTAACTGAAAAAAAAGTCCCTTCGCAGGATGGTTCTTTCCTGTGTTTGCTTACAAAAGTCAAAGCACAGAAGTTACTTTCTGTGTGGGATTGAAATATTGCAAGATTTCTACAGGTTAGATTTTCACGTGTCATTTTGAAGAGTTCTGAAGAATATTGTTGCAGATACAGGTAGGTGGGATATACGTAGGCTTAGAGACCTTTAGTCCTATATCTTCAGTTTTAAAAGTACATTAAAAAACCCTAATATATTCCTAAGATGTTCAGTTATTAAAGGCACATGCCTTTATACGCAAATGCCAGTTTTGAACAAATGTGACACAGTACTAATGGAATGGATAATTCGTTTTTCACATTAATGGCACAGTGAATTCTAACACACAGGCATCATGAAGGGTAAGATGACTGCTGACAGTGGAATGGACAGATGAACTTTTCGGTGCTTTCAGTGAGGGCTGGAGAGGAATTGAAGCTGATTAAAAGTCTACAAGAAGTCTAACCACTAACTGACCATTTTTGGTCATGATTGTTTTATTTAAGTTTTAGATAATTATCTGAGGGAGTAAATTGGCTCCATAAACTCAGTTATGAAGGATGGTGAAAGGCATTATACTGTAGCCCTAATCAGGGTCTATCTGGTATTCAGGACATAGAAAAGTGGAAACTTGTACCTGTAGCTGTATGGTGTTTGCATCTAGTGTGGGAGTGATTTGCTTCAGCTGGCTGAGAAGCTCAGCTTCTGCTGAATGTGCTTGGGTCATCACCTTCTTGTAAGCATAAGTGGGCACCCATCGTCCTGTCCAGGACTTGCTCTGCTCCTGCCAGGTGAGGCGGTGAGAAGGACAGCCCGCGGGGCACGTCTGGTGCATGCACAGCTCTGACTGCTGGAAACATTTCTGTCTGCTTCAGCCTGCTCAGTGGTAGGCAGGACATAACCAAGGCTCAACTACCATCTTGTTTACCTAATCAACATGTTTTAAGATATAAATATTTTTATTCTTTTTTTGGATATTTGTCAACTGTATCTTAGGTTCAGTGGGAACTTTATACTGTGATGTTAGGCAGCAGCCATACGTTATGAGGATGGTGCGTGAGAAACAGGATGCCCAGGTCCTAGCTTGTTTAAACAATCTGTCTAGGTTTTACTGCCATGGTATGCAAGTGCTTACTGAGTCCTCTGAGCTACAGAGGCAAGGGCTGGGTAGTCATTCAGCCTTATTTTTTTAAGGATGGAATTTAGAGACCTTTTGCTCTGTACTGTGGAAGAGTTTTCTCTGATAATAGCAGCTTTGCCTCTTGCCTGGGGTTTGAGGTGAAATTCCTCAGCCGTCTTTAAAGTTGCTGGTGAAATGACCTTGACAAAAATTGCACCAGGTATTGTACGGGGGGATGGCACAGTATTAATGCATTGACTTAAAACTTCAAGTCCAAAGGTGGAATAGGGTGGTGGCTGTAGAAGCAGCAAGTTAACCAGCTAGTGTTGTTAAGTGCCTTTGGGTCATGCTGAGGGGCCAGATGAGATCTTTTGGGTGCTGTTTTGATAAGAACACTTCAAATTTGGACATTCCTTGTCCCAGGAGGCTTGTGGACGGTGACAATGCAGGGAAAACTGGGAGGAATGCAAAAGTAAAATCATCTGCGCTACACATGTGAAATTACGTTAGTATTAGGATTTTGTTGTGTTAGTTGGGGAATTAGCATGCAAGAAGGAAGGGCTGTTTTACTGAAGAGGAGGAAAACTAGAGAGAGCAGAGGCACAGCAGAAAAGGACAGAGCATATGTTTAATGGAGCTAAGATTAAAAAAACTGAAACAGGGCACAGAGGTTAGATGAGGCAGAGAAATACAATGTTTAAGTAAGGAATAAGGGTAAACCTAGTGCTTGTACTATTTTTGCACATTTTGGAGAGTGCATCCTGAATGCCATAACTGCACTCCTACAATGGCTTTCTCTGAAATGTTGTGTTGGGAAGGAGGGATGCTAAACTGTCCAAAGGACAAGCAGAACCTGCTGAAAGTAGTTGTGACCATTTGCTTGAGCTTTGGCATCTAAGTCTCTGCATGGGTCTGGAAGTAGCTTGCTTTCTTCTTCCCAATCTCAAATGCTTCACAATCAAAATTCCTAATACTGTGATCACACCGTTATAAGAAAGCTGCAGACCACACCTCTTGTTCCTGTGTTGGCTGCAAGATGGATGAGACCTTTCCTTAGACCCCAGTCTCCCTGAGGCTAGGACCAGCTACTGTCTTATGATCTGCCCCAGGTCTCCCCCCCTCACCCTAGCTTTGGAGACCAGCCCTTCGCAGCTTTCTAACTCTGCTGGGTTAACTTGGTCTTCCCACAGGATGACTCCCAGACTCTCCAGGTCCCTAGGTGCCTCCAAACAAGCCCTAGTCCAGGCCTGCATCCCTTCCCACCATATCTCACCCTAAGATACGCCCTGAGGAGGGGCTCTACACCTTTTAATCTCTGCCAGATAAAGGATTCATTTCAGTGGGTAAAGAGTAAAAACCTGAGCAAGGAAGAAGTAGTACATGAGGTGGACTTCTGATTCAAAACCAGTTGACTGTTCTTCTGTGTGTTCCCAGCTCTGTTGCCTCCTATGTAGGATGCTCGGTGATCCTCCATTGTATATGGGCAGCTTTGAAGGTGTGCCCATAAGTATTTGCAAGGAACATAGAAGGTAAGTGGTGATATTCTGATGGCCTGCAATATTTATGATGGCAGGTGAAGCTCAGGAAGAAATTTAAGGCTTCTTTTTGTCCTGGTCCCTCCTCCCCTCCTATTTTGGCACCCAGCATTTAGAAAACGAACAAAATTAGAGTGTTTGGCTTCTGGTTTTTGTACAAGTTTTGCTTCTCCTGTTAGTATACTGGAGAGAGTGTCTGCACAGCCTGTGTCCCACTCTCCCTAGCTACATGTCACGTGTGTAAAATCCCCATAACAGTCCATTTCAACCTCCCATGGCTGTCCTTGGCAGTCTGCTCCATGTCATCTTTCACCCTTCATCAGAGATGGAGACATGTACTGCAGTAAATAGACCATAGTTTGTTTTCTTAACCTTTGTCTAGCTGTATTTCAAAACTTACAATTTATCGAGTAACTTCATCAGGAGGCTGGGATTTTTCTGGTCAGCACAAGCAGGGATGCCCTATAGCAGAGTCAGTTGGGAGAGCGTGACTGATGGGAATGGGAAGATCCACCATGCCTCTGGTTTTAACTCCCAGATTCCCAATGTGAAACTTGTGAACTTATCCTGGAAGCTGCTGTCAACTTTCTGGCTCTGTCCTTCTTCTTGGTGTGCTGGGACCTCTGTGCTTCAGGGCTCAGCACCCGCCCCACTGTGTCCTGTCCCAGCTCTACCCCCGGGTCTCCTCCCTCAGCCTTGTGCCTGCTTCGGCTCAGTGGCTTCTGCCTCACAGTGACGGCACAGCAGAGAGCTGCCAGGCAGGTCCTGGAGCTGGGGAGAGCTGCTAAATCTCTGCACAGGAGCAAAGCATGCACATTTAAAACAGAAAAGTGGATCTTCCAGTGGGTGCTGTAACAGAATGCATTTTTACTTTTGCCTCTATGTAGCCTCCCCAATGGATTTAATAATGTTTTCTTTTTTTTTTTTTTTTTGTTTTTTCTACCCTGCCTATTCAAGGCTCCCACATTCTAAGAATATTTAAAATTGGAATATTCAGCCTGCAAAGCTGACCAGGTACACAGATCAGCAGTGGGAGAGTTGGGGGTTTTTTGAGCTGGATGTGTGTGTTGGGTTTACAGTATCTAGGCTTCTGGTCTCGTAGGCATTTGGGAGGGGATTCTTTCTTCCTCCATGCATATTCTCTCCAGCAAGTTGACAGTCTGATATTGATTAGGGCTTTTAGATGCAATAGGGATATAGCTAATAAGAAAACAATGAGTTGGTGTGTATTTGTGTGCACTGCTGTCCCCTAATAGGATAGAAAATCTGTCTGACTGCCTGGTATCTTAAGAGGTTAGCAACTTAGAGGTATTCTCCTGGAGGAGTAGTGATGGTGCCTGGTGGTTTTGCAGCTGAAGAGCGAGGGGTTTAGAAGTTTCTCTCTTTTGTGCCATTTTCATGGATTAATTTTGATATGATGATACTCAGCAAGAGGAGGTTAGCAGTGAGACCAGAAGGGTCTTGAGGTGGTTAATGACAGGGTAAAGAGGACAGAAGGTGATTTTTCAGTCTGTGCTGCCGGTTCCACTTACCCCTTCCTGTGCAGCGAATAATCCCATAGTCACAGTTAACTTTCAATAATTTACCATATTTGGATTCCCAAAACAAAATGCAATGTTTAGTTCAGCTTTGAATGACAAGCAGTTCCTTATGGAGCTTAATTGTTTTGTTTACATGTAGCTAGTTACTGACGTTGTGGTAAGAACAATAGGCTGACTGGCTTGTTTAACTCGTGATCAGAATGAGATAAAACATGGAAAACAGTGAGGCTGTATTTCTAAAACAGGTCAAAGGTCAGATGCAGCTTCCTTGGCTGGTTGCATGCTCCATGGCATGCTCTGTCTGCGGGACTTTGCTGTATGTCCTCGCTGTCTGACCTTCTGCTGAAAGCAAGTGATATTTCTTGGGCCTTTGTGTTTCCTGTGGACTGGGCTTCTCTCAGAGAGTTGTCTGATGTGGCAGGGTGCATGCAGTGAGCATGAGACCATCACATGAGGCTTGGGCCTTGCTTTCCCCCACAGCTTAACCTGGATCACACCCATTTTGCAACAGAGGCAGCTGCTTTTCTCCTCTTCAGTGAGGCAGGGCAGGTATTGAGGGCAGCATGAGCCCCAATTTCACAACCAGCCATGCCTGTTGTGTGGGATGGGGAGCAAAAAGGAGGTTGTCCAATTAAGGCAGATCTCTGCCAGCCAGTCATGCCTGCTGCTGACAGGAGACCTTTTAACAAGGGTGCTCCAACTATAGCAGAACACTGTTCTTGTCACGCAGCCCTCCAGCCACAGGCACTGCCCTGGGATCCAGCATGACAGCAGTACGTGACCCAACACGTGCTTTCCTGCCCACAACTTGAGATGTTCATTGGCAGGGCTGCCAGACTAACAGAACAAAAGAAGGTTTTTGCTCAGGACTGGAGCTTGCACCCCTTGTGTCCTGGGGGAGTGTGGGGCTGACGCCAGGTCTCCCTTCGTAGCAGAGCTTTTCTGAGCAGAGAGGACATTCCAGAGATTCTTATCTGTTTGCTTGCTTCTTCACTGGTGGCTTTTCCCCTCAAAAAAGGGGGAAGGTTTGGTGAGAAAGACTTATAGTTTGTTCCTCTGGTAGTTCCTGATGGTGGAAGGGCATTCTCTGTTACACCTACTTGTACATAAGGACTAAGGTAGATGTGCTCCTTTAATTTGCCTGAAGTTCAGTAAGCTGCAGCCTTGTTAATTAGCAGATACAGACATACCAGGTGAGCAAGCCCTCCTGCCAACCCTGCAAACTGGAGAGCAAGTTGCTAATGTCTCCTATTCTGTGAATTTGTGTGCAGCTGCAAATGAGAGGCCGTGAAAAATATGCACAGAAGGTGTAAGTGCAGGAGAGCAACTGTAAGCCTAAAATCTTCTTTATCTTACTTTTCCATGATTGGATTGTCATCTGACTGGCACAGTTGTGTGCTCAAATCTTAGATGCAGTTGTCACCTCTACCCGGGGAGGCGTGAATGGAGGCTGATATCCTCTAGGGCAGTGTATGTCCACAGCTGTTACTCTTCCCTCCCTAGGCTATCTCTTGCTTGCAGAGAGAGGTATGTGAAAGGCAGAAATATTTCCTCTTTGTGTATGTTTGTGGCACAGAGAAACCACATCATGCAGAGAACTCAACAAGACCACAATGACAGTGGTATTACAGAGAATACTAAGAATTATCATTTCCTTCCCAAGCCTTCAGACTATGAAAATAAGCTTTAAGAGTCTACTGAAGATTTAAGCAGTAAGAGCCCCTTCCCCTCCACCACCACCCAAATATAATGCGAGCTGCTTCTAGAGCTGGAGGCCTTCTCAATAAAGGCCATCACTTGTTTTGAGCTTACAGGCATTTACAAGTACATTATAAATTGGAAGGTTAGCATGTCTGCTCTTGCCTTGTCAGTCGTCTGCTTGTGTAACACAGAGCCCAGTAGTCATCACAAAAAAGAAAGCCTTCAGAAATGTGTCTTTGAGGAGGAAGAAAACCCACAAGGATCAGTTATATTCCTCACAAGAATCCAGCATCTGAGTCAGGGGTTCCCAGAGGCTGACCTGGAAAGCTGCTAAGTATGACCCTCAGAGGGGTTTTCAAGTTGTGGCTGTTCTACACTGTCATGCAGATTGATTTTTATTTTGCAGCCCCTAGCCTAATGTCCCACCCGTTAAGTTGCCCTCCATGGACAAAACTCTGGGAACCCCTGAGTTCATCATCCAAGAAAATCTTTATTTTGGAAGACAGACTGAAAAAGATAATCTATTTTGTCAAGTATTACCACACCTCTGCAAACATACAGTCTCCTCATCTGGATGATCTCATGCATATATTTGTCAAAGTTATTGCTTTGCTCTGAGACAGCAGTTGCAGCAAAACACTAATATATGCAATATATAAGAAGTTTTTGGATGAGATCCAGTCCAAGAATCTCATGGTCAAATCATTCTTAATATTATTTAACAGCTACTTGGTGTCTGGTCCAGAGAAACTGGTGACAACTACATCTTCCTTTAGACACTTAAGCAAATGGAACATGTGAGCTTGGGTGTTGTGTGAATGTAGGGCAAGAAGGACATGGGTCATAATTTGTCTCCTACCAAGAACTACCAAGCACATTTCCTCCTCCGTTTTTTGGCAGTAGATGTTGACACAGTCATAGCTGCTAAACAGGTACAAGCTCTTCAGCACTTCTTACCAAAGTAGCCTTGTCTGGAAGCCCTCACCTTGCTTGTTGGGAGGAGAGGGAAGGAAAACTGGATATCTCTGGCTTAAAGAAAAACATTTGGTACTATAGAAATTAAGTGAAGATCAACTAACCTGCTGGAGCATCACAGGCTGGAAACCTGAATGTTCTGGCAGATGCCATCATTTTGGGAACGGAGCAGTTGGCAGTACTGCAAAATCGTCATGGTCTTTCTCACGTAGTAGGAAGTGGCATTGCTGCCCAGGATACAAACATCCTAAGAGGGAAGTGAAAGAGTTAGTGAGCCAACAGAAGTTAATGCTTGAACACAGATGATACTGTGAGTCTTGGAGTACAAGGTAGCAATCCAAGTCCTTTGGAAAGACTATCAGTGTTTCCAGTGAAAACTACCTATAATTAAGTCTTAAAAAACAAACAAAACCCCACCAAACCCAACAGTCTTACACAGTGATTGTTTTTCAGCTTTCAAAACTCTTCTTCTGAAAAATTTTTGCTAACGGGTGGTCTAAAACCCAGGCTGATTGAATATCTGATCTGCCTTCTGTCACCTTGGAAACGGGGAATGCTTACTGTGAAAACGATCTGACCCGGAAGAATCCAGGATTGAAGTTCACATCTAAAACTTTGTCCCCTTTTTCTGTTACTCAGAGCAATATGAGAGTCCACAGTAAGGTCCGCATGTCCAGCGATGTGCACAGTGTAAGTAGTGGCTCATGGCAGACAGCACTTTATGGTAAATGCTGCAGTGGAACCAGGATTGCCCATGTCTCTACTGCTGAAACTAGGGGAAAAAGCCTACCTTCACATTCCATAATGCAGAGCATGCACCCACACAGTTTTAGCTCCTTATTTACTCCAGCCAGTTTATTGTGGGCCATGGTAACTATCTATGTTATATGTCTGTTCTTGCTTGCATCCCTGGGATATGATGAGATTGTGCAGTGGATATATTGACAGCAGGGGTTTTTTTTTCAAATTCCTTTGCCTTTGTTCTGTTTTGCTTGCAGCCCACTTAAATCATCTCCTTCTGTACTGTTGAGTCTTACAACTTCGAGAGATTTTTCTTTTTTGCTGGGCACATCCATAGAAAATGAGTTCTACCTTCTAGTCCTGGGGCAGTTTTGTTCCCTCAGAACATCAGTCTGCATCCACCCATATCAGTCATCTTACTTTTGTCCCTAATCTGTCTTAATATCTCCAGGCAACCAAGAGACTGACCTTTCATGTGTCTTGAATTCTTGAGAATTACTCAACAGTTGCACAAAGCCTTTTTTCTTCCTCCTGCAGTGAAGATAGCACCAAGTTAGGAGTGTGTAATGGGCCAGGCCTTTCACTCTCACTGGGGCCTGTGATGTGGCGGCCTGAAGACGGAGAAAGATGTTCCTTGCTGCATTTGGTATGGAGGCCTGAGAGACCTTTGCTTCCCCAGGTCTTTTAGTGTTCTCATTGTTCCACAGGGACTTTTGTCCCCAGCTTTCCTGACCCTCTCCTGTGTGGCCAGGTAAATGTTACAGGAGATGCAGAGCCAATGAGTACAGTAGCCCTAAAAGATTGTGGGAGGAAATGGAGCTAACACATTACATCTGATTTTCTTGCTCCTTTGTCAGAGGCCGTTATGGATTTAACAGTTTGTGATAACTAAAAAGTTAATCTTCTAATCCTGGTTTTTTTCCTGAATGTTTCAAGGGAGATGCCAGGATTACCACCCCTGGTTTGGTGATTGTAATCTCTACACTTGTGATTACAGTAAGGTAGGATCCTCAACTTTAGTTCGTGGCTTGATGTTTTCATATCCTTGAAATTTTTTCCATCCATTCTGTTCCTAGGTGTGCAGCTTGGTTTTAAGGATAAATGATTGGCATTGGTGCAGACACTGTGCTAGGGTTAGGTTCGCTTAGCAAAACTTTTTTTATTGGAGTAGCTCGTGTAACTTGTTAACATGCGACAAATTATTAAACTTTCACTTCCTCCACTCCCATTTCCTGTTTGGATGTTGAAAGGAAGCCCTGTTTGCTCATTTGTGATTAGCCAGCAACCTGGAGTGAACTTAATCCTGTGGGTTTGTGTGGTGCTTGCCTGTGCAGATACTGCCTCTCTCAAGGACAGGCTGCTGGATCTCACGTTTCTCGGTGGGAGCTGTAAACAATCCGTGAATTCATGGCCTGCTCTCTGAGAACAGAGGTAACGCCTGGCCTGCCAGCACTGGAGATGGTGCTGAGACGTTGGATGCTGCCAGAGAGAGAGAAGGGAGGTGTCAGGGGGTTCCAGTCTTGCTTGCCCAGGAGATGGCACTGTGCAGTAGTGGGATTTTCACCTGAAGTGTTTGTGGTGTGACCCGGTTGTGATTGTTTGACAGACAGGTGAGGTTATTGCGTCAGTAAGAAGAGTGACTTGTACTTCTTTTAGGACGCCTTAGCGCTCTCTTCTGTGTAAAATGCGTCAGACTACATATGCTGTAGGCGGATTGGGTTTAAATCTGCTTTGCCCTCCTGTGTTAGGGAACTGACCTTCACGCAGTCAGAATCAGACCTGGGTTTGGGGGTGAAGTTAATCTGGCCATGAATGAAGTGGTGGTGCCTTTGGAGCACCCTTACTTCCATGGCTTTTTTGCCAGTCCTTTGTGCCCCTTTTGATAATTCCAACACCTGCTGATAAAGGAGCCAAACCAAGAGGTATATACACATAGTGTGTGCTAGGACATTTTGTGAGGCCTCTGTAGGATCCTTCTTTCTGTCCTGCACGCAGTGTGCTATGCTCCTGGCAGAGTACCAGCTGGTTTGGTTTAGTGCTTGTATATAAAACACAGAGCTTTTTCAAGGAATCTCTGACCCCACCTGTAACTGCCTGACCTGACTTGTGCTGCCAAATGCAGTCCAGCACAGCTGGATGATCCTCCTGCTGCTCTTCTTTTTTTTAAATGTTGATAAATTGAGACTGTTTCCATTTCTCCTTCCAATAACAGCCTGAGATTGAGAGCACATACAGATCTGCGGGCAATTCTGATCGTGGAATGAATATACTGCTTTACAAAATCTTAAGCAAGCTGATTAACCTTCTTATTTTAATTCTCAAAAATGAGAGGTGAAGAGGGGTAATAATTTCTCTAACACAGAGGTGTTACAAATATGTTCATAATATATCTTGAAGCTAGAAATAATACGTGAATGCTAAATACTTTTGTTATTATTAATTGAATCTTAAGTGGCCCATATAACTATAACAAAGGCTTCTTAGCAAACACATGCCCTTTAAAATAGCCTGACCCTTTCTACTTTTTCATAGGCATTAATAGTTTCCTGGCTCAGTGTTTTAGGAAATGTCGTCATAGTCTGGAGGAACCAATAAAAACATAAGTCACCTATTTTGTCTGATCATTTCATGCCAGGATATTTGAGGCTGGAAGCTGTGGAGAGGTAGGCGGGGACCGCTCCATTTGTGTGGGTAGAGATGTAAAAGTTTTAATACCATTTTAGTATAACTTTGCATATTAAGACTCTAGGGCCATGTGAGAATTTTGAGTTCACAGGCAGGGTTTCTAGATAGTTCTAGCAACTAGTTAACTAGTTTTTCCCCTTAAGTCGTTTATTACTTCAGTGCCTGATGAAAGGGATTTTGTCTTTGGAGAAGAGTATTTTGTTGGTTTTAGACTTACATTGTCCTCTAATAGAGGCAAGAGGGCTCTTAAGAAATGTCAATGCCTTAAAACGATTATGGAAATATGGTTGGTGGGACAGTAGCTTGTTGGGTATGGTCAATGCAGACCATTTCCCACTAGTAGAGAATGCACTTACTTAAATCAAGGAACTACTGTTTGAAGTCTCAGTACAAAGCATCGTTACATGACACTGTGAGAAGTCTGAGTGTCTGTGACACTGTTCACCATTGTGGCAGCATTTACGATGGGCCAAACCCCGCCATCCTTACATAGTTTTGATTCTCTCCTTTCTGAGGAGAAGCCTCCAGTAAGTGTGTTAGCAAGTCCTACCCATGAACTCTTGGGTCTGTGGAGAGTAGACATGCGTGGCAGTTTTTCCCCACTGTGCTGTCTCCTGCCAGCTTCAGCCAGCCCCTCAGAGGTGGGGAGACCTATGTTGTTGCTAATCTACGCTTGGTTGCGTGTAGCTGGAAAAGGCTGCCAGACCCCATTTATCTTCTACCTCTTCCCAGAGTACCGTCAGAGACAACCAAAGTTTTTGCCTGGCTTTGGGAGGTCACGCACTGTATTTTCTCTTCTGCATTCCATCAGCGTTGGAGACCGGTCTAATGTTTGTCAGCAGTCTAGAGAAACTGAAGGGTAACACTTACTTCATCCTGCACAGCTATCTGTTTGGAAGTGAACTGCAGCACCAAAAGAGACAACCACCACCGCTGAAGCTGCCCCACACTGTGCAGTGCAGACTCCCTCTCCTCGCCCGCCCTGCCTGGGTCTGCGGGCGGAGGAGTCCCATGGGTGTCAGGATCCCCGATCACTGGGTCACGCTGGGGTTGTGTCTCAGTCCGAGAGCACAGTGTGCAGTCCTCAAAGCCTTTAAGTGTCTTGAAAACAGCTAAATTGAGGCACCTTTCTTTCCCAAAGTAACACCACTGGAGTCCTGAACAAACACATGCGTTGAGCAGGTTGTGTAGGTGAAGGGGCGAGTACAACACTGTTGTTGTTGCACACCCCCACAACAAATTCAGAAAGAAGTGCCTGTGTCAGGTGCTCCTACCAACTACTCTGTGGCTTCTGCGTAGGCAAGGCTCCCCTTCCAACTGCTGTCTGCCGTGCTCTGATTTCATCTCAGTCAAGGGAGTGTAGGCCTCAAGGGAGGACAACTTTGGCTTTTTCTCTCATCCCTGCCTCTTGGATTGTCAGGATTTAGGGAAGGAAAAGCTTTTCTTAGTTACATACTTAGTTCAGTCATTTGCAAATGGGAGCTTTCTGATTTTTATTGATGTGTGGTTAAACTCTCATGAGCGTGTGTGTAACTGTACTTTTAAAATAAATATCCCACTCATCTAGCAGAAGAAATATGACCTCGACAAGAACCAGGTTTAAAAACAACACTATCATTTTAATCCTCAGCTTGCCTCCTGCTCCCCTCAGGGTTTTGTTGATGGCTGGAATTTATTCATTGACTGTAGGGTCTTTTTAAAAAACAGAGAAACTCCCAAATGAGAAACTATCCAATCCCACCCAAAGAGATTTAGTGAAGTTGAAACTGTAAAGAAGGTGAAGGCAAGCCATTCCTTACACTGTATTCACATTCTTGTGTCCCAGTGTACAACTTGGGTGTAGCAGTCAAGCAGAAATGCATCTGACCTGTTCTGTTAGGCTGAATACCCTACAGTCTTGGTGTTTACAGCAGATACAAGGAAAAGGCCTTGTCTTCAGACATGTCCGTGCAGGGCCTAGAACACTTCTGGCTCTAGGCTCTACATAAGTAATAATAATAATAGTAAGGCCAAAACCTCTTTGCCAGCTAGTGAAATGAAAATGCTGTACTTCACAGCTATGTCACTGGAGAATTATATTTCATTAGAGCTGATATTAAAAACCCTGATGTCAGTTGTGAAATGTGGCTGACTTCAAATTTGCAAAACACATAGGAAATTTTTTCGTAATGTGTTGTCACTTTGGAAGTCTGGCAGTCCTTTAAGTTCACTCATAAAACTTTAAGCTCTCAGAAAGGGGAAAACCCCAAGGCCATTTCCTCCAAACTTTAAAAGCTTTGCTTCTACTAGCAAATGCCATTTTCATAAAGTATGTGCAAGTAACATTCTTGATGCTTCAAACAGCAGCAGTTGTTAGGACTTTCAGATTGGAGAACTGGATCAAGTAGTCATGAGAAATAAGGTATTCTAGACATCTAAATGACAGCTTTTTAGAAGTCAGTTAGCAGGGTAGAGAATAACAGTTTTAATCATGTTTGTGAAGTCATGGCAGTCCACTTACTGCAGTCCCACTGACTGGCAGAGGGGTAACATAATGCCCATTTTTAAAAAGGGAAAAAAAGATGACCTGGGGAACTACAGCCCAGTCAGCCTCACCTCTGTGCCTGGTAAGATTATGGAGCTGGTTCCCCTGGGAACTATGCTAGGGCACATGGAAAATAAGGAGATGATTGGTGACAGCCAACATGGCTTCACTGAGGGCAGATCATGCCTGACACATTTGGTGGCCTTCTGCAGTGGGGTTACAGTGTTGGTGGAGAAGGGAAGAGCTACTGACATTATCCACCTGGACTAGTGCAAAGCTTTGACACTGTCCCCAATGACATCCTTGTCTCTAAATTGGAGAGACATGGATTTGATGGATGGACACTTTGGTGGAGAAGGAATTGGCTTCATGGTCACACTCAAAGGGTTGTGGTCAACAGCTCGATGTCCCAGTGTTGAGCAGTGAGGAGTGCTGTTCCTCAGGGGTGGGTGTTGGGACCAGCGCTGTTTAACATCTCTGTTGGGGATACGGACAGTGGGATCGAGGCACCCTCAGCAGTTTGCCGACAACACCGAGCTGTGTGGTGCGGGGACACGCTAGAGGGAAGGGATGTGCCATCCAGAGGGACCTGGACAGGCTGGAGAGGGGGGACTGTGTGAACCTCATGGAGTTCAACAGGGCCAAGGGCAAGGTCCTGCACATGGGTCAGGGCAATCCCAAGCACAAACACAGGTTGGGGGATGAGTGGGGTGAGAGCAGCCCTGAGGAGAAGGGCCTGGGGGTATCAGTGGGTGGAAAACTGACCATGAGCCTGCAATGCTTACAGACCAGAAACTGTGTGCTGGGCTGCACCCAGATCAGTGTGAGCAGCAGGGAGAGAGGGGGGATTCTCCCCCTCTGCTCCATTCTCGTGAGACCCCCCTGCAGTGCTGGGTCCAGCTCAGGGGGCACCAACAGCAGAAGGACATGGACCTGCTTGCGTGGGGCCAGAGGAGACCACGGAGATGCTGGGGGGACTGGAGCACCCCCTTGTGAGGATGGGCTGAGAGAGTTGGGGGGTTCAGCTGGAGAAGAGAAGGCTCTGGCGAGACTTTATAGGTGCCTCCCAGGACTGAAAGGGGGGAGGGACTCTTGATCAGGGGTTTAGGGATAGGATGAGGATAATGGTTTTAAACTGCAAGAGGGGAGATTTGGATTAGATCTAAGGAAAAAATTCTTCCCTGTGAGGGTGGTGAGGCCCTGGCACAGGTTACCCAGAGAAGCTGTGGCTGCCCCCTCCCTGGAAGAGTTCAAGGCCAGGCTGGACGGGGCTTTGGGTAACCTGGTCTAGTGGAAGGTGTCCCTGCCCATGGCAGGGGAGTGGAACTAGATGGTCCCTAAGGTCCCTTCCAACCCAAACCGTTCTGTGATCACTGATTATTAAATGAAAAAAAGCCCTGCTGTTCTGCCATGTTTTCCTTCCCATTTGGTGGCTTACAGGCTTGCATTACTGGGAAAGAATATGTGCACAGCAGTTGCATTGAGTTGGTTCCAGCAGGTCACTGGGCTGCAGACCAGTTTCTATGTTAATCTTGTTTTCACAAAATTCTGAAGTAAATCAGACTATTGTCTGTCTTAGTCACGGTACAGACATGAGGAGTATATGCATGTGTCAGCTTTTTAAAGTTTCACACTTGTATGCCTTTTTAAAAGGAAAAAAAAAATCTCGTTAGCTCTGGCTTCTGCTTGCTAGACAATATTTAAATGCCTAATGCAGTATGTGAGTAAGCTTACTTCAGCTACAGTTGGATTTATTATAGGAGATGGTAGATAATCATTCTGGATGGGTTTTTTTGGTTTGGGTTTTTGCTCCTGTATGGAAAACTCATGGAGATACATACATCATCATTTTCTAATAGAAAAATATATTATGGTTACACAAGGAATTCTAAAGTGTTGGTGGCCTGAACATGTAGTAATGACTAGGTGTGTGTCCTTTTCTGCTTGGGCACCTCCAGCTGTGCAATAACCTCAGCTTCACACTCTGCTCCCCCCTGAAACCTCCACTAGGCACTACCCTGGGTCTGCTACCTCCAGTCAGAAGCAGTGCTGGTGCTCTACCACCAAATAACACTTAGAGAGTTCACCTGTTTACTTTTTCCCCACACAGGATCTGATTATGATCTCCTTTCCTTGCATCGATTTCTCACCAGGTTGGTAGGAGTTTACTATCTTCAGGACTTCTCTCTCTTTTGAAGTTGGCCATCAGCGATAAGGGACAATGATAGGCAGTTGTAAAACATATCATGCAAGACTTTCTTTAGGAAGGAGTCTTGAATCAACCTTGTAAAACCATTCTTAGAGGTCTGTTTGATTGTGCATAACATATCTTACAAACTCACTGCAGTTAATGGCATTAGAGTGGTGAATTTTAGTTAATCCCTGACCAGGCAGATTCAGCTGTTTCATTTTGAATTTGTCAGCAGATGTGTGTGAGCAGGTCATCTCTTTAGTGAAGGAAAGGAGTGGGATAAGCTTGTGTAAGGGTTAGATCAGCCTGTGGGATCAGGCTCTGGTTCAAGGAGTTTGTATTTATCATCAGGTTCCAAGGTGGGTGAAAACATGATGGTTTGGATTAAGAGAAGTCCCTGAAGTGTGCATCTGTTAGCTTGTTTTAACTTCATGCACTCAGGGACTGTAAAATCAGGGACAAACCCATGGGGTTTTTTTTTCTTTTTTTTTTTTTTCTTTTTTTTTTTTTTTTTTAATAGTAAAGGCATTAAAACACTGTCTGGAAACAGAAAATATTCCCAGCTTTTATGGGACATGATCAGTCGGCTCTTGTTCCCTTACAAGCAGCGTTCTTAATTGGATAAATTTGCTACTATTTCAGGTCAGTGTGTGTGTTTTTTCTTAGAGTTGCCATGGTACTGGTAAGACATACATCATGTAGTTGTGTTTGTCCTCTTACAATATGTGAATTTTTATTTTCGGCACTGTATTTGCAGCACTTTTCCATACCTCACTGAAGCTACCCATTTGGAGGTACTGTACTCAGTTATTTCTCATTAGTCATATAGCAGTCTGTTTTACATGCCTACCTTGGTGTCCATTACAGTTAGTAGCTTCTAGGGCCGTTGTATTTTGGTGTTTTTATAGCTTACTGGATATTTAAGCTTAGAGACATTATGTCATCGTTGCAATCTTATGTAAACACAAAGTATAGAGCCTAATCTAGCAGGTTTTTATACAGCTCAATAAATTTCTCTGAGCTAGACCTGATATTTGCAGGAGGTTCTCAATATTGACTTAAAGGCTTCAGGTGATAGAGAATCTACCAAAAAATAACTATACAAGTTGTAGCTAATAAGTTGTTACTGAGCTCTGTCACTGTTAAAAAATGTAGCTTTACTTAAAGTGCAGCAGAACAACAGCAGCAGCAACCATACCCAAAGTCAACCATCTCTCTTTTTTTTTTCCTCTTCTGTCCCTATAGAGAGATTTGCATCACTCTGATTGGAATCAAATATTTCAGTACTCCAGCTTTTACTTTTTGCTATGACACAAGTAAGATTAGGGAAGTCTGAAACGTTTCCCAAGTAAATTTCACAATTTGGAGTATGTTGGAATATTTAGAAATGAGTGCAGAGCAACCCAAGACACACTGACACCAGCATTCAACCCCAGCTCTCCCCTGCTCTGGATTCCCGTTACTTTAATGACACCAAGACTGGGTTTGTTGAGAATCATACAGGTTTACTGGCTGACATTAGTCTGCTTGCCACTGGGGAAGTTGTAGTGAGGTCTGGAAGTGTCTTAAGGCTGTGTTACTGTTACCTCTACATGCAGGATTCAGGTGGCATGTAATATTGAAGGAAGCACAGATTTTATAGTCTTTTTTTAAGTAGGATTTTTATATTGCTGTTTTATGCTTAGCCAGACCAAATAAAACAGACCTATTTTGCTTTTGCATCTCTTTGTCTTGCTTTTTTTGGTTTCTTGGTGTTGGTTTGTTTTGTTTTTTTTTTTTAAAGTAGCGTCCCTAAGAGTTGCTGGTGGCTGTCATTAAAGTCACTGGGAACACTAAAAATATGGATCAGCTTTGGAGGAAACAGTAAAAAGGAAAGAAGCCCATAGTTACCAAAACAGACTTGGCTGATGCTGAGTCAGCAGAGGGTTGTAGACCGGTTTATCAAGTTTATTAGCAGTGGATGTAAGAAAAATGCAGAAGCATAATCTGCTGCCACAGAATGCTGGTTTTGAGAATAATGAAAACTCCGGTTGCCCCTTTCAGTTACAGCAGTGACAGACCCGGGGTTGGATTGGGGGATGGCACCAATCGACTCTCCTTTTCATAGGGTCCCTAAAATTTAATCAGGGGAGAGGGGGACACAAATAAACCCCACCCCTCTCTTTAGTTAAAACTTGCTCCTTGTTAGACAGTGTTTAGGGGCCTCTGAATTAAAAACAGTTAAAAATGGAACAGCTGCTTTCAGCTGTTTCCTTAACCTTGCTAACCTGAAGTCATCCCTCAGTAGTCATATGGGCAGAGAAGTCTGCAATAACCTCTTCATGCTTTGCCAACCAAAACTATTTAAAGAAGAGGGAGTTAGTGTTTTCTGTCACGCCTGTTCACATTGGTATGCCCTCATGGGTTGGTTTCTTTTGAGGTACGAGATGACCCGAAGAGACTGTTTTTCCCTGGGTATGTATATAACCGTTACATTTCTAAACTTGAGACATTGGTTTCCTGAGCATCAGTATGATCAACTGTCACTCAAGTTAATAGACTGAGAGTAAGAATCAACCCAAACTCAGTCACAGCGGAGGCAGGTGGGTTGGTGTCCTTTTCTTGGATGAGCCATTTCTCATTGCAGATATAATCTGAAGACTATTGCTTGTTTGATGTTAATTTACACACAGTTTATAAGACAGGTCTTGTACTTGGTAAGAACATGTGGTCTCAAGCAATTTTAAGTCTTCCAGGATTTAGGGTTTATTACTGCTGTAGAAGGCTTTCATAACAGCCTTCCTTCAACTGGTTTTCTATATTTATTTAATTATTATTTTGAAATTGATACACATCACTGCCATTTCCTGACAAAATATGAAACAGGCTTTCAGGTAATCTGTATGTTGTTCTTCTTAATTAACCCTTCTTAATTGCCTCTGTTTTCTTTTCTTGGCTTGTATGTCTTTAAGTGATACATAATTATATTAAGTGGTATAGAAAATGAAGAACTCAACTTCTTTGAGGGGTTATGCTATGAACAGACTCTCTGTGTAAAACAGTACAATTATGTTCTGTCAGTTAAGAGGTTAAATAAATTTCCAAGTTAAGAAACAAGGTGGAAAAGTTTCAGATTGTCTTAAGACACTTGGGGCTGCCTTTCTCCTGAGCTGCAGGTCAGCAAGGTAGCCAGCCTCACGTGGGTGAACTGAGTAGCACCTGGAACCCGTGGGGCTAACACAGTATAATGCTGCTTTTCTCCGTGTCCCTGTATTCCCAAATCTTGCCTTCTGAACTGTACTTAAACACCTTGATCCTAGTGGAATAGGTGGCATTTAGGACTGTCATGTAACTTCGTACAGGAATCTATAGTCAGCGGTGGAAGCCAGAAAAACATCAGACAGAAGATGTGTTGGCTCTTTAACTTTCAAGAAATGTTAAGGTCAGCTCAGCTGAGCTCCTAGATTCACATTTGGCAAAAGACAAATTACATAAGCAGCAGTATTTTTTCCCCACAATTGGCAGGAATTGGTCAAAATGCTTTACAGTTCCCCAAAAGCACACTGGGCTGCACTGCTGTGTATAGTGTTCAGTCAGAAAGCAAAACCAGCTCTGGACAGGAGTGGGCCAGCCAGACTGGCTCTGCGTGCCCATCTTGGCCAGTGAGGCGAGTGCTGCACCGACCCTGCTCCTCCTCTGCTCCCAAGGTGCTGTGCTGGCTGGGCTGAAAGGATCCCCTGTGTCTAGGCTAGCCCCTGAGCTCCACCTTGGGCCAGCCCAAAGGCACCCACTGTCAGGGTGAATGTTAAGGAGCTCTTTGCCTGATAATAACTGAAAGTTTAAAAAGGTCACAGGCAAATGCTTAATGCATCCCCTTCTAAAAGAGGGGTACTGGAATCTGGATAATTCACCTTTGTGTTTGGCTGGAATATATTTCCGTGCTTTCTGTAAGCACTGTTTGGTCTGACTTCATGTTTTGCCAATTATTAGGCCTAGCATAAAGGACACAGCCAGCATAAAGATGAACCAAACTGTATTTGATACAAAAGGGTCAGTACATGGGTGAGCGCTGGGGGTACAAACAAGTCAGATTATACATAATCGACATCAATCCCAGTGACCCCAACAATACCACCACACAACCAACAGTGGGTGGAATAAATGGTGAAATGCAGTTTCCCATAGAAGGGACGGGAGACAACCGAGTCAACAAGCCAAATACATAAGACCAAGGAAGCCACATACTGGATCTCTACACAGCCCACACTTACAAAAGCCAGACCTGACTGGAGCCCAGTTCCAGGGAGGCAGGAGGACCTTCCCCAACAGGGAACTCTGCAAAGAGCATCCACCTCTCAGACAGACACTGCCCCTTCCTGCAAGTGGTCCCAGCTTTTATCCCTAAGTGGGACACCTGACCTTTGCTTACTGAATGTGGGACACCTGGGGCTCGTTTACCCAATGGCTCTCCCTGCAGGGCCGGCCGCACCCTGGAGGGAAGCCTAAAGGCAAACTCATCACCCCTTTGTGAAGGGCTGTGGGAATCACCCATATGTCAACCTTAATTTGGGGCTTGGGGTTGAAACACCAGCATTTCACCTCAGTGCCTCTGTTTGTGTTTCTAATACAGATGCCTTTCATTTTTCCTCTAAATTATACCAAATGCTCAATAGGAAGAGCAGATGTTCACCAATTATAAAAAATAAATAAATTGAAAAGGGAAAGAAAATGCCCTGTAGTCAGGGCATTTTAGTTGCAGTGTCACTCTTGCGGGGGGATGTCTGCTGGGTTATGTGGGCACAGACAAAGGCAGACAGTGCCCTGCCCTGGGCTCCTCCCAGGCTGTCACAGAGGCCACCAGCCCACCAAAGGCCCACCTCGACAAGCCCCGGGGAGCACAGGGGCACAGCGGCAGGCAGGAACCCTAATTAAGGGCTGGGAGGAAGGGACACCCCCCTGGGCCCTTCCCAGGGCTGTCCCAGGAGAGCCCCAGCCCCGGGGTCCAGACCTGAAACCCATGGAGATGAGTCAGTGCCAGAGCACCTTCTGGGCTGAGGAGCTGCTGCTGAGGTGTATGGCACATGTGATGGGATGCAGGGGAAGGACATTTTGAGATTGCACAGAACTTATTATGGCGTGTTTAAGAAGAACCCAAGGTGGGCAAATGGAGGCTTTGAGGTGTTTTTGGGAGGAACACGTGTGGGAAAATAGAGGACTAAGGGCATAAAAAGGGCCAATTGCATCTAAATACTCTGCTGGTCAGTATCTTTGTCTGGCCATGCCCTGTGCCTGACAGGGCAGGCTGGGGTGTTCTCTCCTTATATTCCCTTCTGCCTCTCCCCTGGGTGAGGGGCTCTCTATTCTGTGTGTTAAGTGGGGGGTCTGAATACAATAACCAGGGTGCAGCCTCTGGAGCAAGCGAGGGTCTGGGTGCCAGCAGCTGGCTGGGTCTGCAGGCTGTGGGGCCATGTGCCTGGGGACACCCAAGTGAGTGAAAGCAAGTGCCAGCTGCTGGGGTGGGACCAGAGACCCGTGCATCCCTGATGCAGCACCTGGAGTGGGGGTGAGTGTACAGCTGATGGCAGCAGCAAAGATCAGGGCAGTGAGCAGGTGAAGCGGTCTGGGAGCCACGTACATGGTGTGGAACAGGGGAGTCCCAGAAAGCTCTGGATGTGTGTGCCATGGTCTGTGCCAGCAGCTGGAGTGGGGCAAGTGTACTTGGGAACTCATGTGTCCAGGTGCCAGCCACTGGGAGGACTGGGATCCAGGAGCACTCACTGGGAAGGCTGAGTGCCTAAGCCCAGCTGCTGGAGGGATCCATGCTGTTCATGTGTGGACACATGTGTATATATATATAAATATACACACACACAATAAATACATGTGTATACCTGTAAAATCTGTATGTCCTTAGCGGATCTCTTCCTGTTCAGCCAGAGAGGGGCTGTGTGTTTCCTGTGTGGTGGCTGCATAGGTATCTCTGTGTGTGCATGTGCTCTGAGGGTGTTTGTGCCTGCTGAGAACTTTTCCAGACTTGCTAGTGATTGTACCTGGGGAGCACAGAGCTGTGGCAGCCTCATTTCTCTTGGGCTGTCAGGTTGGGTCTGTTCTAATTCTCCTAACAAGATCCACCTGAAATCACATATACATCATGAACAGACAAATTGAAAGATATGAGAGACTGCTAACCATATATGTTTTCAGGTTTTGTACGTTACCAGGTGAGCAGCTGGAGCTTGAGCTGATAGTATTGATACAAACGCAGTGAAGAGAATTACATGACCAAACTGACTTTTCTGAGCACTGACAATTAAGTGGTGACGTTTTGTTGTGCTTCCTTTAAGCCTTTTCATTCCCCCCGTGCTTTCACATTTTGGCTGGTCCTCATAATGCTGTAATCAGTATCTAAAATACTTTGATAAGAGGATTAGTAACATTAAAAAACAACTTCCATGTCTTGATGGACATGATTATAATTCGTTGCAGAAAATGCAAATGAAATCTGCCTATGAATTCCAGAGTCTTTGAAAAAAATCTTCTTTTTAAAATGGTGCTTATTTTGCAGCTGGATGCAACCACCTCTTTCCTTGACCATTAGCCAATTTAGCTTGTTAGAATTTGCCTGGTGGCTAGTTTTTGCTCAGCGCTGCTCTTGTAAAAGCATCTGTTAATCACAGTTACTTTCCTTTGAGTTTTAAAATCTTGCTAGTTTGGATGACCCCTATACCACACACTTAAAACCAGAAGCAGCTCCCTTGCCCCAAAATAAGTTTCTAGCTTGACTTTTCCTCCATTTGAAAAACTTCTGGTAGTTCAATTAGAAAAAAAGACAGATGAAACAGAGTTATGTGGAGAAAATACAGCCACTTGGGTATCAGCAGAGGGAAAATCTGGAGGGGCGAAACAATCCAAGTTGGGATTTGGACAAGCTGGTGGTAGGGGAAGATGTTCGAGTTCATATCTTTTAGTGAGCCTGAATGGCCAGGACTTAAGTTTTATGTCTGTAGCAGAAGATGACATCCCGAGAACTCTATGGCAGAGGGATTATGGAAGAAAGAGGTCTTTCATCATTACTTTAGAGAGAGGAGTGTTGTTTGTGAAGCACTGAATCTGCAGCCTTGCTTTTAATGCCTTACAACGTGAATTCACCCATGGCTGCTTGCTTGCTGAGATCAGATGAGGTGACTTAAATATATTTTAGGGTAACACACATTTTTTTCAGGGCTTTGTGTAACCTCTTATGTGAGAATGCTTTAGTGCAGGTGAGTCTGTTTAATAATATCCCATCAGGTGCTGATGTTAAATGTGTCTGCTACTTTTGAAGGGTTTTGATGATGGATTGCCTGGAATCTGTGAGTTGTGACCTATGGAATAGTGTCAGTTTGAAGTCTGTCTTTATGGCCATACTAAAACTATTAAATTTGCTAACCAAAGCAGCATGTGAGACCCCAACATTTTACTCAGTGGCTGTGTGAAGACCTTCACCTCATCACACTCTTTGTAGCATTTGTTTTCATTCTAGCAATGGAAGCTGGATTTGGAACATGGCTTTCATAGCAGTTGGGAAATCCCTCAGGAGGGAGCCCTACAATAGCTTATTTAAGGGGTTAACTCTCCGTTATGTTAGTCAGCTCTCCTTTAACTCTGGTGGCTATCTGGGTTTGGGATTAGCAAGACCACAGCTTCTCCCAACAACTTCTGCTGCCTCAAATGGTTGTGAAATGTCTAAGTGCAGCTACGGTGCCCACTGCTCCTCAAACCTGCATCTGCTTCTTACAGAAATCTAGCCACTATATCTTTTTCAAAGAACAATATGGTATGTGTGTGCTTTAGCCTAATTTTGCATACAGTTAGTGTGATTTCTGTTTTAGTCTGTTGTGATCATCTTTTCCCAATTTGCCTGCACAAATAGCAGTTGACTTGAGACAGTTCTGGGATTTTGTGGACACTGACTAGTACCAAAATTAAACCATGCAGTACACCCAATTGGGGTGAGTACTGAACTTTTGTGTTCTTCATATTCTACCTGAAGTCTTCTGCCTTCAGTGTGTTAAAACCTGAAAAATTACAAACCCGGTAGTGGTTGATTGGTGTGTTTGTAGTGTACTTTTGGTGTTAGTTGTCTCTCCACGGAAGAGCAACGGCTTGACTGACTCTGAAAGATCCCAGTTTTCAGGGCCAATAATCAAAATCAAATGATCTGTTTTCTGCCAGAAGAGCCATAGAAAGAAACCTTAAATTAAATATTTGCCTCTTTTGGAAGCAAATATCTATTCAAAATCTGTAATTTTATTCATAAGTTCTGAAACTATAATTTTAGCATTATCTATTTTTTGTTTATATTTTGCAGAGGCATAGAAGGCCCTTTGAGGCAAGTACAGCCACATGCAGGATTAGGAGTTTATTTTGTTCGTGTTTGAGCTTTGACTCTTTCGATACGAGAAAGTTCCCTGCGCAGCAAGATGGTCCCCAGTTGGTGGCTGCAAGCAGAATTGACAGTTCATAAGCTTTACTATCAAATGCGCTTTATTTTAGTCAAAGTCAGGAGAACTAGCTAACTCTTTGGTTTGTAGAGTGCTGCATGGAAAAGTAGGAAGGTTAGATTTCCTCTAAAGAAGAGTACTTAGCCCTTGAAAAAAACCACAACCACCACCATTGAAGTCTGGCTGTAGCCTGAAAATAAACTGCACACGGAGTAGCGTTTTACTTGATGTTGCTACATTCTATTAACTTTTTCAGTTTGACCACTTGCTTTTTCCTCTCACCAACCCTGCAGTGTTTGGTGTTTGCTGAGCTGATGTCAGAGACATCTTCTGTTTCTGCATTTGTTTGAAGACTGTAGGATTGTGGAGGTGATGAGGAAAAACAGTTGTCAGATTTGTCTGTCTTTAATTCCTGCGAGTTCGCACTCAGAGTACAGACGAAGCACATCTCACAGATAGTCACAGAAGCATGAAAAACATACACCTCCCAACTGACATGGCATTTTCACTAGACTATGAAAGGCCTACTCACTCTCCTGTCAGCCCTTTTTTTAGCTGGTAATTTGAGAGTGTCTGGTTTAATCCCTCCTATGTCTTACACCTTCCACCTTCCCTGTTCTCCTTTGACAAATTAAGAACTAGCAGAGCCAGCTGGGTTTAGCAGAAGGCACATCAGCATCATTTGACCATCTTCTAGCCTACTCTGAGCCGTGTTTGCAGTAAGCAGCCTGGAGACACGAGCACTGGTGGCTTTAGGATAAAATATAGCTTGATGTGTCCAGCAGTTACAGGCAGTCAAGTTGCATACCGTTTTATTGAGGCTGATGATTTCAGCAGAGATTTCTATTGTTGATTTTATTTGGGTCTAGCCTGAAGAAGAAAATATGCTGTGGGCTTCTTGTAGTTTAGCTAAGTCCCATAGAAGTAAAATAGAGTCTTTTTGGGGAGGTTCAGTTACAACTAACTTTCCTGATCTGTCTTTGTTCTTTTTGGAGTTTGCTGAGGCCAGTAACTTGGTAAGGACATGAAGGTTTACCAGCTGGGCACACCTGCACTGTGGGCTGATGTAGGCTGGAGTAGTGGTGGCTGCAAGTATCTACAGGTACCTGCTGTAGGTATCCACAGTGCTTGCGGGGTGGGAGCTACGGAAAGATGCTGCTCTCCTGTCTGCATCCTGAAACTGTACCACAGCTCTTCCCAGCAAGTTCCTTTTGCATCTCTCAGAATCCACTCTTTCCCTGGGCATTAAAAAAAAGACTTGCAATGCACGTCTTTGTGCAGTCCCACTCTATTTAGTGCTTGACTCAAAAAGTCTGGGGAGTGAAACTCGTGGAGTGAAGCTCATACAGTAAGCAGGAAGCAGCTGCTGTCAGAGGGACTTTTTCCTGTCTTTGATATCATCCACCTTTCACTGTGGACATCTTTTCTCTACCATCTCCTATGACTGTAAGGCTGCTTTTCTTTTTTGTGGCTGGGACAAGGTTATTGTTGACTAGCTTCTCTTAGCTGGCAGGTTATGATACGAGCGTGAATGTGGCTACTTCTGTACCCGAAGAATGAGGGGCAGCAGTAGTAAGTACTGGGCTGTACTGCGTGAATGCTTTCTGGGCTGGAAAAGGCAACCCAGAAGCCTTTCTAAGAAATGAGTAATTCTGTTTTGTTATCCCTCTCCTTGGTGAATGCAGATTGCAGTTTACCCCCATGTGCAGTGCTTCTGGCACACCAGCTTCAGAGCTGCTGCTTCTCTGACAGCATTATCTGAAAACCTGTCCTACACATGTGACATGGAGTATGTTTACCATCAGTTTCGTGCAAGGATGCTTTTCTGCTGCTTTCTACTTGGTGGAAAGCACATGGAGTATTTCTGTGGTTTTGTTTTAAACAGAACATTTGATAAAATACAGTATTTGGGAATGAAAAGGTCCTTGGTAATGTCTAGGCCAGTCAAATGTTTTCATAGTTAATAAATTACTGTCTGTGCTTAAAAATCAGTCTTGTGAGATTAAATTCAGATCCATGTGTATCAGACACTATTTGAGGCTTTTTTTGGTTCATGTTTCTACATTTTTGATTCATTTTAAACTGTCCTCAGAGACTTTTAAAACATCTTTAACTGTTCTTACTGGGGGCAGAGAGACGCATTCATGGAGCCATGTCAGATAAGCTGGAGACTATATAGTTTGGTGAGTAAGATGCTCATAATTCCAGCAGATGTGTAAGCACTTAAGTGTTTTTCCTTCAGCTGTAACTTTTTTTTTTCCAGAATTTTTTTCCTCCTTTCTTCCATGCAAAAGCAGCTCTTGTTTGGGTTTTTTGTCTTTTAATAAAGCTTGTTAGGTATTGGTATTTTCTCTTATGAGTGAAGAAGTAATATTCATATATATGTTATATTTGTAGATCTAAAGTGTGGCTTTACCTTTTTGGGGGTAAAGAATGACTGAGCTGTTCAGAGGAATAACTAGTAAACTGCCCACAGAATTTGTGATTTCGCCTTTTTGAGAGAAGTCTGCTATACATGATGAATTTTATATGTGTGTATTGTTTTATAATGATAAAACCTGCTTATAAAGTGCCAGGAGAGTGGGGAGGTGGAATACTTTGTAGGACATATTAAAGGATGTGAAATTTTACTTTTGGAAGGACATTTTCAACATTAGATGCTTGTAAAAATGTAGCAGAATGCATCACCTTAGTATATATATTGAGGAAGTCTAATGTCAGATTCCTTTTGTGTTGTTTAATGGATAAGATTCTGTAACTAGAAACTAAACTCTGGATTCGACAAAATCAATAGGAAGTTTGCCATTGAATTCCGTGTGACTAAGTTTTGGCTTATGGTGTTTATTGCATTTGGGCTGGATTCTTCTCTCAGTCACACTGGTGAAGCTTCAAAACCGTTTGCTGGCCACTGGCCATAATCCACAGTCATGGGTTACTATACATAAAAGCTCTCCAGAGAGATTTAGCATTTGATAAGAAAGCTTTGGAAAGATTGTCTCTACTGATGGCAGGTCTCAGGCCATCCCATCAGATGAAGAAAGGCAAGGTATTTCTTGTGTAGTTAGCACAAAGAAACATAGATCAAAAACAGCTTACTAAGCTTCACCCAAGAATTGCTTAAGTGTAAATACAGAATATGTTTCAAATCTGTCTGCTTTCCCTTGTGTGGATCAGCCATGAAGTATTATTTCACGTGCTTTTGGGAAGACACATCTTGACCTGAGGCTGTTCTTGTGAGTCTGAATTGTCCATTCAACAGGTTTTGGGGCAGAATTGGAGGAAGATTCTGACTTCTGGCATTGCTGAAATGCTGGAAATGGGTTTGACATTCTGTCAGTGACATAGTCAAAGCAAGCAAGTGGTTAATAATTCAGCCTTTCCTCTTTTGGCATTAATTAAGAGAGTGGAATTGATAGACATGTTAATTATTCTGTTACATTTTTTTCCAAAAGTAAAATTCCCAAATTACAGTAATTTCATGGAAGTATTGCAGCAATGCTCTTTAATCAGACATCTTAATAGCAAGAGGATGAGAATGACTCTCCGTAGTGGGAATGCATGACAGACCACCAAACATCAAGAAATATCCATAATAGGAATTCTTGTTTTACAGCCTTTTTAGTTTGAAGCCAACAGATCTAACAATCCTGTTACACAACATACTTACGCACTTTTCTAAATTTTGATCACTAGACTCCCCAAGGAGTTTAAAAGAAAGGAAATAAAAAGCCCCTGACACTGGTTTGTTGACCTCCTTCCAACCTGCTAGCAGCTCATGGGATATTTTTATTGTTTAGGGAACAAAATACAAAAACTGTCCACAAGGGCATGGGATCCCAGCTATTCTGCAACAGATGAAAATTTCTAATTATTTTATAGGATGTGAATTGCCAGGGCTAGAGGCTGTGAAATTTGCACTTCAATTTTTGGAACGCAGCTTTGGATGGTTGCCAATGAAATACTTTAAGAAATGTACTTTACTTAGAATTGTAAGTGAATCTCGCAAGGCTTTAAATAACCTGTATTGTAAAGTCACTGTGGTTACACGTGAGAATACTTCATAACACTGTGCTCAATCTACTACATGACTGGCAGAGCTTCAGAAACGTTGTGCTTTGGAAAATCACATTAAATATTTTCCCATGCTTCAGTCAACTGCAAGTCTTTACTTTTAAAACACAAAAGAAATTATTAGTCACTCTAAGAAAATGTATGCTATCTAACTGCTGTATTGATTCAATTATCAGTTCTATAAGAACATGTACTGGCCTTATTTGAAGACTTTGGTTAGGATTTCTTTGCACCAACAGAAAAATTCCCGTAAAAGTCAGAGGCACAGTGAAGACCCCCAGTAGGCTAGCTGAGCTAATAGGGTTGAGGTGTGAGATGTGAACAACCAGGATCAGCCAAAGGATGGGAAGAGTTGGCAGATTCGGGGTGAGAGGCTCAGGAGAAAACAAGAACTTGACCAGTTTTAAAACAGATTGCACAACGATGCAGAAGGGCACAATTACAGGCTCACGAAGATAGGTCTTCCCTCTTCTGTGGGTGTTCCTCACATGTGTTTAGCATCCTTCCTAGCAGGATGGCTTTCGTTCCTTTACAGTATCACTAGTTCATCCTGGACCTGTTTATTGGATGAACCAATTAAAATGTCACACTTGGAAAAAGTTTGTCAAATATCACATAATTTGAGCTTTTGAAGCATAAATGAGATGTCTGCTTACCTGACTCTCTGCCTACTTGCCTGTCTTTGTGACCTGAAAGTCCTGGCGTGGTGTTGCCAACCTACTAGTTAACTTCTTTAGGTAGTTGCTGCTTTCTTATGATTGTAATTTATTGCCTTTGTGCTTACTTTTTTGTAGCCATATCAGTGTAATGGAACATGAACTTCAGCTGTAATGAAGCAGGTCAGAGCTGTGTACTGTCGTTCGCCTAATGAGCTACGTCTTTGTCATCTCTGAATGCAAGATAGAAAAAAAACCCCAAACAATTAGCCTGTAGACTTTTTTTTCTCCCAACTCATGTTTCCCCATGGCTAAGGGCTGTAGTGGATCCCTACAGCTGTTGCCAAGGAGTGATCAGAGGGTGTTATTGTGAGCCAGCCATGAAGAGCTCTTTTTTATGTGTAAAGTGGAAGTCAGCTCAAGTCAACCTGCAAACTTTACCATCTTTCTTTATTGCAAAGGCATCTTAAGGAACTGGAGTTTAAAAGCAAGTTAAAAGTAGAGTGAAACAGCCTTGTTACAAATAAAAGTTAGCAATAGGCAAGATTGTTGTAGCCTAAATATATTTTTACTCATTTGTAGTTTGAATGAAACAAATGTGTAAACAAGACTTGGCCTCAAAATTAAGCAAAACCCCTCAAACTATACATCTTTGGCTCATATAAGACAAACATCCCTTTGAGGGGGGAGGTTTTAGACTGTCTTTTAAACTGCTTGCTACATTTACTTTCTTAGGATTTTAATTTGTATTGGATTAAATTTTTCAGATGGAAGGAACTGCCTTACTCCTCTGAATGAAACGTAGTGTGAAGAAACTGAGTTGCTCAGTGCTGATGCACTGAGTAATAGCTCTGTTGATGCTTCATTTCTACGTAACCATACTCACTTCCTTTGTCAGCAGCTATGGAAAAGTTTAGTCCATCTATTTTAATTTTGTCTTTGTCTTGTATTCCTAATGACTGCAGGATTTGTAACTATCCCCACTCCAATAAAAGCAAAGTGTCATTTCTGGGCTGGCATGAGACTATTGCTTCCTAATGGTTTTATATACATCCCTACATATCAAAATGGCTGGAGGAATTATTTAGAAAATCAAGAGTAGGACCTTGTGAATTTACCTTAATTTAAAAATGTGTGCCCACATTACAGCCGTTTCTTCTGCTGGACTGTACAAACATAGCCCAAAACTGTGGGGGCTATTTAACTGCTCACTAGCTATGCTGAAGTTACAAAAACAAATATCCAAAGTCTTTGGAGAAAAAACTACAGAAAAGGGTATAATCTGCCATATTATTCTAGTTATGTACTTGGTAGTGTTGTAACTGTAAACATGTTATGTTGGATTAATGTTGTCACCCCAGAAGAAAAGCTGGAGGAGTTCTATCTATCCTTTAGTGTCCCTGTGCATGGGAAATCCTGCTGGTACTCTTGATCCTTGACGATGTAAGATCACTATGGCATCGGCAGTGTGAGATCAGCTCCTCACAGCAGTTTGTCTGAATGGACTTTCTAGTCTTTTAAATTTGTTAAGAATCAAATAGCTGCAACTAACTGTAAACTGCATCTGGTAGGGTACAAGTGCACTCTCCGGTCTGTCTGTCTGTCTGTACGTCCTTCCTTGGTGTGTGTTGGAGCTGGAGAAGCCTTAGACCTCATGGTACCTACAGAGAGGGTCCTGTGCACCTCTTTGCTCCTCCCTCCATCCTGCTATAGGCAGTCGGGGTGGGTGGCACTCGCCCCTGAATACTCAGATGCTCCTCTCGGCTTAGCAAGGCAGAACTCCTCTGGGATTTATTGCTCTTTGCTTGAGGTTACTTGAGCCTTTCTAGTTTGCATCACTACTTCTGTGAATTTTAACTTTTTCTGCCTCATCATCGTTTAGTTTTTAATTTCTGTTGCTGTGGGACAGCCCACTTTCCAGCCTCACATTTGTCTCTTGGCAGAGCTGTAGCCAGATGGAAGCTGTGAGAGCTCCGTTCCTTGCTGAGAAGATGCACCTCCGTGTTTGCTGAGTGAAGAGTATAACCCACTTACGTGTGGTGTGTCAGGGCTCAGGGCCAGAGTGCATTGCCAAGAAACGATCCACAGCTTCCTTCTCAGCAGGCCTTTTCCCTCTGTTTGACACAAGTGGTCAGACTGAGCATCTTCACTTGCAAAAGAAAATGCGGGATGATGACACTAGCTGATAGTATCTGCGTTGTGGCAGGGGATTGCTTCACATAAAGAGATCTGTTTCATCACTATGGTTTGGCCATTCGCAGAAAGTACCTCGGGTTCATGGTGAACCCCGATGACTGATGAGGGGATCCCCACTGAGGCCAGTTAGAGCCTTGCAATGGCTCCCTCCTTAGGAGCAGAGCAAAAGCTGTGTCTTCTGCCTTAGCAACTCACCAGAAGTGAGTAGGGTGGCTTTTTGCAGCAGATGTGTTCCCTATAGACCGTTCCACCTGTCTGTGTCTGCCTGCATTCCTGATCCTTCATACCTTAATCTTTGTAAGGTCCGTTTTATGCTCAATTGGCACAAATCAGGGAGGGCTTACATTCCCCATGAGCATTCTGAAGTCTTTGACAAGGGCTGTGTTAGTGCTTGGAGACTTGCCTTGCTCCAAGTGAGAGTCTGTCCAGCTCTGCCCCTTCTTCTGTGATTCCCCTGGCCAGAGTGCTGGTGCCCTACACATAGCCTGGGCTGTTTGCAGCCCCAAAGACACCCTATTCTTGGCAAACCACTGCACTGCAGCCTGTTTTAAATTCCCGTTCTTGGCCAGTCTCATTCAGTGTTCTCAGGGGATGTCAGACAGCTTGTGGAGATGGAGTAAACTTGTTCCTGGAGCTTGTTCCATGCAAGGCATGGTTGTAGAGGTGAGCTTACTGGTTTTCCATGTGTCTCAGTAGATCCCTGTCGCCCAGAGGTTCTAGTTTCCTATCTGGAACTTCAGAAGGGTGCCTCTTTAATCCAAAATGGCTTTGTTTTGAGGTCACTTCAGCCTCACATCTGAAAGGGTGTTTGGTTTTCTGAATCTCTGTTATACCATGTGCTTCTGTGCCAATGCAGAAACACATCGTAAGCTGAGCTCTTTGCATCTCTAACTATGGGTTACAGTTAAGTTTCTGAATGATCTGCTGATGTTTTCTGAGAGGAATGGCATAAATCTGTGTCACTTTTACGGAGTTCTCACAAAAAGACAAATGCAAGGCTGCCTGCTCCCTCCTTGTTTGCAGAGGATTAGTATTTTACAGGCTATCCTTTCTGCCAAAAAGTAAATCTGCAGAGGCTGAGGCTGTAATTAATGACCAGCGGTCTCAGTGCCATGTCCCTGATACACAGATATTTTCCTAGATGTGGCATTTTTCCTGGACTAACTTCCTTTAAGTGCATGTCAAGGTCCATGTCAGCTCAGGAAATGAAGTCTTTTGCTCCCTTCCCTTCTTTTCAGGTATTTCCATCCTTGCCTGACAAATTTCCACACTGCTAGTAGGTGTTTTTTACACGTGCCCCCAAGGAGTTTAAGCTGTAGGAGGATGCATTACTCTGCACTTGTGTCTTAAAAAGGGCCTTATACCACTGGCTCACCTCAGAGGGAGTCACATTGCCTGGCAGATTGTCATTTGTACATCATGCGTAGTGTGCTGAGGTAGAGCTGCTGGTGGGATTAGTTCCTTCCATGAATGCAGGTAACCTCCAGTAGCATCTCTAAGCAAACATTTGTCTGCAGAGCAGCTGATGAGATCCACATCCCTGCTGGATGGAGTGTTGGAAAGGATGCTGGGTGGGACTTGGTTCTTGCTGCAGCATGGCTCTGCAGTCACTGCGCTGCTGGAGAGCTGGAGACCTTATTTTGGGTGAGCTGGGCAGGGGAAGGGAGTCTCTCACAGCATTATCGTGCAGATGAATGGTCATTGAGAGAAGAAAGGAACGTTATTCTCCAGAAACTGGAGTTGGTTTTCTTTAGTCATGAGCGCAACTAACCTTGCTTTCTGTCTGCCCCCAGGATCATGCTAGGAAAACTATGGAATTGTACATTTTAGAGAAACAAGTACGATCCACTGATTCTTTCAATCACATGCCTGTAGTGCAGAAGGCAGCCTGGAGATGCTGCTGCTGGTGCTGCCAGTCCTGACAGGAACCAGGCCTGAGTGACCATTCTCACATGCAAACATGGCATGATAAGCATGAAGGTGACACATTGCAAGGAATTCTTAGTTATGGGACAGTAAGCTTTTTTGGTAATTGAAAAAAAAAGTGAGCTATCTCTTCTTCAATTTCTATCACAGATAAATTAAATTGTAGTCTGGATTAAGTGGCTGAGGTGAACGTTTGCCTTGACTTGTAGTGATGTTGCTGGTTAAGGTATGTCAGCTTCCTGATTTCTTCTGACAAAACAAACTTTAAGTAGTTATTTTCATATAGTCACCTTATTTTTTTTAACCTCATCTGGAGAAAAGTGGGGAGGAGAAAAGAAAACCTATATTAGCTCACAGCCCTGATGACTGCTATTTTCTTCCCTCTAAATTAGTTTATGACCAAACACAGGAGAGTAGCATTGGAAATGGTCAGTGGTAGCATCACGCAGTGTGCTAAACCTTGCATAGCTACACTGTAATGTATATCATAGAAAACACAGACTAATTGCTCAATTTTCTGTCCAAAAGTGGGGATAACAGTGTTTCCTTAGTCTCCAGGACTGGCTGTGTTCACTAATGCTTGGTGATTAACTTCTGTGGGGAATAGACGGTAGAGGGTCCTTTGGATCCTTCCCTGAAAATGCATAATTTTGAGCTATTTTGCATCTGGAAGGAATAAAGTTCCAAATTTTGAGGTCAACTATATTAACAAACCTCTGCAGATATATTTTTAGTTCACCGAATGAAAGTCAGATTTGGCTGGTGAAAAACGGGTTTCCTTCTGCTAAGTATGTTAGCTGTAACTTTATTACAAAATGAAGTGTTTTGTTTCCCATTTTTCTTGCAACTGGCAACGTGTAAAACTTCCAGTTTGCACTTGGCCTCAGAGAAGACTTGCCCCTGGTTTCCCCTCAAATTCCTGTATGTACTTTGTCAGTAGTTTTATGGTATTGTGGAAAAGTCACTCTTCTCGTGAAGCAAATGGAATAATTGCTAATATTTGCATAGATTCGAAGTCACAGATGTTTGCTATTGTCTTCTCAAGAGTGAAATTTAATTGTTATATGCTACTAAGACTTTAAGATTGTCAAGGGAACATTATCTCACTGTAAAAATAATTGAAACCTCCTTTCAGGATAATGCACGTGTGGCTAATATAGACGTCGGCCACAGACATTGCATCTAGGGATTTTGAGATTTAAGATATTTTTTGAGTGCCGTGTTGTGATGTCATGTCAGTGGGTATAATTCCCTTGACTTTGGTTGAAACAGTTCTGTTCTTGTCTGTAAGATCACAGTCCCTAAAACCTAACTGCTAATATTTTTATAATATTCTCTGACTCTTTCTTAGGGCATGGGAACATATGAATGGAACCACCTTTTAGTACATTCTGTTTTCAGAACACTGCTTTGAGCTGGGCTTATTTCAGTTCTATGTAGAATTATAACGCCAGGGGGACAGAGCAGCAAGCTGCCTTTGGGATGCCCTGGGATATGTGTCTGGTCTCTTGCAGAACCTGATGTAGATGCTTATGTGTTGTAATATGGGGACTCAGAGCTGAGACACTCTTGGTGCCCTGGTGGTGTACCTGTCACTTGAGATTTTTGTGTCCCATCAGCTTTTTGATAAAATTCCAGATTTTTGTGAATCAAGTGGTCCTGGCACCGGGATAATACCCAGTTCTGAGTGTAGTGCAGCTTGGCTACATCAAGAGAATTTTTTCTTATTAGTTAGGAGCAAGACTTTGGCTGCATGAGATGGAATTGATCAGAAGCTGTTTATCTTCCTATGGTCCTAAAAACTATGGCTTTTTAGTACTGAAAAAACAAAAAGCTTTTTGCCAAAAGCTGCTATCTTTTGTGAAAGACTGAGTAGTTGCAAGTGCAGTTGTCTGGATTTGTGTTTGATACGTGCGTTAAAAAGTATATGCAGCTCTTTGAGTTCTGCTGATAAGACACTATGTAAGCACTGAGTATTGTACTTTTAAAATAATGTTTTCCTTAGTAGTTAATTTATCTCTAAGGGTAGAAAACATGAAAATGTTGAGCTCAGAGTATTGAGTGAGTTTTCAGTCTTCCTCAGCTGCTCTGAACAACTTGCAACTTACTGGAGAAAAAAATTAAAGTGTTGGAGGAGTGTGTGTCACTCAAAACCTGTTTAACCTGAGCAAAATGAAAAAGCACACCAAAGTGTTTTCCCTGAAATAATTGCTCTGTGATGCTCTGCTAGTTCAGTATTGTTCTGGTTTTACTTGATCTTAAGACCAACTAGATGGCAGGGGACCAATACAGGACTTTTATTGTTTCAGTTACGAATTGTCAGTGTGGTCCATGTGAGCTTGTCAGGGAATATATGAAACAAGAACAATGCCAGATGCCTCCAGCTGGGGGTCCTGATGCTGCAGCTTAAGCTCTGAGGTGCCTGTGTTTTAAGGGCTCAAGATACTGGTCCTTGAGGTCATCACAGCAGAAAAAAAAAAGTGGAGAAATTTGAATGCAGGATTGTGGCTTGCTGCAGTGACAGGCATTAAATTCCAGGCCCGTCATATTGTCTACTTTTTTTCTGTACTGTTGATGTTTCTCAAACCTTTTGTTTTCCAGTTAATTTCCCCTGAAAGTCTGTGGCATGTTAGAACAGACGGACAATCTTTGGTATTAAGAGAATGTTTAAAGCACATACTTTAGAGAGAATTTCTTCCCCATGTAAAAGAAGAAACTCAGCGGTGAGGCTCATCTACATGGGACAGACCTCAAAGTGGACAGAAGTGGGAAGGCCTGGCAGCTCACACAGCTTGCTTTCAGCAGAGCATGTTGGTAGGGTGTGGGAGATTTTCAGAAGTACTCATCAGTAGCTCAATTTTCTTTGCTTGTTTACTTTGGAGGTTCTTGTTGCTGGGAGTGGATCTGAACCAAACTAAGGGCTTTTTTGATTCTTAATTTTCTAATGTAGTGGCCGCGTTTCCTGAAGAGCATTGGAGAGCTACAGTTCCCTCCATACCTTCCTCCACACAAGTGTGCACATGTGCATATGCTACAGGTGTGGATTTTGCCATGACCCGTTCCTGCTGTGTTCCCTTACTGGATCTAAGCACTGCTTTAACTCCAGCATGGTTTGTATGTGGGGTTTGTGTTTTAAATTTCTTTGAATAAGTGCATTTAATTCCTGCTAAGCATTTTTTACTTCCTGCCTATGAATGGTAGAACCTCAATGTCTGTTTTTCGTACACCATTTCCATGAACCTCATGCGATCCCAATGGTATGCCCTAGGGAAGAGTTTGTGAGGTCAGCCCTGCCACTTACTTATCTTGGGATTCAGCTCTTCCGCCCTTGTTCTTCAATAGCAACATTCTTGGTTCAAAGCCACTATTGAAAGGTGGAGATAGCCTGGAGAACCCATATGGTTCACCTGGAGCTGATGGTGTAGCAGTGGGGGCAAGCATTATTCCAGAGGCAGAGCCATCCCACTTGGGTGCATTTGGAAACTTCTTACACTCTGTAATAAGGGTGAGGAATTTTTTTCCTTTGATCAGGATCAGATGGAATTTCAAACACCTCTGGCAGATTACATATTAACGTGTATCTTTGTCCTTGATCAATAGCATCTTAACAGCTGGAGGGTAGGACATGCAAGACTTTGAACAGCATAATGGCCAAGCAAGCTCCAAGAGAGGAGGGCACTCAGCCACCCTTTAAAATGAGTGCTTATGTTTATATGCAAGATCTGCCTTGATTTTTCTGATAGGTAACTTCTTAAAATCTTTCTCATGTGGTGACTTAATTGTTCTCTATTTATTGCACATCTTAACTATATTTTAAAAGAACCTGAGCCGATGCCAGCACTGTCTGGAGCAGCTTTGATGCAACTTAGGTAGCTTTAGTCTTGAGGTCATTTTAAAAATGTTGCTTTGGGGACTAAAGTCTTAAATATTATCCCAGCGCAAGTTTCCTTAGAGATTTTGAGTACTGTGCTACTAATTCCCTAGACTTGAGTGCGATAGCATTTATGTTATTTGCTTTATAAATTTGGGGATTAAATATAGTGTTTTTTTGGAATTAGTATATTGGGAGTGGGATAGGGGTGTGAACCTGCAGTGAAGGTTAGTATTTTGCAGAATATTGGTTCGACATAATTCTGAATAATAGACTGCTTAAATTACATTGTCACTAGGAGAATGTGTTCTGATCCATTTGCAATTAAAAATAGTAACAGTAATAAAAAAAACCTGCCTAATTTTCCAGCTAATCCCCATGATTGTGCTTCCTTTTTTTTCCTCTTGAATACTTTTTTTATTGCTATTGGCAACTTTCAGATACTGGTTGGAAGGAAATAACAGACTTGGTTTTAGAAGTGATACTGTGCAATGTCTTCAGATAACTGACTCCTTTGGTGCTGGCAGAGCTATTAGTTTGTTGGCATACCCATCAAGAACAGTCGTTCCTCCAAAACCTTTGCTCTTAAGTAGAGTGATTAAAAGACTTGCTCCTAATCTAGATGAGTGAGTAGGAGCCTTGCTTTGAACAGATGTCAGCCACAGCTCCCTCCAACCAGCCAGCTGTAAATGCCATGGGTACCTCTCAAAGTGCCTGGCTTTTCTGGATGGGGAAGTCAGATGAATTGTTTTTCTGTGCCCTGTTGGACCTACAGTATCAATTCCTAATGCTGTAAAGAGATCCCTTGTGGTGTATTACTGAAGTTCTGATTAGTTGGACTATCCATTTCTACTGTCATATTTTTAAAGCAAAGAAGGTGCAGAGGTAATCAGAAGACATAAGGAAACAATGCATTCCTTTTGGAGGAAAAACTATTGGAAGGGTTGTTGGCTTTTTTTCTTTTATTGATTTTATTTGAACTGAGTTTTATACTTGTGAAGTTCTACCTTGTTGCAAAAAAAAAGCCCCAGGGAGCTTGAGCACAATTGTTTAATTAAAAAAAAATATATATCAGAAAGTATGAAATTCATGAAAAAACACTTCAGGGTACAGAAAATATGTAACCTGATGTATCCTCAGAGTGTTCAGCATAGTCCAGTCCATTGATGGAATGTTTTGATCATCCACGTGTTGCTTTGGCTTGTTGGTGTCTGTTGCTCAGTGGGATAAGGTGGAGATATCAGTGGTGTGTTTGGATTGATTGTGGTAATGAAAAACATGTCCTGACACTTCTTTTAAAGTGCCACTGTTGTGTTGTGTTTGACTGCCAGCAAGTTCACTCATCAGAGTCAGGCAACGTGTAAATGACATGGAGTCCTTCCATGTTTCCCCCTGAAGGGAACAGCTGAGCCTTCGGGCAGCCCCAGCTCTGACAGCCCTGCCTGCACCATATCTCCAGCAAGGCACCATTCAGGAGGCTGGCAGACTGCACTGAGGATCGTGGTGCAATTTAGGTAGGAATGATAATCTTCCCCGCTCCAAAAAGTGCAACTGCAATTGAGTCAGCTCGTTAAGCCCGAATCCGTTGCCATCTGTGCTGATTCACAGTGGGGGCTGACATGAAATATCAGGGAGGGATTAGTGTGCGCAGCGCGCTGCTGTTAAAGGCTGTGGTTAAGTGCTTGTGCCACTTGGTCAGACCACGACCTGAAATTGCAGTGAGTGTTGAGTTGCTAATGTCTCCTCAGGTTACTCAGCTTGGGGTTGCCTGCAAGCAGAGCAAGGTGGCTGACTGGCAGGCTTGCTTCATAGCCAGGGATTGTACAGATTGCTGAAGAACAGCCTGAAATAGCAGCCCTCTCAGTGCCTCGCTAACAGGAGCAGCTACACAGGGCCTTACTGAGGAGGGAGAACTGGTTTGGATTTGAATTGATGTTTTAAAAATATTTTGCTGCTTTTTCCTTCAATACAGATTCCTATGTTCTGGTGAGCTAACCAGGCTCTCCGGGGCAAAGAGAAGATTAAGTGCTTTGTTGAGCTTCCCACTCGGGAGTCTCATGTTGCTATGCAGGAGTTCATGAATGGAGGAGAGTTTCTAGAAAAAAAAAAAAAAACAACAACAATTTGCAGCCTGTCCATTTCTCTAGGCCAAACTCCAGCCTTTTCAAGTTCCCAGTATTACTGGGGAGAAGCATTCTCCCATCCTCTTGCCTCACAGAAGCGTCTTTCTGGCGCATTCCTCACATCAGAGGTCTGGCTTGCTCAGGAGTCCCCTGTAGCCCATGTTCACTGCCAGTGTTGTGACCTAGCCCTGGCAGAAGAACTTTTCTGAAACGGTTGGTCCATTGCGTGCTGTGGAAGAGGTGCACAGTGCCTGTTTTGGTGGTGGCAGGCATGCCTGAAGTCTGTCATGGCAAGAAATGCATGTTCATCCTGAAATGGGAGGTGGCTATCAACTTGGGGAGCATGAAAGCAAGAGCAAAGCAGGGCAAGACGATTAAACTGGGGTCCTTGCCTGATTGTCTGTTACAAGTTTCACAGAGGTGTATGAACTGTTATATTTTGGTCCTTTCTCTAGACTTCAGACAGCACATCTTTGTCCCTGTTGCACATTAGCTCCAGGTGAAGGGAAGCAAGTCAAACCTGTGCTTAAGTAACCAAATCAAAACAGTTTAGGGGACTACGGTGTGAAGGACCTGCTCCTAAAGCTTTCTCTTATGCTGGAGTCTTTGAGGAGTGAAGCAGGCATTTGTGCTAGTGCATTACCATCAAGTATCTGAACTCCCTCTCCCTGTTGCTGGCTCTCAAATACTTTGTTATTGCCAATTCAGTGACCTCTCCTATGCTGATTGCGCAAGACCATGTTGAAGGTCTCTCAGATCATCACCTGGGAAACTAGAAAATAAATGGCATAAATCCCATTAAAGTATTTATAGGTAGAGATTGAGTCATGGTGGCTTGGTGTAGATAGAACTATATTTAGTGCAAACAGAAAGCTTTTTAAAATAAGAAAGGGATGTAAGAATTCTATCAATGTTGGTTATTTCTACTGATGAAAAAAAGCATTCAGATTTTCACAGGGGGAAAAAAAAGGAGGCTGTGAGGTGGAGTGGAGGTGGTGGCATTAGGTTGCCGGACTTGATGCAGTTGAGGTGGGTGGACAGAGCTGTCGGGAGTCCACAGTTGTCCTGCCACACTCTCCTGCCATACTGTCTGTCAGGAGAAAGTGTGGCAAAGCTCCATTCTCACTAGCTGATGAGACCCTGTGGGCAGGGTCGTGTGTCTGTCTCCTTCCTCCGTAGTGTGCTGCCTGTATCCCAGGGGCTGTCTGTGCTGTTAACAGCTGGTTCTGGCAGCACTGCTCTGGGGGGGCAGCGCGATGGGTGCCCGGCCAGGTCTGAACTCCGGGGCTGTGCGAGCTGTGGTCTGTCACAACTGATTAGCTTGGAAGTTCATGTGTCCTTTTGTTCTGAGGCTACATCCTCATATAGTAAACTGCTGGTGGGAAACAGTCTCCCCCTGCATTATTATTCCATTGAGGAAGTTTTCTATCGCATGATAAGGTTTGTTCAGGCACTGTCTTCCTGCTGTAATTTTTGCTGGCTGAAAAGGTCACTGCCTGCTTCCCACCAGGGCCTGCAGATCTGCCAGGTGAGTGACTTCCATTTGCTCTGTGACTGCCTTGGATTATCATGAGCAGGGTTAGTGGTCAACAGCATGAGTAAAGGCTCATGGCCAGGTTGGTTTGTGGGGGCTGAACGGGGCATGGGCAGCTAAGGGGCAGGACTTGAGTAGGCGTGAAAATGGGGGTCAGTCTTCCCCATTCCCCCTTAAGGAGCCATGGTCTGTGCTGCCTGGGAATGTGGGATTAAAATATTCGTAATAGGTATTTCTGTTCTGATACACAAACCTCAAGGAGAATCTCAGCTATTCCAAAATACCTATGTTTGCTCTACCTTGGTTCCCATTTCAGAATGGATGATCTTCTGTATTTGAAAGCATGAAAAATGTTTGAAAAGACAGGCTTAGAACAAACAGGATCCCTTGCCATGCCCTGTCACTGGCTTTTTTTCTTCTTCATTTGAAAAATTTAAAATCTGCTTTTATAAAGATCCTTTCTTTAGCAAACGTGTGTGTCACTCACCAGTTTGCTTCCTTCTGTTCCAGTCCTGGGAAAGATTTCTTAGAAGAAGGAAAGGAATAAATCACGCAAACGACTGTTTTACAGTGCTTGCCTAGCCAGATGAGTAGTTTTCTTAGCGCTGGGGTTGAACATGTGTACTTTGCTCTAAATTTGTGTCCAGTGGTTGACTATGAATCTCAGCTGAAACTTTTCCCATGGTTGAGGAATTTGCTGGGATTCTTCCCTTTCCCTGGGATCACATATACCAGCTTTGCCTTCCACAAGGGTAACTGCAGAATCACCTCCCTGCCTGTTTTCATAAAACTTGTAAGAACTTGCAAGAATTTGCTTTCTCCAGCCCTTTCTCAAGCCTTGGTGTAATGATTGTGGGCTGAGACAAAACCTCTGGGATCAGCACACAGACATACACATATAGATACTGTGGCCATCACATAGAAGCCTCGTTTGCCAAAGCAGCAAAGCAAAGGGAATGGACAGTGGGAACCACGTTATGGGCTTGTGTGGGACACGGAGTTGCTGACAGTGTCCTGAGGAAAGGAGATCTTGCACCTGCAAGACAAGGAGCAGGAGGAGAACCGCAGCTTCTCTTTCCCTGCATGTTTTGAGCTTCCCTGCCTTTGTGCCACTGACACTGCAGGGGATCCTCCATGGCTTGCTTATTCTTTTGAGTCTGACTTGTTGCTCAAACTTATCCTTGTGGAGTTCAGCACTGTGGGCACATGGAGAGGCTACCTCACAACTAGGAATTGGTGGGTGGTAGATTTGTCCTGTTTAACCACAAGGAGTTTTCAGAAATAAAGAGAAATATGGTAATATTTCTAGTAACCGTAAGAGAAATACAGTAACTGCAAGCATACAGGCTTGGGATTTTCACTGAACTAAGGCTCTTCAGAGGCATGATTCCCACTCTGGTGGTAATTTAGTCAGTGAAAATAACAAGCAGTTAACATGCAACACTTCCCAAGTGTGGGAGAAGCATAGTTCAGTCTTGCATAAGCAGTTATGTGTAAAATAAGTAGATGTAGAGACACATACAGTAAAGAAGCAGAAAAGCCACACGTGGGCTTATTGATGTTTTAACATGTTAGTGAGACTTCCATGCTGTTCCTGGCTTTGCCATTAATTTGGTATGTGATATGAGGAAAATCATCTTGCAGTTCTGTGCTCTGCCATACCTGTTTGCGTTAGAGATTATGGCTGTCTTCTGGAATCTCACTCTATTTGTATAGAAATTTTTTTTCTGATAAGCTTTGTAGTATTCTTTTCATTATAAATACAGAAGGTGCGGGGAAATGGGCTGTAATTTGTAGTTTTAAAACCTGGGTTTTATGCAATCGTCAATCTCAGCCTTCAACCCAAAATGAAATACTAAGGGTTTAATGTTTAACATTTTAACTCATGGTATAGGTGAGTTGGAGCACCAAACGAGCTTTTCAGCTATGAATGCAAACCTGAGAAAGGAGAAGAAAAATCAGGAGTAGAAGTGCAATGGCACTTCCCAGAAGCAGACTGTCTTCCAGCAGGATGGCCTGTGCTGTTAAAAAATGGCATCTCAGGGTCTGAAACAGAGTTCGAGTTAGAAGAGGGTCTTGGATGGCATTCACCTTGAGCATGGGGTCTGCTTTCATGGACAGTATTCAGGTGTATGACAGTTCTAGGAAGAGAGGTTTATGGGTGTGGTAATAAATTACTCTGCTATTTACTGACAGACTCACCTCCTTTTGTGCAAATGGACTTTAAATGGGATTCATATAATCATGGTAGCAACTGCTCTAGCTGAGAGCAACTAATACTGTCCCTTCCCACATCTTCAGCTGCTCAAAAGTTCTTGTGAGAAATTCCACTTCTGAGGCTAAAATTTCCCTACATTTACCAGCATTTATTTATTTTTGGCTGTTCTGAGAATAGAAGGTTTCAGCCACACTTCAATAATGAGAGAAGAATGAAATTAGATTTTCTTTGTCCCCAGAAATGTTGGTTTTGAACAGCCTTTCAGCTGAGTGGATGAAATTGGAAAATGGGGATGTGACAGTGGTACTCCAGTATTCTCCAGGGGGCTTTGGGCTTGACTTCACAATTTCATGCATTTTTTGTGGCTGATACGAAGCCTATGAAGCAGACTTTTCCAGTTCTTTTTTTTTCTGAAGCATACGACTAAGGAAAGATTTACTCCAGAAGCATCTGCAACTAATTTAGCAGAGTAGCCCAATGAAGTATATTGCTGCAGATTGCTACAGTGACCTGGCATGGTTGGTGGCAAGGATAGGGCAGAAGGTCTTTTGCAGGGCTGTCAGAATCAGAAGATGCCTCAGTCTTTTGTGCTCTTGCTGAACTGCAGCAGAGAGAGCACGTTTCTAGAGTTGTCCTGTGGTCTGAAATGGGAGATAACTTCTCAACAACAAGGTGTTGTTTCTCCCTCCCCTTTTCCTTAACCCCCAGGAAGTTCTTTGATCAAGGAAAGATAATTAGCGGAACAGACGATTTTGCCAACCACACGTAATGCTGGGATAACAGCTGAGCCCTCAGTGCTTTCCTCAAGCACCTCAGGGTCCAAGTGGGCAATTAAAAAAGGTTGTCCAGTAAAAGTCTTACTCGAAATAGCAAGAGGAGGAGAGTACAGAGAGTAGCTGGTGTCTGAGGAGCGGTGTGAGAGTTGTTTTTTGGTTTAGAATCATATAATCATAGAGTGGTTTGGGTTGGAGAGGACCTTAAAGATCATCTAGTTCCAACACCCCTGCCATGGGCAGGACCCTTTTACTTTTGTTTGTAAGCCCTTTCCAAGGAAAGACCTGGCTGCTGTTGCTGTTCTGGCCTTTCTTCTTATTTCATTCCTTCCCTTCTGCTGGCTTATGTTTGAGTGGTGGGATATGACACTTCTTGCATTACCCTTGTCTCATTTCACAGTTCTCAGTTCCTCATATGTCTCTTTCTTTTCTTCCCTAATTTTTGTCATGTTGTTTAAAAAAACCCCCAAAATTCTTTGATGGCACCACATGGGCAGAAAAATGTCTGGAGGATCACATCATTCAGTCTACACAATGCCTGGATCTAAGCCATTCTTTGAGTTCATTACTTACATGACCTCTAAATATTTATTTTTGAAATGGGATTACAAATTGCTATGATTGATTGAAAGACTCCTGAAAGATGTGTATTCTTCTAAACACATGCTGAATGGTGTTTGGTTTTAACAAAACAGAAAAAAAAAAAGGGCAAACAACTTGTTTAATTTTACATGAAGTAACAGATCTATACAAAACTGTAAATGTTTTATTTTTTAAATCTTGTGACCAGTGTCTGAACAGCCAGTACATATTCAGGGTGACAATAACCTTGGCAGCAACTCTGAACACTTTTGTCAACATTTCTGATGTGAGAGATGTGACCATAATTTCCTTTCAACAGCCAAGTTGGGGGGGGTGGGGTGGGGGGTGGGGGGAATGGGATTGGTTTGTTTTTTAATGTACTCCCCTCGTGCTTTTTCTTGGAGAAATACTGTGTCTAGTCTAATTAAAATCAAACTCTCTCTATTAGTGTAGGTTTAAATTGCTTTCTGTCCTTCATAAACAGGCAGATCTTGGCTCCAGCTCTCTACATTAGTCTGTGAGACATCAGACTCTTAAGACCACTGGTTAATTAGAAATCAGGTAATGGAGGGAACTGATTGTTGTTGCCTTGTGATGAAGGCTTAGTGGATGTGTCTTAATAGAAGTACAGAGATGAGTCTAAGGGTCAAACCCAGGTAGAAGCATGGGGAAGCCTGTAAGCTATAGCTAGTTTGATGAGATATATATGCTTATCCAATCTTCCCTTGCTACCATCATAAACAAACACCCTGGTGCATACTTGCCAGGTAAATATATGTGAATAGGTTTGCCTTGTGGAATTTGAGTATGGATGCCTAATATGTTTCAGCCTTCTACTTGGAAATCTTTTTTTTTTTTTTTTTTTTTCCCCAAGTACTTTCTACTCAGGATTTAAACCTGGGGCTTCATCCTACAAAACTCTAAGCCTCCTCCAAGAGGCATAAAGAGGCCTGTCAAACAGCTCTGAGGCAGTCACAGATTTAAGACAGTTTTTATTTGCCATGCCTGAAGGTATGTGGTAAATACGACAATGTAAAAAACACAGCACTTGAGGAGGTAAACAGCTTAATCTACTAATATTGCTTGCTAAACAGTATCTGAGAGAACAGATGACTTGCTTTGCCGAAGACAAGCTTCAGAAAATAAAAGTAACGATGTCATCTTGTTTTGATGATGTAAGTGGGTGAGGGTAATACTATTCAGCCATAGTGTTTCATTATAATTACTGATTTAAAAAAAAAATAATATATTGGGAGCATGTTATTACACCAACATGCTCCAATTTCAGCTTTCATTGGAGAGCCCAAGTGTGTAAAATGAGCCGGATCTTTGAAGTTAATATTCACTTACCACTCGGTGCCTCCGCACACAAAGGCAATAACATCTTTATTATGGGGCATTTCTATTGCTTTAATCACCACCTATCGCACTCTGACTGGTCATCAGTCATTAATTCTAGAGATTAACGACATGAATCCAGATTTATTAGTGCTATAAACCTGTGGGAAATAGTGAGCAGAATTAGTGTGTTTTCCGTAATAACAAATAATGTAGTTTTATTAGACCTGAACATCGTGTGTCAGTTTCTACAGTAGAAATGACTGCATGTGAGCCATAGGCTTGCTTGAATGATCTTTCATCAGCTTGGCTGTAACACTTCCAATTGTAGAACACTTTCACACTTGCTAGCAAAGTCTTGGTAATTTTTTTTTATTTAGAGGATCAAAAACTGTTTGGAAATCGTTCTACCCCAGAGTAAAAGGCTTTTATTTAAAAATAGTGCTTCCTCATGTGTAATGTTGCCACAGCAGAGACCCCTGTTTTTCTTGAGAGGACAGGACATGCAAGGTATGTATTTCTTGCTGTGATTGTTCATAAACCAACTCACTGCTAGACTGCATCCTGAAATGCAAAACTGGTCCAAAAAAGAATTTGCTGGTGGAAAATTAGCTACAGTGCTTAGTGTTTTTTCATTTTTAGGGGCTTAATCTACCTGTGAGGCCATGTGTTTGTATTGCAGCAGTCTATGCCATCCCTATACAACCCTTAATACATTTTTGAGATTGTTGGAGGTTTTGAAGGGTCTGTACATCAGTAAAGATACATTTCTTCCTGGGGTTTTTTGTATGTAATTTGCCATCCAGTTGATTGTGATCACTTTTAAGAGGAGCAGATGAATATGAGTCTTAATCCATACCCGTTACAGAGCAGTTCGTAAATTTGAGGTAAAAAGTTCTTCCTCAGCTTGGTTGCCTTTCAGTTTTATTTACAACACTGGCAACTATGTGGTATCTATTGGTTGTAATGATCCAAGGCTGATGAAGAAAAAGCACCACAGAGATTGTTGAGCCTTAGAACCAAGCCCATGAATGACTTCAAAGAGGTAAAAGCTAAGGAATTGTTGAGTACAATAATTTTCTATAGTCCCTCTGCTTTGGGAGGTGAGCTGTCATGTCTTCCACTGGCTGCATAATCTGGGCATGTGTGGCAGGTGCCCCCTGCCCGTGAGAGCAGAGCTGTTTGGTGCTGAGGGGTGGCATCTCCTGTCTGCCTTTGCTCTCAGGGCCGTGCAGGAGTTGGGGCCTTTGACCCATGGGAGCCACCATTGGGCACCGGTCAGATTCACCCGGGTGTGAATGGAGTCCTCTGGGGGCGCCATTTTGAGCTCAGCCCCCCTGGGGGCGCTATTTTGAGCTGGTCCCCCTGGGGGCACAATTTTGAGCTCTGCCCTGAGGGCGCCATTTTGAGCTCGGCCCCTGGAGCAGCAGCCATGGTCGAGGACTCTCCCCTTGGGTCCAGACGCTGCCCAAGGAAACTCCTCGAAGGGCCTTGGGTCGGGACACTGCCCTGAGCAGGTCCTGTTGCTGTTAAACCCTGGGAGTGGGGCTTTGTTCTGGTTTTTTTGGTTGCTGTTAAACCCTGTAACCATAACTTCTTTGTTATGCATTTGGGTTGCCATTAAACCCTGGGAGTGGGGCTTTGTTCTGCATTTGGGTTGCCTTAAACCCTAGAAAGTTGTTCTGTTCTCCTCTCACAGACATTCAAACCTGTAATTTACGGAGAGCTAGTTAATTGTGTTAATAATAAATTTTTTAATATTGGTGGTTGGTTGCTTATTTGAGAGCCTCTGTAACAGCATCTCCTTCTGTTGGACTGATAAAGATAGTCTTGCAGTAACCCATCCCCCCAAAAAATGGCGGATGGGCTGTCTGAGAGGAAGCGGCACAGGTATCTTGTAAGCAGAAGATACAGAAAGGAGTCTATTGCATCTGGGCATGCAGAGAGATGGCGTGGGGTGTGAATCCTAGGCAGTTGCTGTGATAGTGCATAGGGAAAAGAAGAGGGGAAGGATTCTGAATCCTGCAAATTTTTAAGAAATATTTCCTTGATGCATGCACATATTATCTCCATTTATTCGGAGTGAGCTGGGAGACAGCTGGTATTCTTCCAGACACTGAGGAAGCTGGGCGTCAGCACTGTCTGCTTCAGATAAGATTAATAATGTATAGCTTCATGGGGACTGGAGCCTAGTCTGTTGAGATGCCACGGCAATCACTCCTAGTGAGGAGGAGCAGCTGCCTGCTTTGGGCTTCCTGAGGAGAATGAGATGAACCATCTGAGACAGATTCAGATTGACTCCTGGTTGGTTCTGCGGGCAAGTTGCTCACACCTTGTAGTCGACTGTGTTGAATGCAGCAGACAGATCTATGGGCTTCTGATCATGTCCAGCTCCTAGCTCTGCACGCTTCAAAACTCTCTTTGAAAAATGACCCCGTAATTCAACACAGGAATACAGCAGAAAGCACTTTGTGTCCTGCTTCTATAGCAGAGTACACAAGGGTACTGTGAGCTAACAGAAGTCTTGACTGACAAACCAGAACAGTGGCAGTTTTTTGAATGAGAATCCTGTGCAGCCTCTTCTGCTTCCCATTGTTAGCTTGGAGATTAAAAAGAGAATTGTTTGATCTCTTGAATGCTTTCTGTGTTGAACACAGGTTGGAGACTTGACCCACCTCCTTTGCATTTCGTGTGTTACTGATCTACCGAGGCTGGTCTGTGCAATGAAGTCATGATCTTTTATCTTCCTCAAGTGGTGGAGACAAACATGATCCTCCTCCACATCATTTCTGCTGATCTTATATGGTGTTCAAATAGGCCAGAAACTGCCTGACCCTATCAAAACCAACCTTGCTTTGTCTGAGATGTGTTTCCCCTGCCCAGTGCCCTTATTTTTCTCTGTATTTTCCTTGCTCTTAAAAGCAATCAGAATGACTGAATGGATTTTTCCAGTGACCCTGTGGGAGGCAGCTGCTGCGTGTGTAGGCAGCTTGAAGACTTGTGCGTGTAGTTTCCCCCTCATTCTGCAAGTCTTCCTTGTCAAATGCAGTCTCCACTCCCAACACTTGCATGAGCAATTTAAGGAGATGTACAGATTCTCTAGGGTTTTTTTTAAAAAAAACAAAACAAAACAACGAAACAAACTTAGAAAAACCAATCCTTGCACTAAGGCAGCATTTTATTGGTTGCCTTCTCCTTTGGGGCAGGTGTTCTCCTGATAGATACAGTTTGGAGTCATGAACATCTTTGTTACTATTATACGTGTTCATAAAGCACTGGTGCTGTTTACTGGTACTGTACTGGCGCACTGTTTGTTACTCTTACTGGTGCAAGAGTAAAGACAGAATAATTCTCTGCCTGGAAGAAGCTCTCCCTCCCCATTTTCAGAAATACTGCTGCGTCCTTCCCTGCATTCAGCAACTCCAGGGCTAGTAGCCAGAGCTGGGTGACTTTTAACACTGCCATGGCTTTACCTGCAGCCTTTTTAGGGCAAGCCTCCTGTCAAGGTACATTTCCTGGGGCTCTAAGCTTAAGGGGAGCTGAGAAAACCTGATTTCTGTCAAGATCACCTAGGCCAGAGAGTGGCATGCTTCAACTTCCCACCCTCCTTTTATTTATCTTCCGTTTCTTCATGACCGACATGTAGAAAAACCCTGGGACATTAGTCACTCTTGATATTGCCGAGTAGCTCAGTTAGCAGCCAGAGTGGTGTTCAGAGCTGTGGAGTGATAAGGCTTTGTAGGCTCAGCCTTTTTTGGGCTTGCTTCAGAGATCCTGGCTAGGATCTGCCCAAGCCTGCAGTTTTCAAGTGGCTTTTAGGGTCAGCCCCAGGTAAAGTGCACTGTGTTATTTACCTTTGCTCATCCTTGGATGCAATTAAAAGGCAAAAGAAAAGATGAGTGAAGAATAGAAAATGAGGAGGGGAATTCTAGATTACTGGAGGCTGCAGCATGTGAGTGCTGGTACTTTCACACGCTGGTGCTTAACCTGAGGCAGGGAGAGCAATAGAAGCTGTTCCCTTCCTTCTGGTTTGAACGAGCTGTAAGTGGCACTGTACCCAGCGGGTGTTAAATACATCACTTGAGCTCTTCTGAAACCTGAACCGAGTACTCGCCGCTCGGGGGGGGGGGGGGGGGGGGGGGCGGGAATTAAAAAAAATGCTTCAGGCTTGCAAATCTGTGCAGAAACTGCCTCTCCAAATCAAAAAGGCACATTCTGTGCATTGGTCTGTGGCAGTAATTTGATGCTTTTTCCTCTTTAAGGTTTTCAGTCCAAACTCTTGAAGTGTTACTTTGACAAACAATTACTGCTAGGCATGAATGACTGGTTTCCAGCCTGGAATAATTTCACATGCTCTTGAGAATGCCATTGCCTTTACCCAATTCTGTGGTTATTTACTGTAGCAAATTGTTCCTGTATATTTGTGGTAATGATAACTGTAAAACAGTATCTGTAGTACTGTTAGGTTAGCAGAAGCTCAAGGAGGGTAGTGATTGCTGAACTAGATGCCTTGCCAAAGATGTGAGCTTAGGTCTGTATCTTTCCCATTGACAAAGGAAATCCGTTATCATTCTCTTAAGTCACAATTGCTTCTACATAGACCTGAGATACCCTTTTTGTTTTTGTTTTGTTTTGTTTTGTTTTTATCCTATACAGAGGAGTTTCACCCTGGAAAACTAATCTAGTTGGTATTTTATGTTATTTCAGGTTGGGTTTTAGCAGCTTTATGGATACACAGGGGTAGGGCACCATGTGAAGTTACTCTTTCTTGCCCCCAGCCTTTTCTTATGTAGGGGAAAAGTCACAATTTTGGTGCCTATCTTCTCAAAAGATTTAGGTAATGTGGGCAGGTGGCAGCGGTGGGCTGGCTGCATTTGCCTAGTGGTGTAGCAGTGTGGGGCTCGGTACCCATAGTCAGGGGTAGGTGCTGCTGGCAGCAAGTGTGTTTCCACAGCTGTATGGCAGAGAGTGCCTTGAGACAGCAGGAGTTCCCCCTCCGCCGTGCCCCTGCGCAGGGACCAGGGACCAGCTCCCGAATGCTGAGCGGGTGGTTCAGGGCTCACCCCACTGAGAAAGGGAGGGGGTTGGTTTTGGGGAAAACAAAGCATTTTCTACATGATTGGCATGGAGAAGTGTACTGGCTCAGAGCTAGAGCTCCCCCTCTCTTGTCCTCATCCCCTTTGCTGCCACTAGCTTATGTCCTGGCCTTGCATTTAGTCCTCTCTGCCTGATGGCTGTCTTCAGGTTTTTCCCCTGGTTCTTTTGTAATGTCTGGATCTTGTTCTGGTTTTCACATCCCTCTTGGAGGAAGACCCGGTATCTACTACTGCTGCTGGATGTACAGCCACCTCTGCAGGTCACATTTAACTGATGTTGGGGACTGCAGCCTGTCAGTAGAAACCGGGACAGTCCTGGGCAGTTTAACATTCTTCTTTCCATACAGTAGCAAACCACTGGTGAATTCAGGATGCAGAGGAGAATCCAAAGGAAAATTTATGTGCTTTATGAATTTAAAGATATGGATTACACCATCTCTGCTGGGTCTTATGATGTATTAGCTCAAAACTTGCTTGTTTTGGGATCTGGTTCTTCATTTGTCACATATTTCTATGCATGCTTTGTCAGTCCTTAAGCACGGCTCACTTAAGCCTGGGTTATATAGATAACGTAGACACTGCACCATGTGTTGAACCCTGAACATCCTGCTTTTCTCTTGACACTGACAACTTCTGTGTTTATCCTATAGTTGATGATATCTAATATTATTATAATGGCTCACTGCTGAGCTTTTTAACTGAATGTTACTGTGACTTTATTATAATAGACAACCATTTTAAAGTGCTTTATTGATATGAAAAACTTCTTTTGTAATTAGAAATTTCACTGCGCTTTTAATTAATACAAGTTTTGAAGAGGTATTTGGTTTCTGAGTCTATTTTTGGCATTCCACATCATTTCAGTAATTTATAGTTGAAATGCCTATTGAAAGCCTCCATAATAAAAAAAAAAAATTAGATTACCTCTGAGACTTAAAAGAACTGTTGAAGAATTTATTAGAACAATGTTAAAATATGCCCTAAAACAAGTAATGTTAGTCTGCAGGTTGAAATGGGATACCTGGGAATTCAGAGTGACGTACTACTCCGATTAATTAAAATGTACTCAGCTGAAACCTCCACTATAATCAAAATTGTTCCCCGGGGTTCTAACTTCATTACAGTCATGGTGCAGCCTTCCAGTCCTGACCATTGCTGAGCTAAGTAGTTAGTTCAGTTTAAAAAAATAAACAAAAGGATAAAATTACCATGACAGTATATAGTATTTTATTATTTTTTTTTAGCGATGTCAAGCTCTATTTGGTAATACTAGTTGTGTATGGCCATTCTTTTTGCCGTCAAAGACCAACAGTGAGAGACAAAGTATCGCTGGTTTGAGGGCTGTGCTGTTTTCCGTATTGTAAGACTGGGATTATTTTACAATTGCTGTTTTCTGTAACTTTGGCTAAGACACCAATCTCCCCTCTGCAGATGTGCTGCCTATCTTGTCCCTGTTGTGTTGTGTGTAGTGTTCTGCTACGTCGGGGTTTCCTTATCAGCAACTCTGCAGTAAATCAAGCGGGAGGAGAATATGTTTCCCAACAGGGTCTCAAACAAAGAATTCACAGCATGTGAATTTGTATGGGATACCAGAGGACATCTGCCTTATGAGGCTGTCTCCAGAGCTGAGACTTCAGGGAGCAGATAAAGCACTGCTTCTGTCTCTCCCATACCATATGTATTCTGACCCTGCGTTTGCATAGTCTGTCATCAGTTTGTCCTTGAGCTGGATGCGGTAGTGAAACCCTTTAGATAGGGCTAGCCCTTATCATTCTCTTGTTTCATGTCAGGACACTCTCCCAGAAGCTGCTGAATAGCAAAGACATGACAAAGAAGCCTTTGATTGTGGCTGTCGATACTGAGACTAGAGAATTTTAACTCCAAATTAAAAGGGATCCCACTGAGCTGTGTCTCTCTCTAGGAGAGTGAGCCCCAAGTTTGGTTTTCAGTCTTAATGACCTGAATGCAACTAATTTGGATTCTCAAAAATATTTTTCAAACCTCTGATGCTTTTTCAAGGGTTAAAGAAGTGGACTTCACATCCTTTCTGTCATTGAGTATAAAGAGCTATTATTTTATTCTACTATAGCACTTTCTTCAGGAATCCCATAGCACTTTACATATGTTATTTAGGCTCCAAAGCACCCCATTAAGGGATATTTCTGTGTCTTGTTTTTTGCAGTAAGACAAACTGAGATGAAAGAAGTGATAGTGATTTGCTAAAGGCTAAGCAGCCCCTATCAGATGTAGAAATATGTACTCCCAAACTCCTTAGTATAACAAAGCACATACATGCACCTGACTTCCATCCAAGTAAATCCTCTAGGATTCCTTCCTCTGACCACGTGTAGTGGGTATGTACACAAACTGCAAAGAAAACACAGCGTATCAACTCATATGTAGTACAATTGTAAAGTATGAAACTGCTCCATACATACCACAGCTTTGCACTTTTAATAATAAAAATATCTTCAGTGTTAATAGCTCTTTTTAAGTGACATGTCATGGACAAGGACAGTAGAGAAGCAGCTGACCATGCCTTCTCCAGTGGTCATTTCATACCCTGCATTTCTTGATAAAACCTGGCATTTCTTCCTTTTGTTTCATCGGCAAGGAGCAAATTTGATAGGGAACCCGCTTTGCACATTTGCAGTAGGGCAGAAGAAGATTCTAAAATGGAGGATGATCTGTGCTCCGAAAGAGATTAGTGAGATTCTTTGCCCACGTAAGGGGCAATCTCTAGGAAGGCTGAAGAAACCTATAATTAGACTACATGTTGTCCACCTCAGACAGCTGGAGGTTGGATGAAAGTTAGTGTGAGGGGGAGCGAACGCCCTGTTTTTTCCCCCTGCAAGAGTTTCAAGTTTCCTGTTGCAAAAGAGTTGAGAGGTCATGTAGTTTCAATGTCGTGGTGTCTACTTCTCTATATCAAGAAAGTCCACTGCAACCTGAGCTGTCTCGCCTTCTAAGTGGGCCAGTGCTGGTTGGTGGGTGAACATACAGTGGGGAATGTGCAGCCCCTTGGCTTGACTGTGTGAGACAAACTGCTCAGCAACAGCATCTGTTCGAGCACGTGAGTCCTTACGCATCCTCTCAACCCTTCCCTTTTCTCATACACTGACAAGCTCGTCCTGCACCGCCCCACTTTCTTCCCAAGTGAGATTTCCTTGTCTTCCCGCTCTTTTAGGCAGGTATTGTGTGAGTGGACATATGATGGTATGCATCAAGTTGTATTGGATGGCATCTCTAATCATTATGTTAACAGAATTAAACACAGTGACAGGAAGAATGTCTGCCACTCATTTTCTATTTGAGTGTTCTTAAAGACAGACAAGACCTGATGTAAAATGCCTCTTTGTCACTATATGTTTCATGTGATTTTTAAATTGTCTTTTTATGGGAAGTATCTATAACATTTGTCATTCATTTGGGGATTATTTTATATTATTTTCATCCTTTGCTCTTATATTCTTCTGCAATATTATTAGTGGTTAAGAAAATTGCATGAGTACTGTGCTAAATACAACCATGTTTTAAGTACTGGTTTGGGGTTTTTTTTCAAATGTTATTTCTGTGCTAGAGATTGGACACTGGTCTCCTGTTCAAGTGAGTATCTGAGGAACAGGTATACATTGGTATACTAAAAAGCTGGTTATGAGTGAAAAATGGAAATGTTCACCTCCAAGGATTTATTTTAACAGGACTGTGTTTAGTCCAAGTTTCATTTTATATAAAATTTCAATTTACAGTTTTGCAGCTGTGCATATAAACTTTCTGATGTTTGAGAAAAAAAAAAAATCCATGTTGTTGTATTACTTTCTGTGCTGTTTTAACACCAATAGTGATCACTGTGAATCTGCTGGGATTGAAAGAATTTAGGTTTATGTAATGGAAGATAAGAAATCTGTGTTAGTTTTGTATAACCCCCATTTTAACTATTTCTTCCTGTGTGACTACGCCACATTGTATAGGAGGGATTTTTATTGGGAATTGTTTTAAAGTTAGCCACCTTCATCCTCACATGAAATGCACTGATACAGTCTAGCCTCGCATATAATCCTTTTCCTTGGCAGATGTCACAGAGCAGCAGAAAGTCATGCATACACCATTGACAGAAAAAGTGCTTCAGCAAAGCACAGCCACTGCTGTGCTGGTGCTTTCCCAGGCTCCCAGCTCCTGCTGACCTCCCCCAGAGAGCAAAGGTCTGTCTGGGAGCGTGCTCTGTACCTCCCTTACTACCCTGAGAAATGTGTGCCCCACTGGAGCACTCTATTTGCAGCTTACTTCTGTAGCTGTCACTGAACTTGGAGTTGGGAACAGCTCTATAAAAGTGAGAATCTGTGCAGGTGGCCAGCTGTATGTCCTCAATTTTTAACTACATTTGAAAGCATATTTTCAAGTATATATATAGATAACCACTGCTGCTCTGGGTCTATACATGCTGTTTCATACCTCTGCATGCTGTTTTATAACATGCCAGGCAAACTTTAATTTCATTCACATCATCATTTTTAGGCAAAGCTGCCATAGTTGCTCTCCATTTCATCCAGCCAAACTGAAAGTCCATATAAAATAAATGTATTTTTCAAAGGAGATGCTTCAACTTAGCCTAATTACTATGTTTTGCTGTTAATAGATAGACAGTGGGTCTCAACCCCCTGCAACTTTGTCATTTGTCTGTACACAACTGTGTCCATAGGTGCATTTGTGTGACTGCAAGGGAGAAATGCAGATGTGCCCAGGGCAGAGCAGGCTGCACCCGCCATGTCCTCAGTTGCACTGGTGGTCAGTGTCCGAGGTCAGGTGGGGGCAGCTCCTTCTGCCTCCCCTTCCCCTGCACTGAGAAGACCCACCCCAGGTTCCTGTTTTTATGCGGAGGCTGTACACAGCAGACCTTATCTCACATGTATGGGCTGTGTGCCAGTCCTGAATAATCACTGAAGTAAGGGATGAGACCCATAAAGCTGTACTTAGTGGGACCACAAAGACAATTGGGCAAGAAGTAAGGCACCGCGTATAGCAGACAGTGGTCTGCCTGCTATTTTCATCAGTTTGGAGCTGGTAATTGCAGCTGCAAAGCAGGGTGGTACAGAATCACATACATATCGGTTTGGAAAAGACCCTCGGGATCATTGAGTCCAACCCTCAGCCCGACTCTACAAAGTTCTCCCCTACCCCACATCCCCCCACAGCTCATCCAAACGACCCTTAAACACACCCAGGGATGGAGACTCTCCCCCCCCCACCACCCCACCCCCCACCCCACCCCCCCACCCCCGCCTCCCTGGGCAGCCTGTTCCACTCTCTGACCTCTCTTTCTGGGAAACATTTTCTCCTCATGTCCAGTCTGACCCTCCCCTGTTGCAGTTTAAAGCCGTTCCCCCTTGTTCTGTCACTAATCACCTGTGAGAAGAGACCAGCACCAGCCTCTCTACAATGTCCTTCCAGGGAGCTGTAGAGAGTGATGAGGTCTCCCCTCAGCCTCCTCCTCCTCACACTGAACAGCCCCAGCTCCTTCAATGGCTCCTCACAGGATTTATGCTCCAGGCCCTTCCCCAGCCTCGTTGCCCTCCTCTGCCCTCGCTCCAGCCCCTCGAGATCTCTCTCATATTGAGGTGTCAAAAACTGGACACAACACTAGTTTCACCAGTGCAGAGCACAGGGGAACTGTCACCTCCCTGCTTCTGCTGGTCACACTATTGCTGATACAAGAGTACCTAGGTTTCTAATATAGAGTACCTAGATCTTCAAGTGGAGTTTTTTTCTGTGCTTTATTCTGCTTAGATGTGAGCATGAAACTTCATTATGCTTTGGGTAGACAAGAGTGAATTTGCCGTGGTTAAAAGTAATATTTTGTAACGTAAAATGTGAAAACCAGTGTTGGAGATCTTTCCATTAGTCCCAACACTGTATTAGACTGAAAGAAAATGCTGAGGCTGTTCCTCACTCAGAGCAAACTGGTTTCTGCGACAAGATATCACTGTACCTCTGGTTCACAGAGAGCAAGATGCAGCAGGGGACCCTATGGAAAAGTTCTGTTGGGTTTTTTCGTCGTGGTTTTGGGAGATGGATTCGTGAAAGCAGGTCAGGCAAGGCTTGGGGCTATGTGGCTTGTTGCAAGTATGAACTTTGATTTCCTTCCCTTTCCCTGTTACCAGTAAGTCTCAAGGGGAAATATTCTTTAGCAGAATGACTACAATTGTTTAATTAACTGTTTGCTTAACTGTAGCTTTGTGATTTTTCCGTGCCAATAAGTATCTCTTTCTCTTATACAGCACATATTGGCACATCATCCTCTGTCCCTTCCTAGAAAGTCTATTCATGACAATAGATGAAGGGTTTTGAAAGAGAATTTCTATGCAGAAATTTCCATGATATTTTCATACCAAATTTCAGGTTACCTTCTCACACAGGCACACACACAGAGAACTATACCCACATACTCTTGTTCTGGCTCTCTAGGTGCCACCTTCACCTTTCTCACAGTCTCTTCCATCCCCTTTTGGGTGTCCCTGCCTGGATGCTGGCTGTAGCACCAGCTGTGCAATGATGGTGGGTGCTGGTGAGCCGTAGGTCCCACTGGCTGACCACAGAGCCATGTGCTAGTGATGCTGTAGCACCTGACAGGGCCTCTTGCTAAAGGTACTTATTTCAGGATGAGTTGAGGTGCACTTTGACTCCCCCCAAAACCCCAGCTTCTTTCTGGCTGTCCAGTTTCCCTAAGGAACGGCAGGGAGAGAGGAAGATCTCAGCACCATTTGTTGTTTGGAGAAAGCCCCCAAGCAGGAACATGAACATAGTGAGCAGTAGTAAGGAGCTGGCTGCTGATGGCACTCACTCATTCCCCTGGTGCTGTTTGGATTTAGCCATCTGGCTCTGGCCTTGCTTACACCTGTCAGCTGAGGGTGACAGTGCCAATGGCAGGAGTTTGCGAATGTCCCCTTGGAGCTTTGCCTGGCCAGCTGGCAGCCTGTATCATCAGCCAAGCATCATCTTCCTCCTCATCTACAACCTGAAGCAGCAAGTTACTCAACACATCTAGCCATTCCCTCCCACCCTAGTGAAGAAAGTGGATTTCAGCCCTATCTGAGCACCACTAGTAAAAACAAAGGATTTCATACTTTCTTTTCTGCACTAGGGGAGGAAATAAAGAACCTTTCCTCTTTCTTTTTTTTTTTTTTTTTTTTTCCCCCCCCTTATGATGTTTTCCACTAGAATGGGCACATCACGCCCAGTGGAGCTCACACGTTAGCAGGATGAAGCCAGCTTATGCTGGTGCTGCTAGAAATTTATAGTAGAGTGGCGAGAATAGGAAGAGGATGATCCTACCAATCAGGATCAACCCCAACCACAGAGAGGTTAGAAGCAACTTTAGGTTTCTTTACATTAAGACGTGAGGCCTGTTCACTCAGATATGCTTCTCTGTAACTTCCAGTAATGCCATGCTTATATTCATCATCACAGTCCTTTTCTGTGGCTGTCGTCCTGTCATCTGTATGCCAGCAAACCTCCCACTGGTTTGGGTGACAGAGACCTTTTTAGGCTTATCCTGTGGGGAAGATGTGGTGAACCTCCCTTCAAAACAAGCCAGTTCCCAGCTGCCACTGGGACATGACAGCACTCCTGCCCCTTTGCCAAGGGGGCCTTTGTGAATACTATATTTGTAGGCTACAGTCACACCCATACTGCTTTAATTTAATCCACCTCCCACCCCCTCAATGTCTTTAACATTGATGGGGAAATAAGATTTTCCCACACACAGGTGGAGAATAGGTGCCACAGTGTCACAGAAACTTAAGTTGATTCATTAAGCAATAACTTTAGGTATAACCTGACCACTTGAAAATTTATGAAGATGTAATTGTTTCTCCTCTTTTCTACCAGTGTATAACAACTGTTCATAAAACAATCTTGGGCCGCACTAGTTGCTTTTATACTGTGAATCCTTTTACTTCCTGATCATGATGAATGCATTTGCAGTACTTAAGTAACCCTCCCATAATGGCCTCTTACTCGAATCCTTACAATAGAAACCTTCTAGATGAATCTGAATTATCATGTCACAGTCCAAGTTGGCTCCATGGCATGTTGCCTTAATTATTATTTGTTAAAGAGTCTTAGGACTGCTAGAAAGGTATTTTCTGTGAAACCCATGGTGTTTGTTACATCCTCCAAATAAACTTAACACTCATGACTCTAAGCATAAATTGCCAAACAAAAATCAGAAGGAAAGGAAGATGAAATAAATGGTCTTATAGAGCTGAGAGTAACCAAAATGAGAAGTATCTTCAGCAGGTAAGATACTCTTTTACTTTCTCAGGCTGATGTATGGCATTGTTTAACCAGCACATCTGTTAAGAAAAGATGACCTGAACAAACTGCAGGAATTCACCCAATCATTGTGGCTTAGATGTCCTCTCAGTGACTTAGTGACCACTTTTGCCCTTTGCTTACTGTTAATATAGAACCTTCTGCTGAAGCTTTCACATTATGTTTCTGTTATGAAGAACTTTTTGGTGCCATCACGTCGGTGTTTGGACCTTTGGGTCAAGCGGACCTTTCTACCCTTTTTCTTCATGTTTGCCTTTCAGGGAGCTGTGTATGTGTGTGCCAGTGCTAAATCCATGGCTCCAGGGTGTCTTTCCATGGTAACAATCTCCTCATGTTGGAGTCCACACCACAGTATCATGATGTCCATGTCACCTAAGTGTGTTAGGATCTCCTTACAGACAGGCATGCCATGCTGTACTCTGCCCAGGTTTTTCTCCCCTTAAGAATCACAACAGTTTAAAATGGTGCTGAGGAGAACTGTTCAGCCATATGTGCTTTTAAAAGAAGCAATGCAGAATCAGTGTAAAGCATTAAGTGGAAAGGAGACTAAATTCAATGTGATCTTTAGTCCTGTCTGTACTCTGGCTGAAACTGAGTAACTTCTTTGGAACTGTAAAGGGATTTGAGCATATGTCCATCTATATTTTTTTTTTAATATCTGTGCTATTTACAGCAAGCCTTACATTGCAACCCTGAAGCTGTACTTTCTCATATGGTACAAAATAATGTGGATAAAACATCCCTCAGCATATTGAAATGCACATCCATATATGTAATCATTATGCATATAGTCACACATCTGTTTTTCTCTTACTTTCAGAATGATACAGGCTCTTGGCATAGCTGTCTTACATTAACTTAAGCAGGTAAAATCAGATAATGTATATTCTATTGCACATGCTGATATCCTTTTATTTTCCCATTTCCTTTAGACAGTGATAATGAAAACTGATGTTTTGAAATTGAGAATTTCATTATACAAAAAACCCTTCATGCAGAACTGGTCTGGCAGAAAAAAAGCATATCTGATCCAAGTCGTCATCAATTGCTCTCTAATTATGATGACAATACAAAAATGAAGCAAGCTTACCTTAGCTCAGGAGACTGCTTCTTGCTGTATCCCAGGCAGTGTCCTCTCCTTAACCACTTGAAAAGGGAAAATCCACTTGAATAAGGAAAAATAAATACTAGAAGAGTGAGAGATTTAAGGAGTCCTCATCTGAGCTCCTGATCCACTTGTTTTTAGTGAATTGCAAAAACCTCAATCCTAGTAGTAGCTCAGAGCGCCTTTCCTCTCCTTGTGTGTTCTGTGGGCTGAGAATCTGCAAGAATAGACCTGAGACGGTGCTGCAGGAGAGAGACAGTGGGGGGACCTTGGCACAGAGTTGGACCAAACTCTAAATATAGCCCAACCCACTTTCCATGCTGTTCTCTTCACACTCTGAAGGCAGATGACCTTGTCAGAAAACTGACCTCCCAGCATGTCACACTCTACACAGAGAGGATCTAAGGGACCAGGACTGCAACGTAAAAGGACAGAAAAGCAATCAACCATCTGCTTGCAGCAAATGAATGTAGGTATGAGCTCTATTTTTATGGCAGTTGCAACTGACGGAGTCATAATGTGCTTTATTTGATGATTTAGACAAATGAGCTGCATGCCAGTTCTCAATAGACCTGTACAGATGAGAGATTGCATTGTAATTGTTAGTCTTAACTAGAGAGCACTGACATGGATGAAAAGCCTGTTGCCTTTCCTGCTCTCAAAAACCTTAACGTACCAGAGTGTGGAGTTTTTCCCTAAAAGCTGCTATCTGTAAGAAATTGTCCTTCCTTCCACTTGCTCCTATAGTAAGACTTTCTGGAAAAGTGAGTTAAATCCACAAATGTGTGTTATCATACCATATACATTTTAGGTGGTAGGATAGCTTAAAAGGGCAGTACAGCCTGCAATATCAGAAACCAAACTGCAGAGAAATGTGTAGTACATGCAGAGGAGGAAGCAAGAAAATAAGAGGCATAGAAACATAATCCTTGGGCCTTAGATAGGGAACTGCTTTTCAACAAATGTTTTATAATCCAGGGAATTTGCCATTCTAACTATGTGGCAACATGTCTGGATATTTTGTTCTTAACCTGAAGGAGAGTTTAACTTGATATGAGTCAACTTGATACTCTGTCAAACAAGGACCTGATATTGCTATGTCATATGAAGACTTCTGATAAAAAAAAGCTACAGAAAGCTGAGCAACTCACAGGGTCTTCTATCATGTTCTGTGTTAAGACATGTAGGAGATTGGGATAAAAGCTTGTTTGCAGTATTGTTCTTCAGTGGGATGTATTTGCTGGTGGTAACATATGTAAGTATGTGCTACATTATATGCATGCATGCAATTTTCAATATTTCAATATTCAGAGAAAACCTGAGAAAACATCAGCACTGTGATAACCTTATACTGTAGGTGTGTATGTCTGCAAAATATGCATGGGCCAGAAAGGCATGAATGTTATCGGTGGTCAGTAAAGTAGAAATATGTATCTATGAACAATAATTTGGGTTGTTAAGTTTTTTTGAAGTGTACGACATATTTTTTTGATGGAAGCCGACTATTTTTGGGCGGTTCCACTGTGTAATTTTATCATGATCCATTAGCTTAAGTCCACAGCTGACCCAGACTCTGTGTGTTACCGTCACAACAAGAACTGCAGCTGTAAGCCACAGCTGCTTCCCAAGATGGCGAGAGAACAGTGGAAAGTGTGAATCTCCTGCAGTATTAAGGGTGATATCACATCTGGGACCATACTACATTCCTGGGCAAAGCTTGCTCATAGTCAGACCTTGGCTAAAGCCCACCCATTGAGTAGTTTTATGGATTTATCCAAGTTCCTCTTTCCTCCCAATTGCCCTATTTTTCCCCCATTAACAAGAATAAATGTTTATTAGGAGTGACCATTGTAACAAATGAATGATGCTGATGTTTGACTTTGGAGAGAGGACCCAAAAAAGGAATGAGTGTGCCTCCAGACAGACAAATGTTGAGGGACATAGTAGCACTGTGTAAGTAGTGAAATTCCAAATGCCCGTGTTACCGACATCATGAAACAGCGACAGCATCCTCTTATCCTCACCCCAGGGTGGTACCCTGATGCGATCCAGACCCCCCCAACCAATTCCAGCTCCACAGGGCCACTGCTACTTCTGCCCGTCTTGCAAGTGCTGGGATATTGAAATCACCACAGATCCCCTCTTCCAGAGCATGAAGGAGATGAGGGTAAGGGAGGGAATGTGTTCAGCGTGAGCTGTTACTCTTCACTCTCAGCATCAAGCTTCTGGAGCAGTTTCCATACATGATAAATTATCAGTTCTTAGAAAGAGAAAGAGTCACAGTGCTGCTTGGTGGGTCCTGCAGCACAGGAGCACTCAGACTGCCAGGAGCTGTGACATGCTTCTCCTATATGAAGACTTTGGAGAAGGGCTGATTTCTTGCTTATACAAATAATGTGCTGGGTGGCTCTGGGGAGGGAATGTTAATTTGGGGGGAGACTTTTATAGAGCGGTGCTGTTTGTGTGTAAGGGGTGGTAAGTGCTGCTTGACCAGCCCCAGTAATGGGAACTTCCTGAGGGGAGGGGAAGAAGCTTTAAGAGTGATTGCATTAATTCTTCAAGAGGGATGGAACAGTATTTTGTTTGACAGCTCTATACATTTAAGCTTTCTTTAGGATGGTTTTTGCATGAGTTTCTACACCACCAAGTGGAAAATGTAGTAGGCAGGCAGGCTCTAGTTTGTGCCTAGCTTTTCCTGGGCTCATAATGTGTTTTATGATGTTCAATGGTCTTTCTACTTCTTTGTAGACAGTTTTTCTCTTTGACTACCCAGCCTTCCTTGATAGCATTTCTTCTGGAATGATTTGGGTTTCTAGACCCCTGGCTGTTTCCTCTCTCAAATGCCTCTGTTGTGAGTGACAGCTATTTCAAGCCAACCTTGTAAGGTTCCCCCTCATACGTACAATCCCCTTTATGGTGCATCCTGTAACCAGTTTTTGTGAACTGATTTTTCTTTTGATTAAACCCAAATTCCTAGGCACTTTTAGTTGTTTAAAGATCCCATAGAGCATTTTATAAGGTGGGATATGTGAACCATAATGTCTCAACCAATTTCCAGCATGGTCAGCTGCATTCTGGCTTGCCCCATTCCCGTACTTTTCAGAATTGGATAGTGTCTCCTTTTACTGTCATAAAATGTCACACAGTGTTGCTGGCATCCTTTTGAGAGGTTTCTGAAGTGACTGTAGGGTATATAATGCCTGGCATCTGTCAAGAGGAGAAGCCCTTTTTCAAAGCTTAAGTATTTAATTTTGTAATGTTTATCCAGTAGGTTTGTAAACAGCCAAAACCAGTGCTACTTAAGACCAAACAAGCAGTCTCCCACTTCCCCATCTCTTTAGGAATATGCTTTTAAACTGAATTTGGAGATTTGAGACTATTGGATGTTTTAGCATAAAGGATAGTTTTTGAGAGAACAAAAGAAAGAGTAATGAGGAGACAGCAGTGACTTCTGGATGCTCTCTGAGCCTTCACTGGTGTCATTGGTGAAGGGTACTAGAGCAAACAACAGAACTGACTTGTGATGTATACTCTGCTGATGTATTATTGTGTCTTCAGGCTCTGGTTGCTTTTGTGTGTCAGGCACGTCATGAAGATATTAAGTTGGATAGCAAGCAATAAAAGGGCCTGTCATATTCCTAACATGTCAAATCTTTGTGTTTTCCCTTTGTGTACCATGGGTTTAAAAATACAGTGACTGAATACTGAGTTCTCCCTTCTTACTTTGGTGATGCCATTATTCCTTGTTCAAGGCAGCGATAGGATGTCAAGTTCAACCCTTATCTGGTAGAAAATAAAAGTTTTTTTCATTACAAGGAGGGTGGCCTACTACTTTTACATTACTTTCTGTGATTTTTCTAACATTTCTGTCTTATAAGGCAATATATAAAAATTAAAAAGTCAAATTGTGAATAGGCCTGATTTGTAGCTGTACTGCAAGCTGAGCCTAACCTTGATCATGTAAAACTTATTCTTCTGTGCTTACTTGTGTACAACAGAGGATTTTCTCTCTTCTCATTCTCTGATGTGCCCTTTATTTTCTGGTTTGGTTCATTCACAGTCAGCAAGTCCAGATGTGTCAAAAACGGGTTTGAAGTACCCATTTTGAATATTAAAGAGAAAGTGTTAAAAATAAGGGAGAAAGGAAAGGTAGTTGTTAGAAATACTCTGTGGGAGAACCTTTGCATGGCAGATAGTTATGTCAGTGTGCTAAAAATTTTCTATCATGTCAGAGCATAGTGAAAATTAATTTGATATCACTTCATTAAGACCTGTTCTTTTTTGCTTGAACAGGCAGTAATTTTAATTTAAATCAGCGTTCAGTGTAAGAAAGAGGAACCTAAACTGAATATCCTGTCACTAGATTTATTGGGCAAAAAAATTTTGTGGTAGATGTGCCTTCTGAACTGCTCAGGGAAGAGGTTTACATTTTTTATAATGTTGTCTTTGTCTTTGTAGTACAAGCTATTGCCAATACTTATAAACTATTACTGGGAATTCCTACAGACTGTGAGAAACTGTGGCTTGGTACAGGCTTAGGCTGGATGGACTGGGAAGGAGAGTTCATGCCATTTGAATATTACCTAGTGGGACAAAATCCAGGATCCAGGAAATTATAAGCACATCGGTCTTATTTCATTCCCCGGGAAAGTTGTGCAATGAATCCTTCTGGGGGCTGTCACAAGTCAAAGAAAGCACGTGATTGGGAAAAACCAGCATGGATTCACTAAGAGCAAATCGTGCTTGACAAACCAGATCACCTTCTACAACAAAGTGACCTGCTCGGCCGATGTGGGGCGAGCAGTGGACATTGTCTACCTGGATTTCTCCAAGGCTTTTGATAACGGTTCCCCACAGCCTCCTCCTAGAGAAACTGATGTGTTACGGTCTAGACGAGTGGTCTGTGGGTGGGTGGGGAACTGGCTGACAGGCCACACCCAGAGGGTGCTGGTAAATAGCTCCTTTTCACACTGGCAATCTGTCACCAGTGGGGTCTCCCAGGGATCAGTATTGGGCCCAATGCTGTTTCATCTTCATAAGTGACCTGGATGATGGGATCAAGTGTGCCCTGATGAAGTTTGCTGATGGTGCCAAAGTGAGTGGGGAAGTGGGCACTTGGGAAGGGAGAGCCACCCTGCAGGTAGACCTGGATAGGCTGGAAGCGCGGGCTAACAAGAACCTCATGAAGTTCAGCAAGGACAAGTGTAAGGCCTTGCACCTGGGAGAACATAATCCAGGAGTCCAGCACAGGCTGGGATCTACCTGGCTGGGGAGCAGCTCTGTGGAAAGGGGCCTGGGGGTCCTGGTGGACAACAAGCTTGATAGGAGTGGACAGTGAGCTGCAGCGGCACAGAAAGCCAACGGGGTGCTGGGCTGTATCACCAAGGGCATCACCAGCACAGCTAATGGCGTTGTTATCCCACTACTCATCACTTGTCAGGCCACACCTGGGATACTGTGTTCAGTTCTGGTCACCACTATACAAAACAGATGTGGGCAGGCTGGAGAGGGTCCAGAGAAGGGCCACAGAGATGATCAGAGGACTGGGAAGCCTGGCATGTGAGGAAAGGCTGAGAGCGCTGGGTTTGTTGACAAAAAAAGTCTTAAGGGAGACCTTATCACCATGTTCCAGTGTTTGAAGGGTGGCTGCAAAGAAGGTGGAGACTCCCTTTTTACAAGGAGTCACATGGAAAAGACAAGGGGTAATGGGTACAGGTTACTCCTGGGGAGATTCTGACTTGACACAAGAGGAGAAATTTCCACAATGAGAGCAACCGGCCACTGGAATAATCCCCCCAGGGAAGTGGTGGATTCCCCAACACTGGACACTTTAAAGGTTCATCTGGACAGAGTGCGGGACCAGCTTGTCTAGAGCGTGTATTTGCCAGGAAAAGTTGGACCAGATGATCCTTGAGGTGCCTTCCAATCTGATATTCTGTGATTCTATGAGAATTGAAGTGCTTTTTATTTTTTGATAGGAATGTGTCTGTTTCTGCTCAGTCCCACATTGTATGCTCTTCAAGTGGGCCTCACAATTACACTTTAAAGTACCTTTTTTGAAGTACCTTCTCGAGTACTTTAAGTCTGCAGTTCAAGGCATCCTTGCCAATATGAAAAATTACTCTTGTGCTGGAATAGGTCTGTTATGGAAAAAGAGTCCTTAGTTCATAGAGACGGGAAGGGAAAACTGCCCAAATCTTAGGGGACCATGGCTGTTTTGGGATGATGGAGCACTGGAGCCACATGTAATTGCCATGGAGAGTATCTCAGCCCAGGCAGGGAGACAGCTCTGTTCTCTGTTGCATTAGGCTGACAAGAGAAGTTGACAAAAGGACAGCAACTAACCAGTAGTCACCTGCAGCAGAGCTTCATGTGCAACTTCTTACCTCCTAGTAAGAATAACAGATACCAGCTGACTCTCAGTTTTTCCTCTTTAGTTCCAATTTGTCGAAATACTCAAGTATTTTAAGGCCTTCATTTGATTCATGGCCCTGAAAACTTAATGAGTGTTTTAAAACTGTAACTGCAAAAACTAAAATGCAGGAAAAAAAAAGGGGGGGTGTGGTGTGGTGTGGTGGTGAATATCTTCATTAGTTTTTGAAGTGCGCACTGTGTAGCCATGTTGTCATTCTTCCTTGCATCAAAGATTTCCACTGAGCTGTAATACTATGTCTTTTGGTGCAATTAAATATTTATATTTCATTTCCTGTCAGTATGTATGTTCTTATGGATTTCTAAGACTAAATCTTGGTTTACTATACTATTTTAAATTATTTAGCTAATCCTCATTCAAGGAGGTAAGGGGATGGGTTTGTTTTTTATTCTGTAATCTGTCATCTGGATTTCTCAGTCGTGCCACTGCAGATGATGCATGTCCGTGATGAGGAGTTATTTATCTTTCTGGGGGTGCCAGCAAATCCTTTCTAATTTAGTCAGAGCCATTTGAGAAATGAAGATGGTACTGACATTGTTGTAGCTATTTTTGATGCAGTGGTTATGTGGTGATCTTCCCCAAGGACAGATTACTTTTCTAACTTACATTTTATCTCATTTACTAGCAATTTCTAAAGTATTGTCATGGGAAATAAATAGCCAGCAACTGCTCTGAAGAACCATATTAATACTAAAATTTGCTTTCTTAGCCATTCTCTGTGGCTGGGCTGGAGATCCCCCAGAAGAGTTTCATAGCTATTGCCTGGCCAGTTGGCTTTACACCATGTGCTCCAGGGTATCTGAGCTGCTGTTGGTCTTCTCAACAGGAAAATTCAGAGCTCTCCATTGCCTACAGAGGGAACTTAAAGAGGATTGACCTAGTAGACATGAGAGAGATCCTTCTTTCGGGATTAACAGTGCTGGTGACACAGAGCTAAGTAATTTGGCTTCTATCCAGGAGGTGGCTTTAGCTGCTGCTTGTGTGTTATACCACTGGCTCCCATACCTGCTTCTCCCACTGCTATGCAGAACCTTCCCCTTTTGTCAGGGAAGTATCTGAGCTTGAAATGCTTTTAAATATTTAGAATGCTAGTCCTTTTTCCTTAGTTAATGAGCGTCCCCAGCCAGGCCTGTTTCTAGGCCAGATTGGATGAGGGTTTGAGCAACCTGGCCTAGTGGAAGGTGTCCCTGCCCATGGCAGGGGGGTTGGATCTCAATGATCTTTAAGGTCTCTCCCAACACAAACCATTCTGTGATTTAAAAGACCTTATCTCTTCCTTTGGATACTGGTGGGCAGCAGGGCAGGACCCGCCTGACCTTTGTGTTTCCTGCTGCCTTGAGGAGTGAAACCATAGTGGTATGTTAGAATACTGTCATCACCACTTCTAGCCCAGTTCCTGCAATCGGCATGACTGTGGTGGCAAGAGGAGGCCTCTCCACTGAGCAAGGACGAACAGGGACATGGGACACAATTTTGCTGACAGCAGTTATTTTTTACAGAAAATTAATTGACCTTGCACTGTGTGTTCCTGATGGAACACACAGGGGAGATGCAATGAGAAAAAAAATCAAAGTAGTGCATTGCCATTAGAATTACTTAATCTGATTCACTGGAGATTTTAGAGAGTTTTTAATGGCAAAATGATAAGAACAAGTAAGTCTTAGACTTCAATTTTATTCTTTTCCCTGACCAACGCTCTACCTCTCTCCTCCCTTCCTCCCAAGGAAGAACAATCTAAAATGGCAATTAAGAAAAAACTCAAGGTGTGCCCAATACACTTGGCATTTTACTCAGCATCAAATATTTTTCACTCTGCTGAGTTTAAACCTGGGAGCCCTGCAAAATAATTTTTCCCCCAGATTAATGAACACAGGTCAATACTGTTTAATGAAACAATAAATAAAAACAGCCTGCAAAGCAGCCAGAAATTAATCCATCATAGCGCACCCAAATGGAATGAACTATGATCGCCTACAGAGAAATGACAAGCACATACTTTCCTGTAACATATCTGAAACTAGAAAGAGAGCATAACAAATATAAAACCTACAGTGTACAGGGCTTTTTGTTAAAAAAATCAGAAAACACAGGTTTTATTTAAAGTCTAATTTCAGGTATGAAACACTTTTAAAACAGAGGAGGATGGAAGTCAAGGAGACAGAAAGCTGCAGGGGGTTAATAATAAATTGCATAAAATCTTTGTTTTCATGTAAGTAATTCTAGTTTAGTACTGATATGTAGCCCTGATGGGAGCATAAAGGAGAAAGCAGGGATTTCTGTTCAGGCCCAGAGACTATTCTGGCATGGACCATATCTCTGACTGTGAGCAGTGCCAGATACGTCAAATAAAAGTTGAGGGAGTCTCCATCCTGGGCAAGTAAGGCAGGTTCCCTCCAAATTCAGTCACAGAGATTAGTTTAATGGTGAGAAGTGAACTTGTCGTGTAGTAGCCTATGTCACTGGGGGTCTTCTGGATACCAAATAGATGTCTGATCTCTCTTAGCTTCCAGATAAAAAAATCAAAAACCAGCAAACAAAAAAAACCAACAAAAACACCCCACTAGTAGACATAATTCCCTCAGTTATCTTTGGGTATATATGCAAAATAATCTTTTTCTATTCTATGTAATCTATTGATTACATGTTAATTGTTTGTGTGTTACAAAGGGTTGAAAGGACCATGCTTCCTTTCTCTCCCAAACAACCTTTCTGTTTTCTTCATCTTCTCTTGCTGTGAGGAACTTCCCATACCTGCCATCATTTCTGTGAACTTCCTTTATTTTAGTTGTAGGCTAGCTCGAACCACAAGCTGCTTTTTCCAAAGAATTTTAAGATAGTTTTCTTTTCCTTTTCAGTTGTAACTTTTTCTGTATTTGGAGATGTGCTGTCTAGAGGAGTTTTACTTTTTCAGTCAGCCCTAGTCCTTCTAATAATTAATTATTTATGTTGTGGTCACTGTAGCAATTCAGAGTAGAAAAATTGCATGTGAAGGTCAGAAGTCTCAGTAATGGTGAATCAGCCTACCAAATTTGTATGTACAAGCTATGTTGTATGAACAAAATTGCATTCACATCAAAGCACATGTCATTACCTCCTGTATCATTAAGGTCTTGTCTACCTTTAAAAATACTAGCATAAAGAACTAGGTAAATGTGCATTCCTTGTGGGTATATTAATAAAGGTGATGATTAAAGGGAACCTGTTTAATTATCTAAATATCTGTGTGCTTATCTATTTATTTGCATGTGTATAAACATGCAGATGTGTATGTATTAATATAGGTATGTACATGTATATATGTAGTATACATATTGATGTGTGTAGATGTGCTTATTAAATTTGAAAGAAGATAGAAACCATTGCACTCAGTGATTTTAAATAGTGATTATCATAAATGAGAAAATCTTATTCATGTGTGTTAAGCATAAATGACTTGTTCCATTTCAGAATGGTTCAAAATAAAATCAAATATAAATACTTAATGACTGGGAAGCCTGTTAGTATGTGCCATGTTGCTGATGTAATACCAAAGGAAAAACAAGTGAAGAGCTGTGGAATTCACGTTTATTTTTCTAGCATTACGTGATGGTTCAGAAGTCTTTGAGAGCCTTGTGGTTGCATGAGGTCTGTGTGCTGCAGGAATCAGATGCAGAGGGTTGCTGCGCTGAACATCACCGTTCCCTCAGCGCCCACCTGCCCCCTCATTGCACCACGAGGCAGTTGAAAGTCAACATTGTATTAATCAATTGGGCTCTGTGTTTGTGCCGACTTATTATTAAGCAAGCATTTGTGCTCTCTCCTCTTCTAGCAGAGAGGAGTCTCCTGGGTAGCTTGCACCTCCAAGCAGGGCTGCCTCTGGTACAGACGTGTTTGGGATCTGTGGGCAGGGTGCTTCTGCATTTATTTGCATCGTGTTACGATTTCCTTTGTGAATAATCCTGCTGACATCAAGGTAACTATTTGCAGAGGAAGGTACGCGCTGCTTGACGTGAGCATAGTTGGCAGAGTCTGGCCTGTGGTGCTTTGATGTCCACAACAAAGCACTCCTGTCATTGTGGGACCTGACGTGGTGTCACAAGCAATTGCAGCTTGGAACTAGCTTCTGTCTTGTCTGGGACAGGAGCGGCTGCTTCTGGGACAGGTAGAAAGCTCTGTTGTATAAAATAAAGATACTCAGGTACTGCAGAAAGATGCTCAGATTTCAACTGTTTTCAGAGATGTTTGTGGAGTCTGGGGCTGGATGTTGGTTCCCTCTTGTCTCACTTCTTGCTGAAAGCTGAGGACGTTGCATCACCATGTGCAGTCCAAAACTCTGATGGGCAGCGGACAGGTGATACATTGTTTCTTAGGCTATTTCAGTTCATGGAAACCATTTGTCCAGTTTCAGATTGCTATTGCTGGCAGTGTGTCTTTTAGTATGAGAAAGAGAAGAGGTTATTTAAAACTTAGATGACTCCTGCTTGCCTTTCAGAACATGCCAAGTGGTATTTACGAAGGAATGCTTAAAGATCACAGGCAGCTTCCCCTGAATCTATTTTATGCAGTTCTCATTTATTTCCAAATGTGAAGTAAATATGCTGAGAAAGACCTGGCTCAGCAATTCCATTCAGCGAGACGTGTACAAATATTCTCTGGAATGAGTGTTTGGGGCTTAAGCATGGTGAGCAGGAGGGACAAAGAGGCAATTAGTACTCATTTCTTTGATGTACTTCATTTATATCATCACTCCATAGCCTGTTTGGGTGTAGTGCATCCAGAAACCCCGGGGTGTTGAGCTGGTGTGTGTAAAAGCTGATCACTCCTTCTGTAACTGTGGAGTCAAGGCAGAAGAGACAAAAGTCAGTGATGGATTCCCAAACAGAGAAGCTGCGCTACCAAAATGTGGCACAAGAAATTTGCCAAAGGGTGGTACGGAGGGAAACAAGCCCACGGTAATGCACAGTGGTAACACTGAGCTACCAAGACACCTTTTACACTTTCAGGAGCATGCTGGATGATGTAATTTCTCAGCTTCTTCTAATGAAGTATCATATCTGAGATTCCAAAGTGGATGGAGGGCATAAGTGGTCAGTGCCTTGGAGAGGGATAGGCCAGGGAAGGAGCTGTCACTGTGCAGAGGCAGATGTATGGTGCAGGAGCACTTGGACATCCTCAGGGGAAGAGAAAGGAAGAACCCAGCAGATTGTCACAGATATTTGAGCTGTAATATAAACATTGATGATGTTTTTTAAAAAAAAAAAAAAAAAAAAAAGTGGGCTTTGGAATACTCTCTCCTTTTTACTTCTGGTGGCCAATAAACTTTCCCAGAAAACTTTTCACCTTCAGCCAGTGTCTCATGAGCACTCCTGGGACAGTAACAGTGATGTTTTAGGGAAAATGGCAGTCAGACTGGGGCTGGCTGCTCGTTCTTCTCAGCTCATAAGAGTTAGTCAGACTCACTTCGTCCCTCAGAAGAGAAGGAAAACAGCTCATGAGGGCACCTCATGGATGTCAGTGCCATATATTTCCTAGTGTACAAGTAAGCTTGAGATTTAGACTTGTCACCTCCCTTGCTTGTGTCCTTTGATAAGAGACTCCAGAATGGCCGGACAGGTAGTGTCTTCTGAGGGTGACGTAGCACCAGCTTAAAGAGCAGCTTAACATTACGGCCTGTGGTAAGGGGCTGCCAGAAGTGACATCCTTGCTCTCCCCCTGCCACCAGCCACACCTCCCACGTGGGATCTGTTACTTGGGTGGCCACAGGCTGTTCAGCTGCTGGTTTGATGGTTGTGCCTGCACGGAGGAGAAAGCAAACAGGCCAGCTGAGCCGCAGTGTCCACTTGGTGCACACATCAGGGTGTTTGCTGTAGGTCTGGAAAGTGGGGCTTTTCTTGGTGGACTGGGCAGAACATGTCTTTATTCTGTGTAGAGGTGCAAAGGAGTGCTGCCATTTCTTCCATGGCATTCATTTTGGTCTTAATTAAGTTCATTAACATGTTTATCTAACCCCTTCACTCAGGAGTATCTTAGTTGTACTGGACAGAAAACAAATTCTCTTCTTAGTTGCTGCTCTGTTTCTAAAGCTCTCGTGGTTTGCCAAGAATCTAATCTATATCAAGTAAGATTTCATGACAAATGACATGAAAAACATTCACTGATTTTCTTCACTTGCTAGCATTCAACTTCCCAAATTTTTTTGAACTCTTAACAGCTGTCACAACCCAACTTTAGGATGCTGACTGTTACACAAGCTTTTCAAACTGGAAAAAGGAGTGGAAGTTACAAGATGGTATCCTTCCAGGCATAAATATGTACCCATTTTGTTACCTGCTCTGTCACATTAGGATTTTAAAAGCCACTGTGGATGAATAAAGATCCCTTTTCCCCCTTCATATTCTTTTACCTAACCTTTCACTTCAGTTCTTTGACGTATCTTTCACATATTCTTTCACTTACCTTTTTTTCAATAAGTACCTATTTCAACACAGAACTAGTAAATATAGTTAATTTTCTCTCTTTCTCTCTCATGTTCTCTGGCCATCAGTTTACGCTGCTCACAGCTAGTGATTGCATAGATGTAGTTATATTGTCCATATCTGAGGTGATGCTTAAGAAATTGTACCGGTCCTCTTTATTCAAAATAAATAACTTACTCTTGAAGCTGTGAATTTGCAACTTCAGAATACAGGAGATTGCAACAATGACTAAGTACCTGTCGGGTAGAAATATTACAGATTCAGAAACTGAATTATTCAGTTCTAATTATTCAGTTCAATGGATGATAGTGCTTCTGGCAATGATCAGGGAAGCAATTCAGTCCCCAACAGAAAGTTCTGTGTTTGAATACAGCATCTTAAACACTCATATAGCACTATTAGAGGGAACTGTTGCTGTGGGTGTTCTTTTCCCCTAAGGTATCTCTGTAGATGAATGAAGAACAGAATGAGTAGAAACATCTTAATATAAATAATTTTATTTCAAAACATCAGCTTTTTTTTAAGTCTTGTGGACATTCTGTGTAAACTTTGGGAATGGTGCCTTTGCCTAATTATTACTGACACACAATTAAAATGTGGTTGCAGGAAATGGCTGTATGTATTTTTATGCAACAGGACATTATACCATTCTCATAATTTTTCTTCTTCTAGGTACTTGTGTCAGTAAGACATTGGGAGCTTTTAGATGGAGGCTGGGGAGGTTTTTGTGTGCGTTTTTGTGTGTGTTTGGTTTGATTTATTTTTTTCTTCATCTGCAAGGCATGTTTTAGTAGGAGGAGGTGACTTATTCTGAAAGAAGGGTCAGCAAACTTATCAAGAAAGATGTATTTTTACAGTTATCCTGTGGACCATAGTGCCCTTAATCTTCAGTACTATTGCTTGTTTTGGGGTCTAATGAGATAGGTCTGTAATTATATACGGTGAATGCATGCTATGGATCCAAGATTATGTTTTATTTGTGGAATAAAGCAGAGAGATGTCATGCAACTTGAGATGTGGTTTATCAAAAGTATCTTATTTCATTGTTCACTGCTTAGTTTAATTCAGGGGAGATTTTGGAAATATTAGATATTTCTACCTGTGATGCTGCAGCTGGCACCCACTGTGCAGCATTTCAGAAAGATAAATAAATATATTGCCTGCCAGATTTAATACTGTGAAGAGGAGGGGAAACCCGGGACTTTTCTTAGAGTAAATTTCAAATACCGGTGTTCTAAAATGATAAAAAATTCTGTTACAGCTGTACTTATTGCTAATCTTGAGATTGTATTATTGTGACAACCTTTCAGCTGAAGTTTTTATCCCTGTTTTTGAATGAAAAGATAGGAGATGAATTTGAAAAGCGGTAACAAAACCTCTTCTTTTTTCTCGTTAGATCCTTCAGATGATGAAGCTATTGATAAAGCAAGTGATAACAGGACAGCACCACATCAAGATGCAGATTCCAAACCTACTGTGACAAAGAAAAGAAAGCAGGTTTGTAAATTTAGCAATTATGTAGAGCACAGAGATGATAACACAGGGAAATGTAGTCCCCGTTCGTTCAGTGAAGGGACAGTTTTCTTCACTCTTTGTTTGATCTGTTCATGTAATTGTAATAAGATTGTTTTATTAAATTATTTTGCCTTATTTGGAAGTTAGCATATTCAATACATTCAGTAACAACTTCACTCTTGTTTTGTGAGTTGCGATTGCCAGGCATGGCTGCTACAAAGTGGCTGTCTGGTGATAAAAGCCTGGAAGGTGCTACCAGGTGTCCTCCCCTATAATCTTTTCCCCTTCCCTGCACACACGAGGTCTTGAAAGCTATATTTATGTGTTGTACAGCATCTCTGCCCAAACGTGTCCCCAGGGCAAGGTCAAAGTGAAGAAGAATTTAGATCTGCATGGATTGATGTTTTCATAGCCTTTCACTACTAAAAGCTTCCTGTAAGACCAGCAGGAACTGTGTTGTTCAGTGTTACATTGAGTATGCCAAGGAAAAGGCAGCAAGGTCTTTGACATACAGCATCATCCCAACTTGAGCAAAAAAGAGTCATCTAGAGGTCAGTTGATTTTAGTAAGTCTCTTGTTTGAATCTGCCTTCCTGATACTGTAAAGGAGAATCGACTGAATGGCTGTCAAAGAGCTAAAATTACATTAGAAGCTATCTCTCCTTGAGGTTATGGATATTAATTTTGACCCCTAGGTCAATAGTAAATTCACTGTGTGATGCCTAGGCAGTTGCCCAAGTGAAAACCATTTGCAGGTTTGTTCTTTTTTTATAACAGAGAAGTGTAAACAGCACAGTAGCAATTATTACGCTTTTGGGTGTCTTTCCAAGGAGACCAAAGGTGAAGTGAGCCAAATATCTGAATTGGTTCCATGTTTTGACTAGGAGAGAACCAAGCAATACAGGGGAAAGCTTTATTGCCTTTGTACATGCTCTACCAGGGGGCCAGATGCTGAGGACTTCAACTTGGTGAGGTGCTTATGGAGACACTTTTTATTGCCATTATCTTCACTTAAGCCTTTAGAACTAAGTTAAGACAGTTTATTTAGAGGAGTTGCTTTGCTCTTTCTCTGAGAACATTAGAAAGGATAACCAACACAGGTTATCCTGCCAGGGTGGACTGGAACTGCTCAGCTTTAGCAGAACACCTGCCAAAGCTCTTCCTGTCATATAAAGAATATCAGTCTGCGTTTTGGAATCGGGTAATTTGATGTTTAGCCATGAAACTCCAGGACGCAATGCTTTACAGGAGCTCAAAGTCGTGGCTGTGTTATTGCATGTGTTTTAGAACAAAACACTTGCAAAATCAGATGTATTTATGGAAAGCTAGTAGTTTTGTAGTTCTGGTGCATACAGCATGACTCATTTTACTCAGGCCTGCCTTATTTACAGGCTGGAAGCTGTTCTGCAGTGAGCTAGGCACCTTAAAGCCAGTCAGAAGACAACCAAATAGAATTATGGACATTTATGTTTCTAGTCTGCAGGCTGTCCTCAGGCTTAGAATTAAATTAATAACTTGTCTCCGATCTGAATGGCGCATTGATGTGTTTATTTTGTCACAAACTCCAGAAGTCAGAGTATATGGCTGACCTAGAACATAAACTTTCACGCAGATGCCAGAAGGTTTTCACTCTACATTTGAATTTCCAGTAACTTGGCAACATGTAAAGAAAAATAATTTGTTGGAAATATAATACAGTAAATATTTTGTGTTCTGTCTATGATTAACAAACAAGGAATTTATTACATTTTGGTTCATAAATCAATGGCACAAATTTCCTGTTTTCTGCATTTTAAGAACTTCCATGTAAAAATAGCATAGAAACACAGAGCACAAGGGAGCCATGTCAAAAGCCAGTAGGTTGTCTGCTCTGTGTCTTGCATAAGACAGACATGCAAATGACCTTTTCTTAAGGGTGGCATGCAAAGAGCTCTTGCATGAGTAGGTATGCAGCTAACATTTTACAAGGGTCAGAAGTTCAGTCTAGATCAGATGCCCAAGTATTATAGACCGCAGCTCATCAAAGACATGTAAGTTTACAGCCATTCACCACTGTGAAGTTTTTCTCATGGCATTATTTTTAATGTCTGGATAAAGTGGGCTTACTGTTGCTGGGCTAATAGTGTACTGTGCCTAAATACATATATGCTGCTGTAGAGGAGATAATTTTGAGTCTTAACATGCTTTGAGGAAGCAAGCTTTGACTACAAGCCTGCTGTGTACCACTGTTGCTGTTGAAAGAACGGGTTGCATGCTGCTTTCCAAAAAGAAGCCATGGCATTCGGTGATACTTTTAAACATCTGAAAAAGGGTTACCAGTAAGAAAAATTTGTTTCTCTTAGAGAAAATTTTTCAGCTCTATGGCACGGTTTTATTCTCTTCTCATGCAGAGACCAGTTGGGAGTATTTTGCAGATTTATGAAAAACAGTTCACAATGTATATCAAGGGAGAAATGGGCCTGAGGTGAATGAGTGGCATTTTTTGATTATGCTGGAAGAGCAGTAACACTTTTTAGAATAGGGAACCATCATACTCTACTGGAGGAAAGAGATTCAGGTTGACCCCTTTCTGGCTTTTTGATTGCTTGGTAGTATCCTTTAACTAAATGAATCCAAAGGCTTGTTCTCTGTGTAGAATATGATGTTGAACATGGAATTTATGGTTAAAACACCTGGCAAGTGGTCTTTGCATATCTGTAGACAGCTGGGATGCATAAGGGTAGAGCAGGAGCTGAAGACAGAGGGTAGCTCTGTTTCAGTCTCTATGTCTGGGAATGGTAATGGTAGGGGTAGGAATGAAGAAGTGTATGGTGGTGGCTTAAAAGCACTTGAATCAGAGTCAGGACAGAGATTTTTTTTTTTAAGAAACAAACAAAAAATAAACCCAAAAAGCTTATGTTAACCCTGGAACAATGTTGTTAGTTGAAGTGAGTTTCTACTTGCGGTCATTCCCTTGATTTCTAGTGAAGAGAATATCTGTTTGTACTGAGAAAATCACAGGGACAGGTCTCTTGTTGAGGCAAGATATGGTCCCTGTCACAGCTTCTTACAGGTGGATATTGATCCAGGCTGGTTATACTCCAGCCCTAGCTGTTGAGTGCTTTGCTGGCTGTAGCCAGTCCCCAGCCCCATCTTCTCTGGTAGTTCCTAAGTATCATTTCAAGCCTCAACCAGTTTCAAGGCCACTTCTATACAGTACTTCTGCCTTTGGAAGTGCAGTGGCTGTGGTTGCATCATAGCACAGACCACAGGAGCAAGCAATAGGTCATTTGTTTGTACTGAGCATGGTGGTATCGAGGCTTTTATAGCCAAATCAACCAGGGAAGTGGGGAGAAAACGGGAAATGTAGGTATAATATGAACAATTAAACTGCATAAAATGCTTCTGGTAAGGACATGAGAGTAGGATTGGAAAGGCACGAATGTGCTGGGTGGGGTTTTATAGTACCATTTGTCATGAAGTGTCCTCCTGTTAAAGGAGTACAGTGTGGGCGGGCTCAGAAACACTCAGATATGCTGAACTCCTGTTAGCTTTCCGTGGGCCCTCGTGGCCCTGCTGGAGTGCCCTCACAAGGGAGCAAAGGAGCAGCTTCTCTGGCTGCCGGCTGGGCTCCCTTTCCTGCTGATACTTTCCTTCCAGGCCTTCCCCAGGGAGCAGCACTGCGTTTGCTGTTCCTGAGCTGGTAATGACCCATGTGATGAGACTTCTGTGCATTTTCTCACAGGAGCAGATTTTTCCAGCCAAATGCATCCTAATGTCAAGGAGATTTTTCCTGCATCTCAGCCTGTTTTCCCACTGCTCTTCATCAGGTCACTTATTTAGCTCTAAAGCCTATCTGTGTCGATTAATTTGCATTTCCATGAAGTGGAAGTCCCTAAGGCAGCAAAAGAAAAGAGGCTTACTGTGCTTAAAACAAGGAAAGCCTGTGCCTGGCTTCCTATGTTGTGGACAATTTTAGGTGACTAAGGACAAATCCTAACTCTGGCTTATGTGAACAGGGACTCTGATACAAATGGACCAATTCAACCTGCTCACTCAGTCACCAGAGAGGGTTAATGATAGCAACACATGTTGGATGAAGATTACTCTGAAATGTACCATGTATTTTTCTTGTATGTATCTGACCCTGCTATGAGGAGACAAAGCAAGAATGGAGCAGAACAAATTTGAAGCATGTTTTCCTAAATTTTGCATCACAAATGTAAAAGGAAGTCCAGAGCATGGTTGTTTCCAATTATTCCCGTGCAGTTCCATGGTATCTTTCACGTCTGGCTGCTCACCTTAGACCCGGTTATTTTAGAGCACTATTGGCAAAGATTAGAAAAACAATCACACACAATAATAGAGATTAAAAATATAAAGTTTGTAAAAGCTTTTATTCATGTTTTTCTCTTGATTTTTTTTTAAATGTATCAAAACCCGCTTTTCACCATTTTATGGAATTGTGACTACAACCTGTATGTTTCAACTTTCTGTTCCCCTCTTGGTTACAATAACATAGATCTCAATTCCAAAATTAGTCCAGGTATGTGTAACTGTAAGAATTTGATCCCTTCTACAAGTGTGGAAGGTTGGGTTTTGTTTGTTTTTCCCATTATACTTTCTATATCCCCTCTTACCTCCCTCTGGTGACTTTCCCCACACCCCCAGCCCCAGTGATCAGATATCTGATGTTAAATCTTTTTTTTCTTACTTTTTTTTTTTCTTTTTAAATATGTGCTTTGCAGACTACAGAGTGTTTTCTAAGTCAGCCTGAAGAAAAACAAGAGAGCACTGTCAAGGCAAAGAGGAGGAAGAAGGTATGAATGTCCTGGAGTGTGTCTGGGGACTGGGCAGTGGGTGCATGTGTTATTACAAGATTCAGAATTGGGACAGCCCAGTGACAGTGAGAAGTAATATGGTCATAAAGTTGCAGCCTCTTTTAGAGAAGAATAGAAATTCCTACTTTTTTTACTTCACTCAGAATACCTGTTCCCAGCCTGAATTGAGGCATTGTGTCTGCCCTCCACTCAAGGGTTGTATATGTCTACACCCCACTTGCACACCAGGAGAAGGTAGCTGCATGAGAGAAAGGTGGAATTTCAGTTGCTGCAGAATCTGCCTCATGTCAGCAGTGTGGGCAGGCTCCAGCTGCTGTTACATCTTTCAAGCCAAGAACTGTCCTTGTTGACTCTTCTTCTCATAGAATAAGTATATAAATAAATACTCTGTATTGTCCTTCTGGCCACAATCCATCCTCACCCTCAATAACAAATACACTCTGCAGTCTAGATGGAAATTACATGGTACCGGGCAAGTTAACTGTCTTTTGGGACAGACTGTAAATAGTTGGCTCCCTCACAAGGCTGAGAGGTAGCTTTTTTATATTATGTCAGGCCTCTTAATCATCCAGGGAATAGGAAGAGGGAAGAGTGGGATTTTGCTTTAAATGTAGCACTGGCAGAAGTGATTGGGGTGCTTGTTCCACCGCTGCCAGAGCGAAAGCATCCCACAGCAGGGACTGGGGAGGCAGACCTAACAAACAGACCCTGTTCTCAGGCAGACAATAGGCACTTAGTTACATCTCTGGTTTCAGTGGAGCTAGGCCACTAAATTGACATACACAGCCTGTCAAAAAATCCATCAGGAAATATTTATCAGGTTGATCTATGGGTTCCAAACAAAGTCCTCTCCAAAAATAAGGAAAGGGGGGGGGGGAACCCTTTGCTTTTAAGCATCTGGAATGAATTAGAAGAAAAATAATAAAACTTCCTGCATGAGGAACATTTCCCCACAGCTCTCCTTGAAGGAAGAGAGTTTGCTCAGGTGTCCTTGCTCTTGCTCTGATGGAATTCCTTGTTACTATCAGGCTTCTCCTCTCCAGAGTGCCATAATTTTCCTGAAGCAACCAAGTGGCCCAATGAATGATGTAATGGTCCTGTGGAACAGTGCCTTACACTGAATTACCAAGTAAAATGAGCCTGATGGTTCCATCTTGCAGTCTGCTAAACCAGAGGTTTCCAATTGTGGTCACTTAAGAGGCAGGTTGTGGGGATGGGGCTGGAGAAGAGTATTTGTGGTTGATGGGAAGAACAACCAAGAGGTTTGGCTGTGGGGCTCATGTAAGGGCTGTGTGTACTGCAGATGGCCTGTAGTCATTCTTTGGGCAGACACCTGGTGCATGGCAGAAAAACACAACGGTGCCAATGGAAGGTGAATCTTGGGAAGGAATGCTGCTGGTTCAGGCACTGCAAAAACCTGCCAAACATCTGCAGGGAAGTCTTCCAGGGTCTGCAGGGGTCTGTACCATGCCAAAGGCAGACCAAGAGGAAAGCACAAGCACTTCATCTCTGTGTATCCCACTGTCAAAGATTCATTTGGGGTCTTGCAGACACACTTTTAGCAGAGGTGAAAGAGGCAGTGACCAAAGTGGCAGATGGCTGGGAGAGGCAGTTGCCTGCTTTGCCTTTGCTGTGGGATGGAGTGGCTTCAGCAGCCCCTGTATGGCTCTTCCCTGTTCAGCCTCCTGCTCCATACACTGACACTACAGGAGTATTTGGGATATTGGTCAAGAGGGGAAGATGGAATGGAGGAGGAGGAGGGAGTGGGTGCTGGGATGAAGAGAGGGAGAGAGGGATAGAAGAAGATCTGTCCCCTACGTTAAAATTCCTGCCATAGCCCTCTTCAAAATTTCCATTGATCTTTGCTGCCCCAGACCTTAGCCTCCCAAACCTGCCTTGAAGGTACCTCTCCAGAGCTTCAGAAATGTTGCGAGGCCCACCTCATCTCTGAAATCTCACTTTGCCTCGCAGATAGGTACCCTGTTGCTTCATCCTAGCCACACTGTCCTGCTCCTTTTAACTTCTAGGCTTGTGCTGCTGTGCAGCCTCGTGATATAAAGTTCAGTTTAGCTTAAACAGCTGAGAAACCTTGAGCTGGTCTTTCACAAATTAATCACTTCTCAGTGAGAACAAGAGGCTTCACATTCTTGCCATTCTCTTTAGGCTGCCTCAATCCTTGAAGATCTCCTGTTTTCTTAAATGCTGGCAGATCATTCCAATAACAGGAACCCTAGGCTATTCTATCCCCACAATCCATGTAATTATGGGGAAAACACAAGCAACACTTTCACTCAGTGAAAATTCAGACCTGTCATTTGCTAACATTCCTGAGGTAGAAAACACAATCATTATGAACTCATGTCCAGGCTCTAAAAATTATATGTTTTGGAAGAACAAAGCAGCTGCTGAACTCTTTCTGCTTGACTTCTGGTTTTGTGAGCTTCTAACTCATTTTCACCACACTTGCATGGTATTCTGTGAATATAGTAACTAGCTCTTCTTCCAAAATAGATACTTACCCTGTTTTAATCAAAATACAACCAAGACTCGTATAACCACTTGATTCCTGTTGTTATGCTTTAAGAATAATAAATTAAATTTTGAAAAAAGCCTGAATTTTTAAACTGATACTTAAGTGTAACACTAGCAAACTCACAAAAACAGCTTTCCATTAGGTTTTTGTTATGGCAGCATTGCAGGTGAGTGTACAAGATTTTTTGTCTTCAGGCTCCCAGACCATGTCATCAAATTATATGAATTTGCATCTGTAGTCTGCATTCCCAGTAAAGATGAAGGGAATCTGTTGGGATTCTAGAGGTCTTTCTGTGAGAGAATGGCCATGTGAGCAATCCTGCATGAGAACAAGACTGATAAGAGCCTCAGCCAAGCAAGAATGCGATAAGGATGTGACCCTGAATGAGGGGGGAGAAACTCGACAAGACAAACAACCCCCGGAAGGGGTTGGGAAGGAAGTGGAAGTTCCACAAGGCAGGAAGCCTGGCAAGGCTGATGTGGCACTTTTTATCCAATCATAAGAAGGTTTAAAGCGCGGGCTAAGTTAACTGTCCAATCTTGAGGACTTGTACTGCATGTTACTCACGTGTGTGGGAGAACATTATAAAAGGGCTTTCTTAGTTGTAATAAACGGGCATTGCTTGATCACATTGGTCCTGTGCGTGCTCAGCTCTCCCGCAGGAATCTTATCCCATTGTGTTTTTTCTAATTAAGCTGCAATTAAGCCAATATAACTGTATAAAGTTAGGGAGGAACATGTATTTACAATGTTGTTAGCTAGTCAAAGAGCAGAAATTACAGAAATGCCATACTTACCCATTTTGCTTATTTTTTCAGAAGAAAATTTCTGATATTCTGGAAAAATCTGCTCCAAAACCTGGTGTCCCTGCAGATCTACAAAATCTGCTTAGTCAACATTTTGGTGAAAACCGTTCAGTGATTGAAATAGAGGAATTAAAGCTGTCAGGTAACTCATCCTGTATTTAATAGATAAATAATGTTTTCTTCATGATACTGTTGAGGGGTGTTTTTGAAGAAGAAAGAGGATTAGGGAGGGACAGGTCTTGATTTGCACTTTTTTATGGAAATATTTTCTTATACTGTATATTAATTTGCTGTTTAAATAAAGATCACAGAATCATTCAGGTTGGAAAAGCCCTTTGAGATCATTGAGTCCAACCCTCAGCCTGACTCTACAAAGTTCTCCCCTACCCCACATCCCCCCACAGCTCATCCAAACGACCCTTAAACACACCCAGGGATGGGGACTCCACCCCCTCCCTGGGCAGCCTATTCCACTGAGATGTTTCTTTGGAATAAATGTGAGGTTTCTTGCAGTTACAGAAATGAAAAGAAACATTGTTTAAATGTGTCCTTTTATCGTAAAATTTTAATTTCAGGACCTTACTTTTCTAATAAAAATTATATTATTCCTCGTAATAGCTTCCAAGATGCTAATGGAGAGAGTGAAAATGTATTTTGTTTTGGGGATGATCTGAGTCAATAATACTGTGTTTGAGATATTGAACGCAATGGTTTTTCAAGGACTGGCATGAAATGAGGTGGCAGTTTTGGTCTAAGTGTAAAGTGACCAAGTTTTAACCACGATGAGGACCCTCTTGGTTTCCTGTATTCTATCTCCAGTTAAAAGCTGGTGACAGAAAAAGTAAAGCAGGACAAGGCAGGGTTAGCTTCTGGTAGTTGCATTAGAGAGGAAGGCAACACTGAGCTTCTCTGCCTCTTACTCTGCAGATAAAGAGGCACTGTCATTTTACAGGCAGTGCCCATTATTTGCTGGTATTGCTCATGAAGAGCAAATGGCCTGGTAAGGCAGTAAAATGCAGTGTGGGTGTTGCCATTGGGGTCGATACAGTTAGGTAGGTTACCACAAGATGGAAAGGCAGAAAGAGGAACAAACCTATTGACAGGCAGATTGTTGGTAGGTTCTTGCATTTCCACAGTATGAATTGTTTGGGGGATCTACAGATGTATCCCATCAGCAGCAGACTGGAGGGACAGTCTGGCAGGTTGATTGTAAGGCTTCTGGGTAAGACTTTTGACCGATTGTGGCAAAGACATGTGTAAACTTCTTTTAAAGCACATGATCACACTTGTGCATCCCTGTATTCCGGGTTTCATGGTGGGAGAAAAGGAAGGAATTGCAGTTGAGTTGGGAGATGACACTTTCGTCAATGTATCCAATATAAAGCCTCTTGCATGAGGTGTATGTTAATTATTGTTTCTCAAATGGTGATTTATTGATGATGGATTTTAACACAGTTATGGTTTTATCAGTATAATTAGTGGTTATGCTGCAAACAGATATGCTCCTTTTGCTGTTAAATATACATCAACACAAATACTTGTTTCATTATGTTTTCAGATTCCTGTTTTTTGCCAGCCAATGATCTCACCCACAGTTTTTCTTCATACCTGAAGGAAAGTGAGTTAAAAAGCTGGTCTGGATGAGATGAAGGTTGTATGAAAAACATTGTTAATGCAGTATTGTTGCAGTGTTTATCTGTACCTCTCAACTATTTTAAATTACGTCAAGACTTTTTTCTTTTTTTCATGAGAGGTCTTGTTTTTCTGGCTCATTTTTACTCTGTCACTTTTTTGGTATCGAAATGTCCTAGGGTTTCTTTTAATTGCTAGGGATTATTTGTCAGTAATTTATTGTGGCTTCATAAGTGGGTGTATGTATTATCTTACAGTAAAAATCCTGCAGCTGTCTGCTGACATGAACCAATAGAATTTTTTTCCTGTTGTATATTTATATGGAACTTCTGGTCTGCTAAATGCTTCTTTTCAATTGGTTTTCTCTGATACAAATTGCCATATGTGGCAAATGAAGACAGTGGGTTTGTCACAAACTCTTGATTTTTAATGCTTATCTGACTTTTTCATTTATGTGATATTTCTGTATTTTATTTATTTTGGGCATTTTAGTTTCCAGTTTCTCAGCCATGACTAAGTGTAAAAGTGTTGCCAGAGATCCAGACCTCATAGGAGTCAGCGTGTGTGTTCTTGCTGCTGGCTACCATTCATCATGTACTCTTGTAATTTAAAATTGTGGTGTGTAGCACTTTCTCTGTGTGTGTACACTGGCTTTCTCATTGCAGTCTGCCCGAAGTGGGCAAAACTCCGTAAAAACCACAAGGAAAAGAAGTCAGTGGTCATGCTGGTTATCTGCAGTTCTGCCCTTCGTTCCTTGGAACTTATCAAGTATGTGATAGCAAATGTTATATTGAGGTTGACAGTCAGAGGTTTTGTCTGGGAACCACAGACATAAAGGCAAAACTGGGACACTCCTCTGCTAGCCAGCAAATTCATTGACTCAAACTGATGCAATATCCCTTGCTTCTTTAAGCTGTGGGAGTGTGGTGGTTGGTTTTAAACTGAAGTAACACTTCACTTCAGTTGCATGGAAGTGCTATTTTTGTTGAAAACCAAAAATAAAGTGTAACCAATTTTGGGGAAACATGAAACATGTTATAGTTGGGAGCAGAGTAAACCCATAAAACATCATGATCAACCACTAGAAATCGTGACTTTGCACCAAAGGCAATGAGGACGTGGGGTTCCAGGGCCTGAGGTGCCAACACGTGCATCTGGCCTGGGTGCCTCCAGGTCTATGTCTGTGTTCTCAGCTGGCTCAGGCTGGCAGAACTGCTCTGCAGAGATGATGATTTTCAGTGTTCCCTGTCCTCGTTTTTTTTCCCTTCTCTATCCTCCCCCTTCTCATTCTAGAAGTCTTGATGACTTTGATGAATTACCAAAAACCTCACAAATTTCATGGTTGTTCTTTGTGTCTTGACCCCATTTCCTGTGGTTATCTGTCAGTACAACATGAGGTGGAGACTTGGGAAGTTTGACTCCATGCCCCAAGTGGAAGCATAGATACAGCAGATGTGCCAGTAGTGCTTAGCCCCTCCATGCCAGTGTTACCTTCTGAGACTTAGGGGGTGTATATGTACACTCGTATATAAACCTTTAGCTTTGCAGAAGAGAAAACCGAAAATTTGGCACGCTGCAAAAAACATTCAGAGAACACTGTCTTAAATGACATTCGGTAAATACTGAATGTGTTGTCTCCTGCTTGATTAGTGCAAAACATGGAGTTGTTACTGTGTGCCAAAACAGAAAAACAAGTCAGGCTTTCCACAGATGAGTTTGGGTTAACTGGAATTTGGGCCATCTCTGCAGTAAAGGCTGTGGCAGCCTACGTTTTCCCAGCAGCCACACCTCAGGAGGGCTGTACATTGGTCCATACACGGATCTTTCATTTTGTGCATGCACACACATGTTCATACATGCCTGTATCTCAGTAGCTGAGGTATTTTTGAGTTAGAATTTGGCAATTAGTTGTTTTTGAACTAAGTTAGCTGTGAAAGCACAGACCATAATTAATATTATCTTAAAAGCTATCTAAACAGTATTGCCCCCTACTGATATCTTCTTTCTGTTTGTCCAGTTGTTGATCCCTGTTGATCAAGTAGCAAATAAGAATGTACAAAATGTTCAAAGTATGAGCAGGGGTCACCGGGGAACTGTGTGTCTCAAGCGTGTTGAGAAATGCCAGTTAGTTTTATTTTCCTGCTGTGTGGTCTTAATCCCAGCCCTGATGCTTGCATTTCCTTTTCCAATTTTTTTCTTGCTAGGTCAATGACAGCATTTAAAGGAGACTGCAGAGTTCTCAAATTGTTTGCAAAGCACATTAAGGTAAGAGAGCAGCAAGGGAATTTTGGTAGAGCAATTAAACAACTAACTAACATTGTACCATTTTGTTTTTAAACCATTTAGCCATAGTGTCTGTCATATAGTGTTCATATAATGTTCCTTTCTTTAGGTGATGCTTACTCTGGTAACCCAGTGTTGCAGTTTGAGGAATCTAGCCAAACCCATCTCCAATAGCTCTGGTGCAATCCTATGCAGAATGCAGATGCTTAATGCATGTGCTGTGTTTTAAGGATGTTCCCCATTCCTCTGAGGTGCTCACTCAAATGGCTTTTGCCTGTTTAGATAGAAGGCTTCCACACACAGGTTTGTAGGAGCAAGCTGTACCAGCACCCACGTTTGCATTCCGCCAGTTGGATGCCCAATATCCATACCTGTTGGAGAGCACAGATTATGAGCATCTTCGAAGTCATGAGTGGACATTTGGTCTTTGACATAAATGCTGTCAAACACACAAATGCCACTTGCTTTATTTCATCCTTTTCCAGTGTCTTCATCTTGAAGCAGTTTAGAGCTAATTCAACTTCGTCTATTTTCCAGACATTTCCAGAGAATTTGTTTAAATGCTGAAGAAAGCATACTGTTCTCACCTCCAAAAATAGTTGGTGCAATAGCAGATTTTTGAAGTTGAAAATGACTGAACTTCTAGAGAAGTGTGATGCCCAGCTGGCTGTTATATTTCTTAAACTTTCTCCCAGATATATCAGTTTGACAGTTTGAAAGATGCATAGCATTTGTTATTTGATGGTATTCTTGAAAGAGATACTATGAGATGAATTTATTTCCTGGTCTTTCAGAAGAAATTTTAAAACAATCATGGTTTTACTGTGGTTTGTCTTTCTCTCTTCAAATTAGATAAAAGAACAGATGAATATGTTGGAGAAAGGTGTGTTCCACATTGGGGTTGGAACTCCTGGGAGAGTAAAAGCACTAGTGGAGCAAGGTAGGAAAACAGGGCGGGTTTTCTCCTTAGGTAAGTTATACTTGGTCTCCTGAGAAGCAAGACTTCAGTTGTTTTTGAAGTGCTTAGATTGACATGAATCTGTGGATTTGGGTACTGAACTGTACAGTTCTGTTTCTCCACTTTGTCAGTCAAAATGAGGTCAAAATTCTAGTAGCTGATTTTATGATCACTTTAAGCTGGCATGAATCAGGATTACCAGAGAAAGACAAAGTAATACTTCTCCTTTCACCCCCCAGTCAGTGCCTGCTTATTCCCCCTTCCTGCTTCTTGTGCTGGCCCAGGAGTCTGTCTGGCAGCCCAGTGAACTGATCCCGATTAGAACTGATCCCAATTAAAACAAAACCAGTGTGCACACAAAATCAGGTAATGAGCAGGCAGAGGTGGGGAACTTCCTCTTTTGGCAGGAATACTGTAAGGTTTAAAGCTCCAGGAAACCAAACACTGCAAGTAAGTCAAAAGGAAATAATGGCAGAAGTCATCGTATCATATGTCATCACTCTGAGCTCAGTGTAAACTTTTGTGAGGGGTGGATGAAAGATCTGTTTGCTGATTTGATTTTATTTCTGATTTGCCTGTAATGAAATTAATTATTCTATATAAATCTCCTTTTCTCTTACCAAATTTTGAGTACTTTTAATTACTCAATAGACATTATGTACACACAGAAAAACAAACAAAATGACAAGATGATAAGGTGATTCTGTTCCTCTTTCTAAACACTGCAATGCTCTGACTGTGGTTTCTTGGGCAGGGACTGGCTGTGGGTTGGGACTCTTCACTTCTTCCGAAAGGGTACAGGAGTAGCATCATTTTGTTGCTTCCTGTGCCCTCCACCAACATTAAATCCTTACTGCTCAGCATGTCAGCACATTGCCATGCTAGATGGAGGCAGCTTATGGCCGGCACACAAGGTGTATCATCTTATCCTAAGGTCTAGTCCTTTTTTCACACCTTAGTGTTGCAGTGGCAGGTCACTAGAGAATGGAGATGAGTCAAAACTGATAAGAAAAATTGTGGGCTTCATGTAGAAGACCAGGGAAAAATGGGAACAGCTGGAGGGCCAGTTAAAAAAAGATATTTTTCTTCTTTCACCACTATTTATTTGGAAGATAAAGGAATGCTTCAACAGCACCACTGACCTGACTCACATCTGCATAGCACCCACTCATGTAAATTGCTAAACACTGTCAGTTACTGTTAACGGGAGTTTTCAGGCTAGGGTCCTTGTAACCTACCAGCTCCTCATCAGCCGTGGAAATTCAACTCCTGCGGTTTCATCAAGAGGAATCTTGAGGAATTATTTTCTGGCAAAGTGTTAGCTCTTGACGAGCCTGGCAACAGTAGTTGCTCTACTTTTGTGTTTATCTTCCAAAAAAGCATGGGCTTATGTGGTTAAGGGAGTTTGCAGTGTCAGTGCATTAGTTTTCCAACCAGCAAATGTAGTACTTAAGTGTTCAAAGGTTAGTTTCCTTGGAAACAGACAGCAAAAGATATAAAAGCCAAAGATCATTTTCATAAGCACATGTCACATTATCTTGATAGTAAAATGTATGTTGCCTTTTTAGATGGCCTGTTCTTGAACTCCACAAAATATATGATTCTGGATTGGAACTGGAGAGATCAGAAACTAAGGAGAATGATGGATATCCCTGAGGTATTGTACAAGCACCTGTATATATTATATTCTGTGTATTCATTGCTTTTGATTCTAGTGCCCAGATCTTGGTCAGTAAGTTTTTCTTTCTATAAAGAAAGGTCTAGAAACACAAAGAAGTCAATATTTGACTGGTAAGTCTGTATTCTTAGGTCTCAAAATTACCTCCTGAGAAGGACTTTTTCCTTTTTTGTTGCGAGTCACAGCTGTGACTTCTACAGTTGTGCTATGAATTTCTCCTCTTAATTCTAGATGGTTGTTCTACCTGTTCCCAGGACGTTTTCTCAGCAAGAGGACTTTGTGCAAAACTTTCCTCAAAAACTAAACAAAACTTTGGAGAAGTTTTTGTCTCCATCTGAGAGTAGGATAAATTCTTGTGAATAAATCTACAGACAGTTGTCTTTTTTTTTTTGTCTTTTTTTTTTTTTTGGCAAGAGGTAGGGTACAAACTATGTAGAGCCATCCATCATTTGTAGACTTCTTTTAAGATAATTCCCCATTCTTTTTAATTCTGCAGTACAGCTTTTACATTTATTGCTGTGACAAGGCATGTTTGCCATATGCTGTGGGGCATCGGCTGGTATCTAGCCAGAGAGTGAAAGAGGCAGATTCCTCCTCCATCAGTCATTGTTAGAAAGCTCCCAATTTCCTGCAGTGTTTCCGGGTTTTTTGCACATTTAGAGCAGGCCAATATGCAGAATCTCCAGGGAAAAAAGTACTTTGTTTCCATGTGGACATTAAGTTGTTTCACGAGTGAAACAAATTACCAGTCATTAATCCTTCTCTGCGCTTGTCTGTGTATTTGAATGTGCTGTATTCTACAGTCCCACATACCCAAAGATATGTGTTCCTAATGATCTTGGATAAAGTGCCCCACGAAAACATACCCTGCAGAAATGAAGTACTAAAAAAAGCTTTGCTTTTTGAGGCAAGAAGACTCCCTCTTGTGGTAAATACATATAAGACTTTTTTGTGTGGTGCTTGCACTTAATCTGTAAGTTTTCTAAAGAGCATAGAATGCAAATTCACAGACATAGTGGTACAAAAAGTGCTGGTTGCAATGGGATGGGTTTTTTAGGTCAACTGAAGGAAATATACATACAGTAGACTATAGATGATCCACCTCAACTGAAGATTATGTTGCAAATATTTGATTTTGGGTATTGCAAACCTAAACTATCCCTTTCATCTCATTGCATAACAGCATTTCTGCATGTCTGTCTAGGAATATAGGCCAAAAATTCTGACTCCAGATGTATTTTATTAACACAAAATCTTAAGGCTATCTTAACATCAAAATGTTAAGGCTTAGTTTAAGTTAATACCAAGTAAGTGAGAATATTGCACCTTCATACATAGTGTTAGCATAAGGAATAGATATTTATGTGTGATTACAGGATAGTGAATGTGATTTCTGAAAAGTCTTCAGTCCTGCCCTTGACACAGGTAACACAACGTACAGAAGGCTTTTTGACATCTTGAGCTGAGTAAGTGGAGCGTCTTGCAGCTATTTGTCCTACTGCAGACATCAGGCAGATTCCTGAATTTATAAAGAATGTCAGCAATAAGAAATACCCAAATAATGTTTTGGAGACAAGGCATTTTAACACAGGAGAAACTAGTGGGATGTTTTGGCAACTTGCAGACTTGAAATATGGAATACAGCCTTAGTGAGCAAAAGATCTTGCTCTTCTACTTGTATAAAAATTGTGAAATACATGCTATGAATAATTCTATATTTTCTTAAGGAAGAGAGGTATTGTAGTACAAAATAATGTAGTATAAAAAAAGTAATTTAGAGAATTGGCAGTTTGGTTTACTAATTTCTTTCATCCTGTTATAGTTGTGGAGGCAAAATTTTACCCTTAAAATTAGAAATGAGGCATACTGACCCATTTTCAGTGCAAACCTTAATTGTCAATAATTTCTTCATGTATTTAAGGTGCTGCATTGCTAAGTTTCACTGTAATTACACCAGAAAGCAAGAACAGCTGGAAGCACATGTCTGTTCTTCTTGCTTTTACTGTATTCACCTGATGTTCAGTGGAGAATTACGTACCCAGCAGTATATTTTGATAAATATATGAATTAAAACCACATTAATCTTCCCACATGACAGTCCTGTGATATCATCATATCATATCCACATAATGGATGGTGCCCTGATCCACTGCTCTCATTTCAGCAGTTAATGCTGTTGGATTTTTTTTTTTTCTCTGTTTCTGTGTCTCCCACTTCATTCATCCCCAACAATGGAAAGAAATAAATAAAAAGAAAACTCACAAAGAAACCAGAGGAGGGGTGAATGAGTTTATCAAACTCTGTCCTGGAGTTATATTAAAGCATGAAGGTTTAAATGCAAATTGATTGTATGCTTTCTGATCTGACCAAAGGACAAGCTTCCTGCTTTGAAAGCTTTGTGTATAGAGGATGGTGGCAATACAGAGCTGTCTCAACTCCTCAGTTTATGTGTTCATAAGATTCAAATGGAGTTTTTTCAACAAAAGCCAATATTGTATTGCCTGCAAACAATACAAACACTGAGACTCGAGTAAGTTTAAAAATGTGGAAAATTTAAGTTTCAGCTTCATGAAAGTAAAGAGGTTTGTAAGAAATGGACTTGTCATAGAAAGACAACTGTTTTCACCCTCGTGTAGCACATGCAGTGTGGAATAGAATCAGGCTTTCTCGTATCATTTATTCCTGTGCAAAGCGGAGGCACAGAAGGATATAATCCTGAGAGAAAATCTGCAAATAAGTTATTTGTAAGTAGGAAGAGGGAGCTATAAGCTTGAGACTCTGGACTAACCGTGATGATAGAAAATCTTTTGTTCCTGCTGAAATATGTAGTCAATATTTACTCTCAAATACATTTGTCTTTTATCTTTAGATAAGCAATAAACTACAGCCATACCCATGTTATAAACCAAAGTACATGCAGCACATAGACCTGACCTTCATGCTCGCTTCTGTTCAGCTGTCTCGGACACAGGCAGTGTTGTGGCCCTTGCAGTGCAGCACTGCCCTTGTACTACCTGATAGAGGTTGATACTCTGGAAAGTCACATGGGGATTTTGCAGCCCAGGATGGACCTCTTGCTGTGGCATGTTTTATCAGGTCCATACCAGTGACAACTTTTCTGTAGCCATCTTAGATGGGACTTCATGAGCTGTAGTTATACTTCAGGATTGCAGAACAAATGCTAGGTATTGTACAGAATGGAAACATTCTAGAGCTCAGGACCTTGTATGGGAACATCTTCATTAATTTCTAGTCCTATAGTAAGGTGTCTGAGTAAATAAATAATGGTATTTAGCCAAAGCATTATCAATAACTTTTGATACTTGTATTTTATTTTTGTTTTCTTCAGATAAAGAAAGAAACAATTGACCTGCTGGAGATGAGTATTATAAAGCTGTGCAGAGAGGGGTCTCTGAAACTGGGACTCTTTTAAAGGTTTTACCAACAAGGAAGTAATTTGCAGCTACGTTTTACTATTAGCCTGTCTATAATTGGCAAACAGGTGATGGAATCAAGAATTTTGACTTCCCAGAGGTCTGTCAATACAGAAAGAATGCACATTGCAACTTTTTCTGAGTTTCTTTTTCTTTTAATAACAAAACAGAAGTTTTGTTTGTAGTTTTAGCATGATTTTTGTTGCAGGAACAGTGTGATACTGAAATTAGTTGCATTGCATTCACCTGCTAGATTTACTACTACATACCACTTTTAAGACTTTGAAGATGAGCAAACTTGGGGGTGAAAGTCTTTGTACAACTCAGTTTTCTGTCTTCTCCTTCTGCTGTCTCAAAGTCTCTTTACTTCGCTCACAAGAGTGGTAATTAGTTCTTGCCCTCGAGGGTCTTTGAAAAAGTTGTATGAATTTCAGTAATTTGTCAAAATAGTATTTTTTACCTATCGGTTCTAGAGCTGGCCAAATGCTGTATTTTGCTGTTGTGTGATAAATTACCTGTATGTTATATTGAGACTTTATTTTGGTTAAACTGTTGAAGTGTGCAGAAAATATTCTTCTGTTTGTCCGTTTAAATTAAAAATAGATGATCTCTGGGTGATTCTTCTGTCATTGTGGATAGTAGTAATGGATGGATTTTTTTTAAGAGGACAAGATGAATAGAGATTAACAAAATCGCCAGCATCTTGGAAGGCCATTGATCCAGCCCGGATGTTTTGAGAATGAGTTGCTCTTTCGTGATAAAGAACACTTAACCTTTTAACAGCTTTATCTTGCATCTGAATCAATAGCAATGAATGTAGTCAGTTAAGAAAATTGATTTGGTCTTGCAGAGCAATGTTTTCTGTCCAGTGCTGTCTCAGTACCTACAGTCCTCCCCAGTGGCACCCAGTGCAGTTGGAGTAGAGCTGCTTTCATTGTGTGCCATGCCTGTTAGCTTGGCAGCTCTGGAAGCGAAGGGAGAAGAGTTAATGAATCTGAGGTTACCCAGAAATTCCAGTATAGCTGGCAGTATCCCTGAAAATGAATAAGACATAACAAATCCTGCTGAATTGTGGGGCAGGCAAAAGCAGATATTCAAGCTTTTCCAGGAGGCAGGAGCTTGACACCCTGACCAAAGTGCACAATCCTTTGATTGGTACAAGCTGATCATGGGGATACAGGCACAAATGTAGAAAATGAGGAAGAGAGAGATCTGGTTAATAAGTAATTCCTGGCCATAATGCAGATGTGAACAAACAATACAGTCTCCCAACAGTAAGGACAGTATCTCAGCTTAAACACTCTCCAGCACAAGTATGTGACTCCTTCCCCTCACCAAGAAGAAAATTAAAAACAAGATGAGCTTTCTACAGCAAGAAGGAGCGACACATCCTTCCAGATGTCCGGATAACAGCGCCTTCAAGCAGCAGAAGCTGCCAGCGTGGAAGCCCCAGCTTACCCTTGCGACTGTACTCCCCAGCTTCTTCCTCACAGGCGCCTTCTGCCTTGCCATGGGGGTCTGCCTCATACTGTCCGCAAACAGCGTCAGAGAAATCCAGGTTGGTTTGGAGGTGGTGTTCTTAGATACTCCATGAAGAAGAAACGAGGCTGTGTTTGGGAGGAAAATGCATTGAAGTTTTGCTTCTGGATAAAGGTGGTAGCAATGGCTTCATGCCTTGGAAGTGTCCAGCAGCCAGTATTCCTGTGAAAATCCTCAGGGATAGTTCATCACCAATAAAATCCGAGCACTGGCTAGTAACATCTGAAATCTGGGTGGTAATTACTGCCACTGGGTGGTAATACCTGGCACATTGTCATTATTTCCTGGGTTTTTGAAGGGAAATAAACTAATCCCTTTGATAGTGTTTGGTACTAGAGGAACATACATGTTTGTTGGGGCAGAATGCAAGGAGCCCTGATGTTGAAATGCCTCCTGGAGGCAGGGTTTTTCAGACATGTGGTGGTTGGAGCCAGTGCTCAGCACTACATCCAGGCTGTTCAAGAGGAGTGGGCTGTAATGCCTGCGGTGATTTGTCAAGTGTTCCTTGGTCAGCCAGACCAAGCTGCAGAAGTGTTCTTCACTCAGCACTCCTTTGCCGAGGAGCAGATGTGGAGGTTCTGCAACAGACAGCGAAAGGCTCTAAAACAGCTTAAAACTAGGGATAAAAGCTGTGAATGTTCATTGAGGCCAAGTCCTGATTCTCTGCCTCTGTCGATTTTTAGCAGCCCAGAGTCACTTGCAGGAGATCTGCTCTGAAAAGTCTTGGAGCTAAAACACTACTCTTTTCCTATGTGCATGGCCTTTATTACAGTATCTCTGCTTATTTGTTTGTTTGACAGATTGATTATTCAGATAAATGCTCAGATTGTTCAAAACTCCGTGAAAATTCCTCTAACTGGAATAAGGAGTGCCACTGTTCTGTTAATTTCACGCTAAAAGAAGATATATTGGTAAGTGGATACAAAAAATGAACTCAAGTAGCTTAATAGCTCCTGTCACTTATATCCCTATAGGATAAAATATACTATTTCTCTTCTGTTCAGCTCCTGACTGAATTTTCTTTGTGCTTTTTAAAAACATGAAATACTCAACGTTTTACACTTTTGACTTTGCTATTAATTTTGGTACATGTTAAAAGTAATGAGGAGCAGGCTATCTCTATCTTTGGTTGGGAGATGTCCAAGGATTTGATGGGGATGGAGGAAATGGTGTTTGATTGTGGAGGTGACCTCTGTATCTCTTTCTTTCAGTACATAGCCAACCCTTGCCCTGGAGTTGGTTGTTACTGCATTGTTAAGCTCTCAAATGAGAAGGAAATCTGAAGCTCTGACTGCTTGTCATAAGTAAACCCCTGCAGTCTTTTTTACAAGGGTTGTGCTGCTAATCCCCAAGGTCCTTCAAATAATTAAAGTCTAGTAATGTCACTGCAGTTTCATTTGGGAAAGTATCTTTCATTTCCTGTCCTAAACTGCTGGGTCGTGTCACTGAGACTGTTAAAAGGCTTCATGTCCCTCCAAAGAGATGTTATGCTAAGTACTGCATTAATGATCCCTTAAAATTACAGTACAATTTACATTATGTAGTCACTTTAGGGTTCTTCAGTATTGAAGAGGCTGTTAAAATGCTCTGTAATTCTTCAGATTAGAGTGATGATTGAGATGAGATGTTTATTTAACTGAATTTTTTTAGTAGTTTTAGTTTAGTAATCCTTTTTCTTGCTTATATTTGCCTGCCTAGCATTCTTCTTTTAATCAGAGGACTGAACTTTCAAAAGGGTTTAAATAATTGATGAGAGGAGGCCTTATTTTTCAAAAAATCAGAAGGAATTAAGAGCTAATTGGTACTTGTTGAAGTTTTTTGTGCACCTTCTTTTATGGGAAATAAGTGTCTGTCTCCATGAAATTATTCATAGTCATTGCAGCTTCCTGGCCAGCTGTGCCATCTTGAGTGAAAGGATAATCCAGCATTTCTATTTGGTTTCATTTGGTGATTTAAAATATGTTTAATTTTGTACCAAATTACTAAAACTTTCAGCTGGAGTAAAGGCTAGGTTATAGGCAGTGTCTGCTGAAGTAATTGCTTGGTGTAGTTTCCACACTTAAATATGAATTGAGTATTCTCTTCCCCTCTCTTTTTTAGCAAGTAATAGGATTTCTCTTTGTCTACATGAACTCACCTTATTGAAGGGAATTGTCCTTGAATTGTAGGGTGATGTTTTTATGTACTATGGCCTGCAAAACTTCTATCAGAACCACCGTCGATATGTGATATCAAGAAGTGATGCACAATTGTTGGGTCGAAATGTAAACGTAAGTTTTCGTCTTTATATTATGAGATCATTGGTATTTCCGTTGGGTATATCTTTGACCACATGGAGAGCTAACTAGGCCTAACTGTAAGGGTGTTAAGATGGCTCTAGAGAGTATTACAAAGGTACAGATTTTCAGTGTTTGGTCTCTGCTTTTATGATTGCTAGGGCCCTTATTTCTAGTAAGTTAGTAAGAGAGGAAGATTGAGGGCTAAATAAAAGATGTCAGTCCAGGGTTGCAATTCTCAAACCTGCACCTTGTAGGAATGCTGATTAAAAATACATTGTCTCTTTCAAGTAAATTTGCAGAAAGCTTTTCCTTCTAATGTTTTCAGTCAACTTAGCCAGAAATGTTTTAAGCTGTGCTTTTATTACAGGGTTAGGGAATGAAGTTATTCTAGATCTTTTATTTTGCCATCTGGCTTTGGAAGTGGAGAAGGAGCAGTAAAAGGTTTGTGGTGAAATAGGTGATCATGTAGCATTCCAAGTATGGAATTTAGGGTTCTAAAGAGGAGGCTATACAGTGTCACCTGCAGCAGGCCTGCGTAAGGAAATCGGGGAATGCAATCATGGCATTCAGGATTTTTACTTACAAATCTAAAAGACATTTTCTTTGGCTTAGAAGTAGCATTTCTTAATATACACGCAGTCTACACAGTCCTCTCAGTACATGTGATGGTTGTGCCATAATAATCTGTTGTTTCTATAAAATGCTGCTTGTAACTCTCAAGATGTGTTCCCCGTACAACTGCTTCCCCAGGTGTCCCCTCAGCTTGTTTGCATCCAGGTGCAACCGCTCTTGGCTTTGGTGCCAATCAGATACACAGCTTGTGAAGAGTTACTTGAAAATGTTTCTGTGTTTAAACCTGGAGATTCATAGTTTCACATGAACTGACACAGGAGAGATGTGATAAATTTGAGATGGGCTTTTGTTCTTCATGCATCAGGGTTTCCCCAGACAGAACTGCAGTAGTGTGGCTGGCTGCACCTGCTGTTCTCCACTGCTGAAGCAGTCCAGGTCAGAATTAAAAAGAAGGAAAAAGGAGATGTTCTAGGGTAAGCCGAGGCTTCACTGGAACATTTAAAATGATAGCTATGTTACAATAGCAGATCCCCAAAGGAGTTTTTGTAGTCTGGAGTTTGCAAGTTGCAAAATTTGGTGAAGACCTTAAGTTACTCACCATGAGATGAAGGGTATTCCTCTAGCTACACACCCATTCATCCAATGTGACTGAAAGGTACCGGAGACTTAATTATTCAGTGGCTTTTCAGAAGAAGGAATGGGAGGAGAACATTAACACCCAAGTTCTGTGCCTGACTGTTCTGTGATCTTGACTGCAGATTCAGAAGAGCTACTGTGCACCTTTTACCACCTACCACAACGGGACGCCCATGGCTCCCTGCGGTGCTATTGCCAACAGCATGTTCAATGGTAAGTAGGAATCTTCCACACCTGTCTCATTTCCATTTGAAACTCCTCCGCTACCCCAATCCAGATGAGTCCTGATGTTGCAAGTTCTCTTTCTCCCACAAGAGTTTTTGTTTGGCAGTGCTGCTGTGGTGAATATGAGGCTCTGTTTTCTACAGTTTAGTAACTTTGCCCTTCATTTTGAAACTGAGGAAGATTTTTCATTTACTAAAGCCCTCTTCAGTGTGAATATACAACAGGACCGAGGAATTGAGTTCCTGGTGAAATAAAAAACAATGATATAACAGATTTAGTGTATTTCCTTGCTAAAAAAGGTTCTTGTGGAGTGGTGGGAGAGCCCAGATTCTGCCTTCTCACAGTGATGTGCTGAAAAGCAGGTGGCATGTTCTTCACATTGGTTTCAACCTTTGCATCTATGTGGTTGCATTTTGTTCTTTGAGTGCTGGAAGCATACATAGTCTTACTCAATTTAATCCCAGATTTGATCTTGTTTGTAGTAACCGAGTGGGCATGATCTGCCTATGAGTACATCTAGTTTGAACCCTAGAGGGCTCCTAGCCATGACACTGGCAGATTAAGAATGGATTTCTATGGGAGGAGAGGAGACAAAAAACTTCTACAGACTTTTCTTCCCTACCCCATCCTTTTTTGCTTGGCCCCCCTCCCCCCCTTTTTTAACTTGTTCCAAGCAGCCCTGCAGTGCAGCAGCTGTTGCCAAGCAGCTGAGCCACCCACACTGGAAGACTTCTGAAGAGGCGCCAACACTTGGTATTCATCTGCCTGTGCACTCACTCACCTGCTCCCCTGGAAATCTGATTTACTGGTCTGGGCTCAGAGCTAGGCCAGCAGAGCTACCTGTGTGCAGCCCACACTGTTCTGGAGCCCTGGCTGCAGGACAGAAGGCAGAGAACTAAGGACAGTCTCTACCGAGTCTGCCTTTGCATCTGTCATTAGTGCATGGTGTGAGGAAGAGTTCCAGCTGCTGGTGATGTGGGGGAAGGGGGTGATGTCTGAATCTCCCCTCTAGTAGCTCATTTCTGTCCCTCTGCTGTGAGAGAGGGTGCTTCTCATTCACTTTTGGCAGTTAGGTGGTTGTCTAAGGCTCTCTAATCTTGTTTTGTAAAATGAGGAAGATGGCCAAGTTCCTGCCATGGGAAAGGTTTTTAACCCAGGCTAGCAGGTAAGGGAGCAGTCAGTTAAACAGGCAAAGCTCAGAGAATTTCAAGTCCTGTTAACAAAGTAGTGACAAGCCGCTGGGGATGTGGCTGGGCACAGAATGATCACTGACTCAGAAGAGTGTGTCTGAGCCTTAAGAAGCTGTGTGAACACAGGTTTTGCAGCAGGACAAAAAAAAAAAAGTATGTTTTCACTGTTGCTCATGCAGTTGAGTTGAATTTTTCATGCTTCCTCAAAAGCAGTCCCTCCCCATCCATATCATCTAACTATCCCTGCCTGTCATCTCAGTGCCTGCCCAGGTGTTTTCACAGATGTTAATGAGACCTGTAATGTTTTTGCCTTAAGTTAGACTAATCTAAGTAGGAAAATATCATGGATAAAAACAAGTGCTTTTTGCCCACCAAAACAAAATGGCGCAGTTAAGTGCAATTTTAACTAAATGTTTTTTGATTGAAGGAAGTGTTCGTGTCCAAGTTGGAAGAGAAGGTCTATTATCATAAAACTACAGCAAAATTTTCTCCAAAGGGTCATGGATTCCCTTGATTGTGCTTTCACCTCTCCCCTGGTCCCTGCAAACACGTCAGTTTAGGACAACTGTCAAAGAAATGCTGGGGAAAGCTAACTAGGAGAGTAACTTCTGTAACTAGCTGGAGAGCTCCGAAAGTGATTTGTGACAAAGTTAGTCACACAGGAGTTGATGGACATGAGATACTTGCACATATTTCTGCACAAGGATTCAGTAGGATTATTGGTAGGAGTATGTTCAGGCTTTAAAACTTCAGAAGTGCTAAGGCTCTGGAACCACCTTGTCGAATGTACGGTGCTCTCTGCACAGTCATGACGAAACCTGTCCCGGGATTTCTTTTGTGTTCTGTTCACTTGAAATACACTTCAATGTCTGGCAGTTTTTGTTAGTCATGCTGGCAATTAGAATGACTGTCTTTTACTCACATGTCTTGCTTCTCATATTCCCTGCAGATACTATTGATCTTTTTTACAATCTTAACTCATCTGCTATTCAAGTACCAGTGCTGAAGACTGGAAACAGTTGGTGGACAGATAAAAATGTAAAATTTCGCAATCCAAAATCTTACAATCTCTCTTCTGCATTTGCAGGTAAGAAGGGTTCCATTAGTATTCCTTATTTTTCAATGGCTTCCCTACCTCCCCTCTCCTGTGTGAGGGTCTCCCATTCTAAGACAAATTGACTTTGGGAGAAATACCTCCCAAAGCAGGTTGGAGAAGCAGCTTTAGACGGTGACTGAAAGCAGAAGAGAGATTGAGCCAAAGTATCACTTTTTAAAAAAAAAAAAAAAAAAAAAAAAAAGAAGAAATCATTGACCATAGAAATCGGGAGAAAGATGTTTTGGAAGACTGAAGTTGGGCCACATCAACACCCTTCTATATAGTTCCTTGTAACAGTCTATCCAGAGAAAGCAAGGATGCAGTCACTTTATTTTCTGCTATTAAAACATCTATGAAGAAGAATGGCATGTTACATCTTTCGTTCTTCATGTCTTTGCAGATTCTCAGGCAGTTGCGAGACAAGTGAGGCTGCCACTGTCACTAGTTCTTTCAAGCAGCTGTTTCCTTGTTATGGTTGATTTGTATTGAAGTGGGACTAAAAGTTCCCTATTCTGGATCAGGGCAATGCTGTGCTGGATGCAATATGCAAGAGTTATCTAAGTAGTTTTACTATGACAGATTTTAAGTATCATAAGCTTGTGCTGTTAGACTGCAAAATGGTACCTTTCTAGTTGTACAGGCATAAATTAATGTATAAAAATGAAGGCAAGCTCCTCATTATAGAGAGGAGCATGTTTCTTGCTGGAGAGGCAAGAATCCAGAATAAACAGTATTTTCATTTGTGCAAGTCACTGTTTTTCCTGCACTAAGTTTCTAATGTGTAACAACCCCTGGGTACTGTTAAACTCTGTTTATTCATGTTTGAGGGAAGTGGGTATGCTTGGGTGAAAAGTGTTACCTAGCGTGTATAACATTTTCGATACTGGACAGAGTCTTGTGTCTCTTTCATATCTCATTCTGTGTTGGCTGTCAGTAGGCCAAGAACTTGGTCACCAACCACTGTTCATACTAACAGTATGTCTTCCCTGGTTTCTTCCTTTTCCATCAGGGACAGCAAGACCTCCTTACTGGCATAAACCAGTATATTTGCTAGACAAGGAAGATGAACGGAACAACGGTTATGTGAATGAGGACCTCATTATCTGGATGCGAGTGTCAGCCTTCGCCACCTTCAGGAATCTTTACCGTCGTGTCAAACGGATAAGGCAGTTTGCTGATGGCCTCCCAGCAGGGAATTACACTTTCCGTATTTCCTATAGTATCCTTTCACGTTATCCCAGACTATTAGATAGTTACGATGAGATGGAAGTGGGTGGGATTTGCATAGTAAAACAGCAAAGAAACCGAGCAAAACACCCCAAACTAAATCACCATGAAAAGAGCTGGTTTTGGGGTTGATGAGGCACTACAGGTGGATTTTCTGTAGCCTGTGCTGATGGAGTTGAGCCATGTTACTCAAACGGCAGCACATAACTTTGGAGAGAATGAGAATGCGTGGAGTATCATCATGATAAACTGCCCAAAGGGCTCATTTTCAACTGAATTTTCATAGCAAATTAACACAGTAGCAGTTACATAAATTATGAATCTGAAATTTATAATGTAAAAAAAAATAAGTATTTCCATGTTCACACAGAGACTGTGTCTAAAAGCAGTGGGTTTCTTACCACCAGCTGCTACTGCGTTTTTGGACCCCGAATAGCAGAGACATCACAGATCAATTAAAGGAATTTTTGCAGCAAATGCAATTCTCCAGGCTCTTTATGCCTTGGCAAGTTTTTGAGCATTCACCACTACTTTTTCTCCTCCTGGAAATAATGTAAACTTTGTTAGTGAAACCTTAACAGCCTTCTACCAGATTTCCCCGTTACCAAATTCAAGGGGAGGAAACATGTGATTCTTTCAACCGTGGCATGGAACGGAGGAAGTAACCCATTCCTGGGAATTGCCTACGTGGTTTCTGGCACAGCAGCAACCCTGACAGGTTTTGTCATAACTGCCATCCACTTAAAGCTCAGAAAAAAGAAAACATTCTTTCAGAAATAGTAAGGTTTCCTGGCTTTCTGAACAGAAGTAGAGGTGTGCTGTGAAGGAAGAACGTGCAACACAGACCTTTCCTTCTTTCCCCTGAGCTCTGGATCTGTTTCAGTAACAGGTTTGGTGAATGTAAGCAAATTGAGGGGCAGTGCTATTCCGTCATCCAAAACCAAACTTACCTGAGGCTGCATACTTATTCATGTATGTGTGCTCCTAAATTTGTTTCCTAAAAAAATTGTAGTGAGATGAACTTCAAACAACAGGTAGTGTAGTGGGGTAGAATTACAATGGCAAAGAAATAATATGGTGCTAATGTCTGGCCAGAAGTAAGGCAGAATAAGAACTATCCATTTCTTAGTCTTTAATTCAGACAATATTTCTCTTGCCTTAAATGGAGCTTTGGATGGGTAAAAAGCGAGGTCTTGATCCAACAAAAAGCTTGAGCAGGTAGAACTTGCTGCTGAAATCTGTTTATGGGCCACATGTGTGGGCTGAATGGCTTGGCTTAGGTTGTGTGTACCTTTTTCCGCTATCCTGGAAAAAAGTAACCAAATTAGCACAGCATATTCTATCACAGTATGATTGAGTACAGGGCATTTTTCAGGAGTTTGGAGTCTGTTTAAACCCAATTTATTGGGTTTATCTAGGTACTAGGACTAACCTGCAAAGCTGCATGCATCAAAACGCTGAGTTACATTTTTTAAAATTGTTATTTAATAGAAATCTTAAACTAAAAACTCCTATAATGATAAATGTTTTAGCAGAAACATCTACCTACTACAACTACTAAGCCACAGTTGCACTCCTACCTACCCCACCCTTCCACGCAAAAGTTCACAGACTCTTATGTGACATGAAATGTCTCTTCCCCTTTCAAGCTGCTGTTTCTGTGGAGTGGTGACCTATTGTCGATAGTAAACAAAGCATCAGAATATCCGTCACTTTAATTTTCAGAAAGTAAATACTGCAGCTTGTGAGTAGGCTTATCAATTTTCATGTTACACATTCAGAATTTCACACAGTTAGGAGTTATTTCCACTCTCAGAATGTAGGAACAATACTGAAGAATTTAGGTCAAGTATACCATAGTACATCTAAATTTTTCTAAATTATTTTTCTGTTGCAAAATTGCAAATGAAATAAAACACTTTAATTCCTTTGATAAGTATTCCGTTTGCCTTACCTTCCCCTCCTCTACAAAAGACTTCCACGCTGAAACAAGGACTAGAGCAAGAGAAGGGAACGCAGCACAGGGAGGCTGCATGCCACTGTCAAGGGCACCCACATCTGCTTTTAAAAGTGCCTCAGGCACTTAGGAGCTTGTGACCTTTGACGGGTGGACTCTGGTGATTCTGGTTGCAGTCACAGAATGTGCTGTTTCCTTTAATCTCGGCTGCGTAATTGTGAAATTGAGCAGAAGGGGTGCTGCTCAAGTTCACAGCCTGGCCTGTTAGTACAGTCTTGCCCCGGACCTGCTGGGCCAAGGTGTGTGTTGCTGTCTGCTTTTCCCGGTCACCTCCATCAGAAAGCTGTAGAACCCGATTGCAGTATTGCAGACCCTTGCATCTAAATCTGTCAGGAGCTGTGGGAGAACCCTACCCCTCACTGGACTGACAAGACAGAGCATGAAGCAGCACGTTTAGCAGTGCTTAAGCTCATTAGTCTAAATCACATTTAACAATGAGACACACTCTTAAACCTTTAGAAAATGTAATCCCATGCAGCCCTCTGGAAAGCCCTGATGGGAGTTGTGCCAAAGCTGAATTTAGGATTTCTGGCTCCAAATGGACCACAGGAGCCTCTTTTTTTTTTAAATCCTCTGAGAAGCTGACTTGCAGGAAATGGTATGTCATCTGGGTGGTGAAGTCAGAGTACAGTTGTCATTGATTTTACTTCTTCATGGAGTATCTGGTAAGAATGTTAGTAAAAGGAGACTGAATAATGAGGTATGTACTTCAGTGAGTCAGTGTCTACGAGAAAAAAAAACTTACTTAGAAAAGAGAATCTAGCAAGTAGTTCTTACAGTTTGCCCGTTATCTCCCAGAGGTTTATGCAAGAACCTCTTCTCTTGAAATGTACATTGTCTTCAGACCCCTCCACAGGGAAAACATCTCTTCAAACCAATCTTCCTCTTTCTGTTATTCCAGAAGTTGTCTTTGTTTATAAACCCAATCCCTCCTTTTCATTTTACCACAGCTTTAAACACGTCTTACATCTTTCTTGTACCCCCTGAACAGTGTCTGAAAGCTGCTGCTTGAGCTCCAGCAGTTACTGTCAACTTCTGAGCAGCTCTGCAGTGTCTGCCTTGTCATTCGGATTGTGCTGCCCAGGCCAGAGCAAGGGCAATGGCAGTTTTGATGAACTACTCCCAGTAGATGGAATCTGCCTTGCTCAGAAGGGTGGAAAACAAGTGTTAGCAACCTCTTTACACTGCCTTTTGTGCCAGTGCTACAGCCATGCTGTCGGTCTGCCCCTTGTGCCAGAGTTTGCATGAAGGTGCCTTTTCAAGAAAATGTTGTAGGTGTGTTCTTCAGTGCCCACACTGGGGAATACTCCTCTACCTATATGAAATGTTTACTTGAATTCTTTTATGCTGCTGCTGCCGCCTTACTCCCTCTTGTGCAGGGGCTGAAACAGAAGCGAGAGCCCTGGCTGAAAATCTGCCCTAAGGTAACAGAAAGATAGTAAAAGCCATCGTTAACTGCCTCTCCTTGTTGCATGTCTGGGGGATTGTCCCCTTTTGTCGGCTGCTGATACCAGCAGGAAGCCTGATTTCAGACAAAAATCCAGTGGGATTTTGAACTAATTTATTCTGGCTATAAGGAGATCCTTAAATCACAGTGCTCAGGGGAAGCATACTGAGATTGGGAGAGCAGAGTTACAAAGGAACCAGAGAGGATGCACTTTTACCAAGGTATGGATTGATTTAAAAATACCTGGAGTGTCATGACCGATACTGCGTCTTCATCACAGCACTGCTCATGCCTTGCACACTCATTTTTATGAATTAAGATTATGTGTCTTGAATAAAGTGGGAAAAAAAGGCCTTGGTAAAACTTCTCAAAATTGAATTTTAATGAGCTGATCTACCAAGTGTACTTCCACTGATAGTAAGTGGGCCTTTTTCTGTGAGAGATTAATTTATGTAGATTTGTCAATTCAGTACAAAGATCTTTAAGAGCTGTACCTAGAAAAGGTAAATAGTGAGTGGTACATCACTGTGCCATAAAAGACCCACTGCCCTTATTTGTAATACTTTGTCATATCAAAATTATTAGTTTGAATCCCTTTCCTACAGATGCCAGCACTTCAGAAAATAGCATAATACTAAAAAAAAAATCTTTTGGCTTTCAAAGGAACGTGCTGGTTCCTTTGTTACTGCTACTTAAATAAAGCCTTGTCTTGTATCGTTGCTGTATATTCAGTCCCTTTTTGCTGACAGAACTTTGCCTATTTCCTTCACTCTCAAAAAAAAAAAAGATGCATGTCAGAAATGGGGTTTAAGTTTGGTGGACCGAAAATAATGGTATCATAGATTATGGGTTTTTTTCTTTTATTTTCTTCTTTTCTTTTCCCCATCTTTTTTCTAAAACAGATAAATAAAGGAGGATGTTATTTATTGCAATTGGGGCAGGGGGGGGAGTGGATATTTAATAAATGGAAAACTGGACAAGGGATTCCTGTGAGTAGATGTAATCTAATATGGTAAACATGGACTAAAACAGATGAGCTAAATGGGACGTAAGTTTCTGGATTTTGTTTTTTTAATACATGTTTTCATTTGTGATTTTGAAGATGACAGTTACAGATTCATTTTATCTTCTGGAATCTTGTAGTTTAGTTTTAACAGTGGCAAAAATATCTAGAGGTGAAAGGATCCCATTATTATGAAAAACTTGTATGCAATTTAAATCTCATTTCTAAATTACAGGGAGGTAGAAGAGAGCGCTGTATTTTAATGTCAAAAACTGTTGTACTACTTTTGGTTGCCAGCTCCCTTTAGGATTGAATTTCACTAATGGGATATACATCTATATATGGAGACAAAAGTGAGGCAGGAGTTACAGAATATTTCAGTAGCACTTCAGTTACAGAATTTTTCCAAGTCTTTTTCAGGCTTTACAGTTTCATGTGTATACATCCTGTATCTGTCTGCCTTGTTGGTTTTTCTGTGTTCTGAAAACAGACACTCACTTAATTCATCCATCTGAAAAGAGAGGGATGAGTCTTTCATGGGAAACAGATTACCATGATCACAGACCTATAGAATATGGAAAAATTAGATACATGCTGCATCTATTTTATATAAACAGCTGTGTTGCATGGACATTATTAATAATAGTGTTTGGATGGGGTGCCATGAATTTTAATGATTCATCACAGTGTAAAAGCTTTCTCTCCTTTCTCTGAGAAATCAAACTAATACCAAAGAGAGCAGTTCAGGGAAGGGACAGCTTGGGAAGTTTTGGTAATGTGAGGAGATTTCCTACGAATTTGGATTTAAGTTTATACCTAAAATAGGAGAAAGCCACTGCTTGTCACGTGATAAGATGCTGTCCTGGGAGCAGTATGGTATGAGAGACAGAGCTGATTTGAGAAAACACTGTATTCACACCAGGAGGGGGAATGGTCAAAGGGGCAAGGTACTTCTTGTGCTCTTGGATATGGAGGCGAAGAAAGTTGGCTGAGCTGCTTAAGATGATGGTGTATCCTGGCATGTGATCTGTAAAGCCGCTGTGATTTTGGGGAGCAGCCAAGCTAAGTAAAAGAAATCAGTTTCAGTGGAAAGTACACACTCTCTGAACTACAGTGCATAGCTTTTGAGCTAAGGTGTTTTGACTCCATTCTAATTGCATTATTCCCTACAATTTCAAGAACAATTTTGTGATGAGCCGGGAGTGCCTTGGGCAGCTGTCGTTACTTTGGTGGCCTCTTGCTTGCAAGAGAGGGTTTGTTGAGCAGTTTTTGATTGCTCTGTGTCCTGCTTTCTCCCCAGGCAATGGGCAGCCAGGCAGAGGAAGAGTGAGGCTTGTTTGTCTTCTGGTTATGTTCGTGAGTGCATGAAACATATTCTCCTTTTCCCTGTATAGCCGACTAGAGGGGAAAAGGACAACAGAGCTGATTCTGGTCCAGTGCAAGCAGAGTCAGTATTTAAATGATATCAAATGGTAATTGCCATAGATAAAGAAATCAAAATAGTTCATACCCTCAAAAGCTTATATATCAGACAGCTCTCATCAAAATACCTGTGTATCTGCTGAGTATGTACTATGTACTCTGTTGACAAACATGCAGCATGAAACAAGGTGAAAAAAGGCCATTTATGTATACACACACTCAATTGCAGCCATTGTCTCTTTGCATTGAAGTGTCTAAAATCCCTTTTAAACTGAACCAATTAAAAAAAACTTGGAAAAAAGTAGGTTTTCTACTGTGTCAGACCCAGCTACCCAAAGTTATTTGCCTTTTTCCCCATGATGATTCATTCCTGTGTGTAATGAGAAGCTGTTCCATTAACAGCTGTTAGCCCAGTTATCATACTGGGGGACTCAGGGTTTAAGATTAGGTTAAAAGTTATTGAGGCTTCTCAAATAATACAATACAAATTCCTGGGCTTTCGAGGGACTGTGGTATTAGTGAATCGGAAAACACTGGAAAAAGAAATATGTCAAAAAAACCCAGAATGTTTAAAAGAAAACAGGAAGTAGGTAGAATCTACCTATAGCCCCAGCTGTCATAAGGAGTTAACATTTGGGGAACATGTACTGAGGCGCTGTCACTGCCTCTGAGGTAAAATATGGCCATTACTTGACAGTGCAGAGAGAGGCTTCACAACAGCTCAGGACAATAATAACATCTGCAGTTAATAACACTCCTCCCTGCAGTGGGCGTGCCAAGAAATCTGTCACGGTGGGGAGGACAAGAGGACTGTGTCCCCCAGCGCTGGGCAGAAGCCATGATTTAACGCCGGGCGCCGAGGAAGCGCCGGTGGTGCTTGGTCCTGGTGGGTGGCAGGGTGTGTTTCCCAGGCCTGTAATTAGGTTACAGTCCCTGCCTGGGCTGGCTTTTGCTGGCCTGTGTTGTGGCATCCACGTGCGGGACATTCAGAAGGAGTTTGAGGTGTCTGTGTGGTACACTGTGCCTCTGACCTCGGTGGCGGTCTGTGCCGTCTGCAGGGTTAAGTACAGAAATGTGGCAGAGGGAAGGGAGCGGGAAGAGCACCAAGTGTGCAGTTTCTCTGTTTTGAAGGCTGACGAAATGAGATAGTCACAGGAAGAGCAGCCCATGGATAAAGCAGGTGGTGTCATGAGTGCTTTTGCTGATCTGTCTTGGTTCAGATCCTGGGAATTTTATTTACCAACAGGATTTAGACAGTGAGTAACTTCTCAAGTAGGGTCACTTCTGTGAAAGGGACCTTGCGCTTCACTTTTTACCTTGGTTCTGTGCTCATTGTGTTGCTTTGACTGCAGCAGTGTTACTTAAAGCCACTAGAAGTAACAATAATAAAAGAGTAACCATTGACTTTTCAGCTACACCTTACAAGAACTAGAAGGCCTGTAAAGCAGATAGGTTTCTGCATCTAAAGCCCTTCATGGTGTTACCTTCTGACAACTAATAAGCCATGGCTGGAGACGGGCCATCAGAATCTGGGACTGACAGACATCAGTGATGTCCACATGTCATTGTGGTGTCAGCCATTCCTGTCGTGACTGAGCCAAACAGAGCACATCTGCTGAGTTTGATAAAGAAAGATATCCTGTGCTTATAGTCAGAGTTCCATGTTTCAAGCTCACTGTTGCCGGGGCTCATGTGAGATCCAGCAATGATCACAGAAAGTCCTCGAACAGGCTGTCTTCATGCACTGTCATTTCTGGCTTTGCGGTTAATCATTAAAAAAAGGCATTGATGCTGAATGAAGTTGATAAGCTAAGAAGTAAAGCTATGGATAAGATTTTTATCTCTGCATATTTTTTGTTAACATGAATTAAATACAAGAATTGCTTAACAGATGTATAAACTGTAATTGTGCCAATGGGGTTTAGGCTGTAGGTTGAGGAATTTGTCATTCAGATTTCTAAGTCCATAGCTTCACCTCAGGCAACCAGTGGAAAGCCACGTCTTAACTAAAAAGGTCAAGAGTTACTTTTCAAAGGGAGGTAAGAAAATTAGAAGACAGAGCACATGCCTGTTGGGCATTTTCATAATTTTTGGCTTTTGGGGGATTTTGATTGAAATGGAATGTCTCACACGGCATAAGTAAATAGGCTGAGGGGTTTTTTTGATTTGGGATTTGCCCTGAAACTTGGGTGTTTTGTCAGGGATTCTCATGTCTCCCTAACATGTGATAGCAATCATGTCATAGAAAGGAATGAAGTGTGAATGTGTCAGGTGTAATTTTAAGTGTTCTCAGCTGTTGAAAGCTTATTTCCCATCATGGCTTCAGTAACGCTGAGTTCTGAGGGAAAACGTTCCCTTCCTACAGCGGGGGGTATAATTGTAAAGTTTCAGGAGCGCAGCAAAGTTTGTCCCTGTTTTGGACCCTGGATACTTCTTTTTTAAGAGGAGGAGTAGTGGCTCTTTAGTTTACACAGAGGTAGCCTGAGCTGTGAGTTTTTAACATGGTCTTCACTCTTGTTCACTTCTGATTTCATAAAACTTTAATAGCTGTGACATCATTAACATGTGGACAGGTTTTCTTCAGCCAAATGTTACTCAAAAGTTATTGGGGGGGGGGGATAGAGGCAGATGGAGCATGATTTCCTTAGGAATTGATGGAAAAGGCACTTGTATTCACATCTTTAACACGTTTGTTCTTTACAGTTCACTGCGCGAAGAGCAAGAATACTTGTACTAGGAAAAGGCGGCTGGTCGATGCTGTCCTTGTCCAAATCTCACACCTGAGCGAAGATCCTGGGAGGATGTTCAGCCCCTCCCCGGGGTGAGTGTCCGCGGCCCTTCCCGCCCCTGAGGCACGGCCGGGACCGCTCGCCGGGAGGGGCCGTCCTGCAGGTGCCGCCCACGGGGGATGCCGCCGGGGGCCTCGCGCTGATGGGCGCGGGCCCGAGCCAATCGGTGAGCAGCGGGCGGGGTGGAGCGCGGCTCGATGTAACCAATGGGACCCCGAGATGCTGAGGCGGGGGTGGGACTTGCCGCTGGCGGGAACGTCCTGGACCGGAACACCTGCAGCGGGCGAGTCGCTGCCGCGCGCCGTCCCCCTCTGGGGGGCGTAACGGCCGGCGCGCGACGCCGCCCTCAGGGGAGCGGGACCGCCCGGAAGGGAGCGGGGGCGACGACGCCCTCCGCCGGCAGCAGGTCGGGACATGGGACATGGGACATGGCTGCGGCGGGGCCCAGGCAGCTGTTGGGCCCGAGGGACCTGGCATACTCCCCGCGGGCTTTCCCGGGGACGCGTGTTTGTGAGAAGGCTGCCTCATCGAGAACTGAGGGTGCGGGAGGGTCTCTGTAAAAGTTTGCTAGAGGGCTGGTATCGTGACTTAAGGGAAAAAACATTCCTGGGATTATTTACTGCCAACTCAGTCATACACGTGCCTTGTAAAAAGTCAGATTCGGAAATAGGCACAAGTTTTGTATTTCAAGTTGAGATCAGCTCTGTGGAAACTCATTTTTGCAGGCAGCTTTATTAGTGCTGGGTATCGTGTGGCTGTTTGTTTCATTATTGTATGAGTTTAAAATCTGATACTTTAAAACTTCTGGAATAAATAATAACGGTTTCCATCTCTTGGTACTGCAAATATAGTATCTGCCACTGTTGGGAGTGGGAATACTGCCAGTGGATGTCTAGTTCTATGAGAGAACTTCGGTTTAATAATCAGCTTTTCTTCTCTGTTTGTTTTAATAATCAGCATTTTTTTGTTCGCTTTATGTAGGAGGCCAGTTCTTTGTGTATATGGCTTCATCATCCTCTACTGTGTTGAAAAAAATGCTATAAAATAAGCATAGAAGCATAAATTATTTTTATTTTACTGTGAAAACATAATTGAAACATCTTTGGTTATCATTTACTGTTAAGAACTGGAATTTTAAAATACTGTGGGTTTTTTTTTTCCTTTATATCATCCTTTACTGGACTTTGATCCCATTTGTTTTTGGGAAATTAAGATAACTGTCAAAATGACACTTGTATTCCAGCCCAGCTTTTTGGAAATAGCAGCAAACCACAATATAACTCATGGCCATGGTGCTAGAGGGGGTAGTTTAAGTGTTTGGTGTTAACCAAGTGCCCAGTGGTTTATTACAGCTATGTAATACACGCTTATAAATACCTCAGGAATGTGAAATAATAAGCCAGGCAGCTGTCCATTCAGGCTAGGAACGGAAGGATTGGTGTTAGGTGGGTATAAAAGGAGTGATAATAAAATATAACCAGGACTTAGCAAACAGAGGGGGTGGGAGAACAAAAACCACCCAGGATGTAGCAAGCATGGAAAAAAAAAACAAAAAACAAAAAACACCACAACAAAAGCTTCCTCGGAGCCTGTTCTGTGTTCAGCCCCTGCCATACACTGCCTGGGCAGGTGCTGAGACCTAATGATTTCAGTGCTGTGCTGCATACTGCCCCACCAAATCCCATGTGGAAGTTGTCTTACATCAACCTAGCTGCAAAGTTGGGTTCTAGCATTATATTGCAGATTGAGTTGCTGCCGGGGAGAGAATGTCCTCATCCGAAGGGTCATTTACTAGAAACTTTATGGATGCAAGAGCAGGGGAGGGGGGAGCTTGCTTTTTTGCAGGCATATACCTGAAAAGTTTGTCAGTATTTGGAAAGCTGCTCTTCACTAGTGATTAATGAACTATTATTAGTATTTGAATCTCTGAAATAATTTTGTGTCTTGAATAATTTAAGATAGTGAGATTTTTCTAGTAGGATCGCACAGTGTATATTTTAAGTATGTGGTGCGTGCTTATTTATATTCTGTTTTGTGCCAGATATGACTTAAGACAGGACGCTGAGTAATTCTTTGAGGACAGTAACATGAGGTCTTGTTGCCCACTTGTCCGAAGGAAGATGACTTTCCAGGATCATAGCTAAAAAACTAAATGTGGGCTGAGAATGACAAACCCTTTTCTGACTACCTTTTTACATTAATGAGTTTTTGGACCACTGTGACGCTTTTCTGTTGCATGAAACTGCGGCTGGAAAATCTCTTAAAGTTACAAAACCTTTATTTGAGCTTTACTGAAAAATGCAGATTTTTGCTCCCAATGAATTGGTTTTCTTGGGCAGAAGGAGACATTGGAGATATTTTAATATAGATAGCCTTGGGACTTCCTTTGGGATTCAAGATTTTCCTCTATTTTGTTTGTTGTTCCAAAATTGTCACTGTAAAACCTGATGAAAAAAGCAGAGGCTTGTTTGCAGTGTTTAGTGTCTGGAGAATAATAGCATTTTTTGTTCTGCAAATGCAATCCCAAATGAATCCGGAATGTGTTGTATCACTGTTGTTTTATATACACAAATGAGTTTACATTTTGGGTTTGTTTACATTTTTGTTTTGGTTTTTTTTCACATTTTTACATTCTGTTTTGTGTGTGTTTTACAATGCTGTTATTTCTGATATGAAATACTACACTGTGTTCATTGCAGGAGCTAAATCCAAATCTTCAATCTCAGCAAGATACCTGTGAATCAGAAATTTTCACTGCTGTGTCATGGGATTGAACAGTGCATCAAGTACCAGTTCAAGACAGGTACTATTTTGATGTCTGTCTGCACTCCTGTTTAAGATACTGTTATCTGCTGGAGTGTGGGGAATGTCAGTTGTACATTCCTGTTTCAGTTCCCATGGAAATTATGGAGCTTTGCGATGGGACCCTCTGTGGGGGGGTGGACCTTTGAGATAGATTGCCCTGGCTTTTCAATTCTCAAAAAAATTGGAGCAACTTAAAAAGGAGGCAATCAAAGTTAAGACAAAACAACTAAAGACATCATAAATCCCACGTGTAGGATTGGTGTTAGGTGTGAGCTTCGTGTGGTGTAGGTGTCAGCTTCATGTTAGGGTGGCTCAGACTTTGGTTTTCAGGCTTGGTTTCACGGCTGTCTGGGTTTCACACCCTCTAGCCCGTAGGATGCGTGTCTCTGCCACTCACGTGCTGTGGTGCTCCCTGTCTGCTCCTCTCCACGGAGTCTGTCCTCTTCAGAACACCCTCGCCTAGATTGAGTGGTGGAATTACAGATGTAGGTAATTGTAAAAGACCTTTGTTCTTATATTTTCTGGTCAGCTTCTTTATAGTGTATTTTGTATGACAGTCCACACCAGTTTTAAGTCTTGTACTGAGGCGTTTTCTAGTGGTTTGTCCAATTTTCATCTTTCCTTTAAATTGAGTTTACTATGGTAGAGCAGAGATGACTGTTAAAAGTCATGTTCTGTTTTCTCTCCCTTTGAAGTATGAAGGAGTATAAAATATCACTGGCCTGTTTGGTTTATTTACACCAGGTTCTTAATTATTTACTGCTTCTTACAGGTATGTGTGAAACTTGTCTGCCTTCTGATCTTAAACTACAAAACCTACTATGTTAAAGCTCCTCATCATTTAAAATACCCTCTGCTTCTTTTCATAGGCATTTCTCATTTGTTCCTAATAAGTGCTATCAAAATCTTTTTCTTGTCTCTAGTTCATAAAATGCAAACCAGATAGCTTTGCATGACTTTGGCAGCTAAGGGATCTCATTTCACTGTTGAAACAAAGTTTTACCTTTTAAATTCCTCCATTCAAGTTGATACTACAAACCTCTACTGAAAACAGGATGAAAAATTCTGTGTCATGGCAGGTCAGAGAGTGCAATCAGCTTTTCAAAACCATTAATACAGACTGTGTGTTTTGACAGTTGTTCCACTGCACTTTTTTCCTCTGTCTTCCTCCACTTGCTTTCCTTTCCTGAGCAGATTCATAAGAAGCCTTGACAGAGACTACACTTTTATGCTTTGCTTGTATGGATGGAAATTCTTGACCAATTATCAAGCTTTTACAAATCCTTTTTATTACCTTTTCTTGAAAGAATTGAGACATCCTATGTGGTCTAGCTGCTGTGCTCTCTCCTTTACCAAAAGCTATGGGCTAATTTCAGCCAAACTTGAAAAAGCGCAGCCTTCAGGCTGGTTTATTTTTTTAAAAAAAAAAAAAAAAAGTGTATGGCTGGGTGAAGAAAACCCAGCTGAGTGCTTCCTGCTGCAGGGCAGTGGACAGAACTCACCTTCCATTATGGTCCAGCTGGTCGGGTGTGTTGGAGGAGAGCATGCGCAAGGAGAGAAAAGGCTTCCTTTGGATTAGTACTAACACAGTGCGGTGAGCTGAGCTCTTCTCAGATTTGCTGAAATAATTTTTAGCAAATTATCCTTCCTCTCCTGTGCAAGAGTCAGGCATCTTGGTAGTAAGAAAGTTGGCATAACTCCTCCCTTTAGACAAAAAAAAAAAAAAAAAGCATGCATTAATTTGTGACCAGGCTTCGGTGAAGTGAGTATAGGAAGAGTACAAAGAATAAAAGGTTACAGATGCACAGGGGAGGACTTATAATTTCTTCAACAAATGAAAAATCATTCCCAGCGTAGATATTTTAGGTAAGCGTATTCATACATTATGCTAAAGGATGAGGAACGCCAAGCAAATTTTTAAAGAAAATTTTTTCTGCTAGACATGAGATAATTGTTTCATACTTCTGCATATCTACTTATCATAAATCAGATTCTAATCTTGGATATCCTTCCAGCAGAGAGGCGTTGCTCACCTGAATTGCAGGTGACTTCATGGGATGACCCAGGCCCTTCCTGTCCATCACAACCTGGGGGCTGTAAACTGTGCAACACTTGCCTACAAAATTTGCGTTACAGCAGGGTACCAACTCACTTGCCTTGATGTTACCATGACTGTTGCTGGTAGCCTCCTGAAGGCTGGACAGGTAGAACTGAGTTCTAAGGTGAGAATTTTTTTTTTTTCCTTAAAGCAACTTTACACTAAAAGGTGGAGGGACTTGGCTGCGACAGAGATGCTGTTGCTCAAAAACGTGTATACCAGTATAAGTAAAATAATGTGCACTTGTGAGTGCTCATTCTGAGAAAACCAGCTCTGCTCTGGTGTCCAGTTTACTTTCTCAGCACAGTCAGGGGTTTCTGGGGAAACAAAAAAAATCAGCTACTTTCTAGAAAAGAATAGTTCTAATTCTGCACATACTCTAGTTTTCATTCTTTGTTTATACTCTCAGAATATTTTATACATATTAGATCTTGGTATCTGACATGTTAAGACATATTAAGAGTCCTCCTAAACAGGAGTTTTTCCACACAAAATCTCTTTCCAAAGGCAGTTTCTCCTCTACAAGGGAACCAATACCCCCACTACTGTTCTGTATGGCAGGCAGTGGCACTTGTACCAGCACAGCAGATTAAAAATGTAAGAACTTGTAGAAACGGTAAGAAAGTAATTGCCAGTGGGCCGGAGGCAATACAAGATGAATGCTGAAAGTGACTTTTTTCCTTAGGGTGAAACTAGGTAACCACTGGTACAAGAACTTCAAGGGGTTTATTGGCAGCGGTTTGTTATACCGCTGAGGCTTCTGGCAGGGTCCAACGCAACCCAGTCAGTATGGGGCGGTGCTGGGGGGTTTGGAGGCCGTGAGGCGCAGTCACCCCTCAGCCCTCGTGTTGCCGGGCCTGGCGGCTCCGCAGCAGTAGTCCAGCAGTTCCCAGCTGCAGAAGGTGGGTCACTGCTGGCGGTGCAGGCAAACGTGCTGCTGGACACACTGCGTACAGTGCGACCGTGTTTCCTTACAAGAGCTTTAGCTTAACTTCATTACCAAATTCAACTGTTTGGTAATTTCTCCTAATAGTAATTACAGCGTTTAAGCATGTTAAGTAAGTGGTATGGTTTGCTGCCTTTGGGTTTTAGGTGCAGGGAAAAAAAAATTTCACACAATTACTGAAGGTACAGCAGTATAGACAGTATCATTGAAGCTGCTTTTAAGAGGTTATAAAGTAAACCTGTAGAATGGCTTGATAGGCCTGTTTCTGTGACTGCTGAAGAAAGATTTTAAGTAATCATCCATGCCTCTGTATCAGCTGTTTTAGATGTGTATCAGATGTTTGATAGATAAAAATTCAACTTCTTTTGCTTTTGTTTGAGACTCATGTACTGGAATAATCCAATATGAAGAGCCTTCCTGAGCAGAACAGATTCTGGCAGTCAGCCAACTGTCGCCAAAAGTTGGTTCTGGAGAGCTAAAAATCTCATGACACTGCAGCATGTTCAGGAGCAAGGCAGAAGTGAACTGCAGGCACTTCAAACATAAGACTTTAAAATAGTCTATAAATAGAGTTTTTATGTATTGTGGCATTGTCTTTGTGTGAAACCTGGCCTGTAGCCTTTCACTTTCCCCTTCAGTTGCACCCTGACTGTTTTGGACTCTGCCTTGCAAAAAGCCAAGGTAAAAAAGCTGAAAGAATAACAACATCATTTGATTCTGAGTGTTTTTAGGCAGACTGTGATTCAACTGTATTTGACCATAGAGTTGTTTGTGTGGTCACTCTAGGTCAGTTCAGGTACATCTGAAAGCTGTTCTAGGCTTCTGCCATTTAAATATGAATGGAGGTGGGAGTCTTTCTTCCAATTTCACATGCAGTACTGTGATTACATGTGAGAGGAAAAAAAAAAAGTTTCTTTTTCTTTAGACTTCCGGCTGCACTGGAAACCAACAGCAGTTTCAAGTTTCGTGTGCCATTTTTTTGATCAGAATTTGATTACTGACCATGTGGCTTCCTTAAAGTGATAACTGAGCACCTCTCAAGAGTTGAACCATGGTGTATATTTGGTTACATTATCAAGAATTGTTTTAGGATTTACCCAAGGAAAAGTTTGGACAACTTCCACCTGTAAACTCCCTGTAAAGAAGAGAGTTTACTGCAGGCATAAGTGTGCTCTGTTTTCATCACTATAGAACACACCCAAGTACAAATGCTGAGCACTTATTCTTATGGAGGAAGGAGACGTTTCATTCATTTATAGGAAGAGCTTTACCTTCTCAGGAACTTTTCTTCTTCGAGATAATGTGCTACTTGTGTAGTGAACTGAATACTTGGCCTTTTAACTTAAGCACTTCTTGTGGGTTTTTTGACATTTCTCTACAGCATTTGTGATAATGAAAAACAGTATGTCAGGAGACTTGTGTGTACACTGGGGTGTGTAAAATGCAGGGTGTTTTCCGCTTCTGCAACATTTTCAGAAATCAAGATATGTTTTTGCTTCCCCCCCCCTCCATCACCCGTGGAAAACCTTAAACATGAAGCTGAGAGCGCCCAAGCTGAAGTAACTATTTCAGGTGAGCTGCGTTTCAGGCAGAGGCAGGTAAGGAAGCAGCAAGTGCTGTGCCTCACACAGTGTTCCCTCTAGAACACTGCTCAGCAGAAGCAGGGAGGTGCCTGGAACGTTACGGCTGGACCAGCACAGGACTAAAGCCTCTTTAGGAGCCAATTTTAATCTTGTACTTGCAAAAGAGGCAACTGCTGGCACTGTGCCTCAGCCCCTCCCCACACAGGACTGCCAGCAGCAAGTAACCCAGGGAAAAACTCCCTCCTGGAAATGCAGCAGCCTGGACCCAGGAGAGCTCTGGGAGTGTTACACACTGCTCCAGCACTTGGCCAGCAGGGCAGACTGACGCCCCCTGCCCTGCAGCACGGTGTCCCTCAGGCAGCCAGGGCACAGCAGCCCCCGGCCCCAACATTCCCAGACTGCACATGAACTACAGAGAAGGTCAGTGTTAAATGCAGACATGCTGAGGAATGGATGTATGTACAATTTATTTAAAATACTTTTTAACATACATATAAAAACCCTTCACTATTTATACAGTCTAAGTTCTAGCAACATATACAAATACTGAGCAACTACAAATACATGCTGAGGTAAGAACATACATTCTGGGAGAATACTCAAGCCAAACAAGATTGAAATACATTTTATATCCATATGTCTTCACATGTAAGAGAGACCCATTAGATATACCTCTGCTTTTACTGTACACAGAGGAATTCTAATCTCAAGTGTGTTCTCATGCAACTTAGATTTGGGAATCAACTTTTAAGTTTGCAGCATACATTCTAAACCCAACCATTACATACTCACTTTTTTTTTTCATAGCCCTAGCAGATAACATGTTCAAAATTAAAAGCAGGGAGCAAAGCTTGGGGCCAGTTTCTTTCAGAAAAGGGACTTAAATGTCTTAGAAACATTCTTAAAACCTGTTTTATTCTTACACCAATCTTAGCCTACAGTATATCCACAGTTCTACCAGACCTGGCCTACACTAAAAATTATATCTAAATGTGTTAATTTTACTGACTTGAACATCTCTATTTATTTTTATGGATAAATTTTTTTAAGTGTAAGCTGGTACAATTTGAGAATGCAGAGGTTTCTTAACTCCACTGGAGTAAGTAGGTCACACCTTGGTGCAAACAAATAACCTCCCACCCCTTTCAAATAAAACCAGCTCACATAATTTCAAAGTCATAGCTGCTGCTGACAGGTAAGAACACTTTTACCTGTTTAAGCAAAACTACAAAGATTTCAGACTAGCTTTATCAAGCAGTTGCAGTAACATTAGAAGTACAACTGAATAGGCAGAAATTTAATTTTTCATGAATGAGTCTTATATGCCACCCTTACTTATAATATTCACATTTAGGCTTAGACAATTTGGGAAAAAAATTCTCAACAAATGAGAATGAATGATCAGAAAATTATAGAATTGGGCTTTAAGGTAACACAGAGTATGCAAAAACATATTCTAAATGTTCAACAGGCCACCAGTAATTTTGGATTATGGAGTGTGTAATTTGTGCAAACAGATTTTCACGTTACAAGTTCTGGACCCTGTATTGGTAATGCAGGTGGCCCTCTTGAACCATGTTTTAGTTTCTCCACCTAGTTTAAGGACCCTGGGCAAGAAACAAGGTTAACTTGAATATAGCACAGAAACAAACAGTAACCACTGAACTCCAAAGAACTGGGCTGATGTTTAGATAGGGGGGTTTCACATGTATAAATTAATTCAGCATCCTCCCAACAGTGCTGTTATAATAAAAATATTTTTATTGTGTTTTTGTTCTACTACTTAGGTTAAAAAGCTGTGCTTTATTTCTAGTGAGATAAAAAATGGCAAATATGACATCCCAATTGTTTTCATTCTGTGACTACCTAGCTAAAACTAGTCTACATTATCCCAAAGAGAAGACTGACTACAGTGTTTTCATAGCAGAGAACATTGCAACATTCAAAGGACACAAATTCCATTAAACACTTCTGACATGGACGCTCTTTGGAGCAGTAATGGTCCTTTTGCAAAGATGTTTTGGAATCTTTTATACTGTTAAGACTGATCCTAAGAACAGCCCTAAGGCTAAAGTTTTGTGCTAAAAACGTACCGTATGTGCTAAATGCACGTGTAACACAAACTGTGCACCACTGGAGTGTTGGTGTGCTTCCTTAAGCTCTCACAGAAGTATACACATACCTTTCTTTGTGTAAGCTCACATCTTAACACACAACAATAGAGATCAGGGAGCAGGGGGACAGGCAGAGCCTTTCTGATCTCAGCCACCTCAAACACCTGGATGCTTCTTGCAGATGGACCATCAGGGCAGTCTGGATTTGAGAGCAGCCTCCACTTAGCAGGGAAAAATAGAAAAGCCACTGCCCTGCAGTTTGCTCCTGTGACTTAGTCTGTGCCTCCTGGATCCCACAGAAGGAGCAAGGCTGAGTGGCTTAACAAGATGAGGCAGAAAACAGATAGTACAGTGAGCAGGTTCCAGCTTTGGAGGCTAACAGAAAGCGCGGGAACCTTCTGAGGAATACACAGCTGACGATTCCTAATCCTGCAAACAAAAACTGAAGTAACGGGATTTAGAATCAAAACTATTTCATGACATGAAGTTAATGGAACTTTTGCCACCAGTCCTGACAGCAGTTTTTACAGTCCAAAGTTGTATAGGCATTTTATAGGGTAATGTGAATTCCAGAAGCTATAGTGCTGACATACAGATCTTGGAAAGTTAGGAGGCTTTAGGTTTTGTTTGGGTTTTTTCCCCAAAAAATAGTACCGTTAGCAAGAAATTACTGGTTTTCATACTTTAAGCTGTTTCTCCCGATTTCTCATTCACATCTATGAGTTACTGAAGCTAATCTCAAAGAGTTCTTCTCTCATGTCTGACAGACAATTGTACAGTAGTAATTAGAAAGGCCACGGTTTTGCAGGAGACAAGCTGTTACAGATACACACAGCTTGAGGAAAGGCAGTATTACTGGCTCTCCAGGACCCCGTCTTTTGGTTCAACACTGTATCACTGAAGACTAACAATACCAAAACTACACAATTAAGAAATGAAACTGTTAGCTTTATGGAACCGGCTTTCACAAATGGGCCGTCACTCTACCTTACTCGCGAGCTAACTGGGCTCGTCCTTGCTGCCTGCGGCGGGGGCCAGGCTCTGTGGTACCTGGTACACCAGCTCGGCGGCGGCCCCCAGCCCCGCCTGCCCCTTGGGCGTGTCGTACAGCACCTGAGCGGGCGCTGCACTCTCTGTCAGAGACGAGAGTTTGTTGTGAGTTCCAGCCAGCGGCAGGGCTTGGGCCCCTGCAGCTTTGAAGGTGGAGATGGCTGGAACACCCAGCGGCGTGCTGGGGTGGCTGGACATGTCCACGATGATGGGCGTGGCATACTCTGGTCCCATTATAGGCAGTGGCTCAGCATAGGCATGGTAAACTTCTGGGAGGGGCGAACTGTAAGGGTCGAGATTGGCGTAACTTGCTTCTTTGCCTTCCTCGGGTTTGAAAGTTGATCTCTGATGAAGCGTGCTGACAATTCCCCCCACCAGTGGCTGAGCATACTCTATGTTGCAAGCCCCAGCAAAACAAGAACAAAAACCACACTTAATGGATTATTTTTTTTTCTTTTACAGTGGCATCACATTAAATACAACCTGTCAATAGTGTGACACAAATCATTATGTCAGGTTTACACTGCTTCCCTTGTGAGCTGCCATCCCCATGCTGTAATCTGCCTCAAAACAAAGTTTTTTGAAGTGTTCTTCCCTGCAAAACTAGATTTAAATGAAATTATTCTGCCTGGCTTTGGATAAAAAGTGGTCCTTGGGGTTGTCCTCTGAGGGGGGGAGCCTGCATGCGGTCAGCTGGGATACAATTGGAGATGCCAAAGCCAGAGGTGGGGAACCTGGCCAGCTGGGGGAGCGAGGGGATTCTAACAGCTGCACTCCAAGTACTCCTGCTGCCATTGGGGAGGGGGCGTCTGCCACTGACCCCTCCTCTGCTGACCCCAGGAACAATTCAGCCATATGGCCAGTGTAGGGAACCGGACTGGGACATGGAGAGAACGGGGTCAAATTATTTCCCATGCATGAAAACATAACCATGGGGTTTAAGAACAAGTACAAGGAAAGAAACGTTCCATTACTACATTAACTTCGGAAAGTGCCGATCCCCAGCGCATCAAGTCAATGAGCACAGCTCTGGTACACAGAACAGAGCTGGAACAGCCTGCGGTTTAGGAAATGCACTTCCCAACAGAACTGTTCACTTCTCTGGTTCCCCAAAACACAGGCAATAATTCGATGTAGCCAAATTCCTGACTTTTTTGGCATGTCATATATATATTAAATATAAATTTATGAACATATACATATATATATATTTTACATGGCCCACAGACCCGGTAAAATGTACCTGCAGATTCCGTCTGCAGCATTGTTGGGACTTCTCTTGGTCTCAGGTGACTAATTTCACTGCTGCTGTAGCGTACGGGAGTTTCTTCATGTTCTGCCGATTTGGTTGGGAGAAACTGCTTCATCCCTTTCCACCATCCTTCACATGGATTTTGAAAAACAGAACACCCAAGACTGCACATATGCTGCATTTTAAGCTACTAAAATATTTTTACACCACAACTTCTATTTCTCAGTAGCCGGTAAACAAGTCAACCATCAGTATTTGCATGGCCCTGAGGTTACAGGGTACTGTGACACTTTTCTGGCAGAGCAAGGATGTGGAGGTGATAGCATTGCTCTCACCCACTCAGCCTGGCTGCACAAGGACTGGGGTTCAGGGGAGCCCGCCCCTGCATGGCCAGCGGCCACACTGCTGCAGTGACTCAGCGCACTGAAACGACTCAGAATAAAACCATGTTGTTACCTGCACGATCCCAGTAAGGTAGATCATAGGTGCCTTCTGTTTTTTTCTTGCTGTGGAGAAAAAAAAAAAAAGAAGAAAAGCCTTTTAGCTACTCTGCTAATTAATGCTCAGCAACTATCACCTTGGCTATTACTGGCCCTCACTCATATTTACATTGTAAACACCAGTAACTTGGCTTGCCATCACCAGTCTGCTGTGACTAGAGAAACCAGTTCTCAGTAAAAGCACTTCTCATGACAATAGTTACAAAAAGCTGTTTTCACGCTCCTCAAGTGAGCATTTTCTCACAGACAATACAATTCTGAAAACAAGAAATCCTTCCGAAAGGACCGTGTAGTTCCCACACATGCAGCATTTCACTCCCACACACCAGGCTAACAGTCACTTAAAGCACTTTCGCAAATCCGTTCATTTACCGGTTTCTCCAATGCCAGGCACAAACTAAGATAAGAATCAGAGTCGTGAAGACCATCACCAGCACTGGAACCAGAACTGCTGCCAATGCCACATCTGAAAGCCATTAAATTAAGTGGTGTCAGACAGAAGAGCTTCTCATAAAGCACTTTTTAATGCGAAAATAACTTGGGTGAAGCAGATAGTTTTCACATACAGCGCCTACCACAGCAGCTCCCCCCACTAAGCTGCCCTTGCCCTTGCTTGGATGCTGCCATCTAGCTCCTCCACACGTCCACAGCTGGCATTTCTGCAAGGCCTTTCATCAAATCAACAGACTGGTTTCACAGAAGTAAGATTCTCCTGGTAGAACAGTGCATTTTATTTACCAACAAGGAAAATCAGAAGAGGCCAGGAATATGCAACCACTCAAGTCTGAGCCTCCTACAGGAAGTAAATAAAGAGCACAGCACCACATTAACTGGTAACAGTTAATCCCATCAGCCTGCACTGGGTCTGCCCCAGCCCCCACCCTCCAAAGGGCACTTCCCAGTGCCTATACCCACACCCAGCCCGCTCCCCTTTGTGACAATTTTATTTGTTAAGAAAATGATGATGCCAAGTGATGTTTTCCGAATTTCATGCCAGTGTGACTGTTCCATAAAAGCTTTGTCAAAAGGGTTTTATCCTAAGAAATTACCAAATTAAATAACAAAGTGGTTACATCTGATTAACTCTGAAGGGAAGTCCGAGCTACAACTTCTCCTTCTGACCAAATCTGTTCTGCAATTAAAAGCTGAACTCAGCTTGAGCAAGTTTTGAAAGACAGAACTTAATATACCCATGACTTGGAAGATTGGTTTTGTTTCTACAGGCCATATACAACTGTACTTCACACGTATATTTAATAACTGGGAAATATTAAAAAGGAAAGATTGACAATTTGCTATAGTCTGTTAAGCGTAGAGAAAACTGAAATTCAGAAAGCCAAAGTACTGCAAAGAGTTCCCAAACACTTCTGCTGCCTCCCTGAGATACCTTTGGTTACGCTGCGAGTCACGGTGGTGTTTTTTATTTCAGGCGTGAAAGTTGTTTTATCTGTCTGCAAGGATGTCTTCACGGAATGGATGACGTCATCACTGAAGTCATCACTTGTGTCGTCATTCTTGTTCTGAGGTGGCGGTGGCATGGTGATTTTAGGAGCACGGCCTTTAGAAGAAAAGAATTTATTAAAAATTTTTTGAAATGCTGGTTTTCCACATTTCCTTTTCAGAAGCTAGCTAGAACAGTTTGCTCTAAAGCTTCTGTTCATGTTTTATAATGAGGAAAAAAACGCCATGAATCACTAACATGGAAAGCAAGTGACTGGTGTCTTTTGATACACTTCTTTTCAAAATTACCTTGTTTACACCTAAACTAGGTATTTTCCAGGTTAAGTGTAGTAACTTCGGAAGAAATTCGGACGTTCTGTTACAGAAGGATTATGCAGCTAAGAAGTACTTTTTTCTCACTGAAAATACACCCCCAATGCAATGTTTGCCAAGTTCTGTCACTGCTTGTCTTGCACAGTTGAAGGGTTTTCGGTGGCCTTACCTATACTAAACTGACATCCTAGCAATTCCACTTTCATTGCAATTTTCTGGTGCCATTTTAAAGGGTTAATCCTAAAAAAGCGTGCAATAATAGGTGGAATGAAATTATTGCGAACTTCCTGGTACAACTCAGTGTTCCCCTGAAATATCTAGAAAGGAAAGAAAACAAAGAGACAAACATTATGTTATACAAATGCAATAGCAATTAAGTAACTACAACTGATTTCGATGTTTTATTTAGGAAAAATAAATCCTGACAATTCACCCCAGAACAGTGCTGCTGCCCACAAGCCTCTACTCGCTCAGCCCTATTAGACAGGTTTCTCAGTAACATGAAGGGGGGCTGTAGGTGTATGCACCCAGCTACTCCCTCCAGAACAAAGATGCCCTCTAACACTCCTGTGGCAAAGGCACCTCCCACGTTTACGGCACTGAGTAATTCTAACTCGTCCCTTTTTGGCATTTTGCGCCTGCTCTGCAGATCTACCTAGCAAGCAGCTGGGACAGTTCCGGAGCGGTGCCTTCACACCGCCCAACAGTTTTAAGTCTAGCCTGTCCTGCGGCTGGGTTTCGTTAGAGACAACACTGAGACACCCACCGAAGCGTGAGGCCAGGCTGTCCTCTAGTGGTTGCAAGAGACACGGACCCGCTCGGGTTCAGACTCGGCAGTGCAGACGGAGAGAGCCCTGCGGTCCCGGAAAAGGAGGGCGCGGGCTCTGCCTCACAGCGGAGCTGAAGCTGGTCCTGCACTGAGCAGATTTGTCTGGCTGGATGTGAAACCAGTGAGCTGCCAGACAAACTGTTTTTAAAGCACTGATACAGATACTGCAAATCGCGTTGGACATCACGCGGAACAGAATTACGGCACTTGCTTGAAAAATAAAGATTATAGCAAGTTTTCTGCTCGCTGACAGCCCTGGGTAAACAATAAGGCACCCTTGCAGCTCTTGAGGACGAGCCCTGTATTGTGTAACAGCCGATGTGTCTGCATGAAACGGAGCAGTCACAAGGCTTTAGAACACTCTGATTGATGCACATAGCAAGCGTTTCAACCTTGATACACGAGAGAGGAGATTTTTATATTGCACACCTGCATTTCTGTAACTAAATGACTAGAACACCTCTACAGGTTTTAAAGAAAACAATTATTCCAGGCAGCTATATCCATTCAAAACCCCCAAACAACCCCAGGGACCTTTAAGGGACTCCCACCAGGCTCCCCAGGGTACACAACCTGTCTCCACTCTCAAAGGACACTCAAGCCCCACTACTATTACTTAGGAATAAAAATGCTGGTCTTGTCCTTACACAGGCATTGGGTGCCTTCATGTTTGAAAGCGCTGACTGATCAAACAGACACCTAAGTCAGTTTATTTAGGCACAGAAAAATCAATCTCTTGATAATTCCAATGCCGTAGTTCATGTTTGAGTATGCTGTGTTTTCCACATCTTAAATTAATAACCAGCTCCACAACTTCATTTCATGAACTCGCAAGAAAAACAATAGGCGCAAATTAAAAGGCAACAGCTGCAAAGGTTTTCTAAGAAAGTAATCAAACTAAACATGAAGCCTCAATCTAGGCAGCTTGCTAGCTGAGATTTTATCATACGGCCAGAAGATGGCACTCGAAAACTAGCAAAAGATGCTGGATTTTTTTTTTTCCCCTGCCTTGAACGTTTCATACTAACAATATTAGTTCATGCATAGGTTCAAGAAGGTGGCCCAGCCCCCACAGTAAAGTCTTCCCCTTTCAGCAAAGCCCCCTGCTGTGATTATGTTCAGTGTTCAACAACCTCTAAATTTAATAAACAAGATACTTCAACCTTTCACTTCATCAATAGGATGCTACATCCTACCTTGAAACATTCTTAGCCCACAGTAAACAGAAGAAAATCAAGTACAGCTGAAGAATTACCATTCTTAAGAACATCTCTGAGAAGTTACTAGGTTACTGGTTACTATTACATATATGTAATACCACAGGCCTATAGACGTAAGGTAAATTACATCCAAGAATTTTAAGGGAAAAAAAAAAAAAAAAAGAAAATCTGATCTGAACCACTGGGAAGATCACATAAGACATTATTTTTCTCATTTTTACTATCTATTAAACACTGCAAAACTGTAACCGCAGGGAAAATAAGATTATCTTGCCACTAACATTAGGTTATTTTCCTATGTGGCAAAGCATTTGCAATCTGAACATACTGTTTCATTTTTTAAGAAAACTCCCCTCTGCCAGGGCTGTTCTATTATACAAGAAAGAAACTTACCAGTATTTTGTCAAAAACTAAGACTGACAGAAACATTATAAAACATGGAAATGTATACAACCCCTAACATTTGTTCTGTAAGCACAAGAGGGTAAGAACAAAACCCTTCATTTTGAAACATACAACCTATTTTTAAAGAAATCTGATTATTCTTGAAGGACACAGTACCACAAAAACTATCCCTGGCAACAGGAGTTTCTCATATAGAATATTCACATCTCCAAACAGTAATAAAAATATTCCCTGAATTTCAGAACTGTTCAATTCCTTACATATTATTTTCCTATTTTCTTCTGCACAGGTGCTGTTTATGATTCAAAATGACACTGGAAACGGGAGTTATTTAATGCTTCCTCACCATACCAAGATTAGTCGTATTTACAATTGTGAAATCTCCGTAGAACATACCTAGAAAGTCTGTGGTATTTTTACCTTATCTTTATCCACGCCAGCTTCTCTGTACACTGTCCATTTCTGTGCATCGTTACTGTATAAAATTCTGTAGGCTGACACATAATAGTAGTACTCTGCTAAGGTTGATCCAGTAGTTATAATACCTGTGAAAATGAAGGTGGACAGTTAGATAAAAAAACTGGCAGTTTGTAAAAATTATTAAAGATCAGCTTTTGAATCCAGAGTTACATAGTTGGAATCTCCACTGGTCCAGTTACATTTCAAAAAGTTTATCCAAGGTGCCAGAGTCTGAAACTTCTACAGTGACTGAAACTTTAAATAATCATTTTACTCACTTTTGTATTTTAATTCCCACAATACAACCTTGCTCAGCACTCTTCCTCCATTTCCTGCTGGAAGCGGCCTGTTCCTTAACTACAGCCCACTCCTGCCTCCAGCTGTCCAGACAGCACCACTCTTCCCTGCTTTGGCACCACTGGAAGAACTGGAGCTCCCAGAGCTGACACTCCCACGCCGCGCAGCGACGCACACGGGAAAGCTCTTTTGTACAAGCTTATTAGCACAGGAATTACAGCCTTCTTTAGCACAGGAATTAAGAGGAGTAACATAAAATCCAAACAGTTCCGGGGAGGCAATAACAAAAGCTGCCGGTAAACCCGAGCTGCCTAATGAGCGGGAGCCAGGCTGTCTAGAGCAGGGTGTGCAGAGAAGTTCAGAGAGCAGCAACTCCTGCCTCCAAGAGGCAAACCCAAACAGATCACAGCAGGATGGTTCACGATAGTCCCAACACCTGTGACAGGCAGCAGGGAAACCTAGACACCTAAGTCAGTACGTCTGTGTCCGAGAGGCACCAGTGGAGTGAGCTGCCTGCATATGGATTTCACCTCCGGGGACGGTCAGCAGGAAAAGGGAAGCACCAGGGATCCAACAAAACCACAGGGAACACTGCAACACATCCTGATAGAAGAGGTGTTTTCTACTGTGGAAGTCCACCTGTTCAACTCCAGGCTCCTCACTGTATTAGTGAGGATGGGGAACCAACTGTGTTGTGATGGTAATTAAGTGCCACTGGAGGAAAAGGATGTCAGTAACCACACTTTCTGAATGCTGCTTAAAAACCACATCAGATTCACTTACCTGTTATTTTCTTCTCTTTATTCAAGTCAATTTGCAACCACTGATGTTCATCACTGATAAAAGCAGCCCAGGGAGGCCCAACCCTTTTCAGCCTGGCATTTGCAGGTTTCCAAACGTTCACTTGTCCTGTCTGGTTAGACCACTCAAGAATGGATGATGCCGTGATCTGCGAGTCAGGGATTACCCCGGACTCCATCCCCAGTGTCCCATAGCAACCTGAGTCACAGAAAAGGTGAGGATTCAAAAGGAAAATTGAAGTTTACCTGCTTGAAGTTTAAGACTTGACATGCAAATTAAATTAAACTGCCATCTAAATTTATTCCATAACAACACTAGCAACAAAACACACTGTCTTCTGCTTTCTAGCAGTGATGCTGGAACCAAATCTGTGGTCACGAGTATCCCATGATGATGCCTGCCCAAGTGTAATGTGGGGATTCTATCACCACCCACACAATGCTGGACTAGAAGCTCTGGGGGAGCTGTCATGGTAGAAGAGTGTGTGTGGCAGATGTGGGAATGCGGAACAGACTACCCGATCGTTTGTTCCTTTTCTGTGTCTGTATAACTTCTTGGCTTTTAAACCCACCTCAGTATCATAACGTTAATTTAAACAATACACCAAAGCATGTATGAAGCCACGCCATAATCCTGCTCTTAAACACATCCCTGAAATTAGGCATGGGTTTTTGTCATCATTTTTACTGAAAGTTTCTTCCCATGTTGCATTCTGCTGGTGACTAAAAAACACCTCCTAGATACTGGCTGAATTTCCTTGTGGCAGGTTGATACCCATTTGCTCTGTGTGTAAATCTGGTTCTGTACTGTCCCCTCTCAGGTGGGCTCCCCAGACACGCCAGCAGAGCGCAACCTTTGCCTGCCGGCAGCCAGCCTGAACCACCCAGCCAGGGGTTCCCCTTTGCTGTGAGCTCCCCCTCTCCCTCCCCTGCACCCCGGCAGGGCGCTCATCCCTCGGGGACCCCAGACAAGGCCGTCCTGTGCGGTGGCGTTAATAGTTCATTGCCTCTGCTGGGTGGACTTCGGCCACTCCAGCACAGGATCACATCAGCACAGGATCCAGCACAGGATCACATCAGCACCTCACTAACCAAATCCTTCGTCTGTCGTTGCCATCTAACGGGCTGCCAGTTTGAAGCAGAAATGCCTCAGTCTCTACATACTGGACCTTTCTGCTCTGTGATTTTTCAATTAATTTCTATTACTCAAGTCTCAAAGCCAACCAGGTCTTCCTGTACAAATAGTTTCATCTTCCTCCACACCAACCACACCTCTAGGATTAGTAACACACTCCTCTATTTTGTACCAAGTCATGAAACCAACCTTCTTACAGAAGAACCACACCAGTAACTGCTCCACAGCCTGATAAACCTCATTTGAGATCCTATAGAGTCCTCCTTTCCTTCTGCTAGCTCCTAGGTCACCCAACTGCATACACTTTAATCTAGAGCTGCATCTCGTCTCCAGCTTGTTCAGTGATATCTCAAATGTGTCACTGAAATCCAGATGGTCTAGATCAGCATTTTGTTCTCCCTCTTCACATTTCTAGGCCATTTAATTACTTTCATATACACTATCAGATCCCATCTGGAAAGACAAAAAACCCCAACAAACCCTGCCTTGATCACTGTGTTTAATATTCTCCATGCATAAGGTCACCAGACATGCAATTCCTTCTTCCAGCTTTTGCAGAGGTATGGGAAAGAAGTTATTTGAATATTATGTGGATTGTATTTTCTAATTTTTGCTTGTTATACCAGTCAGCAAACTGGTACACATTTATGCAACGAAACACGGCAGCCCCAAAGGAACACACATAGCAGGGGCCGAGAGATGCCCTTCCAGAGGAAGAGAGACAAGTGATTTATTACCCAGTATTCAACTGCAAGAACAGGGCAGGAGAAAAAGGTAAGAGGAGGTGGAGAAGTTGAGGAATCATTTGGGGATTTCTGCCAGCTTTCTTAGCAGGCAACAAGGGAAGTGTGAGGAGCAAACCTGGAAAAAACCTAGAATGGACAGTTGTTATAAATGAAGAGCAACTCTTAAGCACAGCTCTGCTTTGGCGTGTGTTAAAAGTATGGGAGGCAAGTCACTTTAAACCAGACTATAAAAGAGCAACATAACCTCTTTCTGCAGATTATCAAGGCTTACTTTACACATCGCTGTATCTATAAATATAGCGATGATTAAACATCAAAATGAGATAGTAAATTTTAAAAATACACATTACCGAGGAATGCAGTAAAAAAAGTCTCGCTAACTAGAACAACAATTAAGAAATAAAATACCTGTACACTTATTTCTACTTACAAAACTTGTATGGAAGTATCAACATGTAATACATGTGACCATGCTTACCGCTCGTCTTAAATGTGAAGAGGCTTGCAGATAACTGTTCCCTGCAGAGAACAAAAGAGGATGTTTTTTGCAGTAGTCGATGCGGAAAATTGAAACAAACTGTCTTCAATTTATTCTTCTTGTCTGACCGCGTGCCACTGAAACCTCTGCACATATGCCCACTCAAGCACTTCACAGTAAAGTAATGCTTCCTGTCACCAAGTTGCAGCACAAACACCTTTTCAGCTGAAATCTAGTCCAGAAATGCTGAGTTACAGGCTTTCAAACCAGTATCTGCCTGGTGAAATGCAAGCCCTCATTCAAATGCTTCCTTTTTAAACTGAGCTAATCATACTAACAAGAATCCATCTCCTCTGACAGCCTTAATTCCCAGGACTTTGAGATTAAATGACAGGTTACATTCTTTTCCCTGCAACTGAAAAGCTGCCACTGAAGTATTATTTTTCCACAGACCGTTGTGGTCATGCCACGCACTCAGGAAGATCAAACCTCCCTGCAGAATTTGGAAAATTAATCTTTATGGTCTAGAAGTGAAAACTATCTGTTAAATCAACCACATGGCAGGAAAAGAGCGTTGTGAGAACCTTACAGAAGAGAACCTGTCCATGGAACATGTAGATCCACTAGTTGAAATTAATCCCACGATGAGACACTACCAACTAAGGTTCTAAAAGGAGAACACAAAAAGTACACTTACACTTTTGAGGTGACATTGTTAGCCAGGGAGCCTTCATAGCGCGGGATGCCCTTGCTGATTACGACATTAATTTGGCCACCCAGAGTATTTGACACGACGCCTGCATGAACACCAGCCATACAGAGCGAGGAGGACTTGAAAAGGGGACAAAAGGATAAATTTAATACTACACTGTAAATAAACTCAATATTACACTGTTTATTGTAAATGCTACACTGTGCAGTTATAGTCTTTGCTATTACTTTAAGATAGTGTTCTTATGTAACTTATCTCTGTTATTTAGAAACCCATTCATCTCTGGTCTATTATGGAATTTATAAAAACACAAACACAAGGTCCTACATTTCACTGTGCCCTCGCCCAGATGTACTGAGAATGTAACTCCTGTCATTAAATAAGCTTAAATAAACAGCAAGGTGGATCAGTCTGAAAAAGCCAGACAGTCAGGCTTTCAGCACACAATAAATCTGTTGTGTTAGACAAAAGAAGTCAAACACATAAATACACAGGAAACCTTTTAATAGAAAGCACACTGATAGTTCATTTATTCATTTTCTCACAATTAAGGAGTGACACACTGCAAATTTTGTAGCTTTTAGCCAATGGGTTGCATTTTTTAACTCATAGTTTAAAACTGACGATATAAACCCACTCTGATCCCACAGCAGCACGTGAATACCCCTCACTCTGAAGAAGCCCATTACCCAGGTCAATGGAGATCAGTTACACAGCAAGTTTTTGCAGGACATCCTGCTCTTTCCTTCTCCTCCCAGATACTGCTAGCCTGAAAAATGTCACAGTGCCACCTCCATCTCCCTGGCTTCTGACTCACCGACTACACGAAGTCCTTTGGGCACAGCTAAGGGCGAGCAGAGCAAGATGCCTCCATCTCCTGGACCAAACCCAGCCCAGGAGATCTTCTCCAGGTGGGAAGCAACCCCTTGGAGGCCAAAGGGGCCTGACTAAGAAACAGCTCAAGGAACAGAGAGACAGTCCAGTTCCAAAAGCAGCTTAGCGGCAGTGGCATTGCACCCACCTGCCCACCCAACATGTACAGGCAGGTTTCTGGAGGATTACTGGCTACGCATAGGGCAGCAGGCAAAGGCAGAGCTATTCACAGGCAACGTGCAGCACTAGGGCATGCACAGGCGTGGTGCAATTTTCCTCGCTCCCACCCAGTGAGGTTGGGATCAACCTGGATTTTAGAAGATCGAGTGGGCCCGAGTTGTCTGTGAAGGGCCACCTGGGTATCTCCCAATATACCTTTCAAAAACCATATTTAGTTTGTTATTACTAGTGTGGTAACCTAGTGCAGACTTGCCCAAGTCAATAAACAACTGATCACTGCAGATTTTTAAATAACAGCTGCTCCCCTAAACGAAGTCCACTGCAAGCTGTTGCTACTGAACACATCCGCTGCACTGCTCAGCCAACCAGTCCACGGGTGCTACAGAGCCTCACCACAGTTCCTTAAGAAGGAACCTATGGGTTTCCTTTCCAGAGGAGGAAGGCTCCATGGATAATTTTCTCTCTCACATTACTTTAAAAACTGAACAACCTTTTCCATTGTGGCTTCTTCATAAATAACTGCATGGTGCAGCAGGCCTGTATGTCCCTGTATCTCAAGCTCAGCGGCCGAAAAAACTGCTCACCAAGACTTCACTAAACGTAATTCTCCTCAGTATATTCATATATAAAAACTCTAGACCTAGTCCCCACGCCCCAAATATCCCAAAAGCTTTCTAAATAAATGTAATTAGTCTCGCTCATGCACGCAGCTCCCCTTTCCCACTCTCCCTTGAAAGTAAGAGCATGGGACTCTACAGCAGACACAGCTCTCTCCTCTCTGCTCAGCAGAAGACATCGGCAACGAACACTCCAAATCCTCAAGGACTGTGGACATGAGAGTCACACACAAAAGAATCAAGATTTAGAGGATTTTTTAAAGCAGCAAGCAGCTGCTGATCATCTGAAAGAGATGCATGAGAAATCTCTAACCTGAAATTTATCTAAAGTGCTGGACAATTTGATTTCTTTCCACACAGCTTGATTTCTGGGAAATTATCTGCCTTTTTATTCAGAGCAATAAAGTACACAAAAATAAAAGGGTCTTTATTTCCGAAAGTTTACTTTTTCCTCCACAGAAAACAGTTTTTCCAGATTCTGGCAAAAGAACCCTACAACTCTTACAGATGCTGCAAATATGTTAGGCAGAGAATCAACTTCATCTTCTTACTAGATACAAAAATTACCTCGCAGCCATTTAGAGAGGACTCGCTGTGGACCAGCACATATAACACAGTGATGCTGTGATGACATTTTTACATATGGGTAATTATTTAAGCAGATAGCCTAGGATTTACAGATATTTGAGAAAAGAAAATCAGAGGCACCTTTTAGGCTCATATTAAAATCTTTTTAACGACATTTTATAATTGTCTTTCCTCTGTGCTAGATCTAATCCCTTATTAAAAGAGTATTTTAAAACAAAGATTCCATGTAATTTTTTACTAGATTGCTAACAAAATTACAATCACTTAAACAAAGCAAACACTCTCCATTTATATGGCGGGTATTCAGTTCCAGAAGCTTACACAAACGGTGTATATAGGTTTTTGTAGTATTCCAAATAGTACATTATTGAAGATTTTCATTTCCAGTTCATAGAACTATTCATGTTGCAGTATAAACGCTGTTTTGCAAATTGTTCTATAGCTTCTGAGCATAAATAGTATTTCATCTCCCATGTTGTAATAAAAAATTAAGATAACCTCTCTGTTTAGAGGCATTACAGTGTAAAAACCAAGAGGACATCATTAAAAGAACCGGTTCTTTCTATATAATTCTGAATTGCCCAACCTCAGAAAGCCAACAAAAACAAAACAGCAAATAGAAAACAGTATTTTGATTGATCCACCCATCTCAGTAGGCTGCACAAAAATCTCTGAGTCTCTACTACGCTTAATTTCTTGGAGATAGCAACAGCTGTGCAAAAAAAATGAGTACCAGGCTATTCACTTTAGGAGATATAAATTTCAGAACCCAGGCACCAGAACTAATGTGAACAACTATAATTCGCTTGTAATTATACGATGCGTGTTGTACCAAAATTCAGGTGAGCCCACGGTATTTCTACTTACGTCTCTGTATCCATGGGGAATAGTGCCTGAAATATCAACAAAAGGAATCACACATCCAGCTGGACAATACTTACTGGAAGAAAACAAAGTATCAAGTCAAGATATGCATGAAACTACAATCTTATAAAGCAGTCAGTATGTTTTTGATTTACAATACACTGTTATCATTCATGTCACTATTTAAGGATCTATCCTAATAGAAGACGTAGCAAATAAGACAAAAGATTATTCAGGGAGAGACATATGCAACAGGAGAACAGATGTTTGAAAAATTTTTTTTGTAAGTCTAAGCTGAAAGTACAGTTCCAGTCTCAACATAACAAATTAACAAAGCCAGCATTTTATAATTTAAATACTGCACGGCTTCTGTAAACTGAAAGTCATCTAAGTACCAATATTAATGAATTTTATAAGCTAGAGACCTGCGTATCTATTTGTTTTGCATCTTTAAATAATACATCTGAAAAGTAAAGCTATTTTATAATAGCTCCTGGCAACAGCAGGACATCATAAAAAACTGGCCAAATCCAGTAAATACCACTAGCTCCTGAGAAGCAAGAGGCAAGACATCTGAACCTCTGATTCAAGCCTGTGTTCACCTTCTAGTGCCATTTCATACTGCACATACAAAGACTCTTAATTCTTCAAGATTCAGTAGTGAACTGGAGTTAACTATTAACATTTTCACTGCAGTTCAACAACAGCTGAAGCAACGCTGCAGGTACCACAAAAATAGCAGGATTCAAAGACTACAGCACATGTTGAGTAAGGTCAGAACCTACAATTAGAGCCCTGCTTTGGAACTTGGGAAAATTAAAAAGAAATGCAAAGGTTGCACTTTGAAACGTTCCATGATGCCAGGGCTGAAGTTCTCCAAATAAGTTTATGTACTTCACAGCAGTCTGCAGCTTTAAACACTGTCCTTGCTTTAGATGGAAATGGAGAAGGAGAAAATGGGGGAAATGACACGTTTTCCCCATCAGAAAGTACAGCATTTTACGTCTCCACAGAACCTCATTAATTCACACCGAACAGTGAAATGGGTTTGTAACTTTTAACACATTTCATAGTTTAGTGTTCCTTAGGTAACTGTAATACGAATTTCGGTATTTAAGGTGTCTACCTGCTATAACATGTTTATAAAAGCAAAATTCTATGGGAATGAGGTATTACCTCCTATGCATAGTGCATATTAACGAGATTCTACTGTATTCTGCATGTAAATAACAAAAATGGGAGAGAGAGAAGGAGGAGTAGTGCAAACGTCAGAACTGTTCACTATAACCCTAATTAATCTGTTTCTGGAGTTCTCTGGACAACCAATTTTCAAGCTGCATCAGGTGTAAGTAACAGAGTGAAGTAGAAACACTAAAATGACTTCATTAAAGAGATTGGGAGTAAACAGGTAAATCAGTCTTACTTGAATTCTGGTTCAGAAAAGTGACTTGCATTGTCTAAACAGGTAATTAGGTCTGGAAAGAAAAAATGTTAGGTCAAGAGGATGATAAAGACAACAAGTTTGAGTATGCTTTTCAAAGTGCACAAAAATACACATTTGAGCCTCTGTGGCTTAACCAAAAGTCTCAGAATTGAAAAAACCCCACATTTTTACTAAATTTCCTTGCAACAGATTTTGTATTACAGTAGAACCTTGATAATTTGTCTGAGTAACTGGGAAATCTGCTGAGAATGTGACATAGACAAGAAGAGAAACACAATAATTCATTTTCTGTGCAGTTTAATTTTGATTTATAGCTATACTTCAGAGAAGCTAATATAATTCAGACACAAACATACACTCTTTTCACAAAATTAAATTAATAAGCTAGCTAAATAGGCCTGTGTTTTCAGCATTTAACAGTCCTACAGTACTGAAACCAGGCAGAGTAGGAAACAAACATTAAGAGTGCCATGTCACTGGCATCCACAACTGCTATCTCAAATCTCATGTGTCCATCTGCTGTGTATCAGCACATACAGTCCAAATAAAGAGAGAAAAGCATCAGAAAATAAAAAAATAAAAATTAAAACTCTTTATCTGCTCTTTTTAGAATTACTTCTAGAAAGGGTTTTCTCATGCCTTTTGCTTTGTGATTGCTGACAATCCTTCAACCATGTATGTCACTCCCTCTACAGGAAGTGGAAGGAGATGCAAAACAAACACAGCAACCTCTTTTAGAGGCTAGAATCACCAAAAACATGGAAAAAAAACAAGAAATGACAAAAAGACTAAAAATTATTCAGCAGATTACATAACTAAAGAGCTGAGTGAGTATAGGATACTGTTACTGAAATAAAATTTTCCACGAGGTTGGTCTTATAAAATGTATACAGTCCAATAAGGAAACTTGGTAGTTAAGTGCCACTTTGACGATGACCTGAAAAAAATGCATTTTGTCCTTTATCTGAAGCAGCTCTTTCATTCATAACAGATAACTGTGATTCTTCCTCTTCCTCTTTTGATATCATTTCTTTAAAACTACAGTAACTTAGAGTAACTGGCAGCCCAATTTCCTACACAGAAGTCTCAGGAAGACTGTATTAAAACACTTCATCTTTAGAAGTTAATTTGTTAGAACAAGGGAATAAATAAATTAGTTCTGTGTTTTTACGAGACAGGTCTTAATTTTACCAGCACAGAAAAATTACCAAATAATTATAAATACCTGATTTGTCAGTGGTTGAATAAGCTGCAAGAAATCCACGTCCAGAAGTGTGTGTCCCACTCATGAACTGTACTGTGACTTCATTGCTTTTTGAAGTAATTAAACCATCCATTTGAAAGCCAAACCCACAGTATTTTCCTGTGGAGAGAAGGGGGAGAACAGACATGGACCAAAACTAGCACAGGTAATAAGCATCCTACTTCATTTGCAGTGTAAGCTCACGTCACTTCTGGCATATATCCAAACACAAATACATGTGCATGACATTAAATAATGTAGTCAGTGTCCATTTAAAGCACACAGCAGAACATGGGTACCACATCTGCTTTGTCACTGTCAACAGGTGAGTCTCTCACAGCCTTAACACTTGCCAATAAATGTGACTACCCCAGGCACCTCTAGCCATGCATAACCCTCACCGTCAGTTCTTCAAAGACCATGAGAAATCTGTCAAGAGAAGGGATCAACTTAGGGCAACAAGAATCATCTACAGAAGCAAATGAGAAAAAAGCCCTTCTCTTCCCTCAGCTGTTGGGGCACTTCTTCCTTGACGACTCACCCTTTCATGGTTTCCGTCAACTAACTTTCTTAATTTTGGACAACAGCAGGCATGATTTACTGCACCTCAGCATTAACATCCAAGCATATGCAAGTACCATTAAGATAAGCTCACCCTATGTTTTGCTGCACCTACAAAACCTAACAGAGGTTCTGCATCTGGATATTTCTCTTCCCATCCAAAATGACCAAATACCATACATTTTTAAACTGAGATGCTGGAGTCTGCAGATATTGACAGTATTTGCCCATGAAGTCCTAGAATTACTACCAAATTACTTTACCTGGATGAATGGCTGTTAAACACACCCAAGTCAATATGGAATTCTCCAGTCCTAGTAACTAGAAACTTTAATACATTACTGATCAGTTTATTAACCTGTTAAGAAAAAAAAATAAATCTGCTGTTCTATATACTCCCTTGATCATTCAATATTCTATCTGTAACCCTATTTAGGATTCTGCAACAGATAATCAAAAGTGGATAATCACCAGCAGCAAGTGACGCTGCATGTTTCAGTTTACTATTCATTTATTTGCTTTCTTGATAATAAGTACGTTATCTTATTGTAAAATAGCAAAAAAAGAAGCCAGACTCCCTTCTCAACTAAAGGCAAATTACACTACTAAAGCAGAGGGAGTAGAACAATACTGCCCTGCAGGAATAGTTCTTAACAAATATAATACAAAACAGGTAACACAAACAAATATAATGTATATGTTAAATTCCTTTAAAAAGTGACCTGCACTCTCAAATACTAATAATTTTTTTTAAAATCAGAAGTACAAATTCCTATGATTATTCAGAGCTTTCTAAATGTTGCTTAATCAGATATTTTTCGAACAAGGGTATTTTCTAATGAAAAAACAGAAAGTAGATTTTACAATACTTTAACAAAATTTATACTATATAAATATAACCTTATCTCAGTTCACTACTTAAACTTCTTATCAGAAAGAATTACAAAGAAGTTCCCTTTTACCAAGGCTCCACAATGACCCTGTGTTTTGCTCTAAGTCACATTTCAATTATAAATTGCATTCATTAGGGTGAACTACATCATTTTTCAAACTACCATTACCACTTTTAAGTTTTCTTTTCAGCCACTGGACCTGGTTACAAGATTGACCAGCATGAGACTGCTCTCAGAGTAGGTCAGACTGTCCTCAAGACACCATTTATCCTCTTCTTTGGGCAACACACAGGACAAGTTATTTAAATCTAGCTTGGATAAATTCTCTGGTGCTGCTTGCACCATGGAGACAGAGCCTTTGACAAACTGTAGACCAAAGCACCTTATGATTTATAGTCTCAGAAATATTGTTTTCCTACTCCTCCCTGGTCTCTCCCCAGATTTTTAGCAATCTTTTCCAAACGCAGGCACTAGACATGGACAAAACATGCCTGCCATGACGCCTCTGTCTACAGTACGTGCAGAAGATCTAATATTACTATTCTGTCTGAAGGACCCCAAGTGCTTTTGTACAGCAACATCGCAGCAGGAGAGGGAATTCCCACAGTAGCTACCTTCTCTGCTCCTATAGGTCTGGGCTTACATAAGTGCATCTGACTGTAGATGCGCATTGATTGTACTGTGATCAATCTGATAAAAACCAACTCCAGATCTTATTTAAAGTGTCCTGGTTCAGTTGGGATAGGGTTAAGTTTCCCCAGCAGAGAGGGGGAAGGGATCTCCAGCCAGGTTATTCATACCATGCTGATGTCAAGTCCAGCACAGGAGCACAGGAACTTTTTCCTTTGTGGCTTTGGTGGAGGGGAGCACGGGGCTGTCCACTGCGGTATTTCTCTGTATATCTTTTGTCTTGTTTACTGTTATTGCTGTTTACTGTTGTTATCATTTGTACTGTTGTTGTTCATATTGTTTATTACACTGTTGTATTAAATTTTTTCTTATTTTAGCCCGGGGTTTGTGCCCTACTCGTGTCCGAGGGTGGGGGAGGGACAACGGCAACGTGGTCTCCGGTCCCGGCAGGGCTTAAACCAACAGAGTAAAGACAAACTTAACACCAAGGATTTGAATCTTCTTTTGATTTATTGATAAATATCCAAAGGGCAATGAGAACTAGTCATTAACAGCTTCATTAGAATCCTTCTCTGTTTATCAATGAACTAACCCACTAACGATTCATTTTTTTAATCTAATCAGTCAATTTTTAAGTCATTTTGTGTTAAAAGTAGGTATCACTGAATTTCAGATTTTATGTAATACAAGTATTTTAATGTTAGATCATGTCAAGGGTCTTGAATTGAAAAACTGAAGACAAATCCAGATTTCTTCCAAACAAATTCAAGTCACTGTTTAATCTCCCTGGTGTTAGTCGCTTCAAACATGAACATTCAACAATCTGCATCATCTGTATCTGCCACTGTTAATACCACTGTTTGTTCTGTGATTTAATTTATTAAGAGCAGAACAACACACACATTTGTTCAACATACTGTGCTACTACACCTGCTGGAAACAGCTGAAGGTCAAGAGAAAAAAATGAAGTAGAAAATTTACTTGAATCCATTAAGTCACTTGTAAAAGTGAGTAATAGACTTATCAGAACTGGACGTTCCTTGGCATTTAAGGACTTCAGCATTTCCTATTTCAGACCACATCTGGCTCAACAACTCCAAGCACATACTTACTCTCACACACACTTACCTAGGTAACAGTTGGAAAAGAGGGTTAACAAAGCTAACATTCCACTAAACTCTTTACAAAAACTCAATTTAGTGGGATTGGCATTTCAGCTGCACAAAACCAATCCTCATGAACTAAGTCTCTTTCTCGATCCCCAGATTAAATCTTTAGGAAAGAAAATAAAATTAATCTACAAAATAACACTAATTTTAGTGAAGAAAGAATGACAATTCGAGTTTTATGCAAAGTAACCACAAGGGTCTTAAAACCCTACATATACCTTGACGTAGATGATAACGTCACACTGCTATTTGAAAAAACCCTGCCTTATAGTCAAGAAATTCAATTTGTCCTCTTAAAGAGGGCAAAAAATAAACTATGAATATTATCAGAAGATGGGGGATATTTGAACTACACAGCTTTTGAAGTCTGACATCCTTCATTACAACCAAGATGAACAGCTCAAAACAAAGTAATTCCATATATAAAGAAAGGCATTTCAGATAAGATGTAATTTATTTTTTTTTTAAATGAAAATCCTCATAGTTTTGCGATTCCCTCTCCACTGCTTACAAGAACTTTGCAAGCTACTGGGAAATGTCTGAGGAAAAAAAATTACAGTGGAGTTTCCTTTGAGATACTGAAGAATCAAAGATTATTATAGGATCTCTCTTGCATTTAGCATCTAGTTGTATGCACAAACAAAATGTAGGATATTCTGCTATCATTATTACTCATCATTTTTTCAGTACATTTTAAGGATATAGGAATTGTGTCAAGCAGAGAGATTTTTACATACACTTTAGTAACAGTAAACAAAATGCAACTACTTAAGCATAATTATATTAAGAATACTCTGGCATTCCAGAGAGTTCATCTACTGGGCAATAATGGCAAGCATACTTGAAATGAGCAGGTTAGCAGAGAACGAGACAATCAGACTGCTGTTTTCTTTACCACTTCTGTTTTTATAAAGTTACAGCTGCACCTGTACTCCCTCCCTGCACTGAAGATCTATATAGCATACAGGAGAATCCTTCCTTAGCTGTGCTTTCTAGCAGTACTTTCAGCAGTGCATTTACTCAAAACTGGTCCCTGATGGCTATTTTTCTACTGCAGTGGGGTACTCGCAGCACTTCTCAAAGTTTTGCAGGGTTTGCTTGGGTATTGGGATTTTGGTAGCAGGGGAGGGGCTACAGGGGCAGCCACTGTAAAGACTGAGATTCCTATAAATAACAAACACTTTCTTTTCATCACTTCGCATATGACTCAAAATCCACACTGTACATATGACATATTCAGGCAAGGTCTTACCCTGCCCAATATCCCACCCAATTATTACAGTTTTCTAGGGCTATAAAAAAATAAATTAACTAATACCATATGCCAAGTAGTTACTCTAGGCTCAGAGTAGGTAAACAAGGAGAAATTATAAAAGTAACAAAAGCACCAACAGTATATCCAAGTTCTATACAAGACGATAGCTTTCAAATACCAATAATAAAAGCTCCTACCTATCTCTGTCCTGGTGGGGCCAATCCCATTGTGAACTCTTAAGTAACTGGAATGACAAGAATCTGAGTCATCAATATCAAAATCACCAAATTTGAGTTGAATTCGCTGCCCAGGCTTTACACGAATTTCCCATTCACAGACTGTGCTATTGGGAGAGGTTTGTGGGTAGTTTATTGAAGCAAGAGTTCCACTTTCAGGACCCAGGATGGTGTGTCCACATCCATCACCTGCAAAAGAACAAAAATAAATCAGCTACACGCGTTCACCATCAAAGCTTCGCTGGTGATTCAGTCATCCTGGTTTTTAGGAGTGGTGTAAGATTTGCTGGGGTTTTAACCATACTAATGACATTGCAAGAAAATGCCAAGGTAAGCTGCATGCAGATGGAACAGCAATTGTGAGAAAATACCATTCAACTAATGTTGCCTAACAGTTAGCCTCTCATCACAGGCGACCAGAAAGCTGCTACAGCTTCAATGAGATAAAAATTCAGCCATAACGACTTTAAAAAAATGCACAGAAAGTGTCCCTGCTATTTTATGTTCCCTCAACACCTGTGTACAGAAGAAAACTAGTTCTGAAAAGGAGGGAGAAAACTGCCAATAAAACAAGAGCACATCAGTTTCGCTGTTGTTACTGTATTCACAACACTATGAAAAAGGACAGAAGACACCAAATACTCTACTGAAAATAACTGCCAGGTCTGACCAAACTGCTAGTGCATTGTCTTCTACTACCACAATTTTAATGCTGTAACTAATTCTTACAGCTCTTTACAGAACACACTCAATTTTTCTGGATTTGTACAATAAATTAAATTATAACTCCAACCTGGAGCCCTCTACCTAACATTTGAGTATTAGTTAAACATCTGTAACAGTACTGAAGAGGACTTCTTTAACAAGTGGAAAAAAATAGCACAAATTGTGTATTCTCAAAATCAAATTTTAAGGAGCAAACTGATAAATCTATTTAATCAACAGCTAGACATTAATTTCCTCCAACATGTAGTACAAGAAGTATAAGAATTTGTGTGGTGTTTTGGAAATAAGAATGTTAATTAAGTAACATTCACCATCACTGGCTCTTTATAAATCACTGTATCAAGATGAAAATGTATTCCTGAGCACAAGGCCACATCCAGCAAAGTTAACTCCTGAAATAACTTAAGCTCCACAAAATAAGCCTCACAACATCTCTGATTTATTTTTATTCACACTGGATGCTAAAAAAACTCTGTATTTAATTTAGTTCCATGAAATGAGCAGGCCAGGAACAGCACTGTCACTTTCAAGATGTGACACTAGAAGGTCCAGAGATCTTTTGAAAGAGATCTGTACACATTATCCTAAAAGCAATCAGGACTTTCAAGATCTTGAACACAGGAATATAAGCAAAAATAGCAAAGATAAAAATCTCATTAGTTATGTTGCTAAAAAATCTCTTTGACACCACTCCAAATACAGGTCCAATGTAGGTCCATTTCACGCTTCAAAATTCATGCCTGTGTATACAGTTCCTATTAAGTGATTATGACAGATTTAACATTACGTCAAGATTTCACACTCTAGAAATCCACAATGATCAACATCATTTGTCTTGACAGGTATTTGACAGCTAAAAGTGTCAGTCTGAAAGCATTTCACATTACATACTAATATGTAGGTCCTCTACTAAACACGAAAAGGTAAGCTAAACTTTAGTGACAAAAATTATACAACATATTTAAGAATTTAACTAGATTTCAAAATTCTTAAATGTATTTCATGCAGGATTGAATGGAAAAGCAAGTCCAACGCACTGAAGTGACACGGCAAAAATAAACTGTGGTACTTAACTAGGTCTGATTAACCTGTTTGCAGAAGCACCTAAATTCTAGTAACCAAAGCTCTTTATAATCCGAGCACACTGAAAGACTGCTACCTCCATGTTCTAAAAGCTAAAGTGCTGCTGTTATATACGTTATCACAAACAGATGCAAACTGCAGCTTTTTCCCTTGCTAGCAATCTTCAGTCAAAATGATGCATCTTCTTTGAAAAAGATAACTGGAATATCTGCTTCAGTAAAATCAAAAGTTCTAGCTGTAAAGCTCTTGTTTTTCTTCACCCAATTGTAGCAATTTGCTTTAAAACACTCTGTTCCATGCCATGACAAATATTATTTTCATTTGAGTGGCAGCTGATAAATTACTTTCCTAAATTACTGTTGTTCCAATACATGAGAGTCGATTGTCCAACGTTACAAAGAGGTAACTTAAACCGCATGTTTTGCATAACATTTTAATCCTGGTCTCTTTCCAAAGGTCTGCTACAAACCTAAGAATAAGTGGAAGATTTATCATTCTAAACCTGTATGGCCTTGGTTTATTAGTTAGTAAACATTTAAATATCAGATTCCTTATTAGTCACAATACGCTTAACAGTCAAGAAAAATACACATTCCTTTGCTAGTAAACTGGCTTTTCACAAGACAGTACTCACATACATTACAAAATACATGGAACTTCTTGTAACAACTATAAAAACAAAAAATATATACTAGGTCTTTATGCATGGTGGTATTTGTGGCTAGTATGTTAAAGCTCTTCATACTGCAGATATAAAACATTAACTTTTGACATGAGCAGCAGTCACTTTTAGGTTATGTCTTAAATAAAAACAATGAGCCAGTTAAGCAGTTCTGTGCCTTTCCTATCTCGTGACAGGGATAAGCCACTGTTTCCTCATTTATAGATTATACAGTGGCCTTTTGAACATGAACTCATAGTACCTTTCACCTGTATGAGCAGATACGTTGTTCCAAGTGCATTTTAAGGAAAATAAAAATGCTTGCAGGATCTACAACACTCAGTAGTTAACTATTCCTCGTTTCAGTGGGCCTGTTATTGCAGTGCAGTAACCACACAAACGCTCTCTCTTACAACCAGGAATAGCAATAATGGATACGATTGTGTATCTTTGATTCTTCCCCACACTTTTGCATCTTAAGCCTATGCTGCAGGAAGCCAAAGACAAAGGAGAGCTTTGATTCAAGCCGCACTTTAACTGTAAATTTCTCCAGTTGTAAGTAGAAAAGACCATCCCTAACATTCATTTAAACCACCCATTCATTTAAACACACATTTAAACCACTAGTTTACTGTTCAGCTGTCTCAAACATGAAACAATACTGGAACTGCATTTGTATGATGCTCAGGGCACACCTTTCTGATGAGAAAAGCAAAAGAACGCCAAACATGCTCTTACACCTTTAGGTGGTAAAATGTCAATAAAACATTTTAAGTTTTAAAAAGACATTGAGACTTTTCTTTTAAAGACACATTACTAAGACATTCCCCCTTGTAGCTTGGAACAATCAGTCTTGTCTCCAGTGACTAGATAGAAAAACTTTCTAATCTGTCTCACACAATTTAATGGGAATACAAATTCCAAATCTCCCTTTTGTTCCAGACTTTCTTGAAAACACATGAGGAAAAATATTCCTCGTATTAGACAACCTGCTGTCAAATCATACTAGAAAGGAACGGAAAGGAAAAAAAGTTGTGCTGAACCACACACCTACAGCACCATCTTAATATGAAGCTGATTTTTGAAAAGTAGCTCTTTCTGACTGGACATTTTAGACCTCATTTTGTTGTGTGTTTCACTTAGGTTGGTGATAGCAGAAGTGCCAGAGACTTCATGCCTGAGGAATTTAAAGATTACCATTGTATGTCCGGCATGCAGTACACTGTCTGCCAAGAGCAGCACTATCATTCAGGAGCTATTTGGAAATTTCTAAAAATCGCACTTCCAGTGAAACTTACAGAACAACAAAACTTCCATTTTATTGATACTATAAAAGGGTAGTTCTTGAGCCTCTCTGTAAGCGGTTCTTCATCATTTCTGCCAAAGTTGTATAAAAACCAGTGATCAACTCCAGAGACATATATATTCATCCTATATCAGGGGAGCAATCTGCAATACTCAGCAATTTCTCCAAGAAAAAGAGAAAGTACAATTCTTTGTACCAACAGCCAGATATATACGAGCATTAGCTACTTCACTGATTTGGAAGTAATTCATTAAGTGCCACGGAATCCTTTGCTTCTGTTAATCAAAGTGCATGAGTGGAGTATCTGAGAACACACAGAAGAGACAGAGGTCAATTCCTACATCATTTTACTCTTAATCAATTACTCTTGAATAGGCTGACAACTAGCTGTGTACTGACAACAGAAAAGGAAGAGTCTCTTGCTTTCCTTCAGCCCTCTCTGTCACACAACAGACCTACTGTATTTGCAAAACAGATCAAGCTCTTCCCAGAAGCACCAGATCACTTGCACATACACATTACACCTGACATTTGCTGGAAGGTCTGCGGACATGCATTGAATTTCACATGTCCTGAGGATCATGTGTCCCGAGGGCCATGCTCACAGCAAACTATGAATAAGCTCAGCTCTTCACCAAAACATGGTGTATTAGAAACATGGGCGCCTCTCAAGAAGCTGGTAGAGGAAAGCAGACTGCTGTCGTCAGGAGAACCATTCATCTCTTCTGCAGGCGCCTTCGAATGCAGTCTGGATGAATTATCCTGACAGATTACATATGACCCCTGGGCTGTGGCATGCTGATGCCGACGCAATCATGCAGATGATTTAGAAAGATTTCTCATACCCAAGTTCTTTACATCAACAAAATACAGAACCTGAACCAACACAAACATACTAAAATGCATTGGGATAAGAAGAAAATGTGAAATTTAATAAAATGAGAGGATACTGCACATGCAGGAGTGGGTGTTAAGTACTCTATTAATACCCAGAAAAAAAGATTAATTATTCTTTATAGTTGTTGAACTCAATTAATCAGAACTTTTTCCCCAAGACTGGTTGCTGTTAGTGACTGCTAATCTTGTTCTCACTAGCAAAACATGTTAAAAATCAATCTTTAAAACTAGAGAATGCTTTCCCATTCCTTACTCAGAGAAGAGAGAATGATAAAATAAAGACATCAGACAGTTTAAGGTTACAGTCTATAAGGCACAACTGATGCATATCAAAAAACACCGATCTCAATTTTAACACATGGCACTGCCTTCTGAACTGACTCCATTTAATCAGTGGGTTTCCTAAGGTTTTACATGTATAAGCTATGATTTTCTGTAAGTTTGTGACTACATACAAGATGTAATTAAATCTTTCTTAACTAAGCAAAGGTAGAACCAAATCTATTAGGAGTGATGTAAACAAAAATAATTTAAAATAATTTAAAGCATTCAACTCCAAAACCACAACACTTTCTGATTCAATGAGCTACTAATTCTCCCCTTAGCTCCTGTTTAGCTCCTGTACTTTTATCAGTGTGCCACTAAAAGACACTGCACCTACTTTTTACTTTTCTCAGCATGGGCAAGAAAAGTTAACACAGTCAACAAAGCAGTTCCTTGAATAAGAAACACTGAGTAATTAAGATCACAGAGACATCAAATTCTAAATAGCTTTTTCAAATATTTTCAAATGCCCTTGTTTGCATGCTCCAAACTCATTGCTGTTTACACCAAAATCCACAGAACCATGTTCTTCAGGAAGAAATCTGGTCCTCTGTCAGAATTAATTTTCTTACCAAGCCAACAAGCACGCATTCCACCTTCACCTTTATGCCATTTATCTGCCTCAGTAACACACTGGTTTGAGCGTTTCATCCCACTACAGATGATTCACATCATAAAATACCCCAGACTTCCACAAGGGAGGCCATAGCTCAATAAACACTTGCAGGCACTTTAAATTAGTGCAGCCACAGACAAAAGCAAGCCTTGTCCACTTCTCCCTTTTGGCCACTTGTTCTCACCCCCTTCCTAGTACTGGAGGTAAACACTTCTGCAGCCACATGCTAAACCAGACCAGGGACTTGAGATAAAAAAAGCTGATAGTTTTAACTTAGAGCAACCCCCTAATTTATTTTAGTGTGCCCATCCAGTGGTGCCTTCCCTGACAGAGAGAAAGGACAGCACACGTATGGAAACACAAGCAACTGCTTCTTTCACCAGCACTGCCAGCCCACATCTGCATTTTAACCTTGACTCCCAACCAGAAACCTAGAAACCATCCTTCCCCTGGGAAGACCAGCCACACAAAGAGTGGTGCACTGGCTTCAGGAAATGAGCTGGCTGAAGACGAGCCAGTGCCCCTGCCCGTTACCACAGCCCAGGGTTAGATTTCAGCCAACTCGCCTCTCTAAGGCAGCTCGTTGTGCAACTGCCAGTGGTCGGGCAAGGAAAGGAAGGCAGGTGGGATTACGGTCGTCTCAGCTTGGATTGATTTACTTGCTGTGGGGCACCCTTAGAAGGGTAACGAAGTTACAGACTGAGCTTTAACAAAGATAGGAAGAGGACAAAAGGTAAAGCACAATAAGCATTTTGCCTTTCAAAACGTTGGCAGCTCAGTGGGGGGAAGGAGACAGAGGGTGACTCTTGCTCTTATAGCAGAAGTACAGAATTTAAGATGTCATTACAACAAAAGTTTACTGTTTTCATTTACAACGCTAGCCACATGCTGGGCTAGTGATAATTAGCACTTTATTATTTTCATCTGTACACACAGCTTTTCAATCACCATCTCTGGAAATGAAATCTTAGCTTTCAGCCACTGAATTTTACACAAGAGAGTAACACAGCCTTGCTAAATTTAACATCCAAAATACAGTAACATTTTAAAACAAATTATCTCAAATTATTAAATCGTCAGAGCAGGTAAGACATTTGCTTCCTCTGATATCATGTACTAGCCAAACCTGACTATTTCAAAAGAACATTAAAGAAAGATCAGCTGTATAAGACTGAGCTGCAGAGCTCTTGCTTACTGATGTCAGGGAAATGATGTGAATTAAGTCCCCAGGGATAGCTATGACTTGCTTCAACAGCATGCAGGCAAAAGCAGCCCACAAAGACAGGCTAGCCGTGGTGAGAAGTGATTTACAAGAGGACTGTTACAGAGGGCTCTGCGTTCAATGATACATAATGCAGAAGCTCTCCTGATCCCCTGCCCATGCTGAATCACAGTGACAGCTCATGCTGTATGTTGTCTTTTGTCTGGCACATGCAGCTTGCCCACTTCCCAAGACATACCATTTACTTAGCAATCTGCACCAACACGTTCATAAAAATAAGCACTGTTGTGATTCAGTGCTCTAAGCACTACACAGCAGAAACACAGCTGATGAAGGAAACAAAAAATAACACACAGACAGTCATGCAAAACTCTACGAGAATAAGCAGCAGCCATGATCAGAGTGAGCTTCAAATCTCCTGTACAGTCTTCAAAGTCCTCACCACACCAGAATCAAATGAAATTTCACAAGTCTTACATATGTCAGCAAAGGAGCAAAAAATTCTCAAATCATACCAGTAATTCCCATGCTAAATTAATACCAGTCACCTTTTTCTCTCTTCCATTATCAGTTCATAAATGAGACAGCACAGCCTGTGCTGCAGACCCGTGGTGGCATACACTGATGGAGATCCCAGCCACTGCTCTACCACCCTGCCTTCTAGAAACAGCTGCGACTGACCCTCACTAAGCTGTACAGCCATTTTGTACTAGGTTACCATCCTACCTGCCTTCTACTGAGTAAGGGTATGGGCATGGGTCAGAAGAAGTCTAACAGTCACTGGAGCCTGCGCAATGGAGAGGATGCAAGGTAGGGATAAGCAGCAGCCAGCAGTAAAGATCATGTTTGGCTACTGTGGAATCAACATAAGACAGCAGGAAGGAAGCTGATGGTTTGTGTACCTGAACAAAAAACAGCGGGGCATCTAGATGCTTTCAGAAAGAAAGCCTCAAAAACCAGTTGAATCATTTGCCCCCTATAACTGCACCAAGAACAGTAACTTTAAATATCAGTTTCTAATCCTCTTTAAAGTTTGTCATCCAGCTGATGAAACAGTAACACTCCACATCTCTACAGCAGTATTTCCTTCTGGTGTAGTGACAGACAGCATCATCTTAATTTCTAACGCTCGTTTTCAACTCAATTTCAAAATTATAATGGGGACTGTTTGGGGTTTTCCCACTGTGAACAACATGACCTCATCGTAGTGTCACGGAATACAACACACAATCTGTTCTAAACTGTTATTCATTCCTGATTTTGCCTTGTAGATGTTCCCTTGAAAGGTATTCTCACACTTGTGACCCTCGACAAATCCAATCAATAAACCAAACATTATGTACTACTGAATAGTAAGAGGATTAATTAGGAAGGTGACAGTAAACTTACACACACTTGAGACACTGGTTTTTAAGTGCCGAAGTATAATAACAAAGTTATAGAAAGAGCATGTAGGAAGTCAGTAGTGTGTGAAGCTCCAGTAAAAACCTTCTATGAACTTTAAATCTGCCCATCAGTTTGCTCTTACTTCTTCACAGCAAGGAGGAAAGGATGTCTTCTGTTATACAGCTAGAAACTTTGAAAACAGCTCTTTAAAAATGAAGAGATAAAGTAATGAAAATGCTTTAGTCGGCGTTTTCAAAGTTCGAGAAAAAGATAACATCACCACTAGACTTTACACGTGAGTGTTCAAAAGCATTAAACTGAATGCATCTCTTTCCACTCTTGTGATAATGAGACATATTTTGACTGAAACAAGTATACTTGCACTCCAAGAAACAGCAATTAAGAGACCTGAAAAGATTTCCTCTTCACAGTTAAGCAACATTTGAGGTCTTAGGAGTACCCAATCTAAGTCTAAGAAAACCACAAATGAGTCACTGAATATGAGGAGAAAACAGCATTTCAGGATGAAAAATAACCGACGTTTTGCGAATCTGGAATAATATTATGAAATATTTATTTACGAGCTTTGTTTAAATGCCAGACCAAGATAAACAGTATTACTGTAATATCACTCTGGGAAGCTTTTACACCATCATCTTTTCTGGAACTTAGACACCCAAGAGTTATCTGCTCACAACCATTTACAGAAGCATACCAAGCTTTTCAAGTTCCCTTTTCCACCCCTAATAATATTCCTCAAGGATGTATCAAACTGTTATCTCCCTTGAAACTTCAAGTAAAGAACCAAGAAAAAGTGTATTGTTTCAAGAAATGCTTCTATCGGAAGAACTGCTGTGGGGGAGAAAAGTTAAAAAAGAGAATCTAAGTGCAGTAGCTGGCAGGATGATCGTTCTGATGGATACTATTCCAATCCTGGATGACAAAACCTCTTCCTTGAACTAAAAGTAAATCTGGAAAGAACTTCAAAAATCTGTGAGGAAGATTTAGAGGGGGGATTAACAAGGAAAGTTATACAGTGGGGAGGGGAGTGTTTAATAAAGCATATAGATGATCTACATATCTTGGTTCTTTTATTTTAATTTTTCAGTACATAAACAGTGTATAACCTCTGGAATATGGTTAATAAGGTAGTCTCCTGTGATTCTGCTGGAGCTGAATTGAGTTTTCACATCATAAATTACGTAGAAATGTTAAAATATAACACATTTATTTAAAACTTTTACTGAACAATGAAAAATGTTAACAAAACCAAAGACATCCACATAGAACAGAAAAAAAATAATCTGAAACTTTTTTTAACACTATAGTTAACAAAACTGATGTAATACAGTCTTGCCAACGAAAGACAAACTTTGGTGTAAAGAAAGCACTGGAAAACTATTTCTTAAAAACCAGCTCCGAAACATACACACATCAACCAAACAAAGGAAAAAACCTTCAGACTTTACTTCTCAAAAAGGAAAGTGTCAAATTTGAACCTTTCTGATCCTAATTTACAGATCATCTTACACAAAGATGGATTCACAGTGTTAAAGACCAGAAGGGACCTTTTAAGTATGATTTCTCATATACCACAACTACTTACAGTTGGCTAGTCGTGATTCTAACCAAAGTGAATTTAGGACACTGCATTAAATTTAACCTTCCAAAAGTTTTCAGACTTGATTTAAAGGTATTTTGAGAGAGAGAATTTTCAGCTATTTCTAAAGCTAGCATGCTTTAAACACTTGGAGAGGAAAACAAACAAACAGACCAATAAACCCACTAAACTAACTGTTTCTGAGATATTGTCAAAAAACCCCACACTTTATTTATGGCATGTGGGTGAACTCATTATTCAAAACTACTATTGCCAAGAATGACGCAACTAAATTCATAAACTTTAGTCATCTTACACAAAAACATTTACTAATGCAACAGCTATGTATGCTATTGTAACAATGGTGCAGAACTGGAACTTCACTAATTGTGTTACCCTTCAAAAACAAGATGCATGAATTTCTGTTAATAGGACAGAAATTCAGTCAAAAACCTGAAGTTTAATACTTTCAGTAAGATACTAAGAAAACTGGTTCTTAAGATCAGCAGTCAAATAACTGTAAGAAAATAATGACTACCTGAGTCAAAATGCAGAACACAAAATGCAGTACACGGAGACTAGTGAAGAAGCCAAAACATCCTCCTCATGCTAGCAAAAACTAAAAGCAAGCACATCTGGCAAGTACATTCAGCCCCATTTACACATATTCTGCTTCCAGGAAGCCTTTTTCTTCAAAAGGATTTACCTTATTAAAACAATTGCCAATAGCTGCTAAGAATCTTTGCACTGCCAATGGTTCATGCACTTAGTATTACATTTTACAGACTGCTAACTCGTGGTAAATTATTTTTATTCCAGTATTTGCAGAGAAAAAAATAACCTAATCCAAACAGAACTAACAAATGTATATATTTGGAAGAAACACCCAACAGGTGTTTCTTACACCATAAGCAGTGTCAGGTGCCTGTGTATCAATTCCAGAATCAAACTGCTGGAATTACTGAGATACCAGGAGCTAACCAGGTATGAACTACCAGCCTTAAATTCATTTTTCAAGTTTAGCAACCATAAAAAAATATTACCCTTTTACAGCTCTTCACCAAGGGAAACTAAGTGGTCATGAAGGGATACAGCAAAAATTACATGCCCAAAAAGAAACAGCACAGGTTAAGTGTTTCTTATTCATGCAAGGGTCAGGGTTTGTTTTCTTTTCCAAACACTAGACAAAGAATTCAAATAATACAAAAACTGCTCAAATATAAAGCAACAAGCTCAAACAGAGTATTAATAGCACAGCTCAAGCTGTTTGCCTCACATAATGGAAGGCAAAGCATGAAGCTTCGCAGAATCTGGTATTTCACAGTCTTACCACATTAATGAACAGGCTTCACAGACAATAACCCACCACCCTCTATAAAAATCAGCACTGAAAATTGTATAGATCCTCTTTTAATGCAAGTTGCTACAGGGCCCCCCGTCCCCAACCCCCCTAACCTCAGTTTAGTAACAAAACCACAGTCTGCACTTGGGACAGTGGATTCAAGGTTTCAACTATACCTCTATTAAAAAAAAAAAAAGGGGGGGGGGGGGGGCACGGATGTTCCACAATATTTTATTAAATAACTTAATCTAAAAGCAACTTTTAATCAGAAGATGCAGGAGAAGCGGGAAATCCTTTGACTACAAAACAAATTACAGGTAATCCTAACTGCTTCCTCAAAACACAGGGTGCATCTACAAAAGTGGGGGTGACATGCAACAGCTTATTTAAAAGCCTTTCAAAATATATATAAAATAACCAATATAGAAACATTTGCCAATATGTTGAGCAGCAATTCCAGCAAGGATTGCATCTGTGCTGATGATTATCTCAGCTATCAAAGCTGATGCATTCAAGGCAGCACTTAACTAGCTGATGACTGAGACTATACAGAACAGAATCGATCACATTAAAAACCTAATGCATCATTTTCCAGAGTATAAAGCAGGTGGCAGAACTGCAGAAGAGGAGACTAATTATTTTTCTCTTATGTGAATAAGATAAGAAAACATTCCTCCAAATCTTGAAAGCTGAACATCTCCAGTATCAGGAAAATAATTTTCCTAAAGACTGCACTAATATGCTAAAAGGTCACTGGCTTGACACACGCACAGTAACAGCATACAAGCTTCTGAAAAAATATTTGTGTTACTTTTCTAACACTCAGATACTTGATTTTTACAGCCATGTACACACACACACATACATATCAATATAAAACTAATGTGCATTGTACCGCTTAAATTCAAAGCAAAACGTAATAAATTCTGGGATCAAGTATGAGAACTCGAAGCATGTTTACACAAAATGGTGATCTCTGCTTTCTTTAGAGGAGTGGACTAGGCTAGCACAGCCTCACTAGGCTCCAGAGGATGAGCTGCGCTGGACAGCATCAGTACTGCGAGACAACCTCCCAGAAAGAATGGCTCTGCAGAACACATGTATGTACCTTCTGCCCACCAGACTCACTTAACCACTTCAAATAAGGCTCATTAACTGGAGGAGGAAAAATAACTTTGCTGAGATTCTTGTTTTCAAAAGCAAAAAATTTTCACCATTTTGAGGTCTATTCTTACAATACCAGCTCACCTCCCCCCAGGAACAGCACTGCTCCACACAGTTCTCTAGAGCATTACTCCTGCTCCTCCTCCTCACTACCTCTACCTTCAAGGAGCAACGCTGCGAAGTGAAGAAGAGCATCAGAAAGCCTGGCACAACTTTAAGCCTCAGTCCTGAAAAATTCCTCTGCACTTCTCAGCACAAGGATGAAGGGGATTTGCCTCAGCACTCCTGCCTAAACAGTACCAGTCCCTGAATCCTCCTGTATTCTGCATGACTGCATCTTTAAAACACTCTGCAATCTTAAGTAAAACTGTCCTATTAGCAAAACCAAATAGTTCAAATAGACCACTGCCCTCCCCATCATAAAACACTTATTCTAATGTTAATTTGAGGGATAATAAATCTCTCATCCAAAGAGCTAGGGGTCTTTTTAATCAAGATAATTCCTTATGGGTTTGGCTGTGGCTCTTCCTCCCAGACGAGCCCAGCCAAGGACAATGGATACAAAGGGCAGTGAGACACCACCCAATCTAATTCAGCAAGAGTAGAAAATGGCACTTACATGAAGAACAACACATGACATTTGCTCATATGGCAGATGGTTTTGTGGTACTGTTTTGTATTCACATTCCAGGAGCTCTCTGCAGCAGGAAAGAGACACTTGCAGTGGGCTACCTTGGAGCTGGAACCCTTGTCAGCCCCCTGTTCCAGAAGGCAATCATCTCATCCAGGATATCTAGGGAGAAGCTACAGCCACTCTCCATCCCTCGCACACAGCTGATGGATATGTAGCTAAAGCCACCTTCTGTCTGCTTTATTTTCCCCAGATCAAGCCACTTCTCTCCCACATCTATAGTTAGAGGACATTGCTAGATCCTTTCAGGCCTGAAGTTCACAACTGGAAAGTTATCTTAGTGACCAAAAGGGACAGGCAGTTATTTCAGAGTCTGAAACAAAGTTTAAGGAAACAAATCACAAAATCAGACAGCTAGTTCTAATCTTCTCACCTGTCCCAGGAACTTCTGAACCCAGCACACTGCAAGCAAAATGCAGTACTTCAGTGACAATGGCACCAAGACACCCCTGTACAGTGAGTAACTAATAAGTCACAACAGGCTACAGCTGTCTGCTTCAGCCACCAACATCTGAATGACAACGAGCTACTCCAGCTCCTACAGAAAGGCAGAGGCTGCACCAATACATCAGCACGTGCCTAATTCTGGACCAGTCACAGCCAAAGCCACCACTGTCTATTGCCTTGCCGGATGGATGAGCGGACGTGAGAGCAGGAGTGCTGCGGAGAGAAGGGGAGAGCATACAGAGGAACTGAAGAGGAACAGACAACACACAATGGATCCAGGAATATTGTAGCTCAAACACAAAACACAAGGCCATGGGAAATTCATCAGGCTCAATGTACACAGAGCCATTAGTTCTTTCACTTAGCTTTTCAGATGATGGTAACTCAGCATCATACATTCAAAAATTCTTTTTCTCTGCTACACTGAAGCAAACATTTTTAAGCTACAGTGATGAATCACTTTCTTGTACTTTCTCCAACAATGTTTGAGTATATAAAAACATCCTTACAAGCTAGTATTTGTTTAGAACTAAATGCAGGAATTACATTCAAATACAAGAAGCCAGAGTTAATTTTTTTTAAAGAAAAGGTTGCAAACAAATCTGCTTTGAATCACTTGGGAATCAACTTCTGAATCTAAAGTTTATTTTTAACTTATGGCTTTATTCCAGTTTTATATGCAAATCAGTATCCACTAGGAATCCCAACAGATGGCTACCAAGCTACGTGTGCTAAGTGATTGCTCCACAGACCCTACAATCTTCATACCTTCAGAATTACTGAGACATTCCTCAACTCTTCTTTGATGAAAGCTAAGCAACGATTCTCTCTTAGCTGTGTTTTTCTAAATCCAAAACAAGGTCAAACTAAACTAACAAACAGGCCATACAGAATTTATGTCAAATGCAGTCCACAAAGAGCAGGAAGCTTATATGGTGCTGGCTTGCTTTCATTCACACCTGCTTAATAACATGAAAAACAAATAAAACATTTTAAATATTTTTCAAATATCAATTTCCTTGCAACCAGGAGCAGAAGTCACTACAGAATTATTTCAAAAATCACAAGAGCTGACTTGCACAGCCATCAGCTGGACAGCCCCTGATGCATGAGACTGTATGAAATGCAGCACAGGGTACTTTTCTGTTGAGTCTTTTTCAGTGTTTCTGAAGGAACCTCATACAAAATGCTCGTATTTTCCAAGACAGTGAGATGCTAGACATCAAGACCTTGACCAAAGAATGTTGATTACAAACCCTGAATGATTTTCAATATGATAGACTGGAAAAAATCCCACTAGAATCCTACAAAATAATACAGTGGGCTACTAAGTGAAAAGCATATACACCACAGCAGTATCTGCATTTTTTCATTCCTCAATTTGCAGCTATCTGGAAGGCCCAAATTTGACCCAATATTCAAAGCACATTTCATACTGATCAAAAACATGTTATTTAAAAAATCAATTCATACTAGGGAGGTGCTCTACAGAAAAGCACATGAGAAATGAAAACAGTCTATCTTCAGCACAAGATTTAAATACCATGTAGTATGTGAGGCTTAGAGGGGCTGAACAGTGGAAAATAAAATGAATAGTTGCTTATTAACAGAGGATCAGCCTCCCTAACATAATAAATGAGGCTGAGTTCCTACATAGTATCACTTACTGTATTTTTATAAAAGGGCTTAAAAGCAACATTAACAGTGGTATTTCCTAAGCCTTGGGTACTTTCAGTGGCAACCAACATATTCCCTTAGAAGCCTGTGCATATATTTAATACTCTAATTTAGTAACAGCTTTGTGCAGACCCTTCCTGAGCAAGACAGCAGTTTCATTCCTGTATAGAACTCCTTACTCAAATTAGAACTATGCCAGCATTTAAAGATACAGGATATGGGCTCCCCAACCCTCTCTGGAATAAGATAAATGAAAATATTTTGGCAAGGAAACAGTCCCTCACAAGCATAACTTTTCTTAGAAGCTCCAACAGTTTCTCATACTGAAGAGCATTATATTCCACAACACCAGATACCCTAACCTTGAAACAAGCTCTGGTTTCTGTTACCAAGTAAAATGAAGCTTGTCAGTAAAGAGGTTCTCCCTCCTGCTCAAAATTGAGACTTCTGTGCAAACTTCAAGAATTAACTAGAGGACACCATGAATTGAAATTCTGGTTAGGTGCTCTTCAGCGGTTTCTCAGAGTACAGAATGGTGAACAGCACACCTAAACGCTTGTGTCCACACAGTCCCACTTCTTGCTGCATGGTCCCACCCTTTCAAGCACACTCCGACCACTCACTGAGCCAACCTGACTTCATCATCTGGAGGAAAATGACGACTCTTCCCCACCCGCCCAGTTATTTCAGTTTTCTTCTAGAATAACAAACTCAGTCTGCTCACCAAAAGGTCAGACAAGTGTCAGGTCAGCACAAGTATTTGGAGCGTGATGCTCCTACAGCATGAGCTAACACCTTCTCGCTGCCTGACTCACCCAGGAGCAGCCTTCAGAAGACGAGATGTTAAAATTGCCCAATTTCTTCTCAAAAGCAAATGGGTTGCTTCTCCTCCTCCATTATAAATTAAAACAAAACAAAACCAGGTATGCCCAATGCCTATTAGTGTTGGCTTTGTATGTGTACAGGAACATAGTTAAAATTAAATGCAGTTAGTTGTGAATAAGATTAAAAGGTAAATCAACATGACTAGTTTGCTCTATGGACATATCTGTGACCTTTTTCCATTCAAAAACTGGATTAAAATATATGCTTAACAGTACAGTGCACATATCTCCAACTCCCTTTGTGAATTTAAATACAGCATTTGTGACATTCAAATGTATTTTCATCTCACCATGTGCAGAAAGTGATGTGAAAACAGAGTTGCATTTCCAAAACAAAGCAAGACCAGCGTAACAGGAGGAAATGAAACCATAAAATTTCTCTTCTCAACCCCTGTATTCACAAAAGTGAAAGCTTCAAGATGCTGTCAAAACATGCACTCCCACCACTTTCTCCCAAGCATATGATCAAAGTGACAGTTACTGGGGCATCCTCTGATCTTCTGCCATGAAGTGACCAAATTGTGCCTTGCAGTTTTCAAAGAGCTAAAGTCTCATCAGTAATTCCACCCGAGGAGGAGAAGCCTCGCCGATTTCTCTAAACAAAACCAAAAAAAACCCCGACCCTGCCTATCACACATTCCGGACTCTCACCCCCGGACACGCTTCTCCATACTCTCGGCGCGTCTAAGTTTATTTCCCGAGCCTGCAGGATCTCCCCTCTCCTCCCGGCTCACACGGAACCTGCCGAGGAGAAACCCAGGGGCCACCCGCGGCCCGCGCTGCCTCCCCCACAACCGGGGGGGCCGTTCGAGCCAAGCCCCGCCAGACCCTCCGCCTCCGGGCAGCCCCTGTGCCCCCAAGGCGACCTCGGCAGCCGCCGTCCCGCCGGTCGCTGCCCTCGGGCCCCCCGCAAACCTCCCCGCGCCTAGGGGGCTGCGGGCTGCCGGAGGGACCCCCCCGCTCCCCGACGGGGCGGGCACCCCGCCACGGGGGAGCGGGCCGGGAGAAGAAGGGGGGTTCCAAGAACGCGGCTCTTCTCTCGCCCTTTGTTGCCCAGGGAAAGGGGGGGCAGGCTCGGGGCTGTGGGACCAGAGGTGGGGGCTCGCTCCCCACAGCAGAGTCCGGGGGGGCGGTTCCCCTCCCTCCCCCGCGCAGCCGGGCCCGCACCCACCTTTCTGCGCCCCGGTGCCCCGCGGCGGCAGCAGCAGCAGCAGGAGGAGGCTGAGGCGGAGCGGAGAGGCCGCCTGCCGGGTCCCCGCGGGGCGCGGCCCCCCCGGGCTCACCATGCCCCGCGGCGTGGCCAGCGCGGCCGGCAGTCCCCGGGCATGGCGGGTGCTCTGGGGGCGGCCGGGCCGGGCCGCGTCTCTGCCCCGGGGCCGTCAGCGGGACGCGCCTGCCAGAGCCAGCGAGCAACGCGCCACCCGCCGCCCCCCGCCGCCGGCCCAACCGCTTCCGGGGGCGCGGCGTGGCCCCCGCCGGGCTGCCCCGCTTCCTGCCGACCCCCCGCCCGCCGGGAGGCGGCCCCCGGCGCCGGGGGAGCCGCGGGGTCTCGGCGGCGGCGGCCCCCGCAGCGCCTGGCGCTCCCCCGCCCCGCCCGTCCCCAGAGCGTGCTGAGGGGACGCGCGGGAGGCGCCTGCGGGGCGGCCTGGCCGGGGTTAGCGGCCCCTCAGCCGAGCCCCCGGGAGCCGAGCCCGCGGTCTTCTCTTTATTCCACCTCTGTCCTCCTTGACGAGTTGGCCAAGAATATTTCGGGTTGTTTTGGGGTTTTTTTTCCGACGTAGAGATTAAGCGAGGCGAAATTGCCTGGAAGAACAAAACCCCTTGGAAACACGAGCACGGCTGTTAAAAGAAGAGGATAAACTGGTGCGGCAGATCTCCCCACAGAAACGCCAGTCCGGCTCTAGAAAAGCCAGGCATGGGCGATGAATTCCCAAGGAGTTGCAATTCCAGTTATTGTGACCCTGCTTGTGGACATTTACAGTGTGTAATCGGAGAGGCTTGCTTCAGGAGCCTAAATTCACCCATGGGAAACAAATACTTTAAAAAAACAAAAAACAACCCCCCCAACTTTCAAGTTCTAAAATCACAACAAGAAGGCAAAATAGCATCTTTGAAGAGACTTATGGTAGCTGTTATTGTACCTAATTAGTTCCCCATGGTTGTCAAAAAAGCCCATTTTTGGGGAAAAGCACCCTAAGCACTGGTAGGATCAAAGTATCACCTCTGTAACACCATCAGCGTGGAACATAGCACCTCACACCGTGTCTTTCAGTGGCTGATGAAATAAATGCAGGTACTTCTCAGATGCCAATGAAACATCGGGTCCACATTCCAGTATCTGCAGTCCCAGCCTCGTGAGGTTGGAGGGACAAGGGGCAGGGTGGGTGGCACCACAGGGGCATAATTTCATGTGTCTTTCAGCTTCAGAATGGAAACCTTCTCAGCCCTCCGCTAACCACCTCACTCTCACGGCACGGCAGGGGGGATTTGGGACTCCACAGCTTCCAAAGATCAGCCTCTCTGCCAGTGGTTCATCCCTTCTGCTGTGGAAGGGCTGTTGCAAGTCAACCCCATGTGCTGCTGGTGTCCAGCTCCAGTGGTTCCACTGTAAAAGTGTCTTAAGAAAATTGTTATCCACTTCCTCTCCCAAACAGCTCTGTGAAACAGACTGCTTTCCTGGCCAGGGAAGTGTCCAGCACTGACCTACACCAAAATGGCAGAAAGAGCATCTCAGGGATCAGCCTCACCCAGTCTGCAGAGATGCCTGAAGAACTATTTAGATGATGTTTACTAATGGTTGTAACATTACCGTTATAATGCTGAAAACTGAACTACATCCAAGCCTATGCTCAAAGCTTGTGAAGGCTTCTTTCACAAAGAGACATGCAGAGCATTCTCTCTCCTCCCTGACCGTATCAACCATACCATTTGTGCCAAATCTTGCAAGAATCCAGAATAATTTGGTTGCTCAGACTAAAGAAAGCAAAATTTTGATGCACATTCTTTACTTGTTGGGCCCACAGTTGTGCCAGAGCTGTCAGGAGGTGGCTTCTCCTATCTTTAGGGAACGTTAAACATGAGAATTTTAGTACATTTTTATTTTTCTCCTTTTGAAACCTTTTTAGCAACAACCCCCAACAAAAGCAAAGTCAATGGAAGGGCATCTCAGATGAGGTTGTTTTAAATCAGCTTGTAAGATGTAATAATCACCAAGACATCCTGCAACGTGTAATGGAAGATGAATCAAAAGTAATTTATATGCGTTCCCTTGTCTTCCATTCACCAGACACAGAAGTTCATGCTGCAGGTCACGTGAAGCAGTTATATCACTACAATAACATCCTTTCTGTACTACAGAGAGCACATTCCTAAGATCACTAATCATTAGTGGTATTTGTTGTGTACTGGAAAAATTGCTCCTTGAATAATTTGTGGCTTAGTACTGCCATGCATTAACAGGAGCATCTGAACATCCTACACATAAATCAATAACAGGCTCTGGTATACCTGATAGAGGTTTCCTCCTGTGTTATTTTCTGTTGTGAAGGCTGTTTGTTAGCTTGATTTGGCTGTTCTAAAGGTTTTTTATTTGTTCAAGTGAACAAGGATATCTGGATCTGTGAGAGGGCTGATTTCTAAAAGGGGTGTGAGAACTTGCAGAATTCCTAAAAGCAGCCAGAGGCCAAATTTTCTTAATCTGTCTCGGAAGTTTGTCCCAAAGCCACATTCCCGGACCACATGGTTTATGTGGAGCCCTAGGTTACATATTTTGCAAAGGGAACACCATCCTGATGGAAGTGACAAACTATGAAAGGCTGTACACCCTGAAGGCCGTAAAGGTGTATGAAATCTACAGAGCCAAAGAATTAGGAATACGGCTCCATTAGCAATGCAACTGTTTGGATGGCTCAACACACGCTTTTTATGCAGCCAGACAAATCTGGTGAATTAGATAAATCCAGATGGTCTCCATGGCTTTCAGAATTTTCCTTCTTCTAAGAAGATTTCAGCACAAAATTAGTTTAAATAGACCAGCTACAGAGTACTGCACATTTCAGTCCATGAGCATTCCCCAGCATCTCCTCAGGGGGAAACAAAACTGTGTAATAAAGACGCCATTTTAGTTTGTGACTTAGAACTGTCCCAGTCACCAAATCAAAACACATACAGAATTAAAATTATGTGAGAAGCAAATACAAATATAATATCATATGATACCAATATCATAAGGCAAGTTGCCACCACATCTCAAGAAACCAGCACAAATACTTTTTTCAAGATGGTAAGACAGAAGATCAGAACAACTTGTTACTGCTGATAGAAGAATAATGCTTAGCCAACTAAGCACTTCTGTAATGTTTTCTTCCCATTGTGAGTAACTTCTAGAGGTAAATGAAGCTGTCTTCTCCATCTGGTTCCCTCTTTTCCCTTGAGAGGCTTCTGATGTACAAGGCTTCTTTCCCACCGTAGCTCTCTAGCTTTTACATTCTTTTACTGCATTTTGAAAGCTGAATTCAGCTGGAGGGCAGGGCTGCTACTCAGAGGGAGCTCCACAGTCTGGAGAAACAGGCTGATGCCAACTTCCTAGAGTCTAACAAGAGTAATTGCAAGGTCTTGCATCTGGGAAGTAATAGCCCCATGCAACAGCACAGGCTGGGGGAGCTTTGGAAGCAACTTTGCAGAAAAGGACATGGGTGTCCTAGTGGAAAATTTGAGTCCGAGTCAGCAGTGTGCCCTTGGGCAAAGGCGGCCAACAGCATCTTGAGCTGTATTAACACAAGGGCCAGGGAAGTGATCTTTCATAAGACTTCATCTGAGTGCTGTGTCCAGTTTTGGGCTCCCTCCAATACCAGAACAATACTGACATATGGGACAGAGTCAATCAGAATGTCTCCAAAACGGTCAAGAGCTGGAGAACATGATGCACATGAAGAAGCTGAGATTGCTGGACATCTTCAGCTTGGAGAAGAGGATGCTAAGGGGAGACCTTGCTGCTTCCTACAACTACCTGACTGCAGGACAGGATTGAAAGATAGGATGTAGCCTCTTCTCAGAGGGGCACGGTGATGCCACATGATTCAACAGACACAAATTGCAACATGGGTAAATTCCATATTCCAGATAAAAGGAAAAAATACCATGAGGGTGGTCACACACTGGGAACAGGTTGCTTGGAGAAGTTGCAAAATCTCCATCTCTGGAGATGTTCAGGACTCCCTGGACATGGCCCTGATCAACCTGATCTGATCAGATCTGTTTTGAGCGGAGAGTTGAACTAGATAACCTCTGAAGGTCCCTTCCAACCTGAACTGTACGATTCTAAGGCACCAGAGTCCTGCAGTAACAGGGAATGTTCTAAATAAGCAAAAGAGATTTTCAGCTTTCCAGTTTCTGTAGTTACTTACCCATGTTCTCTGAAATAAGAATTTATTATGAAAAGATTAGTTCTTTTGACCTTGAAGAAAAGGAATAATGCATTTAAAGCACACAAATTATTTTCATAATATTAACACGTTAGATCTTTGCTAGCACCTCCATCTTCTTATCCCTTAAATCTTAACTGTCACACGCTCACCACATTTTTTAAGTGACGGTAAATAGAAAGGCCCACCCACCCAGCTAATACAATGTGCATCCAAGGGCCATAACGTCTCCTTTTGATGTTGGCAGACACCTGAAAGTTATTACTAGTCCTGTTCTCAGATAATCACTTGTGAGCAAGTCCAGATCTGTACTCAGGTTCACAGTTTCTCTCTGCTATACACTGAATTATTAGATCATTTTACCTCTTTTTTCCAGAAAACAATTTCCACTGCTTATGGTGAAATTCCATCCAAAAGAATTATGCTACCCGCTTAATGAGCATATTCTTAGAGTTGTTTAGATTACAGCTACAGTGGCATATAGTCAAATTTGGCTGAAAAATTTAGAGGTCTTAACACCAGAAAAACAGGAGACAAATGCCTTGCTCTCGCACATTACCTTTGTAGACGTGCTTTCTAAAAAGTATGTAGGTTAGATCTTGCAATCTGCTGAGACTCCCACTTAAGTGTGCAAATAATTTCAAGCATATAATACTCAAAACTAAACTAAATTGCAGAATTTTCTTTAGCCAAAATATTTTCTAGCTTTTACAGGAGTTTAACAAGAGCAAAGTTCACTCCGGAGTGAGGGACCTGAATAAGGTCTTCTGCTCTCTTTTAGTTCCTCCTAGCAATCTTATGAAGCTATGTTGGATTAAACACTCCTAGATACAATGAACCACCCAGCAGATATAATGAAAAGGTGAACTTCTTTACCACAACACAGACATATCTTGGTGCCACTCTAAAAAGATCATTTAATGTTAAAGGAAATCTTTAACTTCTGTAAGTAGCTCTTTTACCTGAGAGTGGATCGATCCAGTGTCCTGCCTATGAATAACTGGCTCCAGCTCAGCAGGAGGGTTTGACATATGCCATGGAAAAAACATGCCATCTCTACAATTGTCCAGGCTTCATAGTATATGAAAGAATTATTCACTGAAATACAGCTTTACAATTTAACAGCTACAACAACACTGGAACAAACCCTCACCCTTTTCTAATTAATCGTTAAAGTATTTGAATTTAAAAAAACTGTTATTGAAAAAGTTATTGTTCTCCTTTGCCATAATTCTGCTTTTTGGAAAATGCATTTTAATAAATGGTTCCACAGTATTTTAAAACCCATTAAAAACTCTAAGTAATTTAAGCTATTGTGAGTTGTACAGAATGGAAACATCTCTGGCACTTCAGGTGTTTACATGGTGTTTCAAATGTTATTTTATTAACATTATTATTTTATTGTTGCTACTACTAACCTACAGCCAAGCTGAATGGTTGGTACCTGATCCTGCAAACACCTCCAGAACCCTGCAGTATGCTTTGTGACATTAGCTAAATGTGTGGTACTAAAAGAGGCTGCAGGATCTAGGCTTTGGGATCTAGCTTTTGTTGCTGTTGGCTACTCATTTTCATCTCATTTGGGATTTCTAGTTTTTGTAGCTTTCAGTAAAAATCCTTCTACTCCCCTCTTTATTTTCTTTTTTAATTTGTTCCCATTTTAATTGCCTATTATGCTGATTTTTTTAAGAATAACGACAAAGTCCTGGTTGCAGAATGGATTTGATTTCATCCGTTTAGAAAGGAAAATGCGTATTGATTGTGTATTATTCACATCAATGGATGTAATTAATTTCATCCTCAGAAACACATTTACAAAACCACCATGATAAATTTAGCTAAGATTAATTTTAAATTCACTTCAGATAGAAGCCTCATGATTGTACGTAAAGCACGTTTATTTGACACTCTAGTTAGTTACTTGGTTGCTCATTGGTTCGTGTTTTTAAAAGAGAATAAACACTTAACATTTAGTTACGGGTTATTTTGGTAAGAAACATCAGTTAATTTTACTGTGCCAAAAGTCATTAGCAGGGAAAAATGGTAGCATAAATTCCAAGAACAATTTTGTTTTACATTTTTACTGCATTGTATATGTGAAGCAATTCAGGGATACGGGGGCGGGGGGGGGGGGGGGGGGGGGGGGCGGCGATTTTTTGCCTATTTAAACCTGGTAACATAGAGAAGGAAAATATTAGAAAATATTAGGGAGGATCTCACTGTCTTCTACCCTTGAACAAGTTCATGTTTATTGGATCAATGCCCAGTACTACTAAGATCCTTCGAGAAAAAGTTAGAAAAACATTAAAGATGAATTGTGTCTTGTAACTATGGGTTTAGTACTCAGAAGTAAAAGCAGTACTTTGAAGTACTGAGCAGTCTAAATTCCCCGGATGCAGTGAATCCTATGGCTCAGTAAAAGCTGAAGGAGGAGACTATGATTCCTATAGGACTAATTCAGCACATAAGCATGGGCAGGATTTTAATCATGGATTTAGCTTCTGTGAGAATGAAGAGCACACTTAAACTTAAGTCTGTAGATACTTTGCTGAATCAAGAACCGTGAGTCTGCTGCTTCAATTATTTCTGTACATTTCATCTCTATTTTATAGTTAATGTATTGTTCTCCACATTCTTTTCAATATTTCACATTTTTGTCAGGACTTTAGTTTCTTTTTTTAGCTTTTCTTCTTTTATGCAAACCCAGGTTGAAACAATCTTTCATGAACTGTGCACCACCTCCAAATTCTCTATCCTGCCTATATTGTTCTTGTCCCTTTCTCTGCCTGTATCCTTACTCGTTCTTGCCTCTGAATTACTTCAGTCATTGTACCAGGTTGCATCATAATTGGATTTTACACTCATTCCTGCTTCCAATCTCATTGATCAGTGGTCACTAGAAGAATTTTAGATGTCTGTCTCCTCAAAAGATGCTGCTCTTTACTGATATATTTACATGCTTTAGGAGAACAGATCACATTTATGAAAACAGGAAAATAATTAAAAGCACCCTTTCTTTCACCCTTATGAAGGTGAAAAGAGAGGAGTTGTGTCACATGTTTCAGGCCTTTATACCCCACCTGAAGAAAATACAATGCCCCTACATCAATGTCAGAGAACAACATAATTAGTTGCGATACATTTGTGCCTAATGCTGTCTATGGGGGAGCCTCAGATGTAAACAGAAACTTGAGGTGGGACTGTAATGCTACAATCTGGGACTTGTGAAGACAATGTCTGGAAGCTAAGATCCAAAAGGAAGAACTTCAAGCAAAATTTTGTTTCAGAAATAGAGGTATTCGCATTCTTCTCTTTTTGCAGATGAGATCAGTAATTTCTCCAGACAAATAAATTCTGTTTTTCAGGAGATTATACTTTGCCTGCTCTTAAAATTATGAATCAGAGCATGAACATATTGGTATCAGCTCTGTCTCTTCCAGGTAAAGATTTTGGAGAGCAGCCTAATTTTTGTTGTCTGATTGACTGTAGTCCTAACAAAGCAAACTTCTCTGCTCTGAGCTGCAACTGCATCAGTACTGTGATGAGTATGTCATCACATACAAAATGGTTTGTAGTGAAAAGAGGAGAATCAAGATGTGAAAATATATTCTAGAAACACCAGGTCAATGTTAAAAAGCCGATTATATCTTTTGTTCAAATTTAAGTAACGTGCTACTGATGGACAGCCCTAACTGGTGCTGATGAAACACAGAACTAGAACTGCAGGCAAAAATGACTCAGCTTCAAGAAAACTGGTGTAGCATTTAACTGAAATAGCAGGGAATTATAATTTTAAATGAGAGAAAGCCTGAAAATATTAAAAGCTTTAAAATAAGTATTGTACTATACTAAGAAAGACATACATGAAAATGAGATCATATGATCAAATTTAAAGCATAGGGCTGTTTTATATGAAATCCAAGCTTTAAGGACAGGCCCAGTGTGTATGCCTGGAGAACAGCATTGACATTTACTATAAAACCCAGGAAATTTGTATTGGTTTGTGTTGTTTTGTGTTATTGCCAGCACTTGGATGCTGGTAAGCAATGACCGTGCAAAAGTTTCAAGAATCAAAATCCAAATTTTAGAAAAATTAATAATTTTAAAAGATGACCCAAATCAACCAGAAAGTTTGATAAACTGAAAAGACAGAAGGAAAACTTGCACACCCTGGCCCCGTATCTTAAAATAGCATTGTGCTTTCAGCCCTAGTGTTTTTTGAAATTTATGACTGGCAATATTCAGTTCCCTAGCCCCTTTCCATTTTCAGCTATATGAGGCAAATATGACACACACTCCTCTTAAAGTGCAATGCCACAGCTTCTCTGCTGACCCAGGCCCCAATGTATTTCATGAGAAAGGTGGTAGTTGCTGGACAAGATTGCAATCCGGTAGTTTCAATCTCTTCATCTGTGAATGAGACGTGACTTCTACAAATCTTAAGTGAACATTTGTTTTGGAGAGAGTCATGAAGAACTTGGACAGCCAGCTGCGGCAGATGGGAAGAGAAAGGTTGTCTCAATTCTATCTTATGGGCAGACTTAAAGGGAAGGGGATCACTGTATTGAACATCAGAAGGTTAGAGCAGTAACTGACAGGCTTCCTGAAAGGAGGCATAGCAACACAGATGTGCTCCTATTTCCAGGGAAGTCCTGGACTGAGTGTGTACGTGCAGTAGTTCTGTTAAGTGGTGAGGCATGGCATCCTAGCCTACTCTAGCAAAGATGAAAGGTAGGGAATCCTGGTCAAAAGATTGAGTAGGAGTGTGGCCAATACTTTAATGTTTATTTCTAAATGTTAGGAATAAAGGTCTGCAGCTGGTTTTGTGTTGAGAAGGAAAATAGTGTCTTACCAGATAAATTGGAAATATATTCTAATCAGAATGGCTCAGTAAAATGTTGTAGATCAAGGGTCTTTTCATTAGGTTTGGTGTTTAAAATAAAACCATGAAGTACATGATTGTATCTCAGTGTAAGCAGAAATCTCCCAGCTTGGAGTCCAATTCAGACCAAGAGAGTGTCAAAAATGGTGATGGTTTTGGTGGCAAGTTATATACTGAATTGTGAAGTCCTGTCTCTTAAACAACTTTACAGCAACGGGAGAAGGGAGATGAACTAAAAGAAACAATTCTTTCACCAAAACCATGAAATCCTCTTGTACACTCTCATACAACTTGTAACAATGAGAGTCAATCAGCAACACTAATATCTTTATTTTGCCACCTCCAGTATCCCTAGGCAGCACTGGGACCTCCATTTGTATGCCAATGTGCAGAGAGTTCCCTAGGATGTTTTTTTATATTTCAGTAACTGATTTACTTTCAATCTGCTGTAATAAAGGCCAGATGATCACCTCTATTATGCAAATAAATGCATGCAGACAGCAAGGAAGTCAGTGTCTTAGAGTGGCAGAAGGAACAAGTGCCATTCTGTTCAGGGTGCTGCTTCTCTCTGTCCCTCAGTCTTTTAATAGCTTTCTTGCTTGAAAATTCGTATTCAAGGGGAAGGGTACACTCAACTGGAAGGTGATGAATTCTGTTAGAAAGCACTTTATGTCACAACTGAGAGCTTACACAAGGAAAGATACACTGGGTATATAAAAGGTCTTCAATAAGTAAAAGCCTTGTTTAGGCTTTTAGTGCATATAAACACTCAATAGTTTATTTGAACAGGCTTAAAATGCATTGGTTGTTAAGCCAGAGAAGGAATTATTTTAATGAAATGCAAGTAACTAGGATATCTATGCTTAGGGAAAGAAATCCTCTTTGTATTCCTCCTCTGGACTCACTCCAAAAGGTCTTTGTCCTTCTTATGTTGGGGACCCCAGAGCTGAACACTGTACTCCAGCTCCTGGAGTGCATTGATGGTAACTTCCTTCTCCAAGTGACAGAGAAGACAACGAGGAGAGGTGCTATACTGGACCTTGTTCTCACCAGCAAGGAGGGGCTGGTGGGGAGTGTGAAACTCAAGGGCAGCCTTGGCTGCAGTGACCATGAAATGGTGGAGTTCAAGGTCCTGAGGGCAGTGAGGAGGGAGCACAGCAAACTCGCTACTCTGGATTTCAGGAGAGCAGACTTTGGCCTCTTCAAGGACCTCCTTGGCAGAGTAGCATGAGATAAAGCCCTGGAGAGCAGAGGGGCCCAAGAAATCTGGTTAATATTCAAGGATCTCTTCCTCCAAGCTCAGGAACGATGCATCCTGACAAAGAGGAAGTCAGGTAAGAACACCGGGAGGCTGCATGAACACAGAGCTCCTGGACAAGCTCAAACACAAAAAGCAAGCGTAGAGAGGGTGGAATCAAGGACAGATAGCCTGGGAGGAGTACAGAGAAACTGTCCAGGTAGCCAGGGATCAGTTAGGAAGGCCCAAGCCTGATAGAATTAAGTCTGGCCAGGGACACCAAGGGTAGCAAGAAGAGCTTCTATAAGTACATTGATGATAAAAGGGAGACTAGAGAAAATGTGGGCCCTTCTCCAGAAGGAAACCGGAGACCTGATTACCTGGGATATGGAAAAGGCTGAGGTACTCAATGACTTTTTTGTCTCGGTCTTCACCAGCAAGTGCCCCAGCCACAGCACTCAAGATGCAAGAGGCAAAGGTGGGGACTGGGAGAATGAAGAACTACGCCCTGTGGAGAAGGACTTGGGGGTGTTAGTGGATGGAAAACTGACCATAAGCCTGCAGTGTGCGCTCACAGACCAGAAAGCCACCTGTGTGCTTGGCTGCACCCAGAGCAGTGTGGGCAGCAGGGCGAGGGGGGGATTCTCCCCCTCTGCTCTGCTCTGTGAGACCCCCCCTGCAGTGCTGGGTCCAGCTCCGGAGGCACCAACAGCAGAAGGACACGGACCTGCTCGAGCAGGGCTAGAGGAGGCCTTGAAGATGCTGGGGGGGCTGGAGCACCCTCCTATGAGGACAGGCTGAGAGAGTTGGGGCGTTCAGCTGGAGAAGAGAAGGCTCCAGGGAGACCTTAGAGTGGCCTCCCAGGACTGAAAGGGGCTACAGCAAAGTGGGGAGGGACTCGTCATCAGGGGAAGAGGGATAGGACAAGGGGTAACAGTTTTAAACTGACAGAGGGGAGATTTAGATCAGATCTAAGGAAGAAATTCTTCCCTGTGAGGGTGGTGAGGCCCTGGCACAGGTTGCTCAGAGAAGCTGTGGCTGCCCCCTCCCTGGCAGTGTTCCAGGCCAGGCTGGACGGGACTTTGGGCAACCTGGGCTAGTGGAAGGTGTCCCTGCCCATGGCAGGGGGGTGGGACTGGATGGTCTTTAAGGTCCCCTCCAACCCAAACCATTCTATCATTCTATCATTCTATAATTCTCTTCTGCAGTGTTAAACAGATGTAGTTCTACTTGAATGGTGTAATTTCTGAAGTTTAGCCCATGTTAAAGGGAAATGATTATGTATGGCTTATCATCTCATCTCTTGCTAACACTTCCTTTTATCTTAGGGGTGCTGATCATGACTTTTTGGATGAACTGTTCCCTTTTCACTCTGTATTGAGCTTGAAGTTTGTGGTTTTACATTTCAGGCCTGAAGAGGGACTTGCGTGCCTGAAACATTATTTTGTTACATCCTATTATCTTGATGAAAAAACGCACTTCTCCATACAGACCTCGTCTGCATGCCCACTGACAGAGAAAACACAAGGTATAATGAGAGCAACTCAGAACTGGTTCAGCCTGGAAACCTCACAGAAAAAATTGCCTTTACAGTCAGCAGAGTGTTTTGCCTAGTCTAACACATCCGGTTTTGGCCCTGTATTTCCAATATAAAGCCCCTCCCAGAAGACCTGAAACAAATATTCTGAGATTAATCAATATCATATTTATGCATAAAACAGACTAAGGGACACTGTTTGACCTTTTGGTAACTGACCTACTAACAAAAGCAAGGTCTCACAGGATTCACCTCTTCGTGCTCAGTGTGGGGCAACAAGCCAGTTTAACATCTGCTCAGTATTCATTGCAAAGCAAATGTAGAATGCTGACACCATTAATCAGCTTGTCCAAGTGAATAAAATGTCAAAAGCTGATGTAAGAAAGCTTGGCTTTAAAAGCAAACATTTCATATGGATCTGCATGGATCCATCTAATGATGGATTAGTTAACCCTGGAAGATGAAGAATTACTCCAGACTAATGTCTGAGGGGGGAATGCACGTAAAGCTAACAACGTACACAGAAAGATTGTGAAGAAATTATAGAGATATAGAAGCTAGTTCTACAAAAATCAATCACCTACCAGTAGTGCCTCAAACTTCAGTATGTGATATTAAACAGAATAAATATAAAACATTTTGAGTCCTACCCACAGGTTGCAAGCTGTACCTTTTCATTCACAGAACTGCTAAATGGTAGGTGGCATTTCTTCCTCCTTCCCCTCCTTTGCTGAGCCACAGACAGGAACAGTACCTGTAAAACAGAAATTAGCTGGAATTAATTTCAGTGGCACACGTGCAAAGCAGTGCAGCAGTACTTGAAATCTGGGGTTAAATTATGGGTGAAAGCTGAGGAAGAGTCAGTAAAGGGTGCTGTCACTTCCTTATTTAATGAGGAGTAGAACATCTGTCAGGGAAAGAAGAGGTAGGGAACACAGACACATGGAAGCTACAGATGGAAAAAATCTCTGCTAGCCAACTTAAAAATGCAGGATTTATTCTATTGCTTTGTCAAATCTGCTTTTAAAAGTACAAGGCTTTTCTGCTTCCACGATTCTCTTTGGAAGATGAAGATGTCTCTGAACAGTAGTGTATTTCAGTCTCAGTATATTTTTTCCTGATATCCTTTTTTTTTTTTTTTTTAAAACCTGAATTTCTTCCCACAATTACTAGCACACCCCTTTGTAACACAGTAACAATTCACCTCCCTCAGTAGCCTTCACTGCCTTTCTTTTAGGGTCAGATTCTTTCATGTCCTCTCAGAATATCGTGCCATAAATTTGGCCCTTTGGAAATTATCAGGATTATAAAAGGGGTAGGGATCTAGCCTTAAAGAATAAAGTGGGTATCACTGCAATAGGTACAATGTGCCTTGAAAAAGATGGGATGAATGTTTTTTCATTGGGAAGAAAAGACTGTATTGAATGAATCAGCCTCTTCATCACTATAAATCAGAGACTTGGTAAAGAGAGTTGCCATCACGTGTACTGAAAGATGTGCTGTTCTAATAGAAGAAATACATTATTTTTCTATTGTAATGTTTTTCACTTCCCTTGGAGAAGGAAAAACCTTGAGAATTTACTGTAAAGTGCTGTTGAGTAGGGACTGTGGTCTTTGCTCCAACTGGCTAAAGAACAACGGTTTCATAAAACAATTTGGGGCCTGATGACCATGAGTTAGATCAGATCAATATAAATGAAATTCTTTTAAATTTAAAAAAAAAAAGGAGTGTTGGAAAAAAAGAAGACATTTTATACAACTAAGAGAACTGTCTGGTAAAGTAGGCTGGACTGAATAGCTTAAAGTCCTGAATGTTGAGAAAATTTGGGAGAATTTGTAAGTGGGAGATGCAAAAGCTGTCTGTAACTTGAATCCCAAGAAAAGAAAAACAGTTTTAGAGGAGGGATCTGAGTGTAACTGGATAAGCAGCTACCTGAAAAAAATATTAAACGTAAACAAAAGTTTAGAAAAAATGGAAAAGGAAATTAATCAACTCAAATGATTAATCAACTAGAATGGATACTGCATTCATTAAGTCTGTCTTGCTAAGGTGCCTAAAAGAGTGATACTGTTCAAATGAGCAATTGGATAAGCTCACAGATAAGAGGAATTAAATCTTCATTGCAAAAGATGATACTGGCAAAATGACAGCTAAAAGAATGTTTCTAAAGAGCAAAGCAGGGAGTTACTAAACCAACCTTCTGATATAATAGGTGCAAGAAGACCAAATGTATTTTAAAAGGATTGTCAACAGTTTGTGAGTAGATTTTTATTAAATGGCTGTTTGCCATAACAGGAGATTGCACTTTGTGGACCTCAAGGCTTTTATACAGAACCTCAAGTCCTTTTTTTCCCCACTTTCTCCCAAAGGAAAGCAAAGGATTTCAATTGAATGTAACATCTGATTCAGTTCTTAAATTAAAAGTAACTGTTTGACTAGTTAATCAATTATGTGCACAAGAAGAAAAGCGGTACCTTTAATTATAAATATACCAACTGAGAAATAATGAAGGCTTACTTAATTATGAGTCCTAGCTGTGGTCTCACAATACTTCCCTATAGGAACTGTGTAGCACAACTTAAATGCTTTCATGTCCATGTAGGAGAATTCTTCAGGCTATAGAGACATATCTAGGACTATAAAACAATACATGCATAATTTGTATTTTGTGTATTGCTTTTGGAAAAAAATCAGACAAGGCACCACTTTTTTTCCCAGGTAAAATGTCATCAGAGCATAGGCTGGCCTATTTCCGCAATTTGAGAATGTGACCTGTATCACCAAATTTCAGTTATGTTGCTAATATTGGTATCCATGATTAGTTAAATGTCATTACATTCACCTCTGATGTGTACCTAAGAACCCAGGTATGAAACATTCTGGAATAGCATATTAGAAATCTCACATCTGTTCCATTTATGTTTCAAGAAGTAAAAGTTTCTAAAAAAATACTTTGAGCACTAACTCAAACAGTCCAAAGAAGCTCTTCTAGTTTCATACTCATTATAAATTAATTTTATACCTTCTCCATAGTTTTTCATATTCAGCTATTGGCAGTTACATTTGCATGGTAAAAGCTGTAAACTCTGGCAACTAGACATAGAGAAGGGGGAACTTTTCACACTTATAATGGTAGGGAAGGCATCCTGGGCTTGTGGGATGAGTATGGCTAGAAGACAGAGTTAGGGAATTACTCTGCAGTGATATGCTTAATTGTGCTGTTTCTAAACAGAATTTTTCCTTTCCAGATTCACCTTCCCTCCCTTCCATATGATGAGGAGCTCATCATTCTCACAGCTAACATTAAAATCATCATTCAGTACACTGATGATACTTGGCTGGCATTGTCAAAGTATTTTGACACTCATACAGACTAGAAATCCATCCACTTTATACGCTCCCACCTCCCCCCCTTTTTTTTTCTTCTAATCACAACTATTGCAACTACCACTGTCATTTACACCTTCTGGTGCATCTTTCCATTCTGTAGTCTGTGTTCATTTAGGGATGGGACTGTCATTTACTAGATGTCTGCAAAATGCCCACCAGAGAGACTTCCCTCAGGACTTCCAAAATCCTTCTCATTCCCTTTCATATAGTATCTAATAATAAGCAAGAGTCAAGACCACAAATCTTCAGCAAATTCCATTGCTATGGAATCATGATATACACAAGGCCCTGATAATATCTGCGTATTTTGTACATAATTTTGTTCCTAGACAACTGCGCACTGGGTCAAGTGCCTTGGGAGTTTAGATCATTTTGTTTCCTATGCATTATCTAAGTGAGGAATTGCATGCAGCCACAGAGTGCCTCCCACGTTATCAGGAAGCATCTGGAAATTCGACCTCCGAGAATTAAGTTCTCTGCTGCGTCTCAGATGTAAAAGTCCTGCTTGTTTACAATATTTGTCACCAGACTTTATTATTTCATCTACTTTTTAACATCTTTCAAGATGCTACTTTACTTTTTCATTTTACACATTTTCACATCACTGTCATCTCTTATTCACTCAAATCTATCTAGTTATCTGGATCATTTGTTCTAAAACAAATTCATAAGACTCTCCTTTTTTTACATCACACTTGACAGTGGCCTCAAAGAAGGACTTGATGTATAACACAGGCCTGATTCTCACTTCAAGTAAATCAGAAAAACTCTGCTGAAGCTGCTGGAAATTCATAGATTTTCACAAGCTGGTCCTTTATAGCCCTTTTGTCTAGGGAGTCCATAACAGCATTAAAATGTAGCAGCATTGCTGTAGCTACGACAGCCCAAGGCTGTAAGTGCATCAAGGATGTAATCTAGACCAGCTGATATAGGTAGTAAACCCCAGACTTGTTTGCATATTGCAAACCTGTTCTATAATGGATAATCTGATGAAAGCATGATTTTCTAAAAACTATGCCTAGTACTTAAGGGTAGCTTCTAGGCAAGGGTTCACTCTAGAACCAGCCACCACCGTTCCTTTAATTGTTTACTAAGTATTTCTAGACTGGTGCGAAGGGATTCTTGTCTCCCACCAAATAGGGAGAGCAATTATTCAAATATTCACAATCCCTGGTGCTCCCTCTTTATTACCTTTTCTTCATATTCTGCTTTCCAGAAGCAGGTGCTGTGTTGTATTATCTGATCATCCTTTTCTCAAAACTCACCAGAATAACATTAATGGTTATTTCCCCAGGGCTAAGAGGAATCCTGAAAAAAGCCTTCAGGGTTTCTTGTCTCAGAAAGTACTTAGGGGTAACCATAGGGGAGATCCTGAGGAACCCCACAACATCTGGTGTGCTTCTAGAGAAAGTATGACCAGATCTGCATACGATTTCCTGATGTCTCATGCATTCCTTCAAGACACTTGGTTTATCATTTCATCAATCCAAATATTCACCTTTAAATTACTAGAAAATGTTTGTTCCTGAGAAGGCAGAGTGTGCTCTATGTTTATCAGGAACAGGCTGGCTTGTGGAATGCATATTGCTGTGAGTAAGAACCCTGGAACGAAAAGCTGAATCCTTCCTCAAAAGCCTGCTTGCTTGCTTTCCTTTTGTTTGTCAGCTCAGGGAGAATATTGATACCATTTGCTCAGTGTTCCACAGAACTGCTGAGCCCTGCATTACTGTGCAAAAAAAAGCCTTCATCACGGGAAACTTATGTCCCTTCAGTCAAAGAAGGCAGTAACAGGACCAGCACACAGTTTAAAGAAATACTGCATTATAAACAGATTGTTACAACATTTGAATCTCTAATTTTGAGAATATAGTTTCCTTTTCTTCAGTGAAAGATTAAAAGAAAGATTCATGGGGCTATAAGAACAGGACCAGTAATTAGCCTATTTGCATTTGGGAAAGTAACAGTCCTGTGTACCAATTTAAAACATTTTCCTCAACTAACCCATAACAGAAATTATCAGTCTAAAGGAGGTGTCTGCAGCATTTTTTTTCAATCGGCTCCCTTAACAGAAAAGTAAACTTCTTAGAAATTTGTCAGTTAGCATCAGATCATTTTCAGCTAGGATCAGTCTTCCCAGTGCTTTGTAGGCTGAGATTGTAATCTTGCCAAAAAATTATCAAGAAGCCACAGAAATGATAAAATCTTTGGAAGGAAAGATGTAGCCCAGAGTGGATGGTAAGAACACTAATTCCCTGTGACCACTGAACCTCTTTCAGGAGTTGACTCAAATATTTCTCCTGTTTTACAACCTGACTTTCTGCCGTTGGCTGAGGGCCAGCATTCCAATTAGGCACAAACTGGAAGACAGCCCACAGGTCAGTGCCTTTCCCTGGACACCAAAGGCACTGTTAAGATAAAATCTTAACTGCATTCTGGCCAAGATTAGACTGCAGCTATCATTTACTCATTTCTTGTCTTTCACGCTGTTGCAGCTGGATTTGTACAACTGAAAGTCTGGAGATAATAATGTGTGAAGTCCAAATGGACTTTTTCATGTTGGAAACAACAGGGAAGAAGCTCTGTGAGCAGAAGCATCAGAATTGACAGTTAAAGGACGCTCTTACGCAAAAGATACCTTAGTGGATGGGGTTCACATGATCGAAATCATATCCATCTTTACAGCATATATCTTTGTCTAAGCACTAGGAAGCATTGCAAACAACTTACACAACTGCCATTGGAAGTAAGAAAGCAGCATTATTCTCGTATTACAGGTGGCAATATTGAGAGAGACACTTTTAAGCCACAGAAAACTGTGATAGAGCTGGGACTGGATACTCCGAATATCAGTTAATCAACACTTGTCCACAGCTTGAAGTCACATTTTCATTGAACTGGGCCATGCAGGTCCTCACATAGACTCCATGAACTGACCACATCTGTAAAACAATAAAACAACATGATCCCTGCCTAGTAGATAGGGAATTAAAAGTGCAAATATATTTTGTCACACAGGAAGTTTATGGAACATGCAGGAACTGAACCAGATGTTCGAAGATCTGGCCCAGTGCCTTAAGCACAAAATAACACTTTTAACTCATGAAAGTGCTCTAGAAAAAAGCTGCTTTTTCTCACCTTTTATGATCTGGTTTAGTACAGAGAATAGAGAAAGAACAAGAAGTATGCTGTTAACCCAAAGCTTACTCTGTGACAAGAGAACATGCTTTGATGAATGTGAAATGATATTTTGCTTTTACTTGAATCAGGGGGAACTAAAAAAAAAAGTGTCTGTTTTGTGGAGACAATTTCCAGACTTGGATCTGCTTTCCTCCTTTCCCTCTGTAAACCCCTTTTTTCTTTGATCAGTCTTTTCCAAAATTACTCACCCGTATGGATGGTACTGGATAAACTGCCTAAGCTGATTGTCAAAGACCATGAATTGTTGTGAAAACTTGGTAGGGCAACTACGTGGCTCCATTATCTACACTTCCCAGCCTGCACTGGGAAGAAATCTGTTTTAAAAGCTTTGTTTCTCTAGAATGTGTAAATAAATTTGACTAGAGCAGCTGTGCAGAGAAATACTGTTGTGCTGTCATCTCCTCACCCCTCTGGATGCAACCTGGCCCTGATAATTACCCTTGGCTCCAATGGAAACAGAAATGTGCTGACTAAACAATTGTTCCTGTTATCCGGGTTTCCTACTGTGCTGAGAGTTCTTTGCTTTAATTTTATTAACCGCCTTAAAGCTCAGTCATGTGCAAAATGTCATCTGTTTTTTCCAACAGAATCTGCATAAAGGTAAATGCAATTGTTTAACAGCCTAGTTAGTGGGGTGAAGTGACAAAGAACCACACAACAGGTTCTTCATGTGAGTGAGTGCCAATTCAAATCTATTTAACTACTGTAAATTGAATTGAAGGCAGCACCAGATGTGCCACTAGATTTCCATTTATTCCTCACAGAAAGTCAATGAAATACATGTCCACTGGAAATCATCCCAGGGAAGCAGATGTGATGTGTTTATCGAGGTTTTGACTACAGACCAATCCTTGAAGCTTCAGATAGGAGCTGAGGGTGCTCAGCATCTCCCAGGAGACTCCCAGTATAATGGTAGGCCACAGTCTAAGTGGAATATGCTTTGTGTAATACGACATAGATTCAGAAAGTCTTTTGAGTAATTCTGTGAATGAAAGGCTAAAATCAAATCAGATATTCAAACCATAATAACCCTTTCCTACTGAACCTGGATAAGACTAGTTTGCTTCAATGATCAACATCGTAATTCTCCAGTTTAATTTTCTCTTCCTTTGAAAAGTTCCTTTCCTGTGGCCATTTTCTGAGATCTCAACATTGACAGGAAATCTAACTCTCTAACACATCCTCAGTTGGAGAGTTTCCACTGCTCACAGAAAGGTACTGAAAGGTACAAAAGTTCAGACATACTCAGCTGCAAATGAGCTCACCCACACCAGTTCTTTGCAGCTGATTGTAATAAAAACATCACCTCCCATGTGACCAGCTCTCGCCATTGAAAAGCAATAATGTCATCTCCGGTGGGATCCTGGATGACATACAGCTAGTATTAAAACACAGATATTTCTCCAGATTTCCCTGCAGCCTGTAATTTCCTTTAGTGGAAGGACTATGTGATTGAGCAGAGTTTAAAGAGGGCAAAGGAATAAACACTGTATTAATTGTAAAGGCAAAAAAGAAAAGATGACCACTTTAGTAACACAGGTTGTAGTTTGGCAGTTAAACAGTGGTAAACACATGGGACTGCACTGATAATAAGAGTTGATTTTTATTCTTATTTATTATATAGGAAAGTGTATGGCTTTGAATAAAAAAAGTTGCTATTAATATTTATTTCTTCAAGCTACAAATGTTATGATCAGGTCTGATCAAATAGTTTACGGAAATATTAGCTTTATTGGGCATTTGATCAAGCCATGAGAGCATATAGATGAGCATCTGTAATACAAGAAATTTGCCTGTGCAAGAATGCTAATTTCCAAGAAATATCACAGACTTCTAAATTCTGCTGTGCCTGGTGTCCTCAAGGAAGAGCAGAGGCATTCCTATAGAAAGAATAAAGGGCAAAAGACTTGCTGAGTAGCTGTCCTTGCTTATTATAAATGGATGATTACTTGCCTAACATTTAATTTGTGGCATTCTTTTCTTCCTTTCTAGAAAAAAAAGGACCATTATATTATGCATATTTGTCATGAAAGAGGAGATGAAATACTGTTACTCACAAACAAAAGAATTCAGATATCCTAAGGAACATCAGATAAGGATTACAATACACCCCAGACTTTGCCTGAGACAACCAAAACCATAGGGAGGCTGTGCAATTTCCAGACACTCCTCTCAGCTAGATTCCATCACCAGGCAGGGAGATGTGTTGTAATAAAAATGTAATATCATCCCTCACGGTTTTAAGAAGCTATCTCCCATCTCTCTGAGTAGGCAGTATTTATATAAAGCTAATAAAGGAATCTCTTCAGAAATATCTGACCCAACCTATAGAGTCTAAATGCAATAAACATTCTCGGTAAATATTCATATTGAGAAGGATTCTTTTTGTGTACAGACAACAGATTTTCAAAATAAAGGATACTGTTATTTTAACAGAGCAAGAGGAATTGCTAGCATTGCAGTCTAATCAGTGCATTGGAAATTGCTCAGTAGGTATCACTTCATCTTCACAAAACCCAAACAGACCTTAGAATGTGTATTAGCTGCTGACAGTTTCAATAACTTCCCTGAAGTCACTTATAGCTTTTCCCAGCAATTTTTTATTTCTCTGAAGAGAGATCACTGGACTAAGTGGACCAGAGAAGATGCATAATTTACAGTGTACCATCTATCATGATATTAGGATTACTTCTAGGAGGCTACAGAAAGTGCAAAGCGGGCCTACACTTGACACACAACTCCAAATATGAGGAGGAGAGATGGGGCATTTGGAAAGAATTCTTCCAGGTGCATTGCTGCTGCCCATATCATCGATGCTGAGGCACCAGTTACCAGGGTGCTTTAGAGAGACACATGGCTCTGAGAATTGGTCATCACTGGTAACAGCCTGAAAGACCAGCTGGTGAAACTAAGATTTGCCAGTGCCCAGAAAGGTTAGGCTAAACCCTCTGTGCTAATGCCCCGTAAGCCCTCAGAGGACCTCAGTAATGTGCATCCACTATAAAATTATGTCTATTACATTTCTCCATAGATAAAATACTCTTATCAAACATACTCCTTTATGCCCAAAAAATACCCTACTCTGTTTTAAAATTATACGTACTGGTCATGCCACAAACTGCTACAATGTCCTGCTGTAACACGGTTGTGTGTGGTAAATATCTGCCTTCAACTGCTGTTGTATATATTGCTTTGACTGATGCTTATAGTATGTGTTGGATTGGCTTGAATACCAGTAATTCACCATATGGAACTCTTTCAAAGTGCACTGGCTTGTGTGAAGTTGGTGTTGTTTCTGTGTTTCATTCTCCAAGAGTGTGCTGACCCAACTAGAACGGAAACCTTAATTGTACTTAATGTAACTAATTCCCTAAACTGTTCTACAGTAAATAATTATGATTTTTGATTCTGTATAGTTCTTAATTTGCCATCTGGTACTTTTTAAAAGAAAAATAGCTGGCATGTATGTACACAATCAATTTAGTATGGTTTCCAAAAATGTTTAGCTTTGGTCTAACTTAATGCTAGTCATGTCTGAAAACCCCACCTGCCATAAATTACTTTTGCTCCTTCCTGCTTGTAGAAGAAAAGAGGCACATAGTCTAAGGAGGAGGAAAGCTAGCCAAAAATGTCTGGAGACACAGTTATATTGACTGGAGCATAAAAGTTAAGATGACATATTTCTAAGCAAACAAATTACTGGTAGGAATCTTTCATTTGTTACACTTCTTTCTTATATTCTTAAGGAATAGCTGACAACTGCCCACCCCCACCCCCCAAGACAGCAATCCAGAATCCACAAAGAACCATCAGTGAAAGATGAATTTCACTACAAGATGATAGACAAATGCTCAGTGCCCATGAGGTCTTCACATACCTCACTGATTGAAAATAGCACACCAAATCCAACGTGACAGAATGACATGGCCCAGCATTAGCAAGGAACACAATAGGCAACTCTAAAGGTGAATCTTTCACACCAGCCAGATGCATTCCCTTACCAGGTAAGAAGGCTGAACCTTGAAAGACCTTAAACTCTTGGGACAAGAAATCTGTGCATAAGTCTCAGGAAACTGAAGGCTCTTTGAGCACAAAACTCAATTTTAAAAGGTCATAAGTAACCTAACTTGTGATTTGGGAGAGAAGTACAACAAAGTAGGAGGAATGATGTTACCTCAAGAGTTACAGATCTATCTGGTGGAAGAAACTGATTATAATCTTTATTTATAATCTCCCATTTTGTTGGCCAGACCTGGACTTTTTGTAAGGCTTAACAAAGCTCTGCCTAGCTCCTAAAGCAGAAGTACTACAGCTTCTAAGCTAGGAAAGCTTCCTTATCTATAACTACTTCTTGCCTAGAAGGTGTTGACTACAGTTTTGAATTTCTAGGTATAAAAGAGTGGAAGCAGACTTTTTTTCCGATCACAGAACAGTCCATTTGACAGAAAGAATGATTTAAAAAACAATCTTTTCATTAAAGCAGCCTGACTTGGAAAAACTCCTGCCACTCTAAGAAAACCCACAAACTTAAACAAATAGGACTCAGGCAAGCAGGGAGATAAGAGTACTGCCCAGGCTATATACAAAGGAAAACTCAAACGTTTCTGTGCATCGTTTTTCTCCAGATTCTGAGCTGGTGTGAGGTGGGTGAGTGTCGGGATACAGCAAAAGCCAGCTGTTCCCTAAGGCCTGGGAGCTGGGAGCCAAGCATGGAAACAAGGACAGTAGGGAAGGAGCCTTATCAGCCCTATCAGCCCAGTGAGCTGAGCAGGGTCAGCCTGGGCATGGCAACCCAGGACAGCCCAGAACCCGGATCATACATGGGCATGAGGTAGGTCTGAGGAACACAAGCCAGAATTAATGAAAAAGCTGAAATAAGGAGAGTTTCAGAGCAATTCACAGCATCTTATGAATTAGGCAGTAAATAAGGTCTGCTGGTCAATTCCTAGATAGAAAGGAAGCAGCAGCCACCTCCTATGATTATCCAATGTGAACAGCAGTGCAGAATCTGCAGCTTGTCTCCTTGTCAGGATTCTCTCTGTCTGCATGGGTCATATTTGTTTAAAGTAAGATAAAATATATTTTAGGACAAGGACCCTCCTTTTCTGTGTGCTTTCTAAGGCTGGTGCAGTTCTGTGATTCCCATCTTGGTCAGTCCATGGAAAAGCAACATTAAACAAAAAGCAAACTGCAGGCAACACAGCCTGCTCATCTGCCTGTCAGGCTCATATTTAAATTCTGTTATTGTCTGTGTCTGTGAGAAATGTTAGAGGCTCCCCCAGGTAAAAGAGTCTCTTGAGCCAAGGAACAAGCGATAGGCCAAGAGGGAATGGCCTCAAGCTGCGCCAGGGCAGGGTCAGACTGGCTCTTAGGAAGTATTTCTTTGCAGAAGGGGTTGTTGGGCGTTGGAATGGGCTGCCCAGGGCAGGGGGGGAGTCCCCATCACTGGAGGGGTTGAAGAGTCGGGTTGACCCAGCGCTGAGGGATCTGGTGGAGTTGGGAACTGTCAGGGTGAGGTTCATGGTTGGGCTGGAGGAGCTTCAAGGTCTCCTCCAACCAAGATGATTCTGTGATTCTGTGAAGAAAACAAGCACCACAGCAGTTTTGTGAGTAGGGTGATCATTAGATATTGCTGCCAGTGATAAAAGATATGCTTAAATTTTATTTTACTGCAAAACATTCAGTAATAAGACCAGGTATTCCACTTGAAAAAGGTAGGGAGGAAACTTCCGTTGCCTTTAGCTGTTGGGTGAAGTAAGGAGGGAAAACTAGAGCAACTTTTGGAGTGACACAATAGTTAGAGTAGTGTTGCTCTCTGCTGGTGAAGAACACACATTGCGCTACCAGTGCCTGGGTACCTGTGTAAGAGATGCTTGAACGGGTACGCGAGCTATTTTAATAAATTTTAAATTAAACGAAAGCTGTAATTGCTATACAAACTAATACACTGTCACTATTAAAACGAAATACTTATCACTGAACTTATGTGTGTGTCTAAATCCTTGATTTTGTCTTCAGACTTCAGTTGCTTCTCAAGTAAATCCAGAACCTGAACATGAACTTCCTGTCATTACTGTACAGGCAGGAAAATGTTTCCCACTGGCAGTAATTCTCCTTCTTCCTTTCTTTTTTAATAGAAAATTCCATGAATTTTCACTTAAATAGGAGTTTAAATGGCCTGAATTGTAGCTGCAAATTTAGAGGCCATATTGAGGAATATTTGAAACATAAAAAACCTCCCAGTGGTTTACTTTAGGAATGGCTAAAATCATATTCACTTTCTCTTTAAAATAACAAAACAAGAAAGTGCTGTTCTATTTATTATATGACACAGGTACTTTTTCAACTACTTAAAGAGGGATCCTTATAGAATCATAGAATGGTTTGGGTTGGAAAGGACCTTAAAGGTCATCTAGTCCAACCGCCCTGCCATGGGCAGGGACATCTTCAACTAGACCAGGTTGCTCAGAGTCCCGTCCAACCTGACCTTGAATGTTTCTTAGGATGGGGCATCTACCACCTCTCTGGGCAGCCTGTGCCAGTGTTTCACCATGCTCAGCGTAAAAAATGTAGTTTCAGATCCTAGAGATTCAGTCTTACTTAACGTGAGGATAAAAAGATAAATATAACACTCAGAATTTAATCTTGAGTTATTAAAATGAATAATTGAGTTTGTGTCTCTCAGAGCCATGGCTGAACTAGGTGACAGGCAAAGATAAGAGCATTAGCACTTTTGATTTATGTAGCAAAGTGGCCAATAATTTCTTACTATCTTTTCCTGTAAATCTCAAACCATGTCAAACGTCTGGAAATGGCCATGATGGTTTCAGCCTATCCTCTGCCCCATGTCCCCTTGGGTGGAAGGTGCACAGGGAAGAAGGGGCTGGGAAGAGGAACACAGACATGCTGCCCAGAGCCGTCAGCCTCTGCAAAATTTGTGATAGCCCCATAAAGAACTGTGGGAGGACTGAGCACCTCCTGATCTTGCCCACCCCTTCCATCTGCACACCGGGTGTTTCTGCCAGGACCACAGCCCAGCAGAACGCTGCAGGCATACCAGGATGGGGGAACCTTGTGTTATGTGCCTGGAGCCCCTGGAGGAGAAAAGCTGTCCTACCAGACTGTGGGGGTCCCCCCACATAGGCATCTGTGGTTCCATCAGGGCTGCATCCAGGCACAAGGCCCTTCCTGTGCCTGTTCACACGGGTCGGGTCTCTTGTGAAGTGACAGGCTCTTCGAGAAGGGTTGTTTTTCTTCTGGTGCCCCCAGTGTAAAGACAGGGAGAAATTCTTGCTGGAAATGTTTTCCATGAGGACCCGAGTCTCCACCATGTTGGTTCTCTTCTGCGCTTCCACTGTGCCCACAAGACATAAGAAGGGTACAGGAGTGTGGGGTCAGCACAGGGGCTCTCTTACCAGTCTCTGTCTCCAACAAGAGGGGCTTCTGGGATGACAGGAGGACATGGGCTACCACACAGGGATGCTCCAGGCCCTGGGAGCTCAAATTGCTGAGCAGGAAGTAGGGTGCTGGTGCTTATGTGCTCTGGAGGGATTTGTTCTTGCCAGAACATGTCCAGCTGGTAGGGATGAGGATTCTGCAAAAAGCTGGGGAGGTGGTGCCCATCCCTTCTTGTCTTGGATAGAAGTATTTTAGACTTCCACTTTTTCCTATAGTCTATCACAGCCCCTGTTTGCCACCCATGAAGCTACCTGTCCCAGCTGCCCGGGCTCTGGCCTCTGCCTCCCAGGTGACAGCTTCATACCCCTCACTGCTTTGTCTGCAGCCAACATACAGCTGCAAGCATCCACCTCACTCACCATACAGTTCACACTGGTCAGACCCCTAGCCTGGGCCCCTGCTCACCTCCTATGGCCCATGTCAACTTCCTTCTTCTCAAAGCATCACATTTCTCCATCTTGCACACTCTTCTGGTCCCCTCTCTTTCTGGAGTCTCCCCATGTACAGACAATAATGAGAACTCAGAATGGAATCGGATTGCCAAGAGAGCACAGCACTCTCCTTTACTGCAGGAGGATCCAGTTTTATCTGGAGTTGCCCAAGGTTTTATTGTCCGGCTGATCCCACACATGCTCAGAAGCTTAACGCAACACCTCACTTGTCTCACCACACCCACATGATATATTCTTATGGCAGATCTCCCAAGTGTCTTCAGCATCCTTTTCTACAGCCTTTTTTCACATTTATATCTGCTGTGATCTGGATGCCCAAGTATTCACTACTTTCATTAAAAAATCCAGCTATGAAACACAATCCACCTTAAATAAATCCAAAAAAATGAAGCACTATAGTGCCTATACAAACACCCCTTCCTCTTTCAGCTTCTGTCTCAGCAGGCAACCCCATAGGCAGCATTTATTTCAGCAGAAGTGCTTGCAGAGGTCTTCTAGGAAAGACTGACAATGCTTTTTATAGGCGTGGGTTGTGTTTGTGTGGTCCTCTCCCTTACTCCACTCGTGTAACTAAGTGAACAGTGGAGCGCTGATTCAAACCCTGTTTGCTGAGCCCAGCATGGTCACCCAGCTAAGTGCCTCCATGGAGTAAGGTAACAGTAGTACTATATATTCATGCAGAACAACAAACGAGTCTCAAAAGACATTAGGAAATGTCCTGCAGTGCCTTGTTTAACTCTAAGTGTAAACTGCAGATGAGACAGAAGGACACAGCACACACGGAGCATTCATCACAAACAGATTGCTCATTGTTTTACCTAAAGTGAGATCTGGAGAGTTTAAACGTCCCCCTCTCTCCTAGAAGGCCTGGGTCACAAAGTCTGTTGTGGGACTCTGCATAGAGCTGAAGAATTTACAGCTAGAGGGTCTCAAGCCTTGGTGGTCCTAATGCTGAATCTATGTAATGATTTTAAATCTTTTTTGACTTTTGATGTGTGGCTGGGATACAAGTTTAGTACTTTGTTCTACCTTTCTCTGTGGCAGCCCTCTTTTTTGCCATCCTCAGGAAGGATTCACAGTGATTATGAACAGACTTAGAGCCTCTTCTGTGATAATCATAGTAGCTGATGAGAAATTCCAAGAGTCCATGAAAGAGCTGCCCCTACGGTGATGCAGTATAAGACTATCCCCCTACTTACATGGAGGCTCCTGGGTTATACTGCTGCCCAGAAGCAGCTGTAAACTACCACCTGAAAGGGATAATCTAGCCTCAGGGCAATTCAGAAGGTGCATGAGACAACACAAAGTACCTTCACATAAGCTGTGTTTGCACTGAACAGCATTACATCAGGACAGAAATGGAACAGATTGTGACAGCTTTTTGAGAAAAAAAAAAATCCACTAGAGGTTATCAGAGGAACAATTTTATTTTTAGAATACTCCTGTTCCCATGAAACTAAAGAGAACTTTTATCTTTGATTTGAATGGGAACAAAATACTGCCCTTGGGGGATGACTTTTTACATTACCAAAAAAGAAATATGATTAGGAAAACCTGTGGAGTGTATTTTCTCCAGTGAATTTCTCTTGAAGAAATATATCTATAGAGAGAAGTGTTTATGTTAATTCTGAGACATTATTTTGTCATGCTGTTAGTTTTGTAGGGTATGGGTTTGCAATTTCTTCCAGTGCCTATTAAAATTAATAGGAATCACAAGTTTTCAGTCAGCACTGGATTCGAGGAGCAAGTGCTCTTAGCAGAATTGTACAGATTAAAAGAGAGAATATGATTTTATTGATTTAGTCAATGTTCTTGGAATAAATTAAAGTATCTTCCAACACCTACAAATGTAAGGAAAGACAAGATAAAAAATCCCATCCAACAAAGCTCTATACAGCTTAGATCTGGAAAAGTATTTGCACATTTACGGGAGATTGTGTATTTATCCTTGCATAGCATTCCTTATATTGAAGAACCCTTCACATTTTTTTCCTATCTCTAGGAAGCCACAAAACAAAGATCGTCTCTTAGACCAGGGTTTGATAAAGCACTGATGAGCTACACTAAAACTAAAACTCGTCACTCCAAAAAACCCCACAGTTGAAACTGGCAATAAATACCTTTAAAAATATGTTTTCAACTGAAAAAAAGAGAAACATATCACTGGAAGATAATTTTCCTGTATTGGCATTTTGCTACCTTGTAAACCTAATTTCAGAGATTGTCTGTCAAGCAGTGGAGAGATGATTAGCCTCCAGGTGATTAGTTCTGTGGTAGAGAGAAGCAACTGGTTACAGTTATGGCTGGGATTAGGATTGTCTCTCTGGAGTGGCAGGAATTAGCTGTGTGACTAGTTAGGGTTAGTGTTCAGGAAAGGAAGAGCTGGACAAATACATTTTCTGCAGGATCTTCTCAATGTGATGGCACTAGGATGAGGGCTGGTGATGGCAAGGATTTATGACTTCTGGCTAGTTGTGATAGCAATTGGTGGCAAAAGTGTTATTATTAAAGGCAGTACAAAGATTGGATGTATGGTCTGGGTTTAGGAAAGCAGTCTGTGTAATTGTGTGTGTCACTGTATCACAGCAGCCCTTATTTCAGATGTTTTTTTATAGGAGTGAAGATCTGATGATGCATCCTAGAGGCAACAGCAGTGACTAACTATAATGAAGGTGACTGTCTTGGTTGTGGTTAGGATTAGGATTCTGGAGGGCCAAGGTGGGAAATCGGCTTTTAATGTGGGTCCTGGAGAGGTGTAATGATGCCTGAAAGGATGACTGACTCTGATCTGGGAGTTGATAGGTCTGTAATGAAGCAAATGGTTGGAGTTAGGGGGAAAGAAAGAACAGAGAACTGGGAGTACTGGTGAATCCTGCCCTTCAGGGGGAGGGCTCAGGTTGGCGAGGAGAGTGCAGTCTGTGTGCTGTAGCACTGAAAAGATGAGTAGGACTATTATTACAAGATATTATTAAGATTAGGGTTGGCTGAAGGATCAGGCTTTAAGAAAGCAGAAGTTGTAAACAAAAATTTATTGCTGAATCCTACCAGTATTCTACTCTTCATTTAGGGGTGATTAAGGTGTGACAGCACTACAGATAAAGCACCTGGCAATTATTGAAGACAGACTTTGGGGTCATAGAGGACAAAGACCTGAATTTACTGGTAGGTCCTACAGAATTTAGAGACACAGTTGGGGCTGATGCCAGAAAGCTACTTAGCTTAGCATTAATTTGGGTTTGTGGCCAGTGTTAGTCTGTCCAGAAGCCTATCCTAAGGGTAGCACTCCCTTTCTCTGCAAAAAAAAGCATGGAGAGATGAACTGAGTGTTGGATCCCTGAGACTGTGGAGAGGGTTGGTGCTTGCCAGAGGTCAACAACATCTGGATTATATTAATTTAGGACAGGGTAAGGTCACCTGCAAGTGAAGGCCATATTTGGATATCTGGTGTCCGTTTGGAAAGTAGAGGTACATGTTGCTGGATCCTGCCAAGCCTCCGGTTCCAGTTTCAGGACTAGTTCTCGCAGTAAATAATGTATAATTGATCCTGTGACAGAAAACAGTAACGGGGCTAAGGATGTTAGAGTGTGAACTGTTAGTGTAATTTAGGATCACAGGTCTGCTAAAATATGGTTAAGGTCTCAGTTTTATATCAGTTTCTTAAGAACAAACTTAGTTTTTAGGGTGTCCAAATTGGTGGGGCTTTATTTCGTTTATTGACTAAAGTTGTGTTTAGGTTTAAGGCAAAGAAAGCTGAATTTAGATACTCAGTTTCTAGCAGGATCCTAACAGGTTGTGGCTGGTCCTATCTGTGAGTAATGGATGATCAATGCCATGACAGGAGAAGTTGAATGGGTTTTGGATGTGGTGACCAATAGGACTGAATCTGGAGACAGAGATCTGTGCAGCAAAATTCAAATATTAGTGCGGCTTCTTGCGGGGCACTGAAGCCTACAACAAGGAGTGGTTCTAACACAGAGGAAGATCTTTTTGGAATTTATGAAGACATTTAGACTTAATGTTAAAATTAAAAACCAAGGGGGCTGCAGAAGTCAGATTATTATTGAAATCTTTCACTTCCATAGGGCAGGATAAAAGCTACACTTAGGATGGGTGTATGCTTTCTGCATCAGCAGAAGGTTGCTACTGAGAAGAGAGCAATGGCTGGTGCTATATTTTAGGCAAACAAAGTCTGAAAAGCTTGTTCTGTTGGAGTTCTGTGAGACCAATAATCCCCATTTCACTGTTGTCCTTTCCAATCGTGAATAGCAGATATGTACTATGTGACAGGAACCGGGATGTGAATAAGACTCTGGACAAGATTTTAAACTGGGATTTGCTTTAGGTCTTCAGTAATTGCTCCATGTTCAACATGGGTTTCTATAAAACTGAGATGAAGATTGACATCAAGAAAGGTGAATTACTACTTATTTTGGTATGAGTAGAAAGGAGGATCTGGAGAAATATAACGCTGACAGTTCTGTTGGGGCAGGCTACAGACTGGACTTGTGGATGAACATTTGATTTATGCCTTCTGGTTCTTTTTTAAGAGGGGCAGGTGTTAACAGGGGTCTGCTGATGGATAATACTTTTGTGATCCCTTTATGGATTATGTTTAAGACTGAATAGAATTATTTTCTGAAAAGAAAAGAGAGCAAGAAAGAAATCACATTTTTGAGCTGTTTGTGAGGCTGGTAAATATTAGCATTGCCATTGTTTCATCCTGTTCATGCATGTTTTACCTGAACATTTCAAAACAAATGTTTATATTCTTTGTTTTTTAATTTGAAATGCATATATATTTTACAATGTCAAAAAAAGTTTTAAAACCAAACACTAAATGAAATACTGATAGCTGGGACAAGACAAATGCTTACATTAACCCTCATTTTTTATTTTATTTCCTCTGTCAAGTTTTCCAAAATAAATTTTTCTCCACAACTTTTTCCATTTGACCAACTACGCTAAAAACTTTTTTCATAGTGCTAAATTCCTTTGCCATACTGGATTTGGCTTCATGCATGGAAGCTGATACAGACACAAAAATTAAAGAGAAAAATAGAATCATCCATAGTATTAGTGAAAACGTAAACACTTCACCTGTTTTCTGTATCACCATAGCACGGCACAGAGGAGCACATGAAGCGTGTTAATAGGGCACTCTGCATAAACTGCCACTGTTGTTGCCTTCCTTGTTTTGCAGATGAATGCAAAGTTTCAACATTCAGAGTCATCCTTCTGGCAAACGTCATGAATATTAAATATTCATGTATGAAATCTGTTCAGATCCAGCCTTCGAATAATTTTGAGTTTGTTTATGACCAATTAAATTGCTATACAAATTTCAGATTCTGCCATCTGAGTAGTCTGAATGCAGAGAATGAAGGACAATATCCTGTAGTCCTAATTTAATTTTCCCATCAGTGTTTGTTTGAACTCTGTCTGTGGGTCAAGACAATGGATGTCTGTGCAAATATTTTCTGCTTATGCCAGCCAGGACTGTGTGCATAATTCCAGCTGAAATTTCAGCAACAGTTTATAGTCAGTTATCCTGACTTTTCCCACACAGAAAACATCACTTTCAGATTGAGAACCTTATTAATAAGCTACATGTGTCACTTGCCTGTGCAAGTGATTTTGATTTTATGCAAACTGGACCTCCCTCTGTCTCCAGATCTCGACTGGAGTTTGAGGAATCTTATAACCTTCAGAAAATGAAATTTTATTGAACTTGGAACAGTCCCACGAGCATCAGAGATTTGCTATGCACACAGAGAAAACAGAAGATAAGTAAATGGCAGAAGAATGCAGTGAGTCACTTAACTGGAAGAAAGAAGGTAAAACATGTGGAGGAAGACAGAAGGTAGAGGATGCAGTTCCCCTTTGGGTCAGCTGGATGTGTTTTTCCATTCACTTCCAAATTCTATCTCTGAGTCTAAGCATCATCAATCTTCAACTTGTGAGTGACAGGGAGGTGAAAAGAGGTGGAAAGGGTACTTCCATGTTTCTCAGCCTGGAAAAACAAAGTGGGATCGTCTGCCAAATAAATCTGGACACTTTGGATTTTCTTGAAAGACCCAAACATTGTTATTTCCTCTGATTTTGTATGCGGTATCTGAAAGAGATTGACTTGTAAGTGTTCCAATGGCATTTGCGTACACCAAGAGGAATGAGACACTTTCAATGACATTTATTTTAGACTGAAGGAAGGAACAAAGAGCCAGGCAGCTTCCAAGAGGGTGTTTCCTCAGCGTGACCCTGAACATAGTTTGAGAACGGTCTGGCTGCTCCCTCTGAGCACAGGCACAGCTCCTGGACACTGAAAAAGTGCCTACTGTGAGCAGTAGACAGACACTGCTGTCTGCCTCTGTGGGCAAGATGCAGCAAAATTGACATGGAACTGTCCTCAAAACAGGGACAGCTGGAGTCACTGGTTTGGTTTGGATCACTAAGAGAGAGACTTGCTGGAGAGAAAAGCCCATTTGCAAAAGCTGGATGCATAGTCAGATTTCAGGCAACTTGAACACTCAACAGATACTTAGATAAGGGCAGTGGTTTAGGTCCTTAGAAATACAGCATCCGGTGCTTTTACATTTTTTACTGCCAGTACTGAATGTGAAATAAATTCAGATAACTCCCACTATGGAAAACTAATTCCTTTCCCATGCTGTGTCTCATACCAAGACCACTTTGAGCACTGACTGCTTCAAACGTCCCCCTCGGTTGCAATCATTTGTAAACTGTTTCAGGCCCTGTCTGTTCAGTCTGTACTTGACATCACTTCAATTTTTTGCAGGACAGTCAGTACTACTTTAGGTAAATACTCCATCCAAACCCTTTATAACTCTCCAGAGTTATACCAAGCCTCCAGATGTAGGCTTGGTATGATGGTAGTTTAAATTTTACCTATTACAGAGCAGAACATGAAGAAAATGTATCATACTTAAGAGAAAACCAGGAATATTTAAGGTAACCGGTCACTGCCCAGCTTACTTCTCCATCCATTACGGAGAAGTTTCTTCATGGCTAAGACCCTATTTCCAAGTAATCCAGATTCTTCCAGCTCATGTCTACAACATCAGTTTACCGGATCTTCTGTGACAATTCTACTCTTCCCATGTTGCTGAACTATGGAGCCCTTCACAGTTATGATTCTCCTTAGGATGGAAATTGGAGGGTGATGGAATGAAGAGGAGAAAGGAAATAATACCACCTCAGAAGGAAAAATAGGAAATGTGAAGTTGGTTTTGGAAGAGTAAGTATAAAACCCACCACAATCTAAATGTCGTATTTTCACAGTATCAAAACAAAATTGACTGCAGACTTGGAGGTGTTTGGCTCTGTTTCCTGTCTTAAACTTCTACATATATTTGAAGTCTAGGAATACTGAATCCTGGAAGACTGAGTTTTTAAATCATAAGAGCGAGCCTTGAAGCTGTCCGGATTCTGAGGTCTATTTTAGAAGACAATTGCTCAAGACCTTACTTGCTGGTACCTTTAACATTCTTGTCTCTAAAGCTATTCAGATAGTGAATGTGACTCAGGAAATGAGGCTCCCAGTTGAGTTTTTCTGAGTAAATCCAGTCAAAGTCCAGGTTTAGTACCAGAGCAGGGTTCTATTGGAAGGGTGTTAGTGTAATGATGGATCCCTCTGAGATACGCTAGGATGACAGCCATGGTGACATTAGCTCTTCCCAGTCACTCTTCCTCTGCCTCTGCTCAGTGACAACTCAATGAACATTATTTAAGACACATTTCAGCAACTTCAGCTACAAAAATTTCCTCCCATTTTTCTAATTGTTGTAATCATTGCATGACTTCAATAGCTGCAAATACTCACTATCACAGCTGTTCTAACCTATGTGTTTTATACCAGCCAACCTATCTGCTTCTAATTTCTTTTTGCTTTCAAAACAAGTTTATGTAACAGGCTAAGATGGATTTTTGTGATTTCCGACAACTCCAGACAACTCAGCTAGACTTCTATGGATCTCAAACACTAACGGGATATATCTCTAAATGAAACTTCATCATGACAGCAGTGTGGCAGACCAAACTGCATAAATAAAGGGTCTGCAGAGCAATATTTGGCAGAAAAAACCCCTGTATATTGAAGAATGAGTTCAGTTCAGTATACCAGAACCGAAGTCCAAATGGAAAAGGACTGACTTTAATGCTTTTGGAATTGGGAGGGGATGCTTAACTTCAGCTCATTTCATTTGTCAGCATTTCTGACTGCAGATCTGGCTTTAAAATGCATTAAAATGCATGTTTGCTGAGGGGAACATTTCTGCCAAGAGGAGCGGAAAGCAGCAGCAGCACCTGCATTGTCATTTATAGCAGCTGTCACCTTTCTAAAGCTACAAAAGTTTCTTTCCACTTACAGAAGTAACTGTTTTCTTCTCCAGGCATTTGAAATATTAAAGAGCCAGTGCAGTGGTCTTTTCTTTCCTTTACCCTGTTCCTTCTAGCTTCTGTCCTTTTTTTATTACTCTGTATGTCTATCAACAGTCTTTTCTGTACCATTTTCCCAGCTACTGTATGCAGAACTTTGTAAGAAGTTCTTTAAAACAATTGTCATGGGTAAACTGAACTCCAGATTAAAAGAACTAGCAAAACTGTATCTCAGGAGTTCTGTATTTCTACAGTCTTCAGAAGCATTTCAGGACAATGCCCAAAATATGCAATGCAATTAAGATACTGTGTTCTGGAACTGGCACAGCTGAGGCTAATTCTCTTCAATGCTCTCACTCAACGATAAATATTTCTAAGGACCATGTTATGGCAAATTTGAGGCTCCTTGTATCTGGACACGATTCCTATCTGAATATTTAAAACCTTGGATTAACCTTCAAGCAAACAAAGCATTAACTCTTTTTGATTGTGAAGAACCAACTTCCCCAGCAGTGAGTAAGTATACATCTTGGCTAGTTCTTAAGATATATTTTACATTTTACAAATAAGGAAATGAAGACAAAGAAGTTTGTGTAAGGTTCACAGCCAGTAAATTGCTGCAGCAATCACAACTCCGGGAGAGCATTGCTCCCCACTCACACACTGCCCCTGAACTGTCAGGATGGAAGCTGTTTGCTGCTTCTTGTCTTGCTCTGAAACAAAAAGGCATGAAGAGACCAACTATGGGGAACAAGAGCTTGTAGGGAATTGCATGTTTTAATTTACTCCACCAATGTTCTGCAAGTAAAATTTTTGATAGTTTATGAGACTACAAGTTCGAACACTAATGAAATATACCAACTGTGCCCAGAACTAGCTGAGACAAATACAATGTAGCATTTATTTTCCTTAAATAAGCAAAATTTGTTTTTCTCATTTTTTTCTTTCATTCTTGTATATGATCCTATACATGCGAAAAATTACATGATGAATGGAAACCTCTCCAGGGTGTTCAGCTGCAATGAATGAAGCATCTGACATTTGGTAATGAAAGAAGAAAATGCTTTTATGTTCTTTGCAAGCCAGATGCGAAAGTGTTTGATATTGAAACCTCAGATAGAGAAGGGACAAATGGCAGATTTTTTAAAGGTAATATTTTTTCCCTTTGATGATGGATAAATTTTTATTTAATTCTGAAATTTAAACTGAACATAAAAGTCTTTGGAGTACAGCCACCAATACTGAGACTGTCATTAAATGTATCTCATTAGAGTTAAGGAGAGATTCCCTATAATGCCAGTACTTGGAATAACATCTTACCACTTCTGTCTGAAGCATAGACCTGTTTACTTAAGTGGGTTGATCAGAGACAGTTTCTGGCCAAACAAATGTTCAAGAAGAGTAATGAAAAACACATGTTGTATTTTGTTATCTGAAACAACACCCAAATTCTCAACTGAAATCTAGGTTATGTGATGAGATAGCATGTTGGTTAGGGGTATTTCCTGGTTTTGAAGTGTTAAGCCACTGTGTTCACTTTTGTTGCTCTTTGGAGAAGGCTGTTGTGTTTGTGTTAGAAGGATTTCACTCCATTACTAGGGAAAGGGCAAATTTTCCTTTCTGCTGCAGGGATAAGAAATGTAGGCCAAAGAGGTGGCCCAAATGTACTTTCAGAGAACATGTCATTGGTCCACAAAAAGGACAACCATCAGATTACTAGGAAAAGCAGCTCTTCCCTCAGTTCAAGCTATTCTGCAGTTGTTACGATGCTGTTATTGCTTATGGCATAGCAAGAGGTTTGGTGTTACCCTGGTTCAACAGAAAACACAGTAACTTTCTGCTGCTTCAGTTTGCTTGATGGAGTTAGGCACCTGTTCAGTCTGCTAAACTGGTCAAACAGCCTTTTAGACCTCTCAGTGCTACTGCATAATTAAATAGCACTGATGCAGAAACAGTCCATGCTATTCAACAGACCAGGCATGTTCGCCTATGTATTAGAGCCATTAAATCGAGGAAGAATGAAGAAAGCTACAGCTGGAACTAGCCTTAATATAGAACTAGAGATCAGACAACAGACCTGGGTGTCCTGGTGAACAAGAAAACTAAGATGAGCCAGCAATGTGCTTTTGCAGCAAAGGTGGCCAACACTGTGTCTGTGGCCACTAGGTCAAAGGAGGTGATTCTTCCCCTCCACTCCACTCCACTCAGGCCTGGTGAGGCCACATCTGGAGTGCTGGGTCCAGTTCTGGGCTCCTCAGTACAAGAGAGTCATACTGGAGCCAGCCCAGTGAGGGACCACAAAAAATGACAAATGGATTGGCGCATCTGACACAGTAGGAGAGGCTAAAGGCTACATTTGTTTACCCTTGGGAAGAGAAGGATCAGAAGGAATTCTTAATAATAGGTATGAATACCTGATAACAGTGGGTATAAAGAAAATAGATCCACTTCTCAGGGGCATCCAGTGGAAGGACAAGAGGCAATGGCCACAAACTGAAATACAAGAAATTCTATTTAAACATCAGAAACCACTTTTTTTTTTTTACTGCAAGGGTGATTCAGATGGAAGCACAGTGCTCAGGTTGTGAGTCTCCATCCTTGGAGATATTCAATCTCAGCCAGGTGTGGTCCTGAGCAATCTATTCTAGTTGAGCCTGCTTCAAACAGGGGGTTTGGACTACACAATCTCCAGATGTCCCTTCTCACCCTAACCACTGTGTGTTTCTGTGATTGCAGGCTTAGCCATGCAAGTGAGTCTCATACACTGGGGATTCACTGTCCATAACACCTCTGCACTCAATGCAGAGACCAGATTAAAAAACACATCCTAGCTGAGTATTCAAAATCCTATGCGAGTGAGTATTGCCTAGATATTTATTCCTCAGTGCTGTCTTTGACAGCTACTTTATACCTTACAACTCTTGTCATGTCTGATGTGTCAGTAGAGGAATCATGAAAATGCAAGAGCCGGAGAGAGCAGAGGTTCTGGTGCACCCGTGTAACACAGGCTGCAGCAGACAGTTCTGCCTGGCATGAGAATGATCAAACACACCATTGTTGCTGGACCTACAGCCCAAAGTCACGTCTTCTATTTGGCACTCCAAAAAGTTTGCCTCACAGGCCAGCACAGCCATGCTAAGTAGTGTGCAACCTCCTTTCCCTTATAAATCTGTCAAGATACTTCACCTAGAGAGAGGGTAGAAGAAGAAAGATTTACTTCTGTTTGTGGCTGGTTTGGGGCTGCTTAGTCTGTAGCAATAATAGCAAATGTAAAACGGAAAAAGTGGCACCCAAGGATTTAGCAGAACTTAACTTTCTGCTCTGCCAGATGTTGCACTTTTTCTGTCCAGGACTGCCTTACATATTTTGGGTTACAGGTCTGCCAGCATTAGTATTTCTTTTCCATTTTGTGTTGTTTCTCTTCAGCAATGTCAGTGGCATCACTGCCAGTGAAAACTGAAGTAATACCAGCCCTTGGCCCATACCAGGGACTTCAGACAAGCTTGTCATGTGTCAGTTGGTGGTCATCTCCATTTTCCAGAGGAAAAAAACAAAGGCAAAGCATAAAGTAGCACAGCTATGGGCTCCAACCCATGACTGCATTGTTTCTAGGAGTAACAGCTGAACAGGGCACTTAACTTCAGCCCCACAGCTTTCAGCCCAGTGTAAAAAAATAAACGGTGCGATATGGGATGACTGGGGCTAGTAGCTGCCTACACCACTGCCTATGTCAGAGCAGCATGGTAGATGTATGGTACAGTGGAAGGAGAACCCAGGACTTCCAGTTGGTGGATCTAATCTCCACTTGATGTCTTCTCCAAACATATGTCCATTTTTTGCCAACTAGTTCTAAATGATTCATTTTTTACTGGATAGTCATATTTTGTGGGTAGCCACTAGTCAGTTTGAGTTATTCACTTTTACAAAAAACTTCCTCTAGAAGGTACTCTAAACAGAATTAATTTTTAAATCGTTTAAGTTGTTTGAAAGCCATGAGCAATGGTTATTAATACTGGCACAGAATAGGTCACATACTGATGATTCAAGGGATGGAAACTGGAACATTTTGGAGAGAACCAATATTTTTTTTATATTCACTTGCCTTATATCTAGACATTCTGGTGGTAGAACTGTTAATTATACCCAAGACAGCAAGCTGGGGAAGTTACAGGTACTAATACATGTGGACATGTGGTAAAAGAAATCTTTAGATAAAGAAAAATCATGCATAATCAAGTAATCTCGTTTCCATTTCTTGGTTACGACATTCAATTTTATCATGCATCTCTTCTGAAAGACAGAGGAGGAGGAAGGAGTTTGTCTCATTGAAGGCAATGGAAAGTATGCTTGATATAGCATGCACAAATATGGACATGAAACTGGGAGGCTGCACTGCTAACAGCTCTTACAGATGCAAAGAAGCATGCACCCAGATTCCCGAACAACATACAGTGATGTTTTGACTTGAAATTTCTTGTACTGAAGTTCATTCTTGTGATAAAAAATGGCAGGTCCCCAACCAGCTAGCTCAACAAGCCAAGAAAGCTTGCCACTGGGTGACTGCAGCCTAGTTACCACTAGCACAACTCAACACTGCTCTGCTTCCTTAAAAAAAACCCCACAAAACAAACAAAACAAAACATCTCCAAGGCTAGCCACTGTTTGGAAAGAACCTATAACTTTTTTGCACATGTCTAGACTGGTTTACTGCTTTTCGGTGTGACTTCTTGTCGTGGTATCACAGCCAGTATGTGCTTTTTGACTGCTGCTGACCAAGGCAGACTCTGAGAAGTCTTCAAAAGCAAAAAAATTTGCCAGCAACTGAGTCAGTTTAAACTGCCTGCCAGGAATTTGCTGCTTGCCATACAATACATTTTTGAGTCACCTTCTAAAAACAGCCTTGATGAATAAGTACTCAACACGAAAAAAGGTCCAAAATTCCCGCTTGGTCTTACACCAGGATTCTGCCATGCTCCCTTTCTCTCCAAAGCACTTAACCTGATCTCAGAATAAATGGCTATTCAAAATATCATCTTCAATAAGGAGCATGACCAGGGGCTGCACACTGGGCCTTAACGAATGGGACCTTAACGGATGGGGCCTTCTGTGGAGAGGCACAGGAGTCTGATGCAACAAGACACACACACATTGCATGAGAATGTAAAAGAAATGAGGGGCTGCCTGGATGTCTAGAGTGATGAGGGTAATGCCCACACCTCTCACACTGCAACGTGGCCGAGAACAATGTGCCTATGGAAAACAAGGGTGAATTCTCAAGAAATAGAAGTTACCGGTGTTTAACTCACCACTAGGTGTCACGAATTCTTCATTTTTAAGCAGACTGCTGAGTTCTTCTATGCTGGGTGGGGGGGCAAGAGCTCAAGGTGAAGGCAGGAAGCCAGTGTATTAGCCAAATATCCGGGCCAGCTCCAATATAAATTCTTTTCAGTAAAGTCAAGTTGGTAGATAGCACATTCAGAGAAAAATGAGAAATCATTCCCATCCCTTCTGCAGATTACTGCCATCTCAGCCCATGCTGGAACACTAAAAATGTCATGAGTGCAGGTAGCTGTAAAGTTCACCATGACTAGCACACCGTGGAATTCTTGTATTTGTTTGCTTTACCTTGTCAGAAAGCAACTCCAGACGCAGTAGAGCTCCAGGTGTACGAAAGTGAAAAAAGTTTTCCCCACATCTATGAAATTACTCTTCTTTTCAGTGTGCCTCAGAACACATAATTTTTTTTTAAAGTCCTGACAAATGCTCTACTTTTAGTAGCTTTGGAGACTGGTAAATACACAGACACAAATCTATGTATATATTTCAATACATAGTCACAGGAAAAACATGGGTCAAGAAATGTCAATGCAACCACCCCTCCCTACGCCACACACTTTTCCTGTGCTGCCATGCTCTCCAGTGAGGTTTCACCACCACCTGCTTTGCTGGCTTTCCTACTAAGGCTGAATGCAGTGGGAGCAGGCTGCTTTTATGCTCTCCACTGAACTGCAAACCTTATCTCCTTTCTTTCAGGTAGACAAATTTTCATCAGGGTAAGGGTGGAACACACTTCATTTTTGAGCCTGTGGACTGGACGCAAAGCAGCAAAGGAGTGAGGAGCTCTCTCTCCCCTTCTCAAGGTTTCCACAATCCCCTTCAAACTGGGATTAAAAATTTAGCATAAATGCAGCCCTGTCAGGAGAAAAACAAGCAAATGCTTCATGAGTGCTTTTTCCCTGCTTTCTGCATATTCCATGTTAAGTTTAATGCACAAGGGTGTGAGGTGGACATGAACCCACCAGCCCAGGAAGAGGCAGGAGATCTGGCGCATCAGAGTAGGTGCTTCTGGGCACTTTTTAGGAACTTGGCAACAAGAGGGGACTGAAGTGGCTGCCCAGTATGGGCAGATGTTTTTTCCTCTGACCCCTTGTAAAGTACACATTTGCTGGATGATTTACAGCTTGTTCTCTGAGCCAAAGGAAAAATCCAAACATTGCTGGCTACAGTCAGATTTCGTTTGACCTCTTGAGTAGTTTAACATGGTACTGGCCTTCTTCCCCATTTTAGGTCTCTCCCTTCCAGAACAGCAGAATGGATTCAATGATGCAGCTTCTCAAGCACCTGGATAATGCCCTGGGCAGGAAGTAGTGGATGTGTGATAATTGCTTTTAAGATAAGAGCTCTTGTTCCCTTCTGGGGCACATCCCAGAGAACCACAGGGAAACCCAGAAGGGAGCCTCACAAGTGCCTTTTTCTCTTCTAGGTGCAAAGGGTGTTTTTATTGTAACATTATATGAGTTTCCATCTTCCTAATCTGTAAATTAGGAATTTGAGAATCAGCATTTGTATGAGAATTTAAGGCTACACAGTTTCCTCCATCCTTCAAAGTAAAGCCATGTCACTGGGTGGTCTTGGCACCAAGAACTCATATGGGGCCAATAAAGGTGATTTTTGTAAGTACAGAACCTGAAAGATCTGATTCACATTAACAATGTGTAATTAATCTCCTGCATAAATTAAGATTGATTCATATTCCATATTCTGTTGAACCAAGAAAGATTCCACCCATTAGGATTCAGTGGACATTTTGGACACTTGTTTTAAAGGGACAGCATTCAACTTTTTACCTTTCTTGTCAGAATCCTTTCTTAATTTAGTATTACTCACTTAATATTCCCTTTTCTATTACAGAAAATTATATGTAATTTTCTTAATATTTTCCCAGTTTATTTACCTTGGGAATTTGACAATATCTTGTGTCTAGTCTGCTTCACTTAAAATTGGAAAATGTAATAGTAAAACCACAGAAAAACAGGGGAATTCAACAGCAGGTGCTGGGACTAAGAATATTTTCCACTCGTTCTTTAAATAAATTGAGTGAATTTCAAACTGCCAGAGTCTTTAATCTATAGCTGTAATGTATTGATCACCATACTTAACAAATATAGGGCACCCTGAAGATCAGATATTATTTATTTATTGCTTGTTATAGGGAACTGGAATATAATGCCTTCAATTTCTTTTCTGACCCCTCATTTCCATCTCCTGAAGTACTGACTCATGCCTCTTCTGGTTCCCAGTAAATACTTGCTGCCTTGCATAAGGACAAATTAATCAGTAGTATTTTTGCCCTACGGGAAGTAATGCTTGTCTGGTGAGAAGATATTGGAAACATCTTCAGGAGATCCAGATGTTTTGCTTTAACCAAAATGATGTCCGGACATCAACTATGAGTAGAAGAAATACATGTTTTTTCAAGAATTTCAGGTAAACTAGACAAACTGCTCAGGAGTAAACCCTGGAGATCTGCTAATGCTCCTACACTAGTATTATTAACACTACAAACTGCAATACCTGAAATACATAAATCCTACCAAAACCAGTTTACAAATCATACCTGAATCAGAGTGCAGCAGAAGGCTGAGGTAGGAATTACCAGAGACATCAGATTAAACTCCTGAACAGCAGATTTAGGGATGGATAAGCCTTACCAAATCAGAAGCTGTCCTAAGCATATGCAGAAACACACGTTTAGTGCTTGTGACACCCCTTCTTGGCAAAGCTAGAGGATGAGTGCTTGACAAAGTCAGATTCCACACCTGGGCTTGGCACCTAAACACTATCTAAATCTCACTTCAGAGCTAAAAAAGGGCATTATGCACTTGATCTGTACTCTTTTCTTTGTTTCTTTTGAAGAACAGGGAAACTGTTAGTGCTTGCCTAGAGCTACTGCCAAAAAGCACCTCATAAGAGTTAGGGAGTGCTACCTGTGAAAGGGCTAGGACCTGTTATCTACTTTACAGCAGTGAAGCAAGCACAGCTACCCTAGGGACTATGAAGTACTTGTACACTGTGACAAAGAGGACAATGACAAGGACCTCAGACTTAAATGGATCTGTTCTTATCTTATACAACACAACCTGAATGGTGAACTTGAAGAGGAATAGACAAACACCTAGAGGGCAAACAGTGAGGTTTTCCTGAAGCTTTGAAGAGAGACAACTGCTGATCCTGAATGACACTTTTCACTCCTTAGGAGCAAGTTTGCTTAAAAGTGGGAGACACATAAGCATAGACAGACTGGTTTGTAGACAGGAGTAAAATTATGTACTTGCTACCACACTACTAGAGTGCCTCCCAGTCCTTGAAAAGTTACAGACAAGGGAGGGATGAGGGACACTGTAGTATTCTCATTATATGGAGAGGAATCTGACGCACTGAGAGATCAAAGGACAAAGCAAGAAACATAAGAATATGGCCTTGATAAACTGTGAGTAGAACACCAGTCCCTGGAGACTTTGGGTAGGTAGCTGGACTGCTCTTCTCTTGCAAGCTTTCCTAAGTGCTGAGAGGTGGCTGCAAACTAGAAGAACACTCTGGCTTGTAAAAATTTAACTAACAATATTCACTTGCTGCTGTGTATTGGTTTTTGGCCAGTGGACCAACATGTAACCCGTGGATATGGTTAATTATAATGCCTCTGGAAAAAAGAAAACTAGTCAGGACTGAACTGTTAGAATACACTGTCCTCTGCATGCATGATAAAGTCAGGAAAATTCCCATAGGAAGCAAAAGAATGTGGCTGAAGGCTAAAACCATCAGAAGGGGTGTCATTCAGGGAGCTAGAACAAAACCACTGAAGTAGTTTAGTGACCCCAGCAGCAGGCAGTCAGAGCTATGTCTTGGAGGGCCCACTTAACCCTGGAACATGTCACTCCACCAGCATAAGCATCTGTTTCAAAAATACATGTAATCAAAGAGGCTGCTAAGATGAAATTGCAACTATTAGCCAAGCACATGCTTTATAAAAAATGCACTTAAAGCACAGAACCCAAACTGAAAAAAAAGTTCTCACTTGTTCCATAACGTTCCTTTAACAGCAGATGGGAAAAATAGTTGCATGCAAATCTTAATGAATGAAATCCAAACTGCTATCTCCAAGCTTTCGACTAAATGCCACTGGCAGGTCATTCACCAAAGATACTGTTCAGTTTATTGGCCTTTTTTTTCCAGACTTGTGTGCCTAAAGCACTCATTTATGACAGTGGCCTGATTTTCATGGCAACTGTTCCCATATGCTCCTGCTGGAACTGTAGTTTTCAGCCTGTAAAACAAGTCTGCTTTTTTGAGTGGTTAAAGATGGCTTTTAGTTGTGTAACTTTGAGGCATCCCATATCAGAGAGTTTAGGCCAAGTGAAGAAAGTTACAGCAGATCTCAGACAGTTAGTAAGTCCTGCCAAACCCCAGGGGACAGCCTATTCATCAGATTTTATAAACTGAAAATTGTGTCTTTGCTATCTGGGAGTTGCATAGTCAGTCAGAAATCTTGTCAGGCGTGAACACTGCAAGCAGCACTGAAAACATTTTTTTTTTTTCCACATGGCCTGTCTCCAACCAGCTGGACTAAACATGCTGGGCAGCCCTAATGTGGACTGGCCTCCCTGATGGCCACAGAAGCTGCTGATACCAAAGCAGAGAACAATTTGGGCATCACAGAGAAATGATCTCCAGAATGGGACCGTGCTGACCAATGCAAGCACTAAGCAACTTGGTCTTGATTAACATTTTGCCAGTCAGTGTTAACTGGTCAAACTTGAGTCCTGCTTCATTTTGGTCATGCTTTTCTTGCTTTGGTTCAATCTCTTGGCTTTGTAGGGCTGTCTTGGAATGTTAATGAAATGCTATTCAGGGAATTCAGGTGGTATTCACATTATTTGGGCTTTCTCTGGTAAGTAGGCATAAATTTTGACCTACTTGTCTTGTTCCTTTAGCAAGGGTCCAGGAATTTTTCTTTGCACTTTATTTTCCTTCTTTTGTCAAAGAGGGCAGGACAGACGAGCTGCTATCTGCTTTTTAAAAATAGCCAACTGCACCTCCCTAGGATCAAGTTGTCAAGGTAACAGAGTGCCTGATGGAGAGCCATTCAGGAATAAGTAGTGAAGATGGGACTTTGTTTTCAAACTCTTTTGGAGAGCATGTGTTTGCCAAGCTGTGACAGTCTGTGCATGCTGAGTTTATTGTGCAGGGAATAGCTTCTATATAGCCTGAGAGAAATTACATTTTCAAAATACCCTTTCTAATTTATCAGGCCATCTAAGGCATACTCTCAGACATGTCACATTGGTGCTGGTGTCACAGTTCTGGGATATGAGCTCCTGTTTCTGCCAATTAGCCACTAATCAAATAAACCTGCTGGCCATTTTTGCTCTCATGCCATTCCATCACAGTCAGTACAGGTGAGGACCTACTCAAGGATGCTTCTGGGCTGAGCAATAATAGCTCCAATAGGCCAGCAAAATCTAGCACACAAACACCCACATTTCTGGAACAGGAGCTGAAACGTGGCTGGCTCTGCTTCAAGTATTTGGCAGAAATCATGTGTTCTGACCCTTAAAATAACACTGTACAATTCAATATATGGCTTTGCTCAGCTTCACAGCTGGCTGTGTTATAGGCCGCAAAGACAGTTGCCTAGGCCAGTGAAGTGTTGGGAGATGACAGTGCAGCCATGGAGCTACTGCTTGGTGTGCCCATGTTGGTCAAAGAAAGACACACACTTGCAGCTTATGCTGTGCTTTGAGGCTCATGCATATCTAAACTGCCATCTCTATCTAACCCTCTTCTATGGTAACAGTGGCAAAGCAGGAAACTCTACTCCAGCATCCTCTTCTCTTGACCTTCTCCATGGCCAGAAGCAGTCAGCCCCAGGCAGGTCCCACTCTTTAGGTGGCAATATTCCGCACTGCCTCTGGAAGTAGGGGGCACAGTTACCTGGCAGAGGTAATTTTTGCAGACATCCATTAAAATGCAACAGTGTCACTCATTAATTGTCTGGCTACCACGAGAACGATCAGCCTTGTTTGTATTTACAAAAGGTAGGCTAGCATCCCTCCCTGGCTTTTTCCCTTAGAGGAATATTGTTACACATACATGCCTCAACCAGAGCAGTAAATTAAACTGTTTTCTTGCCCAGGCACCTGTGGATTTGGGGAGACAGAAATAACTGTCCTCAAAAGTCTGTGGAATTTAGATCACTTTCAGGAGATAGCAAACCAGGAAAAAGGTGTCTCATTTGGAAGTGGGGAAGCCAAAGACAAAGAAAGTTTACTATTTTCACAGAAATACAGGGACTTTACAGTTTCATTCCCTTATGAAAATGAAGCCAAAGACATATAGTGTCAGTGAAGAAGAGCAGAAGCTCTCTTGAATCCACTGGGCTAGCATCCACTGCCAGCAATGATTCAAATCCCAAATATTTCACTATTTTAAGCAGACTGAGATTCCTATAAACCCTTGACAGTACTGTTATGGATAAATGCCTAGTGTTAAAATCCAGAGAATAATAGTATGCAAGAAATCAGATGTATGGGAAGTACTACATGCTTTCCTTATAATTTACCTGCACTGTCTTTCTGATGATTAGGCATCCTTGCTCCAAGTGCCAACTGGGTCATATGAGGTAAACCATCTATTGAGCAGATTTTTCTCGCCAGACATTGGCAGCACAAATTGAATCTGACATCTTTTACTAGACATTAGTTTCTGGTTCTCTGGCTCTGGCTCACAAATGTGATTGCCAAGAAGCTTTGGCATTCTTTTATAACTAGTATTATTCAGAGTTATAATTTATTTGAGCTCCTGTGCTCTTCTTGTCTTGACTGGAATAAAATAAAATACAGAGATGTCACATTTCTGTTTATGACCAAGAAAAATGCTGTCAATGTAAAGAGGTAGAGGGGACAGAATATCTAGAAATAAGAGGATGGAGTTTTATGAAATTAAATTGATGTAAATAGCTAACATAGGAGTCTTTTTGAAAAGGTCACTTTGAAATGAGGTATCTCATACTCGTGAAAGGGCAGAAGAAATGTGATGTTAATATGACATATCCACTTAGTAATAATGAAGCAGCTTTGCTTTTGAAATCTGTGCTTGAACTTATTCTATGAGCAGTCAATTCCATTAAGGATTTTGTACACAGATGGAAACATGAGGGTTTAGTGGAAATATGCGTTTCTGCAAAAATTAGTTCCCCACTGATAAAAAAACCTCAGGACCCTGTCCTCAACCCGGGCCCTCAGTGGAAATAGATTTAAGATCTAGAAAACTTGTCTTTTAACTAGTTGGGTCATTAGTATACACTATTCTAATTTTCCTCCAGGATGTGTCACTCCAAAATATTTCACATACCTTAACCAACATCCCTAGTTGTAGGACTACTTTTGATCTCCCTCTCTATTAATCAGATGCATGATTCTAAGGCAGTTTTCAATACCAGTTTTGCACATTGCTGTCCATGTGATCCTGATGTGTCTGTCCTTAAAATAACCTCCTTCTAGTCAATCTGGAGTTGGTCACTTCTCCAGATCATGCAGAAGGCTGACTAAAAGCATGGCACAGATAAATGCTCTATTTATATTTGTACCAAGTCTTTTCAAGTATCATCAGACAAAAGGTCACCAAAAGGCACTTATTTGAATCCAGGTTGCTCTGCATTTCAGTCAAAATGCCTTGATTATTACAATCTTTTTGTCTGTCTATTCAAAAATGTTTTGAAGGCACAATCCCCAAAAAGCAAGAAGTTGTTGCAAAAAGGAGATAAGAGGAGATCTATATGCTGTTCTCCATGGTGTGCTATGGCAGGAAAAAACACAGAGATTCGAAGAAAGCACAGAAAAGCTTTTCAAAGCACCGAGTTATATTTCAGCCTGGAATACATGGCATGGGAAAGCAACAGTTCATGGAATGTTTTTTGTATCAAGCTGGATTTTTTCCATCAGGAATAGCTAAAATTTTAGTATACTCCAGTACAGTATAGTTCATCCTGCCCTTGGTAAAGGGTAGACTAAGCAACATTCTACAGTCCCTCTCTTTTTCTACAAGTGTAGAATTGCAAGGCCAAAGAATATCTACAAATGGTAAGTCAATCTTTTGATTTTAGTACCAAGATTGAAAATATTGTCATATAACTCTAGGAAGTGGGGATCACTTAGTTTCATAGACATTTCTATCTATACTCAATGATTCCTTAACCAAGTACTACATGTTGAAAAGAATACTTTGGACAAAATAAGACAGACATTGACCAGCCACCATTGTTATTCCAAGTATTTAGGGCCAGACTACTGATGAGTACTCAAAAGCACGTTATCTACGTAACATTTTAATTACAGAAGAATTTCATACACTAACAACATGTCCAGCATGCTATTAAAGACCAGTTTTTGGTAGGTCTAATCATGGAAAATTAGAGGAACATCAGTGAAGTCACATATCAAACCAAGAATTATGCTCAGTAAGAGATTGCAGAGTAAGGTCTATAAATCCTCACCTATGTTTGCAAATATGAGGAAAGAAAAGGGACATACCACTCTTCACCAATGCTACTGATAAAATTATTAGCAGGTGCCATGGTTAATATATGCCCCATTTGTTCTACAGCTTCCATGGGAGAGATTAACAACAAGTAAGTTTGTGTCATGCCTCAATACAAATCTAGGGGAACCCTGCTGAAGTTAATTGTGTGTGACAGGATTAAATTTGGTGCAAAACCAAATTTTGGCCCAGGATCTGTACTAAAAATATAGCTGCAGAGGGAAAAATAGGGATGTTTTAACAACTTAACATTTATTGGACAAGGAGAGGTCTGAAGAGTGCAGAATGGAAAATGGCAAACATCTTTCACAAAAACAAGAATTGCCCCTCCTTCACAGGCCTGGATAGTTTGCATGTGTGGTACAAAAATGTGTAATGGAAACCTGGGAAACAAAGAAGGCTTTTCAGGCTGAGGATTCCAGCTGTTCACAGACTGTGGAAGAGAAAACAGACTTTATTCAATGTCTGCAGATGTTTCCAAACTTTCATAGTTCTAAAATTTAAATTCAGTTACCTAATCAATATTAAATATCTGAGGGAAAATGTGTTGCCCATTGGATACAGTTTAGGTGGCAAGGAAAACAAAGGATTCAAACATTTTCAGGCAGAAAGAGCTGGTGGCTCAGAGGCAGCAGCAGATGAAAACAATGACTGGAGACAGCCTGTGCTGGAATGATAAATGAACATTAATTTCTCAGCTATGCTGATGCAACCCTATTGGCTTTACTGGAGTGCAGCATAACTCAAGTGTAGTTTACCTACTAGGCCTGACCATCTGTAAACAAGGACAAATTCTGTTCATGCTTAGTTATACTTCTCTAAAACAAAGCTAAGCCAAAGGAGAATGGGTTTCAGAGCCCTTTGTGTGACATCCTTAAATGCACCAATAGGGAGCGTATAAGGTTGCACCACAGGAGAGGCTGAATAAGGAGCAGGGGTGGGACAGAATTTTATTTTTGTTGTGAGCCCTCCTTTTCTGCGATCTCAAAACCCCATGTAAGTTGTGATTCGCTGGAGTTACTGCTCAGTCTCTAAGTAAATGACCAAAACTCCCAAATTCTAGCTTTAGTGGGGCCAGGAATGCAATCCTGTACCTACAGGATTTACAGATGACAAAATACCATCAGCAATGTGTTTTACACATTTGGCAACAAATTTATATGCAGCCTGAGATTGAAACATAGGGATTGTCTGGTGTCCTCTCAAACAGGCATTAACTGTGACAGTTTACAGGCAGTAACTTCACATCTGTATATATAGCATCAATGATACCAACTATTCTTTTACTGATAAAGCACACATGGAAGGAGTGAGGCCTCTTTTCGTCTGACAAGTAGACATATTTTCAGCTGATGTGCACAACAACATCCTTCTGCCACATATGTGACTTCTGCATGCAATCTGCTGCAATGTCTGTGCTGAAGATTGGTATCACTGTTCCCCCAAAAATAATTTGATCCTTGAAGCACTCCATTTCATGGAAACAGATCAAGCGAATCCCTTTATTAAATTCTTCCCAAGGGCAGATGAAGCTCCAGTGTTAAAAGGGACCTAAATATACCTCACCTCAACCCTACCATGCTAGGCTGCATTATGGGACAGAAAATCCTTCCTTTGCTACCATCTCACATGTTGACATCAGCCCAGAGATGCTGAAAAAAATATGGGAACAGTGGTGGACCCTCTCTGAATTTGGTAAAGACAGAGAGAAGCTGGTGCCCTTTGCAATTTATGAGGTTTTTGGTTGCTGCTTTTATGGAAACTAGGGAAACTTCGTATGCTTCTTAATGGCTTCTGAAAAGGACCAAGCACTGTATGAGTTAAAGCCTCCTGGATAAAAGTAGTTCAGGTAAATAGATGTTCTTTGGAAAACCGAATTCATATGAGAGTTAATCCAGAAGTTTCAGTATGATCTACATGAAGTGGTTCAGGTAAACAATACAGGCTTACTTGGTCTATTGTTATACACAATATAATTTAAAACTTTCCAATTTTCTTCACATCTGTAAGAAAAATTAGTTCACTTCACCCATACTTGCATTCAGGATTCAAATCAATACCATACTGCTGAAGAACAGACTTCGGTAAATATGTTTGTTAGAAAGTAACGGAGAAAAAAAATGGCAATGCTGAAGTGTCCTGCTGAGGATTCAGGGGAGATTGGAAGAGGAGAGAAATCAGAGCGTACTGTTCTGTCTACATGGACAGGCAGACAGTTTTATGTGCCTAGTTTCTAATGATGGTGAGAAGCATCTTTCTATCACATCGCTGTATAAGAGGGGAGTTAAGTAGGGTAAACTTACAGTAACACTGTCCAAGGTCCCTTTAGAAAATTAAATTGCTAAGGCTGAGAGAAACAGGCTTTAGCTTGTCTAACTTCAAGTGTGTTCAAAAAACTTTTAACTGGACAAAACCCAAAGCTTTAATGGTTTTTTTTGAGAATTAATGTTTTTTGCTTTGTGTTTGTACCAAACCTAGTGTGCCCATAAGTGATGCATGTATTACCAAATCTTTTCACAATAGTGAACATGGAAACATGTATCCAACCTTGCTCCCCAAATCCTGAGTTACAGCACATCAGTCCAAGACCTCTTCACAAAGTCCTGCCTGTGTGTATGTGTTACTCTCTAAATATAAGTTACTCTCAATCTTGTAATTTTTTTTGAGAGCAATCAATAAGAAGACCACCACAACAAAATCCCTGTTCTGATGTCATAAATGGCTTTGTCCTGCACATGACCCGCAGGTCCCTGTGACTGAATAACCTCTGTACTGCTGCCAAAAACATCTGATGTGAAATTTTCATTCATTTTAGTGGGAATCTTACCGATGAAGGTAGCCAGGGACTGAAAATCCTGCTGTGGTTAAGGCAGCAACATATTCTGCTCATCACACCCTTCCAGATCTTAGAAACATGTTGATTTGTTTCTCACCTCAAATGGCCTTTCTTACATCTCATCTTCTGACACAACCTCAAATTCCTATGCATTTTTTGGTCATTGTTTAACATCTTTTTATAGTGACTAGCTCAAACCCCTCCCTTCCTCCCAAATCTAGATTTTCTTATTGCTTTACTGTCCAGGGTTGGCACAATGATTTCAAATGATCTGCTTTTCAGATGATTCCCAGATCATTCCCAGACTGTGAGACAGCCTGTTTATGTGATGGAAAGTACCAGAGGTAACCTTACACTGATACGTTAATTGTTTGCATGAGTGAAAAAAATCAAAGTAATCTGACTTTCATACTCCCCATGTACCCATGCTTCTGTCTGATTCTATCACCCTTGGTTTCCTGCACTCTTTGCAGGGTGCCATCAGCATCACTCTCTCAAGTTCACATCTTCCCCTTCACCTCTTCACTGTGGAGTATACTCCCTGTACAGGCCACTTACTAGGAGCTAAGCAGATGGCACACTTACAATCTCAATATTCTTGTGGACAAGACAGGATAACTGTAAGGAAGTAGCAGGGTGATGGCACTGCATGGATAGTCAATGGATGCAGGCAGAAAAAAAGGAACTTAAATCATGTTAGGAAGCTAAAGGATAGGGCATATATACATCCGGAAGCAAAAAGTCATTATGAGCCAGCCAGCCAAAAATCTTGTACATGCCTGTGCCCTAGTCCCTTTGCTTGTTATTCCAGTTTGCTCCCTCTCACCCTTTGCTTTCAAGCCTACTAAGATCTGTGAGAGAGGAACAATTCCTTTACTTGTGAAAAGCACCTTTTTTACAGAGTTGTGGTGTTTTGACCAGGAAGTTGGGTCTGACATTACTGCTGTTTAAGTGAACCGGGAATTTCCCACTGCTGTTGTCTGAAGCTTTTGTTACTGGGTGTCTGGAGAAAAAAAAATCCCAGTTTTCCTTTGTGGTCTTGGCATGCACATTTCACTCTTCACTTGGAACCATTCCTCTCTTATTTGTCTACTTCTATTATTCTCCGAGCTAAATTTAGTTTCTTCTGCTATTTTTTTTCTGAGACTAGCGTAGCTACTAATCTGTCTCCACTTAGTCTGTCAGTCATTGTTATGGAGTTGGTAAAGAGCATCTAGGAAGCAAGGTACTGCAGGAGAGGATGAGAAGATAAAGCTAGACAATAAAAATAATAGCAGAGAAACCCATCCTGCAGTGGAGCAAAATAAATATCAATGGAGGTTTATGTTAAAAGTATGTTTCTTGGAATCTTTAGAAACAAAAATGGAATTGACAGTACCTGGACTCTTTTGTAAAGCAAATTAGAACATTTTAAGGAGCTTGCCCATGAAAAACTGTTGACATTCACTTAGACCTTTTTATTGTGAACTCAACTATTGGAAATCTTTCTTTGTTTTGCATTTTAGCTCTTATTTTTTCAGTACTCAGCTAATTTTAGACCATGCTTTGTAAGTTAAATGCTGAAAAGGAAAACAAAGTTGTCTTGAGGCGGGGGAAGACCGATTTAAGACCTGATCAAAAAGTTCTAGTTCAGCTAGCTTCAGCCCTGGAGTGCCCTCTACATTGAACAGCTTTTCTGTGGTAAGGGGAAAGAGAAAAGGAAAGGAAAGAACAAATACATTTCAGCTGAATTAGTCATGACAGCTGAATGTGTGCTTTGTTCAGTGAAACACAAAGTGCCTGATTCTGTTCCATTAACTAGTACAAATCTAGACTTATACCATCCCAAATAACAGATTTTTACTCTGCAAAGATTCAAAAGGGCTGAATAGACCCTACATTTATAACCTTTGTAATATGAAAGAAGAAAATAGACAATTATGCTTGTCCAGGATGACTCTGCATCTTTCAGCTGACCTTGTTAGCAGATTTTATTAAGATAGTCTTCATGGTTTTTCCATCTCAGAGGCAAATGTTTTAGAAATTGCATTCTAGAAGATAATGTTAGGAATCAAAATAATATTAGGTTTTACATGGTTGAGTGCTCTTACCTCCCACTGAGTTGTTTTGCTTTACTCTAGCCTTGTTGGTGATTATTTCAAAGAAACTAAAGTGTAAGAGAAAAGATGGTCTAAGGGTACCCAAGAGATTAAACTAAACTATAAAATATCTTGCTAAATCAAACCAGACAAATCTATTTGTGCATGTATGTTTTCTGGATCACCTCTGACTATGAACTATGCTTGTTTTTGACAACACACAGATCCTTTCACTGAGGGAGAAGAAATTGAATTTGTTCTGCACTGGGCAGGTTTGGGGCACAAAGTCATCAGTAAAGGAAATGCTTCACACCAATGCCTGGTGAAGAGAGTCAGCAGCTGGTGTCATGCTAGATGAAGGAAGAAGCCTCAAAGCTAAAAACCAAACAAACCAAGACTCCAAGAATTATTTCTTCAGGTCAGTTTTGTGGATTTTGTGATGTCAGCTGGGATACAAGCAGTTCATTGAAGCTACTTGAACTGTATGAGAGATGTGCAGCGATTTTTACACTTTTCTGACACAATTTTTATGACACAGATTCTATGACACAAAAGAAGGTCTGAAAGCAGATCTCTGGCACTGAGAAAACTCTGCTCTCCCAAGGTTTGCATGAACTCACTCTGTAGATAAACATCTGCTCAGGTGCTGATCAACAGAACTACACCTCGTCAACATCAGCTTTAACCGGAAAATTTTAATAAAATGGGTTTCAGTGCTCAATTTTAATGCCCCTGGGGTAAGGTCGCATTTTTGTCCCAAGTCGAGTAGAAAGCAGTTGTAATTACAATGGCTACAGTGGCACAGCAAGGGCTATCAGGGGATCTCCTTGCTCTTTATAAGCAATAAGCACAAGCTGCCCCACTGATTTCAGTAAGCACTGTAATATTTAAAAGAAGAAAAAGAGAAAACTGGGCAATAAATCAGTCTGATTTTCTAATTCTCACAAGCCAACAGTAGGGCTACCATATTTAGGTTCCAGTTACTGAAGAAGAAGAATAATATCCTTTCTCTCCTACAATTAAAATACTACTAATAATTGGTTTTAATTTATGGGAAAAAAATACTTTTAATTCAGCCTAATTTTAAGAAGTGTGGTCCTGGAATAGGATTTAAAAATCAGTCAGTCTGAAGTGTAGAAGACAAACAGTACTGGGACAATCTATTAGTATCTGTGAGAGCTACAGCTAGACTTGGGTGTGTCTAGACTTGGGTGTGTCTGAAGTTAGACTCATAAATCCATATTTAGACAGTTAAATAAATGGTCTGATTTTCAAAAATGCTTATGAACTAGCTTCTCCAGCTGACTTCAATAAAATGTGTGTGTATGTCTGTGTGCACGTGTGCATGTGTTCAGTAATTAAAAAATCAAGGCACATATTTAGATGCTTAAATGTAGGCATCTAAGGCTTGAAAATGTTGCCAATAATAATTCTCTCAGCTTCACCAAGGGGATAACACACAGAGTGGATTTTAAATACAGGTGCTTCTACAGGAGAATAAGCAATGTGAGCAGAGGGACCTGATGTAACTATCACTTTTTTAGTTCTTGCTGAAACAGTTAGGGAATTGTGGTTTTGAAACATCAGTACTGCCTTTCCTACACCTGAGCAAACAGCCCATAGGAAAGCTATCACAGAGAATTCCTTAGCTTACTGGCTCATCCTTCTGATCAATGTTTAATAAACCCAATCATAACACATTGCTTTGCATGGATAATATGTAATAACATAAAATGTTTCCTTAAACTATTTTTCTGATAATCACATTTAAAGGAAACTCTCCTTAAAAAAAAAAAAAAAAAAAAACAAACCCAAAAACCACACCTATATATATATATATATATATATATGCATACTTTCTTCTTTAGTTTCAAGTAGAAATAGCAGGTTACCATTTTTGAACAGGTTACATGTTTTAATAACACTTCATGGACTCCAATATATACTTCTGGGGAATGGCTGACTGGTTCTTTTGGAAAGTAATTCAGCTGTAAACCTGATATTTGAGCCATCCCAGTGCTGAGAAACTTAAATTTAGTCAGTGACTTTTAGTTAGATGCTATACAGATCTGAGTGCTGTGGAAGAATTTACAACCAAAAGGAAGAATACACTTCTTTAATCGAAGAAAAAAGGGAAGTGTCTTAATAGTCTTTGCATACTGTTTCTCCATGTGTAAAATGACCTGCTCATTTCTGTGAGTCACTTGAGCTTTGGGGATAATACACAACGGAAAACATTGTGATTCAGGTTAAAAACCTGCTGTGTTCAAGCAGAAGACACTTGCTTGGCTGAACTTGCTGAACACTGACCAGCTCCCCACCACACGTTTGAAGGCAACTTCAGTGAAAAAAGTTCATCAGGACTGTATAAGACCTATCTGGCTTCTGGTTATGTTGCAGTTAGAAAACTTTTTCATTTTATGAAAAAAAAAAAATCTTCCAAGAAAAATAGCAAACATTTCTAATTTTATACTTACAGAATTATTCCACTGGAAAAAATTACGTGAAGCCTACACACAGGTATCCAACAACAGCTGTAATCAAGCTTACCACAGAAGGCATTTAAACTAAGCGGCTAGTGTCTGCAAAACTCATGTTTCTTTGATTTCCTCTAGGGAGAATGATGCTGGTGAGAAGCAGGCCAGCATTCTCCTTACCCTCTACTTATTCAACTTTCTTCTTACACCCTTTTTTCCATGCTACATTTTCAGATTAAATTCACTGGCAGCAGAGGCAGATCGGTCTGCTGCAGTGTACAAACACAGCTGCCCTGGTAGGGCTGTGAGGTTGTGGGAGCTCAGGGTCCTACCTTCTGTTACTGCCACTGTCAACAGCACTCAGCTCCTGCAAAGCATTGGGAACTGCGTGCTCAGTGTAATCTTTGAAACACAGCATTACTATAAGGTAGATCTCATTGTAGTCCTTTTACAAATGCAGAGGGGACCTCATATGCACTGCTGCTAGACAGTTTGCCCAAGGCCACACATAGTATCAGTGGCAAACTGGATGTTAGATGCGTGAACTCCTGCCATCTGGCCTTGTTCTCAAACTGTTGGCCACACAACTGCTCTCAGTGTAAGCAATACATCTTAAGTGAAAAGGAAAACAATGTGCAAAGCAGCCAGGAAGGTAATGAGTAATATTTAAAAGGCAGCTATGAAAATAATATTTTTGAAATCAAAGCACCCAAATGAGGACTGAAAGAATAATTGTATTTGCGTTTTTAACATTTTCAGTTGTCAAGAAGGCATTAGTCTTCCTGAGCTGTAGCAGCACGAAGTCTCTAAGCCCTTCATATGGAGTCAAACAGCCAGGCAGCCTAGGAGGATCCCTGTGGCAGGGAAAATAACGTCTAAAGTAGATAAATGAATGAACCTTAGAGAAGACCCTGACTGTCCTGGGAAGGGACTTTACTCTTCCTAGGATGATGGTAAATCCAAGAAGAAAAGAAGAGAAATGCAAAGCCGTTGTCAAAGGGACAGAGTGAGCCTTGCCTAGGCCTCTCACTATTGCTCTCAAGTTATTCCATATGCCAGAGCTGTGCACCCATATGTGCTGTGCCACTGCACGTGCTGAGCCACCTAACAGGAGAGGGTCTTCGGGAAGATGAGGCAAGGGGCCTGGCTGGGATGCACAGCACAAGCTTCAGCACAGTTCTGGGTTCAGAGCTCAGAATCCCGTGTGCAGCTGAGGCAGGAGACATAGTGGTGGCAAAGGAACGAGCTGCAGAAGCTGAGGTGGAGGAGTGGGAGACAAGGACAAGTGTCTCAGCCTCATACTAGCAGCATGAGGTTTGCCACGTCTGTACACGGTGCTCCCATTATATTTAGTTTCATTGTGCTGCTAGGCAGCAGCATGATTGTACAGAGCACCATAAAACAGAAATACAAAGCCTCTTATCAATACCAGAGGATGATTCGTCTCCCACAGCTGCCTCGAGGTGTTCAGCCATATTAACACAGACATTTTCACTTCTCACCCCTTGTGCCATGTGTCTCCGGAGGTGCGAGAAAAAAAATACACGAGAACTCAAATTGCACTGTAAACGACCTTCCCTGAGCAGACATAGGGGAGATTTTCATTTAGTAAAGTGGTAAGAAAGATACAAGTACATTTTACATATGCACTAAAGCCCAAGATAAGGTCTCTAGTGGCAGGGGAATTGTGGGGTTGCCATTGGGTTAGACAGACCAACTCATTGTACACCTTAGTTCCTTGGTAACTTCACTTAACTTAGGACAGTGAAAGCACAAATGGGACTCAGCCTTTCCGTATCTGCCTTAGAACAAATGGTGTTGCTTCAGCATTAATGAAAACAACAATTTCTCATTTAGGTATGCTGCAACACAAGCTCTCTTAGAGCAATCTAAGTATCTTATATAATTTCCAGCAATAACTGCTTTCTGAAGCTCTGCAAAATACACACTTTCATGCCCTTGAAAATCTACTTCTTCAAATCTATTATTTTTTCATTCACGTTCTAGAGTAACTCCTTACATATTCCTGATGGTCCAGAGTCTTGTCACCTATTTGTCTGCTTTAGACTTTCATCGTTCAGGCCTTCCAGATGTTGTTCACTTTACCATTACTGGAATTTTAATTGTTGGCACTATATAAGTAATGATGCAGACTGATACAATAGCCTGTTGGAGCATGTATGAGAAAACTTAACCATAACGGCCTATAAGCATAATTTATTACCCAAAAGCACAATAAAATAACTTGCCAAGAAGCAAAATTGTAACTTCTATATTGTAAATATAGTTCCACTTCCTTCTTAACCTTAAGCTTGTAACACATATCACTTCTACAGATGCAAGCTGAATGGAGATTTTCCTTCAAGGAATGCCATCAATCTAATGAGATTGTTTAGACAGGCGACGCACTACCACTAGACTCTGGTTTTGGTCAGGTAAATCAGGAAGTTGATCATATAGCACATGATTAACATACTACCCCAATTTTAGTGGATTAGTTGTTCAGCAACTTGGGGAAGCAGTTGCAGGTCTTGTTATGCACAAAAAAAAAGAGGAACCCCTGCAGTATTCCTGATTATAGTATATAATTGGCAAAACATGCAAGCATCCTCCTGAAAAAAACCTGAACACACTGATAAGAACATATAATAAAGGAATATGTTTGTTTCCCATTAGGATTTGTCCTTTTCAAGAGATATTTGCTAATGTTTTAAACACAAAACATACAGAATTTGATTTTGGCATCTTTTGGAAACAGTGCTAATAGGTAGACATGTGATGAGAGGGAAAATACTTCTGAGTTAGGTGACATCAGATCAGACAAATTCTTCATGCTGTAATAAAAATTCTTTGCTGTGGCCAAGTAGCAAGAATGGACTTTTTGAAAATAATTCACGAAGTTATGTGAACTGCAGAAAAAAATATGTGAATTAAACAGAAAGCAATATGGCATCAAAAACATGAATGTACTAGTCGTGTGACTTATGTGGCCTCAACCCATGCTGCATTTTGCCTGACAAAACTTAATCAGAGTACTGTCTCTGCTTCAGGTAGTCTTTGAATTGCATATTGCTAGAAAACATGACTATGCTGACAATGTATTAGTGTGAAGTTGTCCCCTTCTGATGCTCTTCTCTAGGCATCTTGTTTTAGTCACTTTTTGGTTGCAGGACCCTGGACTAGCTAGAGCTCAACTCAATTCAATCTGACACAGCCATTAATCTTTCCATATATAATTAGCCCAAAAATGCAAAATGTCAGGATAAAGGCAATTTAAAAATTACCTCTTTTAAGACTGAAAAGAAGGCTGTGGCTGTTCAAACTACAGTGAATAAAAGGGAGGCAGTTTCTTATTAGTAACAATTATTTTGCATTGAATGCTTTTGTTACGCCTATTTTTAAAGGATGCAGTGGGGACTTCTTTTTAGCAGAGAGGAAGGGATGTATTGGATGTTACCAGTAGCAGATAAAACATTAAGATCTTCAAAGGTCCTTCTCTCTCTAGGATTTTGAAACCTGCTAGTTGGTTTCCACTGGGGCTCTGAGCTTCCCACATTAGTGAAGATTCAGGCTACATTGCAGCCAGGAGAAAAACCCAAGGCACTCTGAAGCTTATCATCTACCCTTCTGGAAGCAGGAAAACAACCAGACAGATCACATCTTGATTGATAGTTTACACAAGAACATTATGATTCTGTAAGCAGAGCCTTAAGTTGCTGGTATAATAGGTTTGGTGTATTATCTCTAAGTCTGGAGATTCTAACAGCCAACAGAGGAGCTACTTAATCCCAAAATGGAGTTTATAAAGGGCTTTCAGCTGCAGAGATGTAGTCATGTAGGACTCACTTTTGGTGAATAAGGCAAATAGGTACCCTAATATTAGGTGCTGCTACTACACATTAGATGTACTAAAGATAGGGGTTTCTCAGAAAAACCCTTGATCTAAAACTCAGCTCCTTCTGACTTCACTAGTAGAACTGTGTCTGACTGAAGGGAGAGCAGACTGCTTCTCCAAAACCCACCCCAAAGAAACCGCCCCTGTCATTTGGTGCCCCCCCTTGCAGGGGGAATGTGGCTTCCTGCAGTGCAAAATGTAGTGCCCACAAGCCTCAGATTCTGATCCTAGCTCTACTATTAGTGTTTGGGGTAATCCTTTGCAGGCAGTTTACAGTCAGTATCTCAGTTATTCCATCTGCAATATGGAGATGAAAGACTTGGTTTGTGAAATACTTACGAGAACAAGTCAGAAAAAATGCCAAATAAGAACTAGATTTTATTACCATAAATAATATTATCTCCAGGTCTATAGGGATGCCATGTAACTACAACACAGACCCTCTTTATTTCCAGAACGACACAACACAATTAGTTCTTCCACTGTTTTCTTTAAGGCTAGTTCTGGCAAACTTCTCAAGAGTGAAGCTTTCCAGGGCCCCTACTATACTGATAACTCAATGCTAGTAATAAATAGTAATAAATAGTTTTCTTCCTATTTCCCCCACCAATTTGCTAAAGAATATATGGGATTGGGTGAAAAAGGATTACATTTGTTGTTCCAGAAAGAGATTTTTCTCCTTGTGCTACAGCCAGACTCTGATTCAAACAGGTCATTGCTGGGCAGAAGAAACCATTTTAAACTAATTGAGTTCACAGTGGAAAAGTTTTTAACAGGGAGAAGTGAGAAAACATAATTTGAGAAAGAACAAGCTCATTTTTAAGGATGGAACAGAGGCTGACTGGGACAGCACAGCTGGGTTTCTATTCTAGGGCCGGATCTCTGTTTAAGTATCTGAAGCAATTGTAATGGTAGGTGTTCATCACAGCAAACAGCCAGGTGCTGCATCACAAATGATCAATATCCTTTCAAGTTCAATAGGTTTGAGTGAAAGCCCTCTTTCATGGTTATATGGATTGACAGTTACCCTTTCTGTTGCAGTGAAGAAATTGTGAAGAACAAAGTGGGACTTCTCAGCTTCAGAGTCCAGATGAATGTCAGTTTATGTCCCTTATAAAAGATGGTAGGAAATCAAATCCCTAAGACTGATCTTACTGGTTTTATCCAATAAAAATAACTCCTTATTAAAAATCTAATGAGTACTCTCAGATTATAGTTTAAACTATATGTCCATTCATATCTATGTCAATAACTAGGATGCCTACTCCTGCATCACAGAGATATTAGATGTAAAGAGGGAAGTATCTTTTCAAGATCCTGTCAAGACATCAGCATCTTTTCACTTCATGTTTAGATACTGTGTGGTAATTACACAGCTGTAGAAAAGGGTTGTTAGAACAGGCTGGTGATATTGAACAGGTATGGACACAAGAGAAACAATGGCTGTTAAAAAAAAATATGTTTGAATGGAATTTCCTACTTTGACAGACTTTTAAAAGGGACCCGTTTCAGAATCTGTATCTCCTGAAAATCAGGTTCATTTAGAGTATCTAATGGTGTCCTCCTCCCAAACTGAGAAATGCAGCCACAGCAGAAGTTTTTCTAAAAATCTTGCTTAGTATATTTTCTGTTGCAGAGTCCAGTAGCCTGGTTTGGAGCTCTAGTGCATCTCTATGAAATCTGTCCCTCAATTTCATGGGCTTTTAATTTGTGAGCAGATGCCAGACAGAGCAAAAAGGCCATAACCCTTTTTGGCCACTGAGCGGAAGGCATTTTGCTATCATTCAGCACAAAGGACAAGCAGGAAAGCCACTGCAAACCTTGCTGGAAAACACATGGCAAGACAGAGCCCACAGGCAGGCTAAAGTGAAAATTTGTGTTGTTCCTAAGATGTGCCCAAATTAAAATAAATAAATAAATAAAATAAAATCATTATTGCTTTAGCTTTGGAGATCCAAGCTGGAATATATTGGAAACACTGACCAATTCATAAGCGTTGCTTTTCTAATAACTATGAGATGAAAAACTAACCAACTTTATATAAAATTATTAAGATCATTCTTTGCTGGAATAGTAGATGCCAAAGAAAAACAGTCAGAAAGGTTGACTTCCAGCAACACTAGCAAAAATATAATATTTAGAAGCTGGTCTCTGTTAAAAAGTTGGAAATAAAAGTACTGTTTTGAACTGAGTACAGCTTTTCCCAAGCTTTTGACAGACGTGATTGGCTTATTACTGCAGCACAGCTATTATGGAGAAGCTTAATGAAGGCTGTTTTATCTAACAGACTACAGTCAAGTTTCATGATAAACAGAAGCAGGTATCGATGGGCCTCTACATGATGGACACTGGTTCCAGTGTCTTGCAGGTCAGACTGTGTGGCACATCCCACAGGGAATGGGCTGAATATTTTTCTGTTTGCAAGACTCCATGTGTGCCTCACCACAGCCGATGTAGAAATGTAGAAGCAGAGCGCTTCTGCCTGTGGGTGGATTACTGTCAGAGATCGATGAACTGTCAGTTAACACAGGGCCCCTGATTTTTCCTGATGTAGTGAAGGGAGAGTTCTGCTGGCATGCTAGCCTTCACCTCTAGTGATTCAGACTCACATCTTCGTCCTGGTGGGCAAACCTCCCATGCTTCTGTTTTGAGTTTAGAGACCCATCAGACTATTTTGAATTGGTGAACTTTTTCTTCTTGCAATTTAAACACATTTGTTTGCTTTTCCCTCAAGGGAGGTTCAGTGTGAAATAGAACATGTTCTTTTTCTAGTTAAACAGAAACATATTCCTGGTAGTGTTGACCGAAGAACGTACCCAAAAGATAAGCAGGTACAAGTGGTCCTTTTATGCACACACACAGAGACACACACTCAGCAGGACTCCTCAAGGTTGGAGTCAGATGGAGTGGAGACTAGCAGGAAGAAAGGGAATGAGAGTTTGGATAGCAGTTAGTTTATCATGTGAACTTTGAGTGGGAGAGCTATACAGGGTATTTACATTGGGGAATTAGTATTTCCTTGGCCTGCTTCTTCCTTCTCCTTCCCACACTGAGTTTGATTCTCTTCTCCCTTTCTCCACTTCTTTGCTTCACATGCTCCACATGCTTGAAGTATTTCTCATTTGATCCCATGTCCATCAGACGACCTTCTTATAACACATGATATGAGTTAAATGCTGCATGAAAATCTCTGCATAGTCTGTGCTTTCATAGTTGCATGGCATGTAGGTAGCATCTATCATTATTTTAAATATGTTGAAAGGAAGGATATGCTGGAGTCAGATCCCATGGCTTGGCTGGTTTCAGTGCATATAGAGCATTTCACTACATTTATCCTCAATTTCTGTTTTTCCAATGAGACATATGAGCCCATAAACTTTAACAACCTGTCCTAAAGGATGATCTCCGACATCTCAGAGCACACCTACACAGTGGGACTATTCCATGGGGAGGCAGCAATGCTGAAGGAGCCTCGATGGGGACAGTGAATGATAAATTTCTACAGCCACGCTGTAACATAAATTCAGGAAAGGAAAATTAAATGCACTTCTGTCCTGTTTTTGCAGAGGTACTTCATCACAGGAAAAAATTTAAAAATAACCTAAATTCTTCTTGGCTCTTGTACATGTGGGCTTTGAAGGCATTGCTAAGGTCCACATGCCCAGTGATCAAAAAAACCAGCAAGACTTCAGAGAAGCAAAAAACAGCTGGGAAGAGCGATACCTAGAGGAAAATGAAGGTGATAACACATAAACTACTAAAAGAATGAGAAATAATTGAGCACAAGAAGTGACACAGGTATATTAATCCAATATGTGAGATAGAATTAAGATTAACAGGAAAAGCTAAGAGGAGAAAATTTAGGTTGGGATTAGGGAAAACATCATGAGATTGAACTCTCTTTGTTGTTTAATAATTAGATTGAGAAATGCAGTAGTGGAAACCCTGTCATTTGGGAGATTTCAAATGACACAAGGAAAAGCGCTGTCAGCATGCAGTAGGGAAGACTCTTCCACTGCTGGGAGGTGGAATGAACCATGCATTGGGATGCTCTTCTATGCTATTTTAATTGGCAAAGTGCTATCAAAAAATCAGATGGTGGAGCCTGCTGCTTTATTTTCATCAAAAAGAAAAAGAAGTTAGGCCAAATTAGCCAGGGAGAGACAGTAGTGACCTCCCTTATACAGATGATGGTGAATTCCATCTATGGTAACTTAGTGAAATAATTTGTGTCACCATAAGAGATATTCAGAAGAAAAATTTTACTATTATAATTTTATTGCTGTCCTTAAAATTTTCAGATTTTATAAGCCTTTGTACACTAGCATTTGCTTCATGAACTACTGATGAAAGAGCAGAATATCCTCAGAATCTAAGAATGATTTAGGTTGGAAGGAACCTCTGGAGGTCATCTAGTCCAAGTTCCCACTAAAAGCAGATCCATCTTTGAAGTTAGAACAGGTTGCTCAGCATCATATCCAGCCAAATCTAGAATATTTCCAAGGATGAAGATTTTAATATTTCTTTGGGCATCTTGTTCCACTGTTTGATCTCCTTCACTTTGAATTTCTTTTTCTGGAATCAAATCAGATTCTCCCTTGCTATCTCTACTCTCCTGTGCCATTAAGCTGCCTCTTGAAATGACAGCTTAGCTATAGGAATTATAAAGTAATTTATAAAGTAATTATAAAGCAAAAGTTATGATACAATAAAGACAGATTAAGGCACGTTTTAAGATTAGCAAGTCTTTACAAGAATTTCCCTTCTCCCAAGATCTTTCAGCTATTCCAAGAGTGAAAACTAGACTGAAAGAAACATTCTAAAATGAAAACTACTTTCTGTCTGACTATAGAACTGTAATCATGTGTGACAAGTTTCTTTTAATGGCTTTCTCTGACATAGGAGTGCATTAAAACCCTGAAGTAACATACCAGTGGACAGATCTTTGAAGAATATTGATCTAGTAATGCATACCTAAACATTAAGTGAAAATAAACGTAGAAAAAATGGTGCACTTAACATTACTGTGATGGCAGAACAGTAGGGCATAGTGTTGTTCATTCAGGTAGCAAGCTTCATTAATTTCTAAGTTACATTGATTGATTACAGTAAAAAAAAAAAACAACAAAATGAGACAGAAAGTGTGCACTAAAGAGTGGTAATGATTATGAAATTTCCTACTGAGATAAGTCCTATTTCTTTGCAAGCTGGCCTCAGTTAAATTGGTCTGCGGACAACCTAAACAATGAGAAGCACCCAGACAAATGTCAATATTTGAAGTGAGGGAACAACAGGCATTTTGGACAGCAAACACATTTTCTTTGGATCACCCACCTTTTAGCTTAATGTTGTCCTGGAAGAAATTTCAACAATGTATATTTTAAGTGAATATGTACGTGTCAGGATAGGAGCACAGGTCTGTCAGAAGGATCATCCAGCAGTTTAGAAAAAGTCCTGTGTCTTTTCTACAGCCTCAAAACAGAGACATCCTTTTCTTCCACTTCTTTTGTGGTTGTTCTGCCAAGTTGGTATTGAAATACTGTCTTGATGCTTTCTAAACTATCCCATGACATTTCTACGTGAGCTGTAGTACAAAAGGTTTTGAACACCTTGATGTAACCTTACGCTGGTTAAAAATACATCAAATTACAAATGGGTGCCTCCAGTACCCATGTCTATGCCTCAGAATTTTTCAGGGACATAGTTCATATATTGTTGCTATCTTTTTCCTCAATTTAGTTTGCAGTGAGACAATCCCAGGAGCTAGGACAGATCATTGTCCCAGAGGTGCTTAACGGGTGCTACATGGGACATATCTGGAGTGAATATATGGAGATCACACTGGGAAAGTATTTGTCATTTTAGTAAGGAATAAAGAAGCATTCATACACATCTCTTACTGACTTTCCCCAAATTCAGTGACTGAATTCAGACTCTGTTGTTATCAGTCTGTGGATTTAATAAAACTTTCACTGCCTAATGACTCTGCATGTAGTCAAACATGGATATTGCGCTATATAGAATCCCTCATAAAATTTTCTGTTGGTTATTATTACCATCTTGTCTGTCAGCTTGAACACCTGCTGTTCGGGGAAGCAACTGCCAGTTCTGACATCTGAATGCAATCCGGAAAATTATAACCATGCATCACTCAAAACATCCTTTTCAAAGACACAGTCCAAGCATCATAATTTCCTTGGTTGGTCGCCTGTTAGTATCATTTGTACTAAGATCTTGGAGATAAATAGAAGTTTCCAGATGCACAGCCATATATTCTAACTCTCAGATCATAAGGAAAACCATCACAACTAAGGGGGGGGGGAAAATATTCGATTTTTGGAACTCCTGTATGATTTTAGAGGAAGGACTGACAAAGCTTTGCTTTATAGGCAGTTTTGTCCATATGTTGTGTAGAACAAGGCAGAGAGCTATACTGATTGCTTTTGTATCAAGCAATTAAAATTTTGAATGAAAATTCACAACACACATTTAGTAATATTTGCCCAGATTTGCATGGAAAGAAAATTCTCAAAGCGTTTTTTTAATTTTAAGAAATTTTAGACTTTTTTTTTTTTTAAGTTTTCTTTCTCTTGAAGGCCACATAGTGAATCCACTGGTTTTAACCGACCTTTGGGTCAATACCTAAATAAGTACACTAAAGCAATGTGATCCATGTTGAAAGTACAAGCTAGCAGCGTGGATTTACTCAGCGAGGATAACAAGAAAGGCTTTAGCGCCCCCTTTAAACAAGTGGCTCATGCTCCTCTTATCATGTGACATGGCAACAGAGTTAAACAGCTTTCTCTTTCAACCCAACAGAGCAGTACTTTGACTGTAAATTTTCCTACCCTGCCTGAAAAGCACCCATGTCACGAAGCCGCTCTGTTTCTGCTAAGTAATGGAGTTAGCTTTGTACAAGGACAAGAGGAATAAGGTTTAGAGGGTTAAAGGTTTTGAGCAACAAGGAAGAACCATCTTACTTGTAAACATAAAAGTAAAAAGCTCATGTTTTTAACCCTGCCTGTTCTTATACCAGAGGGAAGTTTTGGTGGACAGAGAAATCACCTAACTTGGTTAAAGCATTAAAATATTTTCATGCTGGTTTTAAGACTTCATTGCTGTAAGTTGTTGCAGTTCTGTCCAACTTGTTAAATACAGACTTAACAAACAATACTGTTGAAGTATTTGTCAAATCTTACCTCACAGCAAAATGAAGTGGATGGATGAAGAGCAGAAGAAAGGCTATGAGTGATTCAAATTGCAGGTCTCTATTCCCAAAGTCACTACTGAATAAATGACTTGGTGAACATCACAACAACTTATGCTGCTGAAGATCCTCCCTTTTCACTAGTGCCTATAGCACAGAAATCTCTCCTTTGGATCTCTGGATAATATATACATTGAAATAAATCTGAACGCTCATAAGCTTTGGTACTATTGGTCACCACAACCATAAAATACAAAGATGCTTTGTGGATGGACAAATGAGGTTTGGGTTACTGGATCCCTGGTACATGGCGGGGTACTCCAACTATCATGGCATTGAGTTAATTCACCCTAAGTGAATTGAATAACCTAAATAGCAACTCTACATCCTAACTTACGGGACTGATCTTTAATCTTCTGTTTCCTGGGCAAACTGAACATTGATGTCATTCTCCTGAAATTAATGGCCTCAATTATTTGGGGTGGCTGCTGGCCCAGTGATTCAGCTGGATTTGATCTGAAATGTCTGTGAAAATGAAGTTCTCAAAAAGCATTTATTTTAAGATAGACATCATTATGTCATCTAGTAAAACTAAAAAACAGCACCCACACATCTCTGAAATAAAAACAATGAGATCTTCCTTTCAAGCCATCTCATTGTAAGAAAAACTTCCAGTCAGGAAAGGCAGGAAATACTTGACCAGAAAGATATATCTTATGATGAAGTCTGGGAGCCTCTTTCCAAGTAGAATCAATTCTACTGCTCAAACCTTTCAGCTACTCAAGAGTGAATATCTAAGCTAAATCATCAGGAGCAAAGGCAATTTAACATGTACCATAATAAGTAATAATCAACAACCACCATGAAAAAGCCAATTCAGAAGGTTTTAATTTGATCTATAATGTTTCCCAGCTGCCCGTTACATTGAAACCTCTCCAGCATCTCATGGAAGAATATTTTCTCTTGTTCATATTGAATAAAATTCTCAATAATTTAAAAAAAAAAAAGATTTCTGGAAATATTCTGCCTCAGGGATTTTTTTTTTTTTTTTACACAAATCATGGATTTCACAGAAGGAGAGTCCATAGCAATAATTCTCCACCACCTCAACCTAGAGAATTTAAAAATTTTTATTCTTTCACCAAGACTAGGAGGACACAGGTTCAGCAAAGTGACTTCATTATATTTTTCAATGACTGCAGAAAAAAAATAGTAAAAAGAACAGGTAAAATGTTGGTTCTCAGATAGAAGAGAAACAAGATAATAAAATACCTCAGACTAAACACTTACACACTGTCTGCTTGGGCTGGAGTGTACTGACATTTGAGTTCTTTGGATTTCTGGTGGAGTCTTAAGCTATAGCAAAGCGTTTGGCTGAACTGCCAACAGGACCAGTTTACCCAGAAGGCTGCAGGCACCCTTCCATCATTTCAAGATTCAGATTGTCTGAACAAACAGAAAAAATGTGCAAAAGAAGCTGAAGAATGTCAGCACAGCAAAGAGAATGAAGTTGGCCTTTGTGCTAGCTGGACACCAACACAGCATATTTCCTATCACACCTACTACACAGACTGAGCAACATGCTTTTCCTGTGAAATGCACATCATCTGCTGAACAATCTGGTCTGAGCCATCTGGGTTTGGAGGCTATAATGGCTAATCAGAAGGGTCTATTGTGTGTCAAATGGCTTCCTCACATTTTAGCTGGACTAACAGCAAAATCATTTTAACAACATGGAGTATCCATCTCAATTTCAGGCTACACACTAAGACAGCTTTTTTTCAGGTGAGGTAAAACATATTACAGACTTAAGCAGATATAAAGCTCTACGGCCTACTGAAAGCCAGTTCCAGACTTCCTAGTAACATATGCAAAATCAAATTCTGTTGTCCTATTGATGGAGGGGAGGAACAAAGCCAAAAATTCCTTTTCTATCCTCAGCCTAGATGTGGCAAAACTCAACACTGCATCAGCAGTAGAGCAGTTCCCCTCTTCACCATCCCTCCGTGGCCAATTCTTGAGGTCTTCCTTCAGCTACCAGAGACAACGCCAGCCCAGGGGACAGGAGGAGAGAGATTAGCCATAGGAACTGCCAATATTCTCTGCAATAGGGTGCCTACTGGGCTCCACTGACAGCAGAGGCAGGTGAGGAGGGGATATGGGTGGCAAGCAGCTCTGCCCAGCCCTGGTCTCCCTTCCCTGGGGCTTAGTCCCCTGAGCTGTTCAGGGAAAACTGCCTGGGGTACAGATCTGCTTCTATCACTGGACCAGACCTAGGCTGAGATCGATGTACAACCCTGGGGTGTCTCATCTCAACCTGAAGTCAAGGTTTTGCTGTACGTGGCATCACTTATCTGTCAGTGCCAGCTTCCTTCGCCAGTATGGAAAGTTTACTGTCTCCACTGGAACAAACCTGCTGACCAACAGGGCCTGCGGCCTTGATGTTTGACAAGGGCTGGCACCATGGGGTTCTGCACCAGGGGCTGCTGTTACCTCAAAAATGCCTTAAGTGGATAAAGAAAAATTGCCAGGAAAAGACTAATAACACAGCTGGGTCTACACAGAGCCTCTTGCAATACTAATTGCAAATTGAACTGTGGGTGGTTGGATACCCTATTTTCCTTACAGAATACTGAGGGATAATATAGAAAGCCATCAAGACACTGTGTGCTTTAGTGTCAGTAAGTGTCACATCCCTCTCTCTGTGGACAAGGCGTGATGGGGAATAAGTGTGCTGACCGACACAGAGTGCTCCTTAGCTTGAACTTGATGGATCCTTCCCATGCGTATTTCTCTTCCTGGGTAGCTATTTATTCTGCACAGAACAGATCTTACTGGTAAAAATAATTATAATTTCCTATTAATAGGTACAATGCGAAACAAAATTCTGTTTCACGTTTTGGTCAAACATTTCAGTTACTTTTATCACACACTGAACGCGCCTGGCAACAAGCTGAATGTAGAATCAAAAGAACATTCAACTACGAGCCCTACCCCTGCAATTCTTATTTTTAGTATCAGCTTTAAATACAGTATGTACTGACCAAATTCCTGGTTTGTATTCTTACATTTCCCTGAATTTTTACTTGCATATACTATTAGTCCTTCTGTCCTCTCCTAACCCATTTTGAAATGTTATTATTTGCCATTTTATAGCTGCTGTGCTTCACCTCGGAACTGGCTGCATTTCAGTTGTGGTTACTCGTTACGTCTAGTTTATCAGTCTCTGAAGCACTATGGGAAGAAAGGTGTTAAAAGGAATAAACATTACTATTATTATTTTTAGTGAATAGAACTTTCATGATATTTTAATGAGAATCACACTATTAAAAAGACTGGGCGATTCAAATGAAGAATGGAATGAAGTCCATTCACCAAATCTGTTCACATTGAAAAGAATGGAAACATCCGTTTTATCATAATGCTTGCTGCCTCTGTACACTAGGCCCAAGGGATGCACAGTTGCAGCTAAGAAAGGTGTTGGCTACTAAAGAATAAATTCTACCTTGAAAACCTGACATCCCTGATGAATAAGCCATTAGATTTTGGAGTGACTGAGTCTCCAGCAGCACCAATAACACAAGTATATGCACTACAGAGCCCCTATGAACAGTGTCAAAGAGGTCAAAACATAAGAAAAATGAATCAAATACAGCACAGGAAAGCCAAGGTTTGGCAAAAGAACCCACACTTTCCAGGTCTCTCTGCTGCTGAAACATTCAGCCTGTATTGTACTTCCTACAGCTTCCTCCAGACTGCAGCAAAGACCATTTTCAAAGGGCAGACAATACAGTCCTAAAGGGAGGTACCTCCAGTAATTGTAGATGCTAACAAGTTAGCAGATTGGTTGATAAATCCAAAGCATTGGACAGCTGACCTCCCAACAGTAGGAACAGTAATCCCCTTTGCCCCACCAACTAGTTTAAACTCCTACCTGCTTTGGCTCCTATTTGCTGTTAAAACCAATGCCATTTTCAGAATCAACCCCATGGGCTATGTCAGCTGTCCAGTGGATACTGCCCTTTTCAGCCTGCATTGCTGTTTCTTGACTGCCCCTTCCGGGGCAGGGGGCAGCTGTATCTCACCTCCTGGTCAGGGAATTTCCTGCTGCTGTTTTCCAGCAGCGCATTTTCCAGCACTAGTGAACGTGGCAGTAGTCACAGGAGTACTGTGAAACACGCTGAAATCACTCAGCACTTGGTTACCTAAACCTAGTGAAGGTATGTGGTTTATTACTCATCAAAATCCTTACTAACGATTAGGTAAGCCTGTGTTAGCTTGAATCCTGCCCTCCATTATGCATCCAAACCATCAGAAACAACTCTAGCAGGCCTCAGGTAATCAACTTTTATGATCATTTCATTGCAAACGTACAGACTGTTTCAGCACGTATCAGTGGGTAGTAACAGCAGAGGAATGGAGGTGGCGCTCAAACAGATGCCACAGGCTTCTTAATCTGCAGTTAAACTGTTGTGATTTTGATCCTAACAGCATCTTCCTTGCCATCATCTTCCAAACCAAAACTTCAGAATAAGCTGACAAACTTCGGTTCCTAGGCTAAATTTTCCTTACAGGTGTTTGGTGTCTTCTGGGAAATAGGAACTAGTAGCTTAGTAAACAATGCTCTTGTGGATTTGTGACAGATCGATAAAGTTTTACATGGCAATAAAGAAGTAACAGCAGTCCTAGCGTGTAATACCATTTAAAACAAGACAGATGTAAACTTAAAACTTAAACTTACTTTTGGAGTTCTGATGCCTGTCTGAACCTGTCCAAACATTATGGCCTGAGGAAAAAGTGAAAGCAGCCTGAGGTTTCCAACACGCTCCAAGCTCAGCAGTTCTGGATGCAGGTGTTGGGATTCTAGAGAGCTTTCTGCAAGAGAATGGCCATGTGAGCAATCCTGCGTGAGAACAAGACTGATAAGAGCCTCAGCCGAGCAAGAATGCGATAAGGATGTGACCCTGAATGAGGGGGGAGAAACTCGACAAGACAAACAACCCCCGGAAGGGGTTGGGACGGAAGAAGAAGTTCCACAAGGCAGGAAGCCTGGCAAGGCTGATGTGGCACTTTTTATCCAACCATAAGAAGGTTTAAAGCGCGGGCTAAGTTAACTGTCCAATCTTGAGGACTTGTACTGCATGTTACTCACGTGTGCGGGAGAACATTATAAAAGGGCTTTCTTAGTTGTAATAAACGGGCATTGCTTGATCACATTGGTCCTGTGCGTGCTCAGCTCTCCCGGACGCGGGCACCCAAACTTGGGGTGTGTGAGGACACTGATTTTTCTAGTGTAGAGTATCAGACTAGATTCTTTTAGAGTCTGTAAAATTATATTCATGAAAAAGTCTCCAAGTTCTTCCTGCCTGAACTATATTATATCTCATTTAATGTTTCCTGAACAGGAAGGGTAATCTTTTAATTAAGAATTAATTCAGTCATACATGCTCCACCATTTTAGTAAGAAAATTCTTAAAGATTTCACCTGTTGGCTGTCACGGCCATGAGCTGCTACTCCTCTATATTGTTCTAATTTCATAGGCAGAGAAATTTCATATTAAAAGAGAAGAGTCATGACGGTGCAAAAGGACCATTTATGCAGTCAGCATTAAAACTTTTGAAACCACTGTAAATAAGACCACTTTTTATGCATACACCAATGCCAAGCCATGCCTTCAGCTAGACCCATCTAGAACTTAATTCAGTCTTCTTGCAAACACAGAAACTGACAAAATTTTGGGGTTTTGCCTGGTTTTGTAAGGAAATGGGACTTAGTATTTTCTATGAGTCTATCTGCCCAGCTCAGTCACTTGAATTTTGTGACTGATTTCAGGCAAATTTCAAAGAGAGGTAAGTAATGAAGTTCCTTCAACTGGTGTCAGACACTGTTGAGCAGAGGAGAGACACTGAGAGAATAGAGGCAGAACTTAGCCCTTATAGATACAGTTTAACTGTAGCAACCTTGCCAAAGAGTACACACATACTCACTGATAATAATAGTCCCAGACTGGTCACAGCAATGCTGTCTCTTTCCAAGGGAAGTCAGAGATAACATGGGCAGAGCTGAGGTTATTGTGGGGAATTTTATAAGGGAAAGAATGCAAATGAATAGAAATGCTGTTCATGAAACATTATTTAATTATGAGGTCCTCATTAAGAGAGTAGTTCACAGATCAAAGGTCAGCTTCTAAACGTGGCCCAGGTTATTTTTCTCCTACTGATCTCCCACTTCGCCTGCCACTCTGGTTTTAATTTTGAATTATTAAGGAGGACATGGTATTGCTTTGGATTAGAGAAACACAGATGGAGTTGTAACGCACATGGGCCTCTGGCAAAACACCTGCAGAAATTTCTCTCATTTTTATTGCTTTTCCTGAGAGTTTTAGTACATGTGTCTGCTTGTGAAAGAAGAAAGAACCGCGAAGCTTTGGTATTATTCAAATATCATTATTTTTTGCAAATTTACATGCATCTTTACTGACAAGATATAAAGCCCCAAAGTCTCCCATACTGTATACTCAGACACCATGTAAGAAAATCCTGTATTGGCTAGATAAAATGAGCTACATCATGCTCTCACGGATTTTACTGCCTTCACATGCTGGATGAATGGCAGACTGGGCAACTCCATCATGTCACCGTACACTTTCTCTTAGCTAAAATTTACTCTTTGCCTTTAGACCCAAAGGCATGTGTGACACTGTGCTTCTACGTGCTTGGGTGCTGAGTCCTACATGTACTCTCATCAGCTCCAGATGGTGACACTAAGTGATACAGTCCAACACTTACCACTAATGTAATTTTATCAGGCCCACGTCTATACTCTGCTCAGTATTTTAAATATTTGCAATCTTTCAGGATGTCAATTCGAAACCAACTTAAATGCAATCTTACAGAAAAATTTGCTTCCTCTTTCTCCTCTTTTGACTTAATGAGAAAGAAACACACTTGTCCAAGGAGAAAAAGAACAACATTTACTCCTAGATGTCTGAGAAGTTAAAAATCCAATACTTTATGTCCATTCACAGGACTGACCAAGAAATGGGTTGCATTCTGGCCTGCCACAGTAGGGGAGGTGCTTCCTTCTCTTCCTGAAATGATGCCATACTTTAAAATCATCTCCTCAAAATTTATGCAGACAAGCAAAAGCACACTTCAAATGAGATAGGGAAAAAAAGCATCAGTTAGACTTTCTTCTTGTTTCTCAGACAGCCGTAAACTGCATTCATGATGCTAAGGCATCTGGCTTTATGAGTAGACATATATTTTAAAAGAATTGACCTTAGTGATTTTAAAGTGCTGCCAAATATTTCAAATCATTTTTTTCCCCCTGTAAACCATTTGGAAGAAAGTGAACAACAGTGGTTTGGTACAGCAGAGCAGCCTGTATGTGGGATTGGTCACTGGGTAAACTTAATTTATTTTCTGGACACCATTACAGTAACTATCTCCATTCAGGACAAGACCATTGCAAATTTTCCATATATAGCGGAGATTTTCCTCATGATTATTGTTAGAAGTGGTGCAAACAATGTAAGCGAAGAAAGAAAAACTGAGAAACTGGATGACACTTTTACCAAGAAGGCAAACTGGTTTTGAAATTTTCTAAAATAACATGCTCTCCAGACTGAACCCATGAAGAGATGTATGAAAAACAAGTATTGAGCCTGGCACATATGGCTGCTTTTTCTACTTGCTAGGTATTTGCAGAAAGGATGCCATCTCCCTGAACCTATCCAGTACTTACTAAGTCTTGGTCATTTGTTTGCACTGCTGTCTGCTGAAAGCATACAACATTTTATTTCTTTGGACAGAGTGTTATGGTCATGGGATAAACTTAAAACTCAGGTTCTGGCTAAAACTTTTAAATTAATTTCCTGTGAGTTTGTTTTGTTTTGGTTTTTTTTTTAAATTTTCAAAAGAAGTTCATTTAGTAAATATTCCTGGCAAGTGGGCCTCAAATGGAGTGAACACTTTCAATTTTTTTGTGAGAAGCAAATTACAATTTGCTTTAAAAATTCCAAAGACCTTTGAAAAGGTATTTTCTAGAATCAGTCTGACTAGTGGTACTTTAGCTTACAGGTTGTGTCTATTGCCTTCCCATCTGTGTAACTATTTATTAAACACTGGTGGACTGACGTTTACTTGCTCTGAAATCTTCTGAAAAAGTAAAGTTTAAATTAACTGTACAAGGAGCTGAACTGTGCTTTTCTGGTAATAGATATGAAAGGTTAGATTCACTGTGGAAATACTAAGCTGGCCATGGAGATTCCCACTTGAAATACAGAAGCGTATGAAGAAATTGTATTTCATGCCCAAGGAAGTTCTGGGTTCTCTGTCTTTGGACATATTTAGAACTGGACCAGATGAGGCCATGAGCAACCTGAAATATTATAACTAAAATCATCCTTGCTCTACAGATCCCTTCGAACCCCAGATTATTTTATGATTCTTTGACTTTACATCTTATTTTCACACACATACATAAAACTGTGATTTTCAAATGGAAGTGAAAGACACTTTATCAAACCAGTAATTCAGGTTATCAAATTATTGAGACTTGTTCCACTTTGTGAGAGAATAGTACATACATTTTTCTACTATGTTCAGGATAATTCCTGTGGAAAAAAAGGAGTGTAAATGCATATATTCATGTGCACGCACAAAGGAAGTGTGCATCAGATCACCTTTCTGTCCACAACCCACAGAGCAGCTGTGCTCTGCTGAGACAATATGTGAAAAGAAAGATGTATTTTGGCATTTAGGCAGTGTTTAGGGAGAGTGTTTTGAGGATTAGAATTACTGGCTATGGAATTCTTTATGGGAGAGCATACCAAGTCCCAAACTCATGTAAGTCAAAGGAATAAAAAGGCCACTTCTTCAGCAAGGTTTTCTTCAAAAACAAAACAAAAGAAAACAAAACAAAGAAAACTGTTCTTTTACCTCCCATATATCAATTATGGCCTTCTCAGCCATCCAGAAGGAAAAAAGTACTGCTTACTAGTACTTCACATACTTTAAAACACTTGCTAAAAATGTTGGTTCTCAAACATTAGCATACATTTATAGTGAATCATAACCTCTGTATTCACCCTTTTTTTCTAAACCAGATTTTTTCTTTGAAGTTATTAGCACTTTTGTCACAATATATTTACAATACTTCACTATTCTTATTTATTGACACAATAAAAAATAAATACACAAACCAGACCTAATAAAAAATCCAACAAAAATATAAATAGGAATATGGTTTTCAGAAACTTCTTCCATTATTTATAGAAAATAATTCTGTATGCATCTGGTCAGACGAAGACAGCGTTGGTGGTCTTGGACACCCCATTGCCTACCTCAAAGTACAAATAATAACAAGAGAATCTGATAAGCACCTATTCACAAAGAAATGGCTCAAAACCAGAGTTGTGGCAGATGGCTTGCACATTTCAGGGGAAGCACAATGTGTGATTGCAATTTGGAAAGTCCTGCATAGGACTGGATGCGCGCTGATGTACGCAAAGCAGTGAGGGGAAGGGATTCAGACAGATTTATCTCCAGCTTCCCTGGTGGTTGGTAGCATGTGTGTGGTATTCAGTAGAAGATCAGCAATCAGTCCCGGCTGCAAAGCTTTTTGATGCCCTAAAGCAGTGCTTTGCAAAGCCTGGGAAGAAGGTTTCCTCATGCATCTCTTCATGGTTGCCACAGGAATCAGTTATTTTTGCCATACCTGTGGATGGCAGTTATTTTCATTCTAGTTTATTTACTGTCTAAGTGGAAAGGGGATCTTTTGTTAGTCGTTATTCAGAGCAAGTTTCTAAATTTTCTAGACAAGCCCTCTGCTCGTCTTGATATCTGGACATTTTAGCTTCTGTTCTAGGTTATAAGCATTTCAGTACAGTGCTTATAACCCTGCTATTGTTACCATATGAGTAGTTTTTCATAAGCAGTGAACAGGACTTCTGTTCCAAGCTGAAGAACTAAAATACGATTCATATTAGATATTCCTCATCAAAAGCTAAGAAAGCTGCTTCTCTTCCCATTACCTCTTTTTGTTTTTTGCCTTTAATCTATTCTCTCCCTGTATGACTCCTCATGAACTGTGTATCAGACCTGTCTAGATCACAGGGTGCATAACATAGGAGAGCCAGTATAACTGAAACATGCTGGGATCTCTTCTGTTTTGCAGGCTCAGTAAGAGAGTCTGCAAATGTTCAGATAGAGTTTCAGACCAACTTTATTTCCTTCTTCCTTCCGCCAAGTATCTCCTGTGGGACAGCACATTACCTTTCATAATAATGGTATGTTTTCCTCTATGGGCATTTTATAGTGTGCTGGAAGCTGGATGAGACACTCAGAACGTGCTGACAATTAGTCTGTGTGAAGGAGAACATCACTCAAAGAAAATCAGAAGAGTCAGAGGTTGAGAGGGTGGTCTTGTGAGCAACCACACCTTCACAAAGATTTTCCTTTTGCTTTTGAAAGGCAACACATCTGATTTTTAAAATGCTGAAGCAGAACTTGTTGGTTCCTTTCACAAATTGGACTCAGAATTCCAGGGTGATTTGGGGTGACTTACATAGGCTTTGCACTTTTTAGCATATGGGAAGCTTTTCTATGTCATAATTAGGCAACTGGCACTCGCATGTATAAGCTAGCTGAAGCAGACCTTACATGCACTCTTCCTGTTTATTTAAACCTGTCAACATGCAGGGAAGCTGCAGATGTTCTTAACCACATTAGTTTTACAGTGTCTGTGGTCAGAAGACAAATGGCCAGAAGACCCTGTCCTTAGTTTAATTGACAAGGACATTTTACACTATTCCAGTACTAAAGTGGGGTTTTAAAGTGATCTATATCCACTGCAAGACCAGACAAATGTACTGCCAACTTTAAATGCTAAAGAAAATCAAGGCATTCGTATTTCTGTGTCCGACTTCCCTAGTAGATGCAAAATATTGTTTCCTTTGTCTCTTATCTTCTTACTGTGCTTCATTGTATGTTTTGCAGCACTGAATGCAAGGAAGACATCGGCTTGGTTTGATGTTTGAGATGGTGTGGTAACAAGAAAGAACACAAAACTACAAAAGATTTACAATTCCTTTTTAAAGACCCCATTTGGATTCAGTGATCCTATTGTCCTTGCAGTCTGAGTTAATAATGTATTAAAAAGGTTTAAAATCATAAACAGCTCCTAAACACATTTTTGCAACTTGTGCTGTGAATCACCCCTGGATGCCAGCCAACACTGCTGAATCTCTCCACTGCTACAAGATGCCTCCCCTTCCCTGCATCTCCTCAGGACTGACAGAGCACAGAACAGTTTGAAGCCAGATGCTCTCTGCTCTCTTGCCCCTTCCTTTATTTAGAGGATGGAGATGAGGAAGCCCTCCTTTGGTTTTGCTGCACTAGGATGGGGAGGATTGGTCTTCAATCTACAGCCACCCATCCACTGTAAGATGTCTGACATAAGAAACAGAGCTTAGCTCAAAGGAGGCTGTTAAATAGAGTATGATGGTTATGCCAAGGACAAATAGTAGAACCCCTTTGAGAGAAGGCACAGAGGACGCTAATAAGCATTTAAGTCAAATTCAGGGAAAAGGGGCAAGCAGGTAACTCACAAAGGGAAGAGTGAAGGAACAGGCGGAATATTAAGCTGCACTGCAGCAGTCTCAAGCATACTTTGTAAATTCTGATCCAAATCAGAAATCAATGAACATCATAGGTCACTTCTGCTATTAAAACAGGGCGAAGTTAATTTTTCAGTATGGCCTTCTGTTGAACCAGTTGTGGTTCCATACATAGTTCCCAAGCATATCTGGAAAATATATTGCACATTTCTTAGTTTTAAAAAAAAGGAAAATGGATACAATAAATTGCCCACCAAACTGTGCGCACAAAGAAAATAAAAAGACTGTTTGAACAGCTGGAATTTAAAACTTATTATATTCCTGAGTTATTTATTTTAATAAATGATCAGCTATAATTAAGGTTAAAATGATCATACAAGCAGGAAGAGAAACAATCCTGTTATTATGGCTTCCAAGAACTTGTACCCTGCGACAGTGCTAATAGAGGACCCTGTGTTATTGGTGGTAACTTTAGATAAAATTAAAGCATTTTTAACCACAACCACTTGAAGCATATGAACCGCTGTCCCAGCTAGTGGGTATGAATTGAGGGCTGAAGCTGACACATTTCTGCTTTTACATTTAGTACCTTAACACATTTTTGAAGTACAGCTTCAATAGTGAAATCAGGAAAATGACAGTCCATAGTAGCCACAAAAGTGGTAAGGAATCAACCTAATAAAAGTGTATTCACAGATTGTTTTTTCTGTTTGCCACTGTAATTTTTATGGGTAGACAATAATTTACTTAAACCTCAGGGAGAAAATGCAGTCTTTAGTCTCTCATTTTCTATGCAATAATTGTCTGTTACAAAGCATCCAGGTTTTTACTCCCACCCCTGAAGACAGGTCACAGGGTAGTGCAGGACCTTTTGAAACATGCCAATAACCTTTCCAACATGCAGCGGCAGGCCCTGACCTGTGAGGAGCAGGGAGCCATGTAGATTGCTGTGCCTGCACAGAGCCCTGCAGACAGCATCGATCACATGGAAGAAAACCCTCAGCATCTGCAAGATTTTGGTAGGAGGGCTACTGGCATTCACCAGGATTGCTCAAAGTACTTTCATCAATAAATACATCTGATCCAACGTAAAGTTGTCTGAGTTATGGTTCCACTTTGACAGTGGGGCTGGTATGTGGCAAATACAGGGAAGCTCCCCGTTTTTTGAAGAAATGCTCCAGAGGTAGTAAACACTTATCTCATCCAAGAACCATGAAGCTAGTGAGGGCAGGACTTCAACATCAAAGTCAGTTGTAAAGGTCAGTGAAGTAAAAACAAAGACTGCCATTGGCTTTTATGGGCTTCCAATGCACTTGTTTTTCACCCTCGGGAATCTGAGTCAGATCAGAACTTTATAAATCTGATTTGAGCAGCAAGAAGTTGTCCTTTTGGTAGGTGTTTTCCCACTAAGAACTTTCCCACATTTCAGTAAGATTAGCCATTGCTGTTCAGGGTATGTCCAGGTCTGTGGAGAAGGTCCAACCAGAAAAAATAAATCCAGGAGAGCAAGCTATACATTTTGCAATCGTATTTCATCATTTATGCTGCAATATGCTTTTTTTTTTTTCCTAAATGACATTTAATTGCCTTGTTCTGAGGAACTCCCTTTAAAGAAATGTTTTCCTAAAGTCCAGAAGTTTCTACATCTCAGATGAATGACACATCCTGCATCTAGTCTGATTCCAAGTAATTCCATTTGAAAACATGTTTTCTCATTTCATTATGTGAGTAAAATGAAGATAATCAGACTTGAGAAAAAGTATTATTGTTTCTCAGTTCTGGTCAAACTGCATGTCTGCTTTTTTTGATTCTCTGGGGTTTTTTTAACACTTTATAAATGAAGCATAAAACCCACATCTTAGGGTACGAGATGAAGGAGGTGCACCATGTGCACATGCTTAGTAAGGGCTCAAGAAAGTAGTAAGGATTCTAGAAATCCCTGTCTTTCCTATCCACTTCCTCCCCTCCACACACACGGAGCAAACTCTTTAAATGGGAGAGCATGAATTTGGCAAGTTTAGCATGCACTTCCCATCGCCCACAAAAAGCAGCTGAAGACATCACGCAATTTTAGGCACTGCACCTGTAAGGACAACACTTAAGAAACTGTCAGGATACAGTATTTAGTGATAACAGCTGCTTTGTTTCAGCAGCAATAGCTAGTTGTATGGGCCATGTTCTGTCCTCTCTCAGACTGATCCTAACGAGCTGGTGCCAGTTGCCCCACAATTTGCCTGTGGAAAGGATCTTTCCAGAAGTGCTGCTGTGTTCCTCATGCGAAACATTCACTGTTGCCCCTAGTCCAAGACTGGCTTCTTTTGGAGCATGTTATTGTCCTGCTGTGCTTCCCTTCAATCCATTTAATTCAGAGGCATCGATTCAGGGGATAGGTGGGTGTTGGATCAGGCTGGCTGATGCTATCAGCCATGATCCAAAGCTCTGTCTCAGCTCCTTTGCAGAACCCATGTGGAAGGCAGCAGCTATCTACTCCCACACAAACACTTCAGTAGTTTCAAAGAAGCTGGTTAGATCCTTTGGGTCATCACATGGAGCAGGTCCCCTGTACATGCAGAAGTGCTCCGGATTTTCTGAAAGGTAGCCAGGAGTGCAGACTGAGATGAAGCAATTCAGACAACTGTTGTAATGAATCTACATCATTACAGCATATAGTACCTGTATGAGCAGGTTTTCAGAACACAGTGCTAAGACAAAAGGGTTTTCCTGGCATGAATTTGGATGGGTTTATTTTGAATAGAGTTGGGCTTTTTTTTTTTTTTTTCAGTGAGTGGTAGATGTGATAGAAAAAATGGAGTTGTAGAGGCAGTGAAACAGTCCGAAATTTGTGCCAAAATCAACTGAAAGAATTTTGAAGACTAAAAGGTTATTTTGCCAGTTCTCTTTGTATAAAATATTTGTCTAGGGTGAGCCAGAGTGGTCTGCTTTGACATTTTTACTTCTGGTTTTAAAATGTCCTTTCTCCATTAGAAAGATCTACCTTAATAAGTAAGCAAGGACCAAAAGTTTGTTAAAAAACAATGACGGTGACAACAAATTAAATTAATCCAAACGTTTTATTTCAGAGTAAAGGAAACATTTGGAATAATCCAAAAACACTTGTGTGTGGTTTTTGTTTTCCTGAGCCCTGCAAATTGAATCTAAATAATTTTTCCACTCGGGCAGAATAAGAAACCCATTATTCTCTCCCAGCTGTGTTTAGAAGTTGTCAAACCTTATGTTAGTTATGTGAACTATCTTAAACAGGTACAGCTAAAATCTACAATTTATCAGGCCAACTATCAAGTATTCTGTATGTTTGAAAAAAGATTATTGTGCATTTTAAAGGAAAATATACTGGAAGTGTGCTAAGGATTTTAAATTTTCTTATTCCCCTACCTATAGCTATGGCTGTTCAGAAATTAATTTCCATTTTGTAATGTGATTTTCACTGTATATAGTTCAGGAATAGTACCTTCTCGACTGGTGTACTGTTATATATTTTTGAAAAGCTCATGTTATGAACTTTCACACTGTATAATTAAATTATAATATAAACTGCATTTTTGACAAATTTTGGAGGTTTGCAGTTCAGATGTCAAACCAGCAATTTCGACAGATCTACTTCTACAAGTTCAACCTTGGACGTAATGCAGCGCAAGCTGCTCGAAACATCAATGAGGTATATGGCCAGGGAAGTATTAACAAACGGACAGTGCGACTTTGGTTCCAAAAATTTTGACGTGGCGATTTCGACCTTGAAGATCAAGAAAGTCGCGGACGTCCTTCTGCTATTGACGACGATGAATTGAAGGCTCTGGTGGAAGCAGATACACGCACAACTGTTCGAGAACTTGCAAAAGAACTCGGGGTAAGCATATCAACTGTTTCTGAGCATCTGAAGAAGATTGGAAAGTCAAAGAAGCTCGGCAATTGGGTGCTGCACAAATTGGATGAGAATCACAGAAATCGCCGTTTTGAAGTGTTGTCGTCGCTTCTTTTTCGCAACCAGAACGACCTGTTTCTCGACGGTATTGTGACATGTGACGAGAAATGGATGCTCTACGATAACTGGTGATGATCGGCTCAGCGGTTGGACCGCGATGAAGCTCCGCAGCACTTCCCAAAGCCGAATCTGCACCAAAAGAAGGTCATGCTGACTGTCTGGTGGTCTGCTGCTGGTTTAATCCATCACAGCTTCCTGAATCCAGGTGAAACGATCACGTCAGCGAAGTACGTCCAGCAAATCAATAAAATGCACCAGAAAATTCAACGGCTGCACCCAGCACTGGTCAACTGAAAGGGTCCAATCCTTCTCCATGATAACACGCGGCCACACGTTGCACTTTCGACGCTGCAATGGTTGAACAAGCTGGGCTACGAAACTCTGCCTCATCCACTGTACTCACCAGACCTCTCGCCCACCGACTATGACTTCTTCAAGCATCTCAACAGCTTCCCGTGTGCGAGATGCTTCAGAAACCAAGGGGAGGCCAAAACTGCTTTCGATGACTTCATCGCCTCCAGAAGTCCAGAATTTTATGCAACTGGAATAAATATGCTTGTTTCTCATTGGCAAAAATGTGTTGATTCTAATGGTTTTTATTTCAATTAATAAATTTTATTCTTAGCTGAGATATGCCACTTCAAACATACAGGTTGAAATCGACAATTAATTTCCAAACAGCCTAATACTATGGATCTCAAACAGAGATAGAAACTGCAGTTAACACAGTTTAAAAACTTTAAAAAAAAAAAAAATCAAGAGAGCATTACTTTTTTCATAAACTCCTTCTTTAAGTTTTTAAAGATTTCAGAGTGCCATCAAATATCTCACAGAGAGCTGGGAAATTTTGATGTCTAGCTCTGGTGAGACACTGGATCTATAATCTGCCATTAGTTCTGACCAGCTCATTGCCTGCCTTACACCTCAGGCCGATACCATTTAGAGGAAAGGAACACACGGAAAATATCATGGCTTGGTATAACTAAAAGAAAAGGTCTGTGAATATAAGATAATCTTGAAAGCTCTTCAAGGTTTAGAAGTTTGACTTGGTCCTTGAGGGAGATAGAGAGGACCGAGGACAGTACATTTACCTTCAGTACATAGACATAATTTTTCAACATCCAGAAGATGTGTTACCTTTGTGCCCTTTCAAGTGCACTGCTCTTCAGAGTCCACAACCTGAATGAGCAGGGTCCCTGAGGTTATAAGAACTTCCTTCTATTATGCGATCCTTACCAAGAGGACAGCTGTGTGCTACAGCAGGGGAGGCTGGCATTTTTATACACAACTCAACAGGCAAAGGGTTGCTCACTCAGCTATGTCATAGCTGTATCATTCACATGTGCCAGATTTTAAGACGACCTCAGGCACTGCTACCCTAAAGACAGTACATCGGATATTTCCTGAACATATCCTCTGTGCCACAAGTGCACTTCAACAGTAAAAAATTGCCACTACAGCTGCCAATGAGGAAGACGACTTTAATTTGCATTCCTTCTTTTCATCCCCTAATAACGGCAGTGGGGAAAACACAGGGCTCTTGACCTCTGGAGACAACTAGCTAAGCAAAGCAAAGTGTTACACACCTTGTGTACACACACTCAGTGTGTATATGTGTCTATGTGTGCATGTTGTTAGAACGCATGCTCACCTGTAACAGGCATATTCCATGATAACTTGACTGCTCAGCCTGGTGACCCGGCTCTGATCCCCTCACACCCAGGGTTCCCTGCATTTCTAACAAGGAGGAGTGACAGTGTGTTGTTGGGATTCTAGAGAGCTTTCTGCAAGAGAATGGCCATGTGAGCAATCCTGCGTGAGAACAAGACTGATAAGAGCCTCAGCCGAGCAAGAATGCGATAAGGATGTGACCCTGAATGAGGGGGGAGAAACTCGACAAGACAAACAACCCCCGGAAGGGGTTGGGACGGAAGAAGAAGTTCCACAAGGCAGGAAGCCTGGCAAGGCTGATGTGGCACTTTTTATCCAACCATAAGAAGGTTTAAAGCGCGGGCTAAGTTAACTGTCCAATCTTGAGGACTTGTACTGCATGTTACTCACGTGTGCGGGAGAACATTATAAAAGGGCTTTCTTAGCTGTAATAAACGGGCATTGCTTGATCACATTGGTCCTGTGCGTGCTCAGCTCTCCCGCAGTGTGTATCCCTGGGAGTCAGGATGCAGCCAGAGTAGGTAACTGGAGCACAGAGCTGAGAAGTTATACTAGATCTGATTGATGAGAAACACCCTACATAAATAGTCCACAATGCTAAACCTTATAGTAAAATTTATTATCTCAATTTTCCATCAATACATTGAGGGTTACGGTTACACTCTTCTTATTTCTACAGACAAGAAAGCCAAAGTGAACACTGTGAGGACAGCTACACTACTGCTATCCTCCAGTAGGTTAGCAGCAGAGCTGGAAAGAGAATTTATGTCTTTTTAGTTGTAATCCATTGCCCTAGTCCACCATCAGCCTTATGATTACATAGATTAAGAACACTACTACAAGACTCTGAGGTATCTTGCTGAAGTCTGTTGTATATTAATTACAGAAGGAGACTGGAGAGCCATTAAATACAGAAGTACACACAGATTAAATTCAAATATACTGGAAACACACATACAATTAAAAAAATGCTTAAATCAAATAAGAGACAGAATCTTTCTCATTTTCAGTAACTTAGACTCCCTGAAAAAGAGGGGGGAAAAGTCATCCAATTCTATGAACCTAAAATAGCCAACCAAAGGCCAGAGGTTCTCCCTCTGATGACAGCAGAGCAGCTCTTCCAACAGTGATTCAGAGCATCAGTGCTCTGGATCAGCCCCTCCAGGAGCCCTTCTCTGAGTACTGACAGGAAGTATTGGTGAAACTAAGGAAGTAGCTAGATAATTTGGATGATAAAAGATAATTGGTGAAGATAACATCTTAATACTTCTACGGCTTTTATCCAACACTAACTATTGACTTTTTTTTCTCTTCAATGTTTAGGATATGTACTGACCGTCCAGTTGTCAAATGTTACAACTGCTAAGTGATGATGTGCAAATCAACACATTCCCAGCCCAGTGTACAGAGAAAACACAGACTTTTTGTACTGTTTGTGGCTGGGATAGAGTTAATTGCTCTTGTGGTGCTATGTTTTGGATTTGTGCTGAAAACAGTGTTGAGAACACAGGGATATTTTAGCTATTTCTGAGCAGGGCTTACACAGAGTCAAAGCCTTTCCTGTTTCTCACCCCACCCCACCAAAAACCAGGCTGGGGACACACAAGAAGTTGGGAGGGGACACAGCTCCCTGACCCCAGCTGACCGCAGGGATATTCCACACCATATAGCATCATGCTCAGCAATAAAAGCAGAGGGAAGAAGAAGGAAGAGAGGATGTTTGGAGTGATGGTGTTTGTCTTCCCAAGTCACTGTTACACATGATGGAGCCCTGCTGTCCTGGGGATGGCAGAACAACTGCCTGACAGGGGAAGTGCTGAATGAATTCCTTATTTTGCTTTGTTTGCACACACAACTGTATTATTAAACTGTCTTTATCTCAAGCCACAAGTTTTCTCACTGCTGGTGGGGAGTGAGCAAGTGTCTATGTGGGGTTGAGCTGCCTGGCAGGGTTAACAGCATCTTCTATCATGCATGTTGCAGTACGTGTTTCCTCTCTGCACATCTACTATGTCACAGCTCACGCGCATTTAGAAGTCATCAGCTTGGTATTTCTGAGCTTTCCCAGCTTCTGTCCTCAAAGGTGACAGGTAGGTTACTGCTGTTTTTCACAGTCTTAGATACACACTGTAAGTGAAAATACATGATTCTCTGAAAGGCACATTTTTGCTACTGTGAGCTAGGAATGGAGACTGTGATGTGAATTTACCATAAGGAAAGCTCGTACACGTTCTGCTGAAGATGTACTTCAACCAATATCTGGTAAACCAGATCAACAACCTACAGAATCTGGAAGCTAAATGGGACAGGTTTTATGATTGTACTGTATACCTATCCAGTTAACAGTCATTGTAAGAAAGAGGCAAATGCATCAGCACAAAGAATTTGTACAGCTTCTTTGCAACATGTGGCCATCACAAAAGCTTGATGGATCCTTGGCAGAAACTAAGTTGGCAGGGCTTTGATCCAATGAGCAAAAATCAAACACTGAATTCTGAATATTGAAATATTTGATCAATGACCAGAATGTTCTGCCACTGTTTAGCTAATAAATGACTCATCGTATGCCAATCTAAGCTATTCACTTTCTGATTTTGTGATGATTATACATGGAGCGATTTATTATTCATTGCTGCTCAGTTCCCTCCCCCAGAACAACCCCAGCATCAAAAGCAGATGTTACAAGCCAGTAGATGGCCACTTACAAAGCTCAATTGCAATTTCCTGCTGTTGAAGTCCATAAAGATAAACCCACGCTCACCAGCTAAGGGATACAGCCTCTTAAGTTCTTGAAGAGACTATTCGTGTACACATTGATTGGATTGCTTCTTCTGAATAAAAAGAGTTTTCTTTAACCTTTTGGAACTGTGGCAATCCCACCCACTCCTTTTAGCACATCTGCCTTGGTGTGACTCCATGAGTGAACTGCAGTGCATTTCCTCCAGAACAGAAAAGGAAGGACTCGCTGCAGTTACTACATGAAGTCATAAACTGTCTTTAGATGTTGCAGACACCAAAATTTTACATGGGTTCAAGGGGAAATAGAAACGAAATCCACTGAGGATTGCTAAATTCAACCATCTGTAGCTCGGAAAGACCCTGAGCCACAAGTGGCTGGCAGCAGGAAGGGTATTTGGGGTAAGTACTATGTATGCCTGCTTTCTCTGTACACTTGGCTTGTGTTGGAGGCAGGATACAGCGCTAATAGGAACATTGGTCTGACCCAGAATGGCTGCTCGTCTATGCTGTATGAGGGCGCAGATCTTCCATGCGGACAAACTGTCTGCTATTAAAGTCAATTTGCAGTTTCCTGGCTAGTCTAAAAACTGCAGCAAGTAGTTACAGCCTCCTCTTTCCCCCACCCTGAATGATCTGATACTACACGCTCCCAGTTGGTGGCTATTTTCCTCAAACTGGTTTCTACAGCTTATGCACTCCCCTCTGCAGAGCTGCTTGTTCCTACCCTGCGCCGCAACCTGCTTGAAGCCAACAGACACTTTGGTATTTTGTGTCTGCATGGTGAACTGGGCTTGGAAACACCTGGCTGTGACAGGGCACATGTTTGCTTGGCAGTGCATTTCATCAGTCGGGTCAAGTCCTTGATCTGGTTCACAGCGGTGTGGCTCCACAGACACAGACTGGAGCCCCCCAGAGGCTGGTGTGCAGGAGAGGGCTGACAGCTGAGGGGAAGGACAGGCCGACTGCTCGCACCATCACTGCGGTCAAAGCAAAACTGATGGAACCGCAGCTGGGGCTGCTAGTGATTAACACCACTTCTCCTGCAGCTTCCAACCCACTCTTTGATCCTTTCCACAGCCCTCAAGGGGACCACGACCTTCACTTTGAAAAACACTGCTGCAGCACAACCAAGCTGAGAGGGGAAGTCCACTGACAATACGCAGCTGTAAATCTGGGTTAAATAACGAGTTATTCTGGATTAATGGCTGCTTGCTGTTCTTGGTGCACAGAGGCAAAGGTAACCCATTATCAGCAGATGTACATTTCTGAAATTAGCCTGCTAGAATAAAACCCAAATATAAGTGAAACCAAAAGCAAGGCCTCATGTTTTAAAAGGATGTGAAAGAGAAGGTGCAGATACACAGAAACACTTCTGCAAGAAGCTCTTTCTCCCTTAGGCAGAAAGAAGCAATGCTAGAAATCAAGACAATAATTTTTGCTTATACTAAACAATGTGTTTTGGTTTTTTTCATCTTTAAAGTAATAGCCATAGTCCCTTCCCTTGACTTTTTTTCCTTGGGTAAAAAAGAGCGTAGTGCTTGGGGATATCAGCTCCTGAAATGGTGATCACTAATAATGACTGTGTGCAGCCATTACTGCATAGGCCACCTGCTGCTCCTTGTAGGTTTTTTGTTATACAACACAAAAGACAATGAAAAGGATAATGTCCCTCTGCCACCAAAATTAGATCGGGTTGAACACCCTATTAAAATATTTCACAGAAAATGCAGCTTTCCAGTTGAGGGTGGGAAAAACCAACAATGACTGATATGCAGTACATGTAGTCTTTTGTGAGAATATGCCCAATTGCAAAAAAGTAATAATCATAGTATAAATAACTCAGCAGATAATTAACATGTCTTGACTGGAAGATGCGTCGAAATGTATTGTGTCATATCTGGCTAGGTTAGTAGCACACCAACCTAGTGAAAAACCCATTTTTTGAAATTTCTGTTAATAAATACTCTGTAGAGCATCATTGTCTCTACCTCCAACATCCTGGATGCTAGACCACATAGGATTCAGCAGGTCCAAGCTATTTACCTAAAGGCTATCTGGCATGTCTGCTGCCCAACCAGAAAGCAATCTGGTTTTACCTTGTTCAATAAATGAGCACATTTAGAAAAGCAAATCTTGGCAAGTGGAAAAATATGATGAAGTATTCCACTGCTTCATGTTAAAGAGACAGTATAAAATTAAATTAAGCCTTTTGGGGAAAGTATATTGGAGGACAAATTAAGCCTAAACTGAGAGAAATATTCTCAGGGAATAAAATATAACTACATTCCTTTCTTTGAAATATGCTTTTCTACTCTTTTGTCAGAATGTTCTGCATTTGGCATATCATGAAGCTCCAGTTTTCATAAAGACTTTCAGGCAATGTTGCCTAAAGGACTGTACCCTGTGTGGACTGGGACTTATTCCTTTCTATTTCAACAGAAGAAAATATTTTTTTTTCTTATTGTTGTATGTTCTAACTCATTACTGCTGAAAATGCTGAAAGTTGCACCATTATCTATTCTGAGGTCCAGCTGGATTTACAGCTGCTTGCACAGATTCTTGGGTTACTGCTTTTTTTGCCTATTAAAATAAATCTCTAGTATCTGGGAGAAAACCCGTAGTATAGGGTAAAGGAGCAAATTTGGCTGACGGAACAGCACGGTTAGAAGGGACCAGCCTAAGCTGATACTCCCCTAAAGACAATAGCCCAATAGCTCTGCTAAGAATAGATGAGAAAGAAGGTGTACAGCTGTCCCAGGTTATTTTATTCTACCCAAGAACTGTCTAATGAGAAGGCCAAAGTGTCTCATTTGTACAGATGTGCATCCATATGAATCATCTGCACTGCAGACAGATAGATAACAAGAGGGACCAAGAATTTGTGTAAAGAGTTATTCCCAAATCCTAAACAAGAGCAGGTGCCAAGAAACAGGGAAATTCAGTGGTTTTGGTAGGTTCTGGACTGAGAGTCCCAGGGACTGATGACCTTTCATTAGCTACAGTGTGGGTATAACGTAGAGCATGACAGTAAATGGTTACCATATCTTTGCTGCTAACACACTTTGCTCCTCAGAAGGAAAGACCACCTGTAAGCTGTTCAACAAAGAACTTCAGCTGGAGCCTGTTCATCATTGTGAATTACTAGTTATTTTTTGCTCTGATGAAAAACTCCTTTTGGAGAGAAAAGAAAGGGAACCTATTCTTCATGTTTCAGCAATAGAAAAGAGGATGCATTCACTGTGAGTGAAATATATGGAAAAACCAAGTGCAAGAGAGGTTTCAGAAAGCTTCATCTGTGCCATGGCCCAAGAGGTACACTCATAGTGTCACCCATACCTAACAAAACAGATGTTAAAATGCACTGGAAAGGTTGATTTACAGGTAGTTTTGTTTCCTGCAATGGAGTTTTCTTTGCCATAGACGGGAGGAACGGAATCTTATACCACTGCAGTGGGAGTGGCTGCCACAGATTTAACTGCCATACATTAGCCTGGTTTACAAAAATATCAGACTGGAATGACAAAGTCAAAAGATCAGCCAAGTATTATTCCTTATCCATGAAAAGGGTTGCATGTTTGAAAGCATTCCTCACTTGATCATCACTTTGAAACATTCCAGTGTGTTTTATATTTTTCTTACTGCAGGAAGGATAAGGTTAAAGGTTTTTAAATCTGCCACTAACATTTCTTATGATTAGAAAAGAATATATTAAGAAAAGCAGACTCTGAAGTGCTTTCTAAACTTTTCTATAGCTTGTGTGTGCTACCTATTACTATCCACCATTCATTAATTTCCATTTATTCCTCCTGATGTTATTCATTCCCTAATGAACCCTCCATAGAAATACAGGATTTGTTTCACCATTATTCTATTGTTATTAAGAGACTTTTTGACATTTCTTGTTATAAGACGCTGTTATAACTTAGTTAAACTTTTACAAGTTCAGTTGAAATTTTCCATGCCTGGTGTTTGCTCCAGGCTGTTGTTATTCATGTGTTTTTAAATTTCAAGAGTCATGGTTCAGTTGTTTCTGAGAAGAAAGTTAGGGAAAAAATAAGTTTTGCCCACATATAAAAAATTTAGACCGTTTCTTGTATGTAGTTTATTTAATGCTTTAAAACATGCATATAAAATTTGGCAGGGGAAGGGGCACTCCTGCCAGGAGTCCTTTTTGCTGTCTTTTCAAAAGCTTTTTAAAAAAATTAATTTCACACATACTTAGTAAAACCCTTCATTTTTTAGTAGCTATGATCTCTGAGGGCTCTTGCCCCACAGAACATGGTCAGACTTCTCTCAGCTCCTAGTGACTACTATCTGGGCTGTGCTCCCAAGCCAGGCTAGGGTTACTAGGGTCAGGACAGTAACAGCAACTCAAAATTATTCTAGATTATGTATAGGAACTTAAAGCAGGGACCCTCTTTCTCTCTTTGTTAATAATATGACTGCCAATAACCAACAACATGGAAGAAGAAACCCACTGAAGCAAATTCAGAAGGGGTAAGTGCTGGGCAGATAAAAAGGAATAGTTGAGAGTGATGAATCTAATGACAGAACGAAACCAGTACTGGGTGTCTGTGAGAGACTGGATGGACTGAGAGGCAACTGGCTGAAGGGAGGGTCAGTGGGATCAGGCAAGAAACAAAAGGGTTGCAACCTTTGAGGTGGTTCTTTTCATGGTTTTAATGTTAAAACTGAAAAATATCATGTCTAGAAACTGATGTCTGATTTTTTACGTTAGTCCAGTGCAACAATTTTGCTGATTTCAAGTGGAGTTACTCTCACTTTTCAGTGGCACTATGAAGAGCAGAATCAGATCCTTCAGTTGCACTGGAAAACTTTCCAACTGCACCAGTAGGAGTTATGGCTCTGCCTACAACCGTTACAAGTGTGCTCTGTTCTGGAATGCATCAAGTTGTTCTACAAACCTACAAACAGTTCTCAAATGTCATGCATGTGCAGCAGACTAGGGGTTTTCAGCAAGAACAGTCAAGCAGGGCAGAAATGCGTGTCCCATCAGAAACTTTAAATCACATTGCAAGTGAATCATGACATATTTGGTTTGCTACGTTTTTCTTTATATTGAAGATGCCCTCATAGCGGACGAAGAAGCAAACCGGTTGCTTATTGTATGGGTTAAGCCATACAGAAATGTTTGAATTAGGAATGTCGTGAAAACACTGACACAGAAACTTTGTTTCATTATGCATGGCATTAGTCTATTAAATTTACTTTGATGAGTGTTTGTATTCGGAGCTACATGAATAGGATATGCATACCTAAGTGTAACAAATAAAACTGCCACATCTGGCCATACTCTCAAGAGTATATACAAAGCACTTGATGTGGTGCAAAGTTGACTCTGGAATGGAGCACTAGAGTAGGAGTCGAGAGGGGCATAAGGGCCTCCAAGCCCTGCCTTACAAAGACCCCACATTCTGCTCCACAGATGTGGCTGGCTATTGAGTAGTTCTTGCCCACAAAACTGGAAGCTGGATGGATTCTTGATCTCAGAGAGGCTCTATCAGTCATGTTTCTGTTAATGCTGCCTTCCTCACCTGACCACCCATAGGGGAAATGTTATGACTTCCCACAAAAGGAAGAGCATCAGCCCTGGGACTTGCATCCATTTTTAGAGAAAGATATTTTTAGAAGAGAAAAAAACAAACCCTTGGACAAAACCATGTTAAGACACATACAATAAAATAAAATTTGCAAACACAGGCTGGGCCAACTTCTGATCTCAGTTGAACTGAGAAACTCTGCTAAAACGGAGGGGGCTGGAAGAGAGAGAAGAAGAGAACAGATGGGAGATCCAGATGAAATGAAGAACAAATGTAGACAGGATGATTAATTTATCTCAGAATGAACAGAACCACTTATCCATAACTGTCTGTAATGGAACACACACATTTTTCCATGTATACAATGTTTTGAGTTGGTACAGAGACATTATGTGATTGTGAATGGGAGGACAAGAGGGGATGAGACAGTCTCTCTGGCCCTGGTTCAGAGAAGGATGTGCTTTGTCTTCTGAGGGATTTAAGAACATGCTGTAACATTTTCCTGAACTGGAGCTTCTATCAAGAGATGTTTCATACTATGAAAATGTTCAGAAGTCTCTAGGTAGTTATCAGTGGTACTCTGCACTAATATCTTACTCTGAGTGCTGGGGTATATCACTCACTAACATCAAAACAAAGATTTGTTTATACAGTCTAGGCCCATTGCTCCGGTTTTATGCCATTATAATTCACTTGAGTGGATTTAAACTCAGAAAACATGGCACAGTGTGTATGTAGAACTTTTGATTAAAGAAAATATCCATAAACAGCACTATTAAGACAACAAGATCAAGCACTGAAATGTGAGGGAACGTCAGAATCAAGTTCTGCTTCATCAACATGAATGTGGCCATCCTGCATGCACGCATTCCACTACAACCTTTAATCATAGGTCATTTATTATATTTTCCACACAGAAACTCTGTCTCCTTCAAATGGACAGAAAGGATGGCACCAATTTTATTAAAATAAAGTGCTGAATTGCTGTCTTCATTGGCTGGTGTGCAGTTGCCTCACTCCTAGAATACCACCATTTCACAGAGCAGATGACACTGATCTCTCAGCAAAGGACTGCAAGGCCTGCTGATTAAAGCACTATACACAAGCTAGGTATTGCTAATACCCTAAGATAAAGCTAGATGACAAACAGAGAAAAAAATCAGAAAGATTTTACAGAGAACTTATTAATGAGTGATACAAGCAGCTAAAGCTAGTGTAGGAAAATAAAGAATTTTAGCCATACTCTGGAATTTGTGTAGAATGGCACCAAGCTACAAGTTCTGCCCATACCCCCCTTGCTTAGCTGATATAAAAGTATTAAGATGTCACTATCATACTATTTGACATCAGTCGCATGAAAAATGCTGGCTGTACTAAAACAACTAGGGGAAAAAAAAGAAAAAAAAAGGCCTACACAGATGACAGGAGCTCCTCTGGAAACAGCACTGCTGTCAGCCTCCCCTTCAGTGAAGCTGGATTTCAAAGATAGTGATTTTTGATAGCTGGCCTTTACAGCATCAGCTACAGGCAGGTGTGGCTTTTTTGATCAATGGATTTTAAAACACCTTCTTAGTAGCAGCAGTAGAAACAGTGGTTCCAGTGGTGTTAGCTGTAATTTTATCATGTAAGTACACATTCTCATAGTCAGAAGACACTCATTCTTCCAAATCCACAGAAGCGACAGTTGAAATGACAAATAAACTGCAAGATAAAACTTTTTGTGGCGGGCTTTCAGAGAACAATTGGGAACTGCTGCACTTGAAAGTAGCAAGAAGAAAGTAATTGCCAAGGGAGGATTCTTTCTTCCAGAACTGACTCAAGTAAGACACCAACTTTGCCATCACTTTCAGATCTGTTGACATGGTGTATTACCCCTAGCACAGATACTCTCCTAATATGTTTGGGGCAGCGATTGCCTGACCACCTTCTCTGCTGAGTTTTCAAGTGCCCAGTTATCAGCAAGGTAATAGTCAGAAGCCATCTACTAAAAACGTGCAAGAGGATGTAAAACAGGGGAGGTTCAGAGTTGGCATGGGGATTATAAGATCTGGATTTTACTCTTAGTTTTGGCACAGCCTTTCAGGATGACTTTGTCAAGATTTTCTCCAGATGAAAATCTTTGAAAGGCTAGGGCTTACATCTCTCTGCAAAATAACCTTCCTCTTTTCCTCTATGACACATGTATTGTTATTGTGGCAAAGATGGCTTCATAGTTTTTTGGGGAGAACTATTACAAGTAGGGTTCCTAAGTGGCCCTTTCAGCAGCACAAATGGTGAACTAAAGTGATTTAATTTGTATCCTGTTCATGGATATTCTTCTTGAAGTCCTCTTATCAGTTACAATATAAAAGTCATACCAATATGAACCATGCATCACATCATGACCCATTCTTTATTATTATCTAGATATATGCAGATTTGTTGCATATTTTTCCTGTGACATATTGCCAACCATCTGTGAGATGTAAAAATGGATCTGAGGGATAGTGTGATCATGCAGAATACAGCTGTGGATATTATTTCTGAGATGAGTTTCTACTGAATAAGAACAAAAGCATTTTGCTTGATCATGAAGTCACATGGCATGGGTTAAGATTTCACACAGACTGTCATTAAGTTGGGAGTAATACCAACAGCAAACTTGTGTATGGTAACAAAGTAAGCGTGACCAGAGTCACTCCACACTCAAGAGCTCCAACAAAATGAGCCTTTCTGATTTAGATCTGGAGCATTAAAAAGGAATCCTACCTGCAGAGGGAGAGAAGGGAAGGGGGGGTTCAGACATCTGTTGACATCAACTTACCTTCTTTGTTCTCAACATGTACAACCCATTTCTTTAACTGTCTCTGCTGTCTCCATATCTTGGGATAGATTTTACAGATTGATGGATACAGCACAGTTCAGTGTTGCCACCTGTTGCATCGAAAAGTCTTTGTGGTTGTGTATGTTGTAGCTATTAAAGAGTATAGCTTCCCAGAGCAATCATCCTTTCTCTTACAAGGCTGAAATACATGGTTAGACTCTAGGCTGTGGAAGATCCTGGAAATTCAGTGCAGCATCTTACAGAGAATAAAACTTGTGAAGATCAATAATTCATAGTATCAATCTAAAACATGAAGTAAATGAGCACTGGGGAGCCTGCACTGGAGAGAATGCTGCAAAACCATTAACCTGAAATATTTCTGGAGAACTTTCTGTTCAGCACAGTGTCTGCACTGATCTCTATTTTGTCTTGAAGGAATGAGTGGAATTATTTGCTTTGTCTGCTTCTCAAGCCTTTTTTGGCCCACTAGAAAAGAGTGCTTGTTTTGTATATTTTGATCAATAAATGCACAAATCCCCCATTTCCTTAAGTGTCCCTGATTCATGCAGACAAAGGTCATTTCTAGACACCTGGAAATTAATTGTACTGATGGGAAAATACATTCCACTTTCTCACATTTTTCTGAAAAGCATTTTTGAAATGCTGACACTGTTAGTCAGCTAAATATTGCATTTTATCAGGAAGGCTGTTGGGAAAATTTCCAGTGCTGGTAAAAGCCATGTTTTCATGGATTTAGTAAGAAAGAAACATCAAAGTATTGGCTGTATTTTTTCATTTTTATTGCAGTTTTGGGGAATAGTTAAAGCCATGGTGCTAGACTTAGTGCAGCGCCCAATATCCCTGGATACAGACGATGCAGAAAGGGAAGCAGTGAATGGAAGCACACCAAGCTAACAGTTACAGTGTCCAGAAACTAGAACCACTTCAGTGCTAAGCCCAGCGAGGATCAGCGATCTCTTTCTTGACTGGGAACAGTATCCAGGAGGCTGTCCACATGGCAGTGGCCATGAAGATGCAGTATCTTTCTATCTATGCTCATTGTATCAGCACGTTCCCTTACTGCCTGCCTGAGAGAGACCTGAAGCTGACAGGGTGGCACCAGAGCTGGAAGAGCAACTGTGGGAGGTTCAACTATTGGGGTCCCATTAGGCCCTTTACGAAATGGTTTAAGAGAAAGTCAGTGGCTAAATCCATCAGTGATATTTGGCACAGCTCTAAGACGGACCAGGCATAGAGACCAAAAGTAACCTGGAATTGCAACAGATTTTTAACTAGTTTCTAGTAAGAAGAAAAGCTGATACCAGGGAGTTGGAGACACCTAGAGAGCTTTCAGTCCGAGAGACTAGAAAAAGAAAGGTGATCAGAACAGAAGACACTTCCAGGGGCTTACTGCTCCAAGACACCTAGGAAAATAAGGTAGAAACAACGTAATTTCACCTCTTGTCTTGCAGGGGAGTTCAGCTTACCACGAAAATGCTCTGTTAAGAACTTAAGGTGGGCATCTTTTCTGTCTGGCTTATCATGGTATATGGGGAACTGTGTTAATCATATACTTAATGCTATAAAGGATACAATATAATGGTAGGACATTCTGCACGTATAACCTAAATGTAAGACAGTCTTAAATACCACCTTTTGCACATTCAAGACTCGGATAGCCAATAAGAAAATAAGCATGCATTCCAGCTGGACCAGATCTGCTAATGCCAGATACATCAGTCACCAGGGTCAATACCCATGACTCCAAAGGCTATCACGAGACTATTTAAGTGGTAATAATAATCATCTCCCCAAAAGATGACTTGTAGCAAATATATTTGGAGGGCTTTTTTGCAGGCTTCTCACATTATACGACCCGTTTCATTGATTTCCATGTTGAGAAGAGGTGGAAGGAGGGAGAGGAACTCAGACAGGGGAGGAATTGTAACATATCCTAGTGAGAGCTCTCTTTCCCCACTTGCTGCAGTGTAAATGCCATGAAGAGATATGCTAAATTTTGTGGGACAAAGCAAGTTTTAGAAACATGTTGCATTGATTTGTGATGTTTTCATACCAATTTGTCCTTCCACCAATATTCTAATTTAACTTAAACAACTCTCCTCGTTCTGTATGTGAAAGGAATTACATTCCACTCTCAAAATTAATTTCACTAAACCAAACAAACCCAACTCTTCTAATCTCCCCTCCTAAAACAAGTTCCTCACTTCCCAGTTGATTTCTCTGCATGTCTTCCAATGTGAATTCATCTTCGTGGAGCACAGATGACTTGAATTCTTCACTAGTCCCTTGTACAATGGCATGCAAGGTGAGGTGCTGTGTTGATTGGAAATGCTTGTCCTAGTGCCATCCACACATGGCTGCTTTAATGACTCACTATGACAACTGGCAGTCAACTAATGCACTTCTTGCTTACAGCAGAAATTCCTGTAAGGCCCTGGGGATGGAATTATAGCACCTGATTTTAAACCACCCAACCATTAGGTATCTAATCCAATTTAGTCATCTAGGTTTCCCTTACTGTCAGTGGTGGGAGTGATGAACTGGTGTCAATTTATCCTTTCCAGCAGAAAGGCATCTGAGATAACTGGCAAGAACTGCCCTTAGCAGGGGACTCTGCCTCTCTCAAATGATCTCAGAGAGGCTCTAGGGAAGCATTTCAGACTATGCATCTGCCTCTCAGATGGCAACAATTAGGTGTTAGAACTTCTGGTCACAGGATCTATTCTACTGGGAAGTGTAGTCACTGCCATGATTTTTAGGCATCAACTTTTCAGGACAGGCATTCACAGCCCCAAGTGAGTTCTTTACTCAGGGAATGGTGAAAAGTTAAGTGCACAGGAATATAAGTAAGAAAAAACTATGTGCTGAGCAAGAGCTGCCTAAGCCAGATGAACAGAAATGATCAAAAGAGAGAAGCAGCTACAGTCCTGCCACTTACACAATTATGCGAGAACAGCAGAAATCTCATGGTTTTAGCTATGCAATCGATCCCTTCTGGCAACTAGGGTTACTGCTATTGTTTTCTTTAGAAAAAGAAAATAAAAGGAAGATTGGACAAAGGCGAGAACAGTGCTTTTGTTTCCTATAGCAGCACAAGAAGTGGAACAAAGGCTCAGAAACGAGAAGTCCCACAGGTTCAGGGGGTTTGAGGCCACTTCTGTCCTCTCCAGAGGAAGCAGTCTCACCCCCGAAGATCTAGCTGTGATACAGAAACTGCAATGCTGGAGAAAGCCACACAAGTCTGGCAAGGCCAGAAAGTGAGCAAATAGAGGACCTGCTTTTTATTTTAATTTTTTTGCTTACTTTTGTCTTGCTCATGAACACAGGCACCCAGATTCCTGTTGTGTTTCAGGGTAGGGGCCTCAGGTTTTTTCTAGATTTCAGCGCCTTAATTCCTTACTCGGAATTTGAGGGATGCTCTCAAGCCTCGCTGAATTGCTGGGACTGCAACTCCATTCCTAAAGATCTAAAGAGGCTGCCAGTTTTAAAGGAAATTAATAAATTTACAGCCTCTGGGGAATTGGGTGGAAAACCGGAGTTGTTCCACACCTCTTAAAAATCAGAGCCCTGTTTATTTTGATGCCTAAACAGGGATTTAAATGTTTAACTTCAGGGTGTGTACTTGAAAGCTCTGGCTTTAAAAACCCCTTTAAAATCCTTTGCTTGGTGGTTTAGAGCCACTGACTCTCATCTGGCCTTCCCATAATGTGTAGTTTCCCCCTTGTGAGGAGCAGCATAGCACCAGAATGGCCAAAGCACAGGCAGCCTTGGTACTGGGGAAGGCCAGCAGCAGGGTCCCCAGTGCCCTGCTGGCACTCACCCATGGCCATTGGGCAGCTCTGGGGACAGAAACAACCCAGGAGGGAGAAAGGAGAATCTGCCTGTTGTGCAATTTGGCGGAGGAATAATCCAATTTGGATTAAATAATCCCCAATACTTTTATTTATGAAACACCTTCAAAAAGGCAATGCGAGCCTCCTGAAACTCAGTAATGCTTAACAGCTGCTAAACTCCAGCTGGGCACTCTGTAATGATGCCCCATGTAATTTATTTATTTTTTTAAATGGGTGGCCTGATCCTGCCTGTGTGGACCAGTCAAGTGTGAAGAAGGAAGATCCGTCCCGGAGGCTGGCCAGGATGGGAGCATGGCAAGACCCTCCACTTCTACGTAGGCACTGACAGCTGCACAAAAAGGGGTACAGGCTGTCAGCTCAGAGCAGCAGGGCCAAAGGCTCAGTCTGAATGAGCACCAGTTCACTGGCTGGAAAAGAGGTAGGCCACCTGGAACCAGATAAAAAATTTGTCCATACTTTACTTCCATAATTTTGCATCCACTCACTCTGCAGAAATTCATGATGGGAGAACAAAGGGAGAGCGCTGGATATGGGATATCCATCTTGCTTTTGTCCTGAACACAGAGCATGTCACTGTTCTCTAGATGATGTTTTGGCAATGATGGCTTTTAACATTTAGAAGTAATGTCTTCTTTTTTCTCAGTGAAATGTGCTGAGCTGGCAGTCTTCAGGTATGAACACAGAGCACTTGCTGGGATGACACAGCCAGGAGGGACACTGTTCTCTCCCATTTTATACCGCACAAAATGAAGAGGATGCTGTATCCAGTTATTAATAAAACCACTACATTCCCAACACTAAAGCTGCTCCTAGAACCCCTCAGGGTTCCCTTATTTTTATGACCTGTCTGTAAGCAGTTACTTTAACCCTCTGATGATATTTATAAACTGATACACAGTACTATAAAAGATAGCCTTCCTTTACAATTCTGGATGATTGCCCAATGGGCTTGCAGTCCCTCCCTCACTAGCCATCATATTATTCCTCTTCAGGTACAATATGCAAAGCTTATTATACAGAGCATATTTGGATATTATTCAGTGGAAATCACCCATACACTCCCTAACACTTCCTGCCTGGGCTTCTTGGTGAGGTGGCTACATTACACTGAGGAAGGATTGAGGAGAAGTTTTCAGGTTTCAGGAAGAACTAGGTTGGTGCAAAAGCTCAGGAATGTCAGAAGCAGCTGGGCTACCACCATACACAAACTCAAGAGAGTGCGCTCCTGATCTGATACACCTTTTGGCTCTGTGGGTATTTCATCTTCTTGTATCACTTCCTGCAAATTGTGGCTGGTCTGCCTAGCAGGGATTTCCCTAACCGAGCCAGGTCCCAAAATTCTCACTGACTACAGCTATATGGGGTTTGCAGCACCTTCAAAGTCAAAGCATGAGTTTGGGCAAAATATCACAGCAGAAGTCTGAATTTAGGGAACTTCTGGGCTCTAGTTACATTGTGGTATTCTTCTAAACGGCTAATCACTTCGCTCCCCAGCTCTATAATTCTGAACCTGTTCCTAAAACAGTCCCTCCTTAGGCTTCAGCTCTAAATATCCTGTAATTCTGAGCAATCATACTTGGGAGTACTGGACCTGGCCTAGCTATAATCTCTACCAGCTTCCTGAAGTGCTTCTAGCAACATCCACTGGATCTTTTTCCTCCAGAGTCAGATTACCATAGCATCATATATCCCATAAGATTCACTACTAAAGCCACAGCTCTCTCCCATTTTCCATACTCCTTCCGTCCAGAAGATTTTCTGGAAGGAGAAGAGGTGGTCTGAACACATAGTCCTAGCTTGGAACAAGCAAGGACAAACTCCTTATGAAGCATGGGCTGTGGTGGTAGATCAGCATTTGTCTTGAATGAACTGGGGGGGTGAGGATGATAGGTAAGGAATTTAAGTCTTTTACTTGGCCCAGAGCGAATCTTTTCAATATGAGGAACAGACACCTTATTTGACATCTACGTTAAGATTATCCCTTTCCAGAGGACAAGAGATGTTCAAGCCACAGTCTAGAGCTTTAGTGAACAATGAACTCGCAGGACCATTACATTGCCAAACTCCCGAACACTCCCTTGCAGAGCCTGGTTCGTGTAACACGTCATTCAGCTGTATTTTAATGAAGCTCTGCCTAGACTTCCTGGCCTAGTGAAACAGCATTGCTTAAGCTCTCACAGCACTGGTTAGAAGGAAAAAACCCAGACTGGACTATGTTATCATCTGTAATACTATAACATACATTTTTCTTTTTTGGCAGTTTCAACAGCATTTGAAATCTTGCTGTAAAGTCCAAGGAAATCAGAATATGAGACCTTTGTTGAGAACTTTTCTTCTGACATATATGTTTCTCAAAAAAGTGCTGACTTGGAGCTCAGAGAATTGAGAAAATTGAAAATTACACCGTGTAAAGACACCAAGAATTGCTTTTTTGCTTTGGAGACCTGGACAGGTTCAGGAAAATGTCAGTGTATTAATGCAATAACTTTGCAGATGAAGACTTACTGGTAATTGTTGATCTGTACTTCATCAGTGGTTTAAGAGCACCAATCCCCCCAGGCCTAACTTCTGAGTTGGAAATAACATTTAAAAAAAATTTTTTTCTAAGCAACTTTGTCTCATAGAGGCCAGGCATCATCTTCTGCATCTTTGTTGTTATTTTGGTCCAGTGAATTAAGTTTGGACATTGAGCAGTCAAATCGCTTGTGCTCATGAGCTGTAATTTTCAGTTTTCTAAGGAAGATGCATGAAATGGAAATTGGCAAACTTGTGATTCCACTTCAGGGTGTCTGGTGAAAATATTTTGGATCAGTAACATATCTGAGAGAAGACTGGAGAATTGGCCAGACGTCCTGTATGTAACGTGCCAGGAAAGCCAAGAGCAGCATCCACTCACAATTCAAATGCTTTTTAAGGTTCTAGAAAATTTTAATTAGAAGAGTATTCACTCTTTATGAAGTATGGCTTATACAACAGGGTTATATAGAAAGATGAAATTATCCATTAATTGACAGCTCTATCCTGGGGATTTTTTCCCCCTTCAACATAAACATTTGTCTTGAGCATTTTTTAAAAATTACAGTAGACTAGAAGGTTGCCAAATATTTAGTGGTTTTGCGAAGTTGTTTGGTATTCATGTCTACTACAGTTCTACAGAAAACAGTTCTAAGAGCCATTTCTTTCACTATACAGTAATGTAGAGGGGTGCAGGATAATAAATTTTAAAGATGTGATAAAGAAAATAAGATTTGAGCTGCTTTTATAATTATTTTTTTTAAAAAAAAGCCTTTGCAGAGGCTGGGGATTCATGTCCTGCCAATATTTCTTACAGTGTTTATCATTAGGACTGTGATTTTGCACATGTTCAGTCAATTCCAAAAGACAATGCTGTAATGTTTTCAGCTCTTGGGCTTCCCGCCTTCCTGAGAGCAGACTGGCACCTGATTGGAAGCTCTCCCCTTCCCCACCAGCCCACAGCAGAACCGGGACAGCCACAGCTCCAGCTCTCTTTGGTTCCCCTCCAGACACATCCCATACAGAGGAAAGGTCAGGGCCAGGTCTGGCCTTTGAGGAGTTTGAGCAGGGGGAGAGGGTGCCAAAGAGGCCTGCCCTGCATTTTGCCCTGTGGTGTAATCAGGTGTAAACACAGATAAACAGAGCTTGATGGTTTCTCATTCAGGCAATGCAGAGGTTAGTCACCAACCCAGAGCTGCACTGACCCACCTTCTCTTTTAACCAAACAGGTCACTCAATACACCTTATTCAGACTCCTGACCCACTGATTTTGCTCTAACTTCTGAGCTAGTCAGAGCTGCAGTCGCAGTGCTGGTCACAGCTGATGGCCAGCTGCCATTACATTTAAAGCAGCAGCCTAGATCCAATGCCAAGGACCCCACTCCCCATCAGCTACCATCTGTTGCTGGCTGGGCAGGACAGGGTGTGCTGCGCTTCCACACCTGCACACTGTGGAGCTCAGAGAAAGTTTGCTGCTCTTCTGTGATGGCTCTTTACTACCTTTTATTTTTTTTCAAGTGCCAGAAAGGTGCATGACAACAGGCTCAGCTGGTAGGCAATAATTTATACTGCTCGAGTGTAAAAGTTAAAATTGGAAGCATCGAGGACAGAACTGAATTTATTTTAAACTGTAGCTGGGCTCTCAAATTAGCTATTCTGTTCAGGAATGCCTGCCTGGGAAATCCTGCAGACCATTTGAGGACAGCTTTCAGTAACCACATAATGTGTAGATGAGAGTTTTCCTGGAAAACATGGAGAGAAGACCCCAGAAACAGTGATCTATCCAGAAGTGTCAGCATAGGAAGTGATAAGAATTCATTATTGTCAGCAGAGTTTTGAATTCTCTGAGGGGCTCAAAGGAAGGTTTCTGTTATACTGTTGCAAATCTTACTGGAGACTCACTATGAAGTGTCTTACAGACTGAAGTGTCTTAGAGACTTATGGTCATAAATGATCAAACTTGTTTCTTGCTACCTGCATTTCAAAAAAATCAGGTGCTAAGTTTTTATCTACATGCACTATAAACGGTCATATGGAAAACACCCATAAGCCTTCTGTGGCAGAATGAAGTGTGAACAGGCTCTGTTTAATTTTATCAGGTAGTGATAATATGTAAAAGCACCTTTTCAATTTACAGGTCTGGTTTTTCATTTTCACGGACTGATTGGAAGGAATATGAAGGAACGTCAGACTGCAAGACAGACAGCAATATTTTCTCCACTGTGTCTACTGTGAAGAGACAGAGTATCAGCTACTTGCCACAGAATCACTACTAACTAAAGAATCACTAGTTCACTTTCAGGTCTTTATCCTTAATTAGTATTTACTTGCACATTCAGGCACATGGGAATGGCCATAGACAACAACCCTTACATCCACAGTCCCTGACATTTGGTGTCCATCCTAGCAGGCAAGACAAAGAAAGAAAACCAATACTGACTTCCCTCTGTGCCAGACAGCTGCTTGCTCTGCTCCCTGTGTCTGACTTCAGCTTTTGATACACCATCACTCAGTTCTGCTGTGACCTCTCCTCCTGCTCTGCCCTCCCACCTCACTGCAAAAGCTGAAGTGATACATGGACTTCCAGCCTAGGGTGCAGAATTTAAGGGGTCATTCAATACCATCTGAGACTTCTGGGTCCAGTTCTCATCCTTTACTAAAGAGCTATCACACCACTCTAATACATACAGATTAATAATTCAAACAACATATTTTTCCACTTGTTAGGTAGTCAGGTTATGTCTTTCTTGCACCAGCCTAGGATTGCTGGGCTTTTTGTCCAGCTCTTTACCACACTGTGGTTTCAACCATATGTAATTGCTTCTCTGAAGATCCATTTCTGCTTTGGGATCTCAGCAACCTGGTGCCACACTAAAGTATATAGAACTACTGGTGGATTAACTGCATCTTTGCTGGGCCACAACCAAAGGGTTTTCATTAACACCTAAACATGTTTTGTCATTAGCTGACGTTAGTCAGTGCTTTAAATATATTTTGTGTTACTCCCTTCCAGGCTCCTAAAGCCTGGTGCAACTCTTCATACCTGGTGCATAATTCATAGCATGCGAGAGATGATTCTTGCAGACACACCTCCAAACCTGGATCCAGAAATCCTAATACCCTCTTGAGCTTTACTTCCATCCACAAACAAAAGAAACATTTGCTATCTGTCAGAGGCCCTTATTTGAGAGAACTTGTATCAGTATTTATGTTGGTGTGATTCCACATCCTTTACCAGGAATAGCATCAGATATGCAGCAAGCTTCCCTGCTGGAGATGCTCCAATACCTGGAGCAATATGTCATAACTACTATAAATGTCAGCAGTGATACTAGCTGTACCACATACCCTGGGTAAAAAGAGTAGAAAGGCTAAATTTCAGTAATTTTAGGTCTCTATACTCCAATCATTGCCCTTCTGCTAATACGGGCTATTAAATCAAAATATGTAGGAGAATGAAAAGGAATAATTGGCACCATCATGAACGCAGGTAAGGTCAAGAGAGTAATCTAACATGGTTACAATCAGATTATCATAAAATATATTTAATTCAGGGCTTGATGACAGGCATATTCCTAAGAGTTTTCACCTAAGAAACAATGAAACCTTATTTTGAATTCAAAAGGACTTGCAAGACTTTGGAATGCAAGCCCCATTGATATATCTTAAGTTTTCTCAGCTTCTGTACAGTAAATAAGGTCTCTTTCACTTCCTACCTGGTGCTGAGTATTTTCTTCTCTTACTGAAGAAGTGGAAATTCAGGATATTTGTCAAGTCCAAGGGGATTTCAGCACCTCTCAGGGGCAGAACCTCTGTCAACATAAACAGAGTCTTAGGTTATACTTTAGAAAAAACATTCTGGGAGATGATTGAGCAGAAAACTTCTACGTATGCCTAAAGTCAGAACCCGATGCAACAGGATTTTTTTAATTACCTATGAATTTTGATTATGTCCATTAACATCTTAATATTTAAGCATCTAACTGGTTTTGCCACAGAGTGACAAAAATCAGAAATACATTTTTTCCTCCCTATAAACTCTATTCCGAGGTTCATCTTAAAGTTGTCAGTATGTTTATCTCTCCCTGAATATAGCAAGAGAAAAGGATCAGCATGAATTAGAGCATTCTGTCTACTGTTGCACTTATTTCAGAATCTGCCACTTCCATATTATAGATGGAAGTTTTATGCAACAACCTTCTGTCAGCGCTCTTTAAAATCTCTGCAGATGTAGGCTATTTCCCAGAAAAGACACTGGCTTTTACTAGTGAGTCCTTGTATGTGCATTTGCAGTGGTGCCAATAAAACTCCAATCCCTGAAGTTCTGAAAATGTTTCATGTATTACCAAGACTGCAGTAATGACTGCAGAAAGAGACATGTACATTAGATTTTTCATTCTTTCTTAATGTAGGCAACATTTTCCCTTTTCATGTACTTTCTCCCTTACATATTTTTAATGCAATTTCCTTCCCTCTCCTTATAACGTTGGTGACAGTAAATTAGTTTTCTAGGCCATGTGGAACAGTGGGGGAATCACTGTCATTCTGAATACTTTCAACATTATTTCATGTTTTCAGATAGCCACAACTACAAGAAATAGTCAAATGATTTGTTACAACTGAATAATATGCTGACACACAAAAGGGCAATATGAATATTTTCAGTCATCATTACCAGCATTGGGCAACTGGATAAAATTCAGGACCTGAATTCTCATAGGTTTTTTGTTAACAATACTAAATTACATATACATGATGAGAGGAATTAGATCTCAGCTAGCTGATTCTAGATTTATCAGAACTGGATTTTGGCAGCTGTATTCTGTTCTTAACAAAATCTCAGCTGTATTATTTTGATTTGCTATGACAAAATTAAGAAGCCAATCACAGGACTTTTATTCCATAAGAAAGAGAAACATTATGCTCTTTCCAAGTTTTTCCTCAAGTAAAACATTGATTACTGCTGTTTAAAAATACTCTTCCATACTTCTAAGACAATGTCAGACATTAAATATGCATGCCACATGTATCTAATATAAACGTAGTTGCTCACACCTAAAAATAACCCCAAACACCATCAACCGAAGTATAGATGTGATTAACAAACCCTCTTATCACTCAAATACAGAGAAAACAAACCACTATTCAGCAAGGTTGCAATTGTAACAGCCTTCTGAAAACTGCTAAGTTTAACTTGGTCTAGATGTTATTCCTCTATTGCATTACTTACTATTCAAATCCCAGAGTTGTTTCATCTTCTCATCCAGACTGAATGCTTCCTCACTCCAGATTCTGTATTTTCAGAACTATGTCTGCTATACAGAGAACCTGAAGTGACACATCTGCCAATGTAGCTAGTTCTGTATAAATATCCTAAGGACTCCTTAATTACTGAGGTTTTTGTTACCAGCATAATGTTCACTTTGCTAGGAATTACAAAACAGTTCCTCTTAGATTAATCTACAAGTTTTCTCTTGCTTGCTTGCACATGCAAACTTTGCTGTTCTGGGGCTGTGTCAGTCACTGGGTAGCTGACACTCAAATGCAGCAGATGGAGTTACCATTACAGTCTCTTTCCATGCTTATAGAGAGCTATCAGTATATTTTTTTCAAGTAACAAATTAAAAAAAGACATTTCTCAGAAAGGGGAAAAATAACAAAAATGACACCCTATCATTTCAGATAGCTGTAATCGCAACTTCCAATTCATTTGTAACAAGATTCATCCACACAGAGAGATGCAGAATGCCCTCGCTGGTCCAACAGAAGGGAGGGAGAGAGGCCAGGCAGGCAGCCTGCCTGCAGCTTCAGCTGGAAGAGCCCGGCTGGGGGCTTCCAAGTGGCTTTAGGTACGGACAGACGGGGAGCTCACCTGCACATGCTCAGCAGTCCTGGCTGAGTCCAGTTCTTTAAGGGAGAGAGAGAGAGGGATTTTCATACATATTTTTATCCCATGTCACAAGGCATTGCTGTGTGTATGTAGGTTATCAGGCAAGGACACTTGCATGAGGGCTCTGTGCACTTTATATTTCATGCTAACTCTCCCATGCAACTGTCAACCCTATGTTTAGTTAGTCCAGCGCTAAGGCAAAACAACTGCAACAGTGGCAGTACTGCCAGGCTTGATATTTCTGCGCATTGACAAGAGTTCCCCCTCCCATCCACTCTGCCAGGGAATGGGAACAGTTCTTTGCTTTCTGCCTTTAAAATCTTATACAAGAGGCGACAGCTGTGCTGCGCTTGCCTGCACCCTATAGTAAGAGGGCTGATGCTTGAAGTGCCTGAGACTGGAGACTGCATAGTCCTTACATCTGCCTGTAAGACAGAAGAATTTGTTCCACATTGGCTAAAAGAAAGGATGAAAAGCCAAGGGGTTTCATAAAGTTAGTATTGAGTTTTTTGGCTGAATGTTTCAAGTTTGTGTGCTTAAATTTACATAAATAAGGGAAGTGTGATCAGGTACACTAGTTTCTGTATACATGTTGAGAGGGCAAGATCGGGGACACAAAGCTGTCCACTTCACTAGGTTAAAATAAAAGTCCACTTGCACCACAGCTTCAAAATCTTCACAGTAGCAAAATAGTTTCCAACCAAAACTTAATGAAATTAGAAGGTGAGTGTTCATGTGCACACCAGGGAAATAACAGTTACTTGGCAACTGCTTTCTTAGCTATCACTCCTCTAGATCATCCCTTAGTTTCCATTCATTTTCCTTTACCCAACTCATTCAATCACTAACCAACTACCTATCTGAGATAACCATCTCAAAGTAATTCTTAGATCATTACAAAAAAAATCATACTTGTGATGAGATTTGTTCCTTTTATTCAGGGATTGAAAACTGGGCTTGAAAATTTGCTGCATAATTGACCTCAGCAAGGAACAAGTCAGGTCCTGCACTGGTAGGAACAATCCTGGTCTCCTGGGAAAGGAATGTATGAGACAGGTGCCCTTTTATCTCATGACTATATTTTCCTTAGACAGACTAAAAAAATACTAAATGAGAGAGGTTAGAGCATAAATACTGATTCCACAAGGCAAAAATAGAAAACAAAGTTGATAAGAAAGAACATAATAAATGAATAAAAGTGATGAAAAGTGCCTACAGACCAAAAAAGAAAGGGAACAGAAAGAAAGAACAGATGAAACCAGTAACTTGAAAAGGATCTAGATGTTATGCAAAACAAATCAGTGAAATACCAAAAGGAAAAATAAGTAAAAAATTAGTTGCCCCTGAGAACTGCAGGCTGGGGAAGGAAAACTATGAACAGGAAGGTAGTCAGGAATAAGTAACAAAGATCAGAAGATGAAGCATGTATTTGAATTGGCACCATGAGAAAATTACTAGAAATATGGCAAAAATATTGAATGCCCCGTAAAATACCCGCTTTATGTGTTTAACAAGCTGGCTGGTATTAAAATGTTTTTCTAGCTCCAGTCTTCATTTGACATTAAAAACTCTTGGAAAAGTAGGCTAGAGCTCTGCTTTGTTCACTGCAGGCCTTTCCCCAGCAGGCTAGGAAGTACACGCTGCTTTTTCTGAGCAATCTTGTGTGGGTGCCTCACCTTGAGCAGCCCACTAAGCATCCTTCTTCCACACCAACCTAGACTATAGAACAGGTATGTAATCCTAAATGAGCTACTGACCAAACACAGAAGGTACCAGCCCAGGACAACTGGGTCCAGTAAATTACAGCATATGTGAATACACGATGATGCGTTTTCCATATGTACCATAATCAAAATAAGAACCATGACCTAAGGAAAACTGTCTGAGTGGGAACTGTTAGCTATTCCTATGCAGTCAAAAGTATTTTAAGACCACTTCATGATTCCATATCCTATTAAATATGAAAAACTTTGCACACATATCTTATCCTTAAAAAACCCCTAAGTGTTAGAGTGACCCCCTTGAAAGTATGCTTCAATTTTATTTTTTTTTTCACAGAATCATTCAGGTTGGAAAAGCCCCTTTGGATCATTGAATACAACCCTCAGCCCGACTCTACAAAGTTCTCCCCTACCCCACATCCCCCCACAGCTCATCTAATCGACCCTTAAACACACCCAGGGATGGGGACTCCACCCCCTCCCTGGGCAGCCTGTTCCACTCTCTGACCACTCTTTCTGGGAAACATTTTCTCCTCATGTCCAGTCTGACCCTCCCCTGTTGCAGTTTAACAGATAAGAAACCGGGTAAAAGAAACCACTATGCAACTGGAGTTAGTCTTACAGAGGCTCTCAAATAAACAACCAACCACCAAAATTAAAAGATTTATTATCAACACAATGAACTAGCTCTCCGTAAATTACAGGTTCGAATGTCTGTGAGAGGAGAAGAGAACAACTTTCTAGGGCTTAACGGCAACCAGAAACACAGAACAAAGAACTCTATGGGGTTTAACAGCAACGCAAAACGCTTTATCACTCACCTGGCAAGTGAGGACTCTCATCCTCGAGGACCTGCTTAGGGCAGTGTCCAACCCAAGACCCCTCAAGGAGTTTCCTTTGGGAGGGTGTTCGACCGCAGCTGCTGTTCCAAGGGTCCGAGCTCAAAATGGCGCCCCCAGGGGACTCCATTCACACCCGGGTGAATCTGACCGGTGCTCAATGGCGGCTCCCATGGGCCAAAGGCCCCAACTCCTGCACGGCCCTGAGAGCAAAGGCAGACAGGAGATGCCACCCCTCAGCACCAAGCAGCTCTGCTCTCACGGGCCAGGGGCACCTGCCACAGTTAGTGAAAGGCCTCAGTGTCAGGGTCAAGGGCAAAAATCAAAGTTCACTTCAGTCCATTATATACTGACAGGTTTTTTATGTGTGTTCCCATTCTCTATGTTGGAAACAGACCTCTTGAAAAATGTCCTCAGAATACTGTGATAGAAGTCAGTAGTTTGGGTGGTTGTTTTTTGTTTGGTTGGGTTAGGGGTTTATTTGGTTGTTATCAGGTTTTGAATATGGTGCCTGCACTCTGACAGCCATCTGCTTGCTACATTGGTACGGTCAGATTCCAGGGTATGCCATGATGTCTGGTTACATGAGCTCCTCAGTGCACAGAACATAGAGCACAGAGGAAAGGGGAGCTTTCCAAAACTTCACAGAAGCATATGATATTTTATGTTTTCCTGATGGGTAAGCCATTTGCCAGCTTTGCCCTGAGTTATAACAGTAAGTTTCTCAAGGCAGGACCGAAAGATGAAGGCAGTAACCTGCTGATGTGCTCTTTCTCACTGTACTCATGGTGAATCACTCTGAGAAATAACTTGGGTTTGTTTTGGGGGTTTTTTATAAGCACTGTATAAACCAGGCGAAAAAAAACCCCTGTGAATCACAAAACTGACAGGCGTGTAGTTAGCCATGATTTTGTAAAGACAGGCTTTCACCTGTTAACACTGGAAGTTGTTATAAATTTACGAGAATTTGCTAATAAAATGCCACCTAAAATGACCAAAGTACAAAAATTCTCATTGTGTTCTTGTCACCGCACACACAAGGGGATGCAAAGCAAGGGTCCTTTCTTACCTTTGCTACTGCACCAAAAACAGGGTTTGCAGAAGTGATCAGAAACTGACAGTTTTTGCCACATTGTAGGCACCGAACTGCCAATGGGCACAGTCCCTAAGCTACATACTGAAGTCAGATGGTGTTAATACTCTTGAAATGCAACCTAAAATAGTGCATACTCCCAGAAAATTAGCTCCATGGTTTCTAACCACTTTCTCCTCCTTAGTTATCATATTACTCATCATTAAGGGTATGGCACCCAAAAATCATGAGTGTCTGCATAAACTCAACCACAGTGTATTCTTTTTTGCCACCTCTAAAACCTCCACATAAAATCCATTTTTTAGTTGTTGTTTTGTGGATACACAATAATTCTGTCTCAGCATGGAAATGCAAGAAGAAAAAGCAGCAGCTCCCTGGCAGCCTTACTGATGTATACTGCTGACCAACAAAAAGTACAGCAAGTCTCTGATCATTTGCCAGGGTCACATCTGGGTGCAGAGAAAGCAGCAAGATCACAGAAAGAGATTTTTCCTTGTTCCTATTACCTGAATGGATTATGACATGTGTTTTACATTGGATAGGCAAATTGATTCATATAAAATAAAAGCTTCAGTGTAGTCTATTTCTTAAGCCATGCTTTCCTAAGGTTTGTCCAGATTCAGAGAGGTATGTCTTACTTTCCTTTTCAAGCCTTCCTGCTTGCTGCCTGGGCTTATCAAAATATTTTCCTAGGGAGCTGAGTAGAGGAGATTTCACTATTTTTAGCTGTTTCTGCCTCTAAGTATCACAGGGTATCATAACGAGCAAAGAAGTCCACGAGTTCTGTGACCTTACAGGTGAGAAATGAGAATGAGAAAAGATTGTTTAAATATTAAAAATGGATTAAACACAATTAGGAAAGGATTATATGTATGAAACACCTTTTTGTTACTTCTTCAGCATTATTTTTGAAGTATGTAAGGTGATACAGTCTTCCTAAAGGTAAATATTGCACTTGAACTTGGGAGTGCTACTTCTATTTGTCTGTAGGTTACTGGCCCCAAATCTATTGAATTTGCTTGGCATGCTACCAGATGGCTTAATGTGGACTCAATAGCCTCAGACCAATTCCCTGCCACAAAACATTCCCATGGCAAAAGCCATTAATGTATTGGGAATGCTGGCAGTTCCTCTGGCAACCTCAATGGTGGAGCCAGAAAGTCACTTCATAGTCCCTGCCTTCCATTCCTCTCTCCACAAGTCCAGCTTTGGGCACACGGAGCACTTTCTAACGCAGGTTTGTGTGCGCAAATACAAACTGCTGCTATGATACAAGCCACACAAGAAACAACAAGATCTCTTGCAGCTCTTTCTTTGTGACGAACACTTGTGTGTCAGAAAGGGGTAGCCTGCACCAGTGGAGTAAGGAGGGCTCCATACGCACCCAGGCATCCTTGCATGGACACACTACAGGGCTCACAAAACTGTTCTTTGTGCTTATACTTATGTTTTGTTTTCTTTTTGGAACTTAATTCATTTTTATTAAGTTGCTCAATAAAATTTAATGGGATTGCAGTTTCATGCTGTGCTGAAGAGTTTACAATGTACAGAATACTGGCATGGGGAGAAAAAATGACAAACTCATTAAAATATTTAGACATTGTACTGATGTAGCCACTTTCATTCAAGAATTTAAAAACCACATTCTGACCATTAATCACCGCTCCTAGATGCCATGTATAAAGAGTATTACTGAACCAAGTACAGATGAGACATAGCAAAGATGCTGATTGACTTGGCTGAGTTAATTTGGCATCTAAGCCAAATATTCTGTTCAAATACATGGGTATTGCTATTGCTGTTGCCTTAAAATGGATCCAGAGGATTGACTACAGCTCTGGAAATGAAACAAGAAACCCATACCCGCAGCCAGCCTGCTCTGGTCACCATACCCAGCCTGATCCCAGAATGAACAAGGGGAATAAGTGCTGTAGGTCTGTGCTGAAAAATGGCTTAAAAGTTGTCACTGTGTGATTTTATGGTTTTGGTGGATCTTCTATTTCTAAGCAGATCTGCCATGTGCACATGCACATTCTTCTACGGTTTCTTTCTTTTTTATATACCATTCTGGTACTAATTCCCCAAGACAGGTACTTTGAACCTGTTTGCAAGCTGATAAAGGAAAAAACAGTTGGCACACGTCTGTGAGGGCACAGTTCAGCCTGGAGCCCCACTAGTGGTGCAGACTGAAACAAAGGGATTCTGTCTGGCTCTAAGTCTGAGCTAAGCCTGCCTTACTAGTATGATAGTTAGGGACAGCAATCTTTCTGTATGAAATCTGATATAGCACCACTGACAGAAAGTAAAATCTGCAAACCATTTTGACCACTATCCTCTAGAGAGCTGTACTGAAGTGGCACAGTGAGGTGGTTGTTGTAGGATGCCATCTGTTCCAGGCAGGAAGAAGGTGGAGGCAGGTTTTTTGGTAGTATAGATGACATCCCACTTTCTGGGTAGTATGTTGCTGTAGTCATCATGTGTTGCTCCCTCTTGCTAACAGGGATACACCAAGGTAGTAACTGGGGGTTAGATCCAGGAATATGGCTGCAGTGCTTCAGATGCCTGCAGACCTCCCTGCATGGATCCACAACAAAGCTTGTTGGGAGACCATCATTTATGCTCACATTTGCAGAATTTGTTTACCATTCTGTATGCAAAGCATTTCTGTTGAGCTGCTTGGTGGCCCTCAAGCGTGGGGCACCTATACATCCAAAAGGCTTATTTTATTGTCAAATTTGTTTGTATTACAGCTGTTATGGTCCAAGAGAGAGACCAACTGCAGTGGCAGTTAAATGCCCTCTGGAGAAGCATACAGTGCAGGGCGAGCCCACAGGTACCATGTCACACACTGTTGCAGCTCCTTTCTGTGTCAAAGCTCCTCAGGAAAGCATATATTCTTCACACAGATGCTGTGTATTTTGATTTCCATCCTACATAAATTCTTGATATAAAGTCAAGAAATCATGTACAAGCGTTACACAAATTCTTATAGACCGTTTCACTTCTTGGAAAAAAAACAACAGTCTGAAATGGGGATTATTTTTTTTAATCTTCGCTCCTCTTTCTCAGTGACTTCTGCTAGAATGAGAAAAACAGCTAGTCTTAGGAGGTCAGGATTTTATGCTAATCTGTCAGACAAGGTATAAAAGCATGTAAATGTTGTTCCACAGGAACTTCCTTCAGAAGCCGTTAATTCCAATAATGTCACTGTCTAAGATCTGGTTAAAACTTACAGATTGCCCACAGTGAAAACCCATGGGAAACTTGTATCAGAAGAATGGCTGCTGGTACAGCAATGTTCCTTTCAACACAGAAGCGGGAGCCAACAGGTTGATGGGATCTGTTCTTGACTTAAGACAAGTTTATTATTTTAAACTGCTTTTGAGAATTTCCCTGCATTTTAGTTGGTAAAAATAGCAAGCTCTGCAAAGACACAACATAAGAACTACAATAAATAACCCTTTTGAAATGATTGGTCTTATTGTTCCTTCGTAAGTCTAAAACCCAAAGAGAAATTTGCTTAAGGCCATGGTATCGTTCACACTAATATCCAAAGCGTTAACAAAATAACTATGTTTATGTGTTCATCAGTAATTTAGCCTTAGTCTGAGAAAGCAACTCTTAACTGTGAGAGGTTCAGGAAAAGGCGGTTAAGAAGTTACTGCCAAAGACTCACATGTAACAAATGCCCCTCTGTGTTAAAAGTGTATTAAGTAACAGCAGGACCTTTCTGTTTTGGAAACTGTAATTTTCATCTAGCTATCATTTCCTAAGAGATTATTACAGATGATCTTTGGCCCACTCAGTGGGACTCATGGTATGTGCTTCTGCCATCAGAAACAGGCCTCTGTAATAAATGCTGTACCTTGAACTGAACTTCCCAAGCAAACTGCAGTCTCTTCAAAGTGCAAGGAAAGCACTGCTGTACTTTTCACAGTCCCTCGCACTGAACCTCATGTAAAGTATCACTGCATCCAGAAGGATCCTGTCAGAGAGAGGTTCACAAATCTCCTTTGTACTGTGTATCAACAATTGCTGTGGATGGTCAAGGTGTTAGGTGATGAGGATTCTACAGTGAGATGCTCTGCTGTTAGCTTATTTTGCCAATTGGAGAATGTCCTCCTAGCTCCTACACCAGAACACACAAGTTCTCCTCAAACCTTGTCAAGGCTTGTATGCAGCAGAAGGATTAGGAGTCAAGGACAGAAAAGGAAGTTACAGTTTAAAAAAATGCTCAGGAGAAAACACAGCCAATGCACCTCTTTCTTGTTGTGGATTCGGTTGTGTAACATCTTCTGAATGCAACTGCCATGCCATTTCTACCTGCCCAGAAAGAACTCCAATATGGACACAGGTGGGCAAACGAGGGGCTAATAGATCTGCTGTGCAGGTTGTTCTTGCCTTTTGGCAGGAGGAACAAGTGCAGCTTCCACTTCTGCTTCACCGACAGCAGTTAATGGGTGTTATTCTCTGTAGATTGTTTTGGTGTCTAGACAAGACACCTGAGCAGAGCTCCAAAAAAGATTTTTTCTTTGGTATTTCTTCATCTTCTTAGATATTGCATAACTTTGTGGCTGATGTAATGGAATAACCACAGGACAGGCAAACATTGACAGCTCCACCATGCCGTAAGGCATAAAAAGTCCAAGTCTACAGGTAGAGTCAAGTATTGTGGCCCATGACCAGTCAGAAGCCAAGAACAAGGGATTCAGAGATAAGTGGGGCTTAGCATAAGGCAAACCCCTTATGCTTTGTTCTCTCTAGTGAGGACAAATACAGTTATCATACTGCAGTGCTGGCATTGTCATATGAGGTAGGAAGGCCTGGCTCAAGATCATGCTAGTTGAGCAGGGCCTGTAGCAGAGAGATAAGAAAGAAGAAAAAGAGGACCAGGGAGAAACAGGGCAGACTCAGGATTCATTCCTTCACCTTACTGAGTGTCTTCTCATGTGTTTGTAACTACAAAATGGTGCCAACTAGACACCAGGGTCAGAAGTGGGAAGGATGTGGCTGACTGCAGCCAGCTGCAAACCTACATGTAAGTGCAAGTTCTCATACTCTGCTACCAAAGGCATTCTGGTGTATCTTTAGTCTACACAGCTGCACCATCCTTCTCCTTCTGGCAGAGAAAGCAGACAAGTTACCTGATTCCCAAGAGCTACAAGGCATGTGAGAATGCAGTCACAAATCTTTTGATGATGCTCAGGCAATATGAAGAAGACTTAAAGTGAATTTAATTTACATTGATTCTCTGCAGCCCTTCACTCTCCCAAAGGAGAATAAAGTCCCCCTAGATAAACTAGAAATTAGGCCTATAACAGCTCTGAATTGCTTTTAGAGTATTGGTTTTTGAAATCTTCTTAGGAGGGCAAATAAGGTCCATGATTGCTACTGGCAGGACTATAGGACAAAAATGACTGAACAACTCAGTGCCCAGCAAGATGGTGGATGAAGCTAGCTTCTGCTCCTACATCATACATCCGAGGCAAAAGGCAAGCATTTGAATGTATCACCTGAAAGAAGGATGAGGTTTAGGTCTGTATTATAAACAGTAAAAATATTCACAAAATATGCAGAAGAAAGTTATGATCACCGAGGATTGTATGCAGCACAAAAAACATGTAAGTGTACTTCTTATTCAGAGGTGGAGCATAGGTAGCAAGCAACAGGAGGCAGTCAGTATTTGTATCCAGACTTCAAATATGAGTCACCAAATTAGTATCTGGTGAGCTTTCTTACCCCCTTCCCACCTCTCCTCTCAAAACAGCAATACATTCTCAACCTAATGTCAATGTTACTTACATTGAAGGACTTGAATCAGATAAAAAAATAGTATTTTTAATGCCAACATCAGTTAAAAAAAGGTACTTTTCAGTAAAAAAAAGGTGCTTTGAAATTTGTAAAGACTTGTTTCATTAGTTGTTGCCTGGGAGGACTATACTATCGAGTTAACGTTATCACAGCTTGAAAGAAGCAAATATAGGTCTAGTATTTTCATGGGAGTTGTCAGCTTTGCTAATATACTACTAATGTAATGCACTGAAGCGTTGCCAGAGTTATAGCCTTTTGTATCAAAGATTCATGTTAAAAGAACCTGAAAACAAACCTGGCTTTTGCCATTGTATCTCTGACACCATTAAAGCCATGGAGAAAAAAAAAAGAGGGTGAGTTATTCCCAGGCTAAGTGAACTGGATGATTAGCTCCTTTGACAACTGAAATCCCAAAACAACACTTTGATTGAAAGGCAACAAATTATTTGGAAGGCATCCTGACTGGGAATCTGATTTTCCTCCTGGAATTACATGATACTGAAGAGATATTAAAAGTGGAAAAAATCTTTATATTTTGTAGGAAAACAATCCAAACATTTAGAAAATCTAAAATACTTTTCAGTCTTAGCTTCAGAAAGAATTTGATAGGCAAAACCTTTCACAATTGCCCAGAGTACCAGTGGTTGATCAGACACTACTTGATAAGTCTGTGATTTAAACAAAATCACAAACTCCTCTGTAATTAATCAACTCAGAGAGGCCACTTATACTCAGGCAAAACCAGAGAAGTGCCCTTCCATTAAGCAAGAATACAAAGGAAACCATCAGGATTTGGACATGGCTTTGGCTCTAGGTGTGTACTGTAAACAGCAAGGAGAAAAACAGAAAGGAGGAGACAAACAGCATGGCAAACCACCAGCTTTTTAGACTGCAGCTTGCCAGAAAGACAGGCTTGAAGCTACAGACCAAGTAACTGCTTTTGTTCAAATATGGTCAGATGAACATGATTTGTGTACATCCTTTATGCATAAGCAAGACTGCATGAAATGTGTACCCTACCATCATCAGGTTGTTTTTTCCAAATGGAAATAACATGTAGGAACTTTTTATTGCCTAATTGCTGGGATTTATAAAGGGCTATCAACTTCCCTTACAAAAGGAAATCACTTTGTCAATTCTCATTTTCCCTACAAGAAACTAACTGGACCTGGACTTTTGCAAAGCATTTTGACACTGTCCCACACAACATCCTTGTCTCTGATTTGGAGGGACCTGAGTTTTATAGATGTACCACTCTGTGGATAAGGAATTGGCTGGATGGTCACACTGAAAGAGTTGTGGTCAACAGCTCCATGTCCAAGTGGAGAGCAGTGAGGAATGGATGATACTTGGGGGTATCAGTGGATGGAAAACTGACCATGAGCCTGCAGTGTGCGCTGGCAGCCCAGAAACCACCCGTGTACTGGGCTGCACCCAGAGCAGTGTGGGCAGCAGGGCAAGGGGAGGGGATTCTCCCCCTCTGCTCCACTCTCGTGAGACCCCCCTGCAGTGCTGGGTCCAGCTCTGGGGGCACCAGCAGCAGAAGGACATAGACCTGCTCGAGCGAGGCCAGAGGAGGCCACGAAGATGCTGGGGGGGCTGGAGCACCCTCCTATGAGGACAGGCTGAGAGAGTTGGGGCGTTCAGCTGGAGAAGAGAAGGCTCCAGGGAGACCTTAGAGTGGCCTCCTAGGACTGAAAGGGGCTACAGGAAAGGGGGGAGGGACTCGTCATCAGGGGAAAAGGGATAGGATGAAGGATAACGGTTTTAAACTGAAAGAGGGGAGATTTAGATCACATATAAGGAAGAAATTCTTCCCTGAGAGGGGGGTGAGGCCCTAGCACAGGCTTCCCAGAGCAGCTGTGGCTGCCCCCTCCCTGGAAGGGTTCAAGGCCAGGCTGGACGGGGCTTTGGGTAACCTGGGCTAGTGGAAGGTGTCCCTGCCCATGGCAGGGGGGTTGGGACTAGATGGTATTTAAGGTCCCTTCCAACCCAAACCATTCTGTGATTCTGTGAATTGTAAGATGATATGGTTAGCTATTTGGTTAAATGCCTACATTTAAAAAGCGATATACATTCAGACAGCTAACAGGCTAATATATTGCAGTCTGTATTGAACATAGAAAAAATCACAAACCTCCTCAAAAACCTTCAGACTATAATCAGAGCAAGGCTGTTGAGCTTAACCCCAAAACAGTCTGCAAAGAATAGTGATATCCACAGAGTTTGCTGTGAGCAAACATACCAAACATCACCTATTTATCAACCTATCAGGAGGAAATAAAGTGAGAACATAGTAACAAACCAAAATCAGCCAGTAGATTTGACTGGAATGTAAGTGAAAGGCATCACACCACAAAACTCACAGCCAGGGCAAAGTGACACACATGCCACACAAAGCAAGCATTTGGAACTGAGTATGGGGAACACTAGAAAAAACAGATTTACTAACAGGTCGGTTGGAGCTTTGACCTGAAAATGAATGAGACACAATAAAGTTCCCTCTGTGTCATTTCTTCTGTCACTTTCTTGAGCAGGAACTGGGAACTACTAACCAAGGGGAAGACTGCCCCTTCAGATAACTATTGAGTTGCTCAGAATATAGTGTAATTATTTATAGGATAGCTTGCTTAGATGTTTGCAAACTAGTACAGACCGCTAAGAAACAAAGAGTGCTTTGATTGCTACAGTGGTAGCTCTGCTATAAAAGGGGTCAGCCACTCATCACTAGCACAGTGCCAAAGGGTAAGGATAAAGGAAAGGTGGTTGTGGCAAACTTTTGTGAAACAGAGTTATTGATAATGTGGAAGTGAAAAGGCAGGAGCGGCTTGCCCTGCTACTTCTTTTCTTTTTACACAGTAGTTTCCTATATTTTGCCATGGAGATGGTTTTGGGTTCTTTTCTGTTTATCCCGATTCCATGTTCCCCAGGAAGAACAGACAGGTAGACCTTCTCACCCAGTATCAATGGACTCCCCTCTACTGTAATATTTTAAAGAGGTGTAATTTCTTTCGGACATTGACTGTTCCTCATTTTTTCAGTTAACAAAAGGCATATCCTGTTATGAGTACATTCTACTTATTCTATGCATTTGAACTTTCCCTAAACCTTCCTTTCTAGGGAAATTTTTAGAAGTGTGTGTGTCAGGTTCTTTAATTCATTTTTAGCTGTAGCACAATATTGTATTTGGCTGCCTGATTAAGACTAACATTTACATGACATTTAGGGCACACTATTTTCTAGACTGTCTGTCATGAGTTGATGGACGGCAAAAAAGCCTGGATGTGAAGTCTTGTATATTCATCTGGAAGAAGGGAGTGAGGACTGCTTGGATTGGAGGGGGCAAGAATCTGGGGCTTAGACAGCCCTGTTCTCCTGCGTGCAAACTTGTGGGGGAAAAACATCTGAACAGAACTCATGTTACTATCCTACACCCAGATTCTTTATCACTTCAGATGAATACATCTTTCTTAAAAACTCTGGAGTATCTTCTAACATTTATAGACTAAACCAACATATTTAAAAACTGTGGCTGGGAATTTCAAATTGAGTTTAAGGTATTCAAATCTCACCAAAATGGGTATTTGGCACCCAATTCCCTTTGCAAATTCCAGTTTTCATTTGCTCACTAACAGTACTTGCACGCTACAACAAATCAAATAAAAATTATTCCCTAAAAACAAATTATTTCCATCTCAAATTCTTCACATTGTTTTAACAACTTACTGTATTTGATAGATGTTAATGTTAAGACAAAAAGATAAGAATTTATTTAAACACTGAACCCTATGTGGACTGTTGCTCGTTTGCAATCTGATTTTCCCATGAGAACTTGAGAACTGCTTCTGAAATGACCCACAGGAAGCTCTACACATTTGTCAAAGCATACTGTCTGGTATTCATTTTAGCAGGTTTCAAAGAAAAGGAGACAGAAGGAAAAGGGAGGAGGGAACAGGCTTGCATTTTATCTTTATCCTCGTAACAGACATGCAGCGTTCTGTGCCAAATAGATAAATATGGTTTAAAAACCAAAACTGCCCTATGATTTTGAAATCTGTGATGAGTTAAATTCTTAGCCCATCTAGCTAGCTAGTTAAACCAATACAAAAACAGGCAAGGGGATTGATCTGGAGATAAGCAGGAAAGCTCCTTACTCTCTCTGACTTCTCTCAGTTACTCAACCAGAGCAGGATCAGAGCAACAGCAGGTTACACAAGGCAGCTTTACAGGATGTGTCTCCGTCTTAGTATTTTGAGACTTGAAAGTAACCACGCTCCGTGCCAGATGGACAGGACAGAAGTAGCAAACAGGGTGGCCCTAACAGCTTGTCTTCTCCTCCGCCTCCAAAATATCCCCATTGTGCTTTTTACCCAGATACATTCTCTTTCAGATGGCAAGTTATGCCTGACCATTGTGCTCAGAAAACTTTCCTGCTTGCCACACTAGAAGGTTTTTTAATATATATTAAGCCTATTTTGTCCTTTGGCAGAGCATGAGGAAGAATATGTACATGTACAAAAAAATGATATATTCTTGCTGAAATCACAACAAATCACACTATCTTCCACCTCTGACACTTCATGTTCATGCAAATCTTCCATTTCAAAATGCATATTACAGATATGACCTGCATGTACAAGCATGCCAAACCAAAGCAACACACACCTTTCCCCACACTCTACTGAAAGCTTGATTCATTCTGTACATGTGTGTATAGATCCAAATTTTTTTTAAAAAAACAACACTTTTAAAACAAATAGCAGAGTCAAACACTCAAAAACTGGGAAATGTCAAAGGCAAGGTTAAGCTGGCCTAGTTCCGCACGTGCCTGATGACAGCATGCTTAGTTACGTGATCTTATCTTTTTTTCTTGGGACCATTACAGAGTATTCGCCGTATCTCCTCAATCTTCATGCCTTCTGCCTCATCTTTCCCACTAAGACTCTTCACAGCCTCTTCTCTTTCCTTTTTTGAGGCTTTTCAGGCATGTACTTTCCATTGTACCTAGGTAGTCTATCCTTAGGCTGGGCAACTCTGTCGCTGCGGGACCCAAATGGTTTGGCCAGCCATGTGATGCTGCAGGTCCTATCTCTGCATCTGACTTAGGAAATTGTCTTCAGTGGATGTGAACTCCAGCCTCCGTATGTTCCTGAACCTTTTCCAGACTCGGAGATCTTCCTCACAGGAAATATAAGTTTTACTGATCTTTGGCTATGCTTTGTGGCAATGCAGATATGTGAAATATGCTGAGCTACATGAAGGGAAAATGTTTTCTAAGCAACAGTTTTCCTTTCTGCAGTCATGGGGGACTATGTTAGCCAAGGATGCAGAAAGTGTTAGCAGAGGTGTATAACAACAATAAAGTTCCTAGTCTCAAAGAAAAAAAAAAGGTACCCTGAGTTGTCTCTGTATTATTGATCTGTTCAGATCTGTGAAACAATTTTATTTGACAAATGTATTTACCATTACATTATTTGTCCTAAAAACTGAACCACAGAACAGGGTTTTTTTTCCCCCATACGTAGCATCTTATTTTTTTCCTGGCTAATGCTTTGACATTTGTTTTGGAAGGAGATTCTAATTAGTGAAGGGTGCAAACTGAACCATGTGTGTGCTCAGAGTTGCCAGGGAAAAATACCAAGCTCTGAAGACACAGTGGTACTCTGTTGACTAGAACATGTGATATGCTGCAAGATACAAAGTCTCTGCCTGCAAAGGAATAATGACTCTTTATGTGTTCTGTAAAGACTGAAAACTCAATGTGAGAAAACATCCCCTGTGAAAATAATACACACTGAGGTTTGTTATCTTAGCTTAAGTCAAAGCTTTAAAAAGAAATCAAATTCTTTTATCAGAAATGGATGCAGGAATTAGAAAATTGTATTTACACATGACATTATGCTGGTAAGAGACATCTGAAAACAAGTCCCCATAAGAGCCCTATTTTCAGTATTCCATTTCCTTAGACAGTCTATAACTTTATATTTTAAAAAATCCAACAATTATTTTTGTTTAGTTTTGTACTGCCCTGTCACCTTCTGCACTACTATTTTTCCTATGTTGCATGAGCCCTTGCATTAAAATATGTGCTCTCTATGGAAGTCCATTACTTTCTTCAACTTTTCATTGCATTGACTGCACTTGCAATAACCTCATGATATAAACTATGTCCATACCCATATAAAGGGAAGAAAGATTAAAATCATGCTAGTTATAATCCAAAGCATTAAAAAAAACAAAAAACAAAAACAAAAACAACACCCCAAAACCAGAAAATGCCAGAATGAAGACTGCCCAAGTGACATCAGCATGCCCCTAAAACAGGGTACTAATCATTTTCCAAAACGACTCAAAACTAATTGCTGAGAGCAAAGGAAAAGAAACACTTGGGACTCAATGGGCTCAAAACAACATTCAGGAGGAGAGCATTGTTTAGATGGACCATTTGATCCCTATGGGCTTGTTTCCATCTAATTTCTTCTTGCACCTCCTCTCCTCATGGCTTTCCTCTACCCTAATACTTAAAATCTTTGCTCCAGAGAATTAAAGACTCCAGAGATTCCTGGTGGACTTATGAAAAAAAAAATCAACAATGGAGAAAAACAATGAAGTTTTCCTTAATCTTGTTCTTGGAAACATCTGTATCATTTAATCTGAAATATTAAATCAAAAAATTCAGGCTAAGGCAGACATGAAAAATATCAGTATAAACAGTTCAAATTTGGCAGAGTTAATTCAAATTAAAATAGAGCCTTATAAAGGGATCTCTTAGGAAATCTTGAATTTAAGAGGGGGGCATTTAACAGCTTTGCATGTAATAAAAGATTATATAAAAACCACTACAATTACTGTACATAACAAGCATCATAGCAATGCTTTATGCATTTTTTTGTGGATGGTAATGGCCTTTCTAAGCTCAATTTACATGCAAGTAAGAAATAAAAAACTGTCCAGACTTAGAAAAAAACAGAGTAGTAATGACAAAATAAAGACAAATCTGATGAAAACCTCAGAAATCCCAAGTCAACCATTACTTTAAAAAGCAAAAGAATTCAAGGAGTGGGTCAGTTTTTAAGAGCTGACAGTAATCTGCAGGAGTGAGAATTTCAGTTTAGAAGAAAACAATGCCACAAATTGGCACTGCATCAGCTGTGTTTGTGGCTTAGAAGCACTTTTTTTTCAATTGAAAATCTACAAGTAGGACTGTCCAGCTCAAATGTTATTTCTGTCTTAACAGATGTCATGCAACCTCGAAATCTATCAGATACATAGACAACTAAAAATCTTCACAGGCAAAACACTTCGAAATTCATTTAGTGGAATGCATTTGCAACAAATTCCAGTATCTGTCAAAGCTAAATGTTTCCTTATCTTTTTGTTTATGTACAAAAGAATATAAAAATATTTAGAGCAGACAGAAGTATGAGCCCAGGACATGTGCCATGGGAAACCTAAACCTGAACAGAGATGAAGGATCGTCCAAAAGGGACCAACCCAAAGAATTTCTCCATCACACAGTAGATGAAGAAGTAAAACAAATGGGACTTACTGACATAAAATAAATCTACTGAGTGACCTGGGAGCCACAGAGAACATGACACACTTTAAGAAAACCCCTGTGTTACAAGAGTATTCCAGAAAAAAACAATTTTATTTCTAACACATCCACTGTTCTGGTACCCAGCACATGGCCTAAGCAGTGGGACATGTAGTCAGGTAACTAGTACTGGGGTATTTAACCACTGGGGAGATGCTCTTCATTCTCAGGACTGTAACATCCCCATATACTGGCCGTGGTGAGTGGGTCGTCTCGGAAACTTGATTTCTCCCCCTGTAGTTGCATGCAGAAGGCTATTAAGGAACTTGACTCTTACTAAGAGAGAGTCAGCAGCAACAAAAATTAAGTAGTCTCTGTATACTGTCTGGCTACCCTGGAATGGTAAAACTTCACTGACCCGCTCCTCCTCAAGAAAACAGTGAATCCCTAAATCCCACCCCTGAAAATTATTCGAGTGGGTAGCTGGTGGGAGAGCCATTTTAGCCAAGGCACTGTGATTTCTCTCACTACAGCTAAAGCAGATATATAAAAATCAGATCAGGCTCACCTAAAGCCAGTAAGAAGCTATTGGCCCAGTTTAAGTATTTCAGAGGAATAAGTCGTAAAAGAGTTACATGAGCAGCACTTGGCCAACATCAAATGCTAGTCAGCTGCATCTAGTGTGGAGAGAGGTACCTGAAGAACCACAGTGCTGCCTTGCTGAGTGATACCAGAGTATGGCATATGTCTGGTGATAATATGAGTGAATCTTGTGGTAAAGAACGAAGGTCAAACAAACTCCCTCTCTCCCCTAAAATTTGAAGGGTGGGAAAGAGAAGGAAGTTTGCATTTTATGACAATGAACTTACAGTCCCTTCTTAACTCCAGGTGCCTAATAATAATACTGCGTGTATCTGCTTCCTGGCTGGAGGAATAAAACATAGAATCTAAATCAGGGAAAACACATCTGCCAACAACATAAGCCCTGCAACAAACAGGTAAGCAGAGACCCTTAAACCTGATAGCCAACATTCCCCACTTTCTTCAGTATTGATTAAATTTTGCTGTTTCCATGCACCATTTGGCCAGGTAATTAATCTAAAACAAGGAGGGTAAATTCATCTTCCTGCATAAACTGTGCTTGTTTGTTAATTTGTGCTGGCATCCAGGCATTTTTCCGGCTCTCAAAGTTAAGCACTGAATCTCCCAGAATGGGATGTATAAGTAGGTTTTCTGCTAGACCAGGGTACAGTCAGTGCCCATTTATTCACCAAATGCCGGTCTCTCTGTCAGAGCATGGAAGTCCTGCAGATCCAGTGGAATATACTTCCTTCAAATGGGTTCCTGAAAGTCTGTTTTTGTCATAAGTCTCTGGCAGTGCAACTTGGAAAATCCAAATCAAATTTCCTCTTACTTAATTCATTACAAAAGCAAAAATCAAAGCCACTGTAAAGTCCAGTAGAAAGTCTTCTTATTTCTAGTCAAGTGACAGGCTTTCCCCTCACCTTATCAAGTGTGTGAAGGGGTTTTTTATGAAATTCTTTTTCATCTTCACAGAAAAAAATTGAAGTTATTACTAATTTAATCACAGTATTTGATTTGCAATAAAGTCATATAGAGTCTTTCTTACAATTCCTGGAGAGCCACATGGCTCTGAAGTGGAGACTGAAACAGTATTAGTGTCTGTTCTCACTTATCCCATTCTAAAGTCCCCTGTTACTTGAGCTGCGGCTGGCTTGCTTGGCATAAAACTTCCTACTCACCGTGCTCATCAGTGTTTTCAGGCACATACTGAAGGTGGGTGGGTACAATTAGCAGGCTTAGCATCTGAGTAAGTATTCTAGGCTAAAAAGCAAAATTTAGCTACGAATTTGGGGTCCATCTTTTTTTTTTCCCTTTCATGTTAAGACCAGTCACTTTATGAAAAACTATTCATGTGCTTAAAGCTAAGCATGGTTTCCAGGAACTTGTTGTTTGGCACATATAATTTACTTGCAATATGAGTTTACAAGACACATTTATACTCTATCACCTCTAGTTTTCCCTCAGCAACTCCTCCTCTCAGACCTCACAGGAAAAAATGCACATGGAAGTTACCCAGGCAACAAAAAGTATTAATCCAACTTCATAAGCTTTATACACGAACCAAAGAACATGTACGTGCGATTAGATATCGTGTCTGTGTGGATCTCCACTGGAAATAGAGTCTATGAGTGCCTCTTACAGAAAAGAGAGGCTCAGATAAAAAATAGGGTACATCAAGGTCATTATACCATTGTGTTAGTTGTAATACTTTCACTATTATCTCATAAGAGTGACTTCAGGCAGACTACGTCATTTTTTGTATCAATACTGGGCATGTTAAATTGAATATTACTCAGTATCTATTTTCAGACTGTGAAGTTAAGACCACTGAACTGCTTCTCTGGAGTCTGCGAAAGGTGATAAGGAAACTTATAGACAGTGTAAACTACATCACAATCTCACTACGAAAGAGTACAAAAAAAATCAGAGTGTTGAAAGCAATTGCTTGAAATAAATAAATGATCACAGATCACGAAAGCTAAACATCCACCCTTACTATGGTGTTTTGCAAGAAGGCTCTTCACAGAAAGCAAAATCAACAGTTTCCATTCCTATCACAATATAAGCATTCTAACATTTTATTTCTAAAATAAAACCACGCCTTTCTGTCCTAAAATTGATATTCTTAGTTTCACTGTTTTAAAAAGTACAAACCAGATTAGATTAAATGTAATTTGTGTTTAGGTTTTTTGACAATTAGATCTTACCAGAATTAACTAATTTCCAACATACCAAGCTGCTCTCTCCTAGATATGCTGCTGTCAGTTTCCATTCTTCATGAAAGAGTTTTGGGAGAACACTCATTTTTGCAAGTATTAAAAACAATTGCAGAAAAGAAATCTTATGGTTTGCAGGACATGCAAGAAATACAAAAATACAATACAAAAAAACTTAAAAAAAAAAAGAAAAAAACAAACGTGAAGCACTGTCAACTTTGCAAGATTTTATTTTTTAAAATTATTAAATTATATTTCAAAATATGTTGTCATTTTGAGTTAAATGTTTTATTTCAAAATTATTCTCTTATTCTACCATAGATGACAATCTAGATGGCCTTAATTAGCATTTTTTGGCAATAATAATTTCTTTTAAAAGCAGTATCCTGAACATTTTTTTTTTAAGGTGGCTCAAGTTATGTGTGTGAAACTGCATGTGCATAAAGGAGTGTTCTGCACAGCTGGTGTAGAGAATTACTCTGTGTGAAAACTATGCTGTTTATAGCACAGTTCCTCAGGTGTAGATATGCAGAAGACACTAACAAGCGAGCAGTTGACAGTGATTCTCACGCTAGCATAGCCCTCTGTACCATTTGCAGGACACCTGGTGTGGCATCAGAAATCAGAAGTACTTAAATTTGCTTGTGGAAACATGAAAGCTCTGGATTGTGATTTATTTATGCTTCACTCCATCTTATATTGCTGAACCTTTTACAGAAAGCAAGAGAACTAAACTGAGAGAAGCCTGAAATCATCCGTCCAATCTGACCAAACCAGGATTAGGGTGCTAATTTTGGTCTCACAGAATCACAGAATCATCTAGGTTGGAAAAGCCCTTGAAGATCATCCAGTTCAACCATGAACCTCACACTGACAGTTCCCAACTGCACCATATCCCTCAGCACTATGTCAACTCTACTTTTAAACCACTCAGGGACGGGGACTCCGCCACCTCCCTGGGCAGCCCATTCCAACACCGAACAACCCTTAGAGAAGTGGACACAGTTCTGGGCTGATAACTGTGCTGCCAGTTCTGTGCCAGCTGAGGGGATTATGTGCTTGGTACAAGGACATCACCAAGAGAAGCAGGATGTGACCTTCACTCTCTTAGCACTTCTCCCTGACCAGGTTGTATACCTTCAAATCAGCAAATCTAGTGGGCTTACTACTCAAGCAGCCATTGCTGCTCCTAAGTAGTGTGGTAAACTTGTGAGCAAAATCACAAAAGCTCTCTTCCATGCAGCAAGTGGCTTTCAAGACAGGAGGTATGTATGTAAAGAACAACTCAAGTTTCTCATGCTCAGTGTTGCCATAACTGTGTGACCTCGCTGTGCATCTGAACCTAGACAGTTAAGAGACCTCATAGAAAAGCATTTCACATATTCTTGGTGTAAGATAGAACTTTCCCAAGACTGAAATAAGTATTGTGAGCCAGTGCTCTTTAACAAGCTGCATACACAGTATGAAATCTGTATATCCCCATTTGCAGTTCACCCACAATGCTAATATCAGATTTAACCAGGGCAAATTGGAAAAGCCATTAAGCAATATAAAACAGCGACTACAATTTGAAATAGAGCTTCATAAGTCCCTACATACAATTATCAGGTTGTAAAAGAGGCTGAAATGCAATTGGTGATGATATTCCTTCTGAGACAGTAGGTTTATTGAAGTGCTTAAATGTGCATTAGCTGGAAGGATCCCAAAAGGAGATAGCAGTGGAACAGAAGTCCCCCCTTCTTCCAATTTTTTTCTTCTGCTCATCTACCCAGTAGTGGTTGATGCCTAGCATACAGATGAGATGCATACCCGTTCATTGTAAATATTAAAAATTTGGTAAGAAGAAAACACAAGTTCTTTACCATACACAAGCTGATTTTCCATTATAAAACTGTCTAATATATTAGCCAAGCTTCTTGGCAGATATATATAATGGAATGATATATAGAGAGGTCTTTGATGATCTGCCAGTTTAATGAAAGGCATGAGGTCATTCACAGATATTAGACTGTCACTTAATTTAGTTCATCTGGTACATAAATCTCTAATATCTCCCTCTCTGTGAATGCTGAAAAGGGATATAAAAGCTGAATTAGGAGTTTCTGCTGTTAGCACATAGCTTTGCGGCCTTACATAGTATTTCTGTAAAGTGTAAAGTTTGTATCCTGTGCTCCAACCTCTCCTGTTGCAAGTGGTAATATATACATATTGCTATTTCCAAGTAGTTTAATCTGGGAAGCATAACACAGCACCAGTGCCTGTTCTGTCTTTTGATTATCTTCCTTGAGTATTTTCCAGTGGACACACATAATGTGAAATCAATCAAACATATGAAAAGAAATAAGGGAAAATATCAAAAAAGCAGAGTGCTTTTGTTTCAGATCTTGCTCTTGCCATCTGAACCCTGGCTGAAACCGTAAAGGAGTCAAGCTATGACATTGGCCTCTGCATGCTAATTCACTGAATGTCTGAAGATATTTGAAGCCAATAGCCCAGTGTGGATGAGGTGTTGGTTTTGGGTTGTTTGGTGAGGTTTTTTTAAGGGGATTGACTGTTAAAACAGCAGTTTCAGACCCACCTCAAACCGAAACATATTAACATGTATCCACTTTTCTAAGGATTCCAAAACCAGAAATACAAAGGCTGCAGAAACAACAGGTATTTTTTATATTTTCTACAAAATGACATGTAAGAGTAGAATAATGTGTCCAAGCATTCAGAAAGAATGGCAGAGCTGGACTTCAAATCTGTCAGTTTTCCTGGCTGCCAATATAATGCTTCTACACTGTACAAGTACCTCGGTCTTTCTGCTTTCTCAAAGGCTGCCACTGTCACACTCAGCACCTTCAAGTCTCTTTCCATCTGCCAAACGCTGGTACTCCAGGAGTCAGTCTGTGTGTGTGTGCTGTCCTGCATACCTATAGTCATGCCCATCATGATGGTATCGGGGAGATTCAAGTATGTTGATGCCTGTACTTGTAGTCAATTGCCCGTTTTTATCAAGATAAGAAGGCAACAGCAGTTAAGATATACAAACTGCATGAATACAGTCTATCCATGATTTCTCCTACATGACCTGGAGTGAATTTAGTGGATTTTTTTTGATGGTGACAGCAGTGCTGCAAAGACCAGACTTGTTAGGTCTCCCTGTCCTTACCTATAGTGTCTTCATTACTATGTGGAGACTAGTGAAACTACTGTTTGAATGTATCCAGCAGGCATCTTCCTGATGTCTTTATGGATCACAGATAAGAAGAATTTAATGTGGTCTTGGTAAATTCTTGAGCTATATATAACCTTTTCAGCAATTCTCATTTGCAAGTGGAAGAAAACATATCCTAAATTGATATGCCACCATTCTTCATGTTCTCAGCAGGCCACCCAAAGGCAATCAATGAAGATGGTTGAACAGTCAAGCTCATTATCCCATTATGTTCCTAATTTATGTGTGAAGTGTTCTCACAGACCCCCCTCCCTGACTGTGCCTCTTCCTCAGGATGGTAACTACAGCATCACTTTCCACTCACTGGGGAGGATGATACGATGCCAACTTTCCAAATGCTTGCAGCAGCTCTTGCACATGGTCCTGGGAACAACAACAGGGAAGGTTATTTAGTGATGTGTCAATACTGAAACAGAAGACAGGGCTACCCAGAATACTCATGTGCAGTCCTCTTGGAAGGATTTAATAAGAGACAAGGGAGATAATGTCACCTGACTTAACAGTCTACAAGGATTTTAAGTTATTTTTCCTAAAACAAGGATATGTGAACAAAAGTGCTCTTCAAGTCTCCAAGGCACCTATCTTCCTACACCCTCACTTCAGGTCTGGCTACTTTGAGCCAACAACTATGAACATAAATTGGCCATCCAAATCATTTTTTTATTTGATTGGTGCATCTCTGATATCAACACTTTATGAAACAACACACTTAAAAACTCAAACATAAACTTTGTTACTGAATTTTTTTCTGACACAGTGGGCCCTTCCACTGTCACTAGTCAAAAGAAAGATCAGACTTACCATGTCCCTCAAAAGCATAGTCTTTCTTCTTATACAAGACCTTTTTCCCAAAATTATTTGAATCTACTTTCTATCCCTTTTCTCTGAAACTCCTCCTCTCTGGGTCACCGACTGCCCTTTAGACAGTGGCACTTATCCAGTAACATGCTGAGAAAACTTTTCAAGTGCTGGCTTTTCCTCATCTGTAGCCTCCCAGATCCTGTTCTTCCACCTATTACAGCCATTGGCAAAACTCTGCATGACTTCAATGGAAGCAGAATCAGGTTGCCCACGGATGACTGCACTTCTTCCACCAAATCCCAACAACAGATACAGAGTTGGTAACTGCACAGGCCAGTTATCTTTCTCTACCTCATTATAGAAATACTGCAAAAGTATCCTAACTATATAATGCTGTACGTGTCTCTAACACTATTTTTTGAATCTTACATGAAGTACTTGGCTTCTTGCATTTTATTTCTTTCGATTTCAGATTCACATGCCAACAACCACTTGCAGAAGAAAAAAGGACTGACTCTCCTGGCCAAATGAAAAAATATGTTCCTGATACGGCATCCAGCTGAGAACCTGAATAGGAAGCAATACACTCAACAGGCATCCTGTGTCTTCCTCCAACCCATCATCCCACCAATTTTCTGTTCTCTCAACACTCTCAGAGACTAAGCATCAGCAGTTCCTTTACAGGATGAGCTTGGTCCAAGATATTTTATTACCTTAACCATTTGTTTGTAGCAGTGGTTGCTGAATGCAACCCTATAAAGGCACGAATGAAGAGAGGAAAAGCTTTGAATACAACAAGCTGGCCTGAATGTCAGCCTAGAATGTGTGCTGGACTGTTTTTTGATTTATGAAGTGTCTCTGCATCCTCCTCTCTTAGTGCATTACTTGGTTGCTTTTGTTCACCTAGTTCTGCGTTGTTAATGTCCGGTGCTGGTCTGCCCACCAGAACTTCCCTGCTGTTGGCCTCTCAAGTAACAGCCCTTTTCTGCAATTCCTCTCCCCTGTTCTGCTGCAAGAGCAGACATTCCTGATGAGACCAAATGCAGCACTCCTTGCAGGAACAAGTGTCCATGATACACCTGCAACCTCTAGGAAGATTTACAGGCCTTTCTGAATAGTCAGATGTTTATTTTGCTGTGATTGGCAAATTCTGCTGAAAAGGGGAATAAAAACAATCATACAGGCTCAATATTGGGTAAAATCAAAATGGCCAAAGTAAACTCTAGAAGTGAGCATAAACTACGATAGTTAAGACCTGTGCTGTGAGCCTCCACCAGAACAGAGACCCTGGATCTGGGAATTCTCAATCTGTTCTAGACCTAGCCAGTTAAACAAGGGAAGTTTGACTGCTCCCATCAGAGAATTTGGTATGCCTTTAATCACCCTAAAGCGCATTAATTATGGAAACAAAAATTAAGTTTACTTGCCAAAATGTCATTATAGAAAATCTAAAATATGTTGAAAGGTAGACTGATATTCCTGTAGGCTTGCTTCATCACATAGAAGTGTGTTATTTACCAGTGAATTCCAACGAATGTGTTATGATGTCAAGGGCATGTTTTAATGGGAAATGAGATTATCCAACCAATACTTGTGAATTTTCATTGTTGAGTAATCCTCACTGTTGTTTTTTATTAGTAACATCCTGTTGCAGAAAGGCAACAGATCAGTCTGTGTTCTACCCATTTTCATCTTGGGCCAAAACTGTTTTCATTTATTCCACGTCCAAATTAAGTGAATTGTTTAGACAGTCAGACAAGATACCATTACCACTCCCTGCACATCTGCCACATTTAAGTAGAATTACATAAAGATGGATGTGGTTTTTTATATATTGTCATAAGTCAAAGAGAATTAAAAGTACTTGAGTTTTATTATTTTTATTATTATTTTATTTTAATTATTATCTTATATGGATTTTATCTTGCAAAATAATCACTGTAGGGCATAATTTGGATTTTGGAAATAACGGCTACAAACCCCATCTGGGGTTCTAATAAAGGCCAGATCTAAACAAACAACAAAGGCTGTCAAGATTTAAAGAAAATTCCAATTATAGCAGACATTTTGTGTCTGGGGTCCATTTTGGTGTAATACTCCATGGGAGTCCTAGCAGACCTAGAGTTAGAACCCTAGAGATTTTATATAGATGAGCTCAGTACTGCCCCACAAAGAATTCAAGAAAATCCCTGTCCTTCTTATTCAGGTCAGCTTCACAGACAGCCAACGGCATCATTAAAGACTAAGCTCTGAAAAGTCTGAGGGGATATAACAGATATGGCAGGTCACAGGCCACCAGAGATGTTCCACTGCATCACAAGAGTAGCAAAACATTACATGTGGCTTTGTCAGACCCACAGTGTCTGCAAGATGCTGTGTAGGCATCACATCTCAGTTTCCCTTCTTCAGAAGCCTTTATAATTCAAGGCCAAACCTCTTCAGGTTGACCACATACCTATTTCGGCCTGCTCAATATTAACAGGGCAAGACCTTTTTTAAAAAAAAAATCTTACCATAATTCCTCTTTGCTTTTTCCATTGCACGTTCCCAGTCCCAGAGGAAACCCAGAAAGAATCTTACCCTACAGTCATAACAGGAACAAAAATAATTGCACTTTATCAGGACTTCTCCCTATGGGGAAAAATCCTCTTTCACACATTCTTTGACATCTAACCAAAAGTTCTAGCTGCTTCAAGCAGCCTGGGACCTTGCTCTTGTTTTTGTAAAGAATACTGGTGTTACTGAGAGGCTACGAAGAAAGCCCAAACGACAAATACAAAAGAGAGAGTGAGAGAGAAAGAGTAGTTTGACAACTGAGAAAACATTCAATACAGCATTTGAGGACAGAACTATTTTCCCTCATGATAGAAGGGCACCAGCCACACTGTGGCACTCAAGCAATATCAACAGCAATGCCAAAGGATATGCAATAATGAGGAACAGGAATATGTGGGGTTTTGTGCTTCACGATGGGGCAAGAGTTTCCAAAACAAATGTTTCGAAGGCAGAAATGCCCATGCAAACCACTGATGTATAACTCAGCATGCTGAGTGATAAATAACCATCTCGGAATTTGCTCTGCAGCATTTATTTCTCTACAAGCTTTTTTATATTATAATCAAAACTTAAATTCAGATGCTTAAAGTTTCCTTTAGAACTAGATAACTATCTTAACATAGCTGATCCCACAACACTGCACTGGAAGTGCCTTGTTAACGGTGATGGGAACATCAGCCCAGTGTCCTCACAGACTCCAAGTGATTCAGGACTGGAAAAGCCATTTTGACTTTAGTCCTTTGAGTCCCTCTGCATGCTGTTTTTCTCTCCTTAACCCCCAGAAAGCTAAAAAAGTGGCAGAGATTGCCATTCAAGTAGAAAGGCAAAGATCCTGAACAGTGCAGTAATCAGTGCAGTGAAATCCCACTGTAGTATTTGCACATTGCTAAAGCATCTTCCAGCAAGCCTGCTACCTAGGAACTACAACATAGTGATTTTACACAGCCATGGTTATGTAAAGAATATTTTGCTCATACAAATGTCACTCCATTACATCGCAAAGGAAAAATTAATGGGGTATGTGAATGGCAGGGTAAGGGAAAGAAACAGCTGGACATCATATGGCGAGATGCAAAATGGCTGGACCACACCACTGAAGGCATAACGTTGTTTCAACAGGACTACATCCTATCAACCTCTAAACCTCTGCCAGACATCACAAAGGAAATGAATAACATTATAAATGAAAAAAGTGAAAAACACAAACCACAATTCTTGCAGCATTTTGATACTCAAGAAGTTAATGACAGACTATTTCATGTAAAATGGGGTCCCCATTAGTGATGTTAATGTAACTTCAACAACTGTTATACAGTACAATGGTGGGCTGCAAGTGAAAAAACTAAAAAGTAGACATTAGCACTCTGGAAAGCACAGTGTGTAAGTATAACTGTTAGATAGCCCTGGAATGCTAAGAAAATGGCCACTCAGTTTCAGCAGTTCACAGCATAACTACAACACCTCATTAGAGAGATGTGTGAGAGGGGAAAATCGGAACTACACAAAGGACCTAAGTTTATAAACAGTAAGCAGCAATGGTTTCCAGCATGATTTTATCAGCCTGCACAGATGAGGCCAAACACTAGTCTTTGTTCAGATGTATTAACTATTTGCAGTGTACTATGAATTCAACTAAGTTAGCACTTTTCATCTGTTCACAGGTTGTAGAAACCTTCAATGTCATGAAATAGGGTAGGGAAACTAATGCTGACCTGTAACGTGGTCACAGCGTATTTTATTTGAAATAACTACTGCTTTACATTTTCATTCCTCCTACGGTGATAGTTGCCCAAGTCACATGGTTTCACCTTACTTCTTGAACAGAGGCCTTCCAAAAACACATGGGAAAGTGGATCTGAATACTCCTGGTGATAATTCTGATACACATGTATGTTTATGATTCATGATGCTGTTCAGCAGTCTCCCCGCTAAATTTCTTGGTTTGTACAAGAAGTGGTGGAACACTAATAGGAGCACCATGACTGCTGTGTAAAATTTTGTATTTTGTTTAAACAGATATTAAAAATATTTTGAACACACAATCTGCCTGTTTCTACTTCTAATGAAATTTGGTTCCAGTGGAATTAGTAGGAATCACCAAATTAGAATTCCACTTACCAAACTATTTAAAACACTCTCTAATCTTTTCCAAATTTTTCTGTGATGTGCTTTCATCTCGCAGGAAATCATAAACCTACATAAACATGTCCCTAAACCAGATTTATGAGCAGAGTTGCTATGTGAGAGAAATTGCTCACCTTTTTACTTAGTTAGCATAATGACCCTACTTGAGCAAAACATGGTATTTTTCAACAACATTTGAAATAGGTTCACTTTTTTTTTTTAACACAGCCTGCTTCATTTTACTGTAACTACTCAATATTTGTAACTACTCAGTATTTGGAAAGAAGAACTGTATTCTTATAAAATATAGCACCACATTCTGGAATAATAAAACATTAATAGGGATGATGCTGCATAATTGTACAGCATTGTGTAACTTTTCAGATAAAAAAGAATAAGTTAATAGGACATGGAGCATTTTAGGGAAAAGATGGGCTTCTTCAAATCAACCATTAGCTCTCTGTACATAGTTGGGAAATTACTACTGACTGCTGTTGCTTGCTGGATCTTCTTACTTTCACTCAAATTATAAAAAGCTAGTCAGTAGGAACGAGCAAATAATTGCTTTTCATTTGACAGGAAATTTTTAAAACATTAGACTGAATAATTTTGTTTTGTTTACTTTCTTTACTTTGGAAGAAAAATGGGGGAAAACAGGTATTTTCCTGCACACAGAACATTTCATTTGAGCATTAACAGAATGCTACATTCTGCAACAGTTGTACAAAAAGTGAAGAAAAAGCCAAAAAGAGAATACTCATTTTAGCACAGAGCCCCAAAGCCTCCTCACTGGTTTTGTCCACATTCCTCAAGCCTAGTCATTCATCTCCACTTATCTGTTGTTTTTAAATGCCAAAATGTTAATTTGACCTACAAAATGCCCATCATTTATTCACAATGGGCAGGAATAGAAAATTCAATTTAGATCTGACTTTTAAAATATTCAGCTATTGAACCAAAATCAGTTGTTAGCAAATCCTCAGTGGAAGAAATCTGGGCTGAAGTTATCTTTACCTGACAGAAGACCTAACATTTTTGAAGGTTTACACTGGGAATATAAACGTACTCCAAACGCATACACACTGTATTTGGAGAAGAGTGGAAAGACCCTCTATCTACAAAGAATAACAAAATATTTCCATTTTCAACTATGAAGTTATAAACTTGAATCTTAATCTAAGAGAAATGTTTCCCATTTAGATAAGAAAATGCTTTTGGAATGATAAGGACAAAAGTTAGTTTCCTGAGTGACCAAAGCTGAACTCACAGCTGGACTGTTCAAAGTTTGTATTTTCTTTAATTGTAATTTTATAATCTCACAGATTATAAATCATTATTAATTTGTCAGTCTGGCTTTATGTAGGTTTAGTTTAATATGTTGGCATGCTGTATTTGACTCAGGAGTTAAAATAAATTATAACAAAGCTCCAAATTCAAATAATTTTCCTTTATAGTATCAAATCTTAGCATGTTTTTTAAAATCTGCTTACCAAATTTAAAAGGTCAGCTGACTTGACTTCCCTTATTACTGTCTCCTCTGGAGTTGACACTTTGTTCACACTCCTGGCATGAGTATTAGCAGGATATGATTTAAAGATTTCACTCTTATGAACTTACAAAGTCTTTGGAAAGGGCAAATAACTCCCATATCTTAAGACTGGAGAGTAACTTGAAGAGAGAAAATGCAATGCTGCAATGTGCTGTAGCAATGGGTGTAAAGCTAAACCTGAACCTTGCAGCTTCGTGTTTGACACCCCTGCACCACTGTTCTGCACCCTGTAATGCCACTTTTTATCACAGTTCTGTTACCAAATGTCCTTTCAGTTTTTTGTCAGCATAAGAGTATTTTCTAGGATCTGGATACTGTTATCCCTGTGTCCCCCAAATGAACTTCAAATTTCTGCCACCATCCAGATAGCTGCACTGACCAACTGAGTAAACATCTACCCATGTCCCATTCTTCTCTCAATCAAAAAGAAGATGCCTAACCCTACTCCCCTCTAAGCTATTTGCCTTTCTGTCTAGAGCTCCTTTCCTCCAGAGAAGACTTCCTTCTGGCATCACTTCCCTTTCTCCAGCTTCAAGCCAATACTAAGCTGAATACTGAGTTGAACTCCTTGTCACCACTGTCAGAGAAGTCCAGGAGGGACCTCCTACCCATGCTCAGCCTATTTCCTCCTCTGACAATATCCCTCTGCCTTGGGGCACTTGTCTGGCAAGCACGGGCAGTTTTATCTTGTAGTCAGCCAGTACTTCTTTAGGGTTTTTTCACTGCATTGGCCCTCTCACTGTCATATATGATATGATAACCAACTGAGGGAATAAAAAAGAGGAGGATCTTATCAAAGGAAAGGGGGGACCTTATCAATAGGTATAGATACCTGTGGGAAGAGAGTAAAGAAGATGGAGCCAGACTCTCCTTAGAGGTATGCACTGACAGAACAAGATGCAATGGCCACAAAATGAAATACAGAAAGTTTCATTTACATGCAAAAAAAATCTTTACTCTGAGGGTGGTCAGACATTGGAAAAGGTGCCCAGACATTGGAAAAGGTGCTCAGATTGGTCACGAAGTCTCCATCCTTGGGTATATTCAAAACCCAAGTGGATACAACCCTAAGCAGCCTCTTCTAGGTGACAAGGCTTTGAAGACACAGACTGGACTCCAGACCTCCAGAGAGGTTAACCTCAGCTACTCAGTGCAGCTCTGTGATTCAGGGTCAAAGATGGGTAGGAGGGGATGCAGATGCACGGAAGGAGAGATGAGATCCAGAATGAGAATGAATGAAAGTACAGGAAGTAAATGAAAGTACAGGAAGTAAAGGAAGCCTCAGAGAGAAAAAGGAGGCAATATAGAGGAAAAAGGTGGAGAGAATCATGGTAGGAGATCCTACCAGGCCAATCTAGAACCTCAAGCTACCAGTACTTATTTAAACATCTAAGCCAGTTGTCTCACTGAACTGGCATTTTGACCTGGTGGGACTGTAAAGTTTTGTTTGGGCACATCTCAAGCTACCAATCAGTGGGTGACAACCCAAACATCAGCTAAGTACATGCTGAAGTAATTTATTAGCGTGAAATGTCCAGAAACATTCAAGAAACGCCGAATTCCAGAAAGTAAAGAGATCTGCATGAGGTCTGAAAAAGACTGCAAATATTGTGGCTCCTGCTTCCACCTGCTCTAACCCATATTTCCCCATCCCTTACTCCTCTCCCCACCAACTCTGACAAGTGGATAACACTGCCACCTCAGTGCTGTCCTGTAGGGACAACAGCCCATCCAGAGGAACAGAAATCCTACAGAGCTGCTCTCTGCCTGGCAGAGAGATGCTGACCCTTCCCTCCCAAGTTCCTTCTCTGAGTACACATTAATTACTTTGTTGTGTCACTGAAGACTCATCTAAGTTTTGAAGTTCTAACACACGAGTCCCCCTTAGCCATCACCAAAGAAGCCTTCAGCAACTTCCCTTCCCTCCCTAGCAGTTTCCGAAATCCCATTTGTGAATGCTCAGCCCAATCCAGGAAAAAGGTGGCATGTAAACAGATGAGGAACACGTGTTTACAAATGTTAAAGGGGGCAATGCAGTCAGGGAAATTAGTACAGCTAGGCCTGAGCTGGCATCTGTGGTGACAGAGGAGTGGGAGGGCTGCCAAGGCATGAGAGGGAGCTGACAGGGGAGAAGGAGGTAAAACTCAGATACTAGACGATCATTTTATTTCCCAGACCCAGGCAGGCCTGGATTTTGATTTTATTTCTCTTTGATGCAGCTAATATGGGTTTTTCTGTCTTCTAGTGGGTATTTGTTTAACTCAAAAAGCAGTCATATGGGAGTGATTTCCACTCTGTTCACAACCAGCAGGACCAGAATGGCAGGTGGTCGCAGGACAGGCTGAGAAGCATGGGAAGAATCAGAGAGAGCACCTGCTTGGGTGAAATACTGTTTCTGCTTTTTCCATCCATATCAAAACTATTTTTTAAGGGCATGCTCATGGTATACACACTTTAGTCATTCAAAAAATCAGCCTAAAGCATAATTAATGTGTTTCTGAGTGGCTAATACCAGTACATCCCTCTAAACCTTCCTTAGAAACAAGCGTATTATTTCCCTCTCTGAGCATACGTAGTGTGAGAGAAGCATGGAATACACTCTTTTCAGATCCATATATCAGTATAGCTGGCCCTAAAGCAGTGCTTACTCAGTGACTGTTTAACATCTGACTGAAGCATACAACTTTACAGACTGTAGTTTCTACTTAGACAATGGCCAGATAAACTATATACCACATAGAAGAGCAAGACCTACCCCCTTGCTCCAGAGCATTTTTCCTCTCCCGATATTAGAGAGCTCCTGGGAAGGCAGTAATGTCACAACCCCACTTTACAGCGAGGATAAATGAGGCAGAGATAAGCTGAGCTATTGACACACCTAAAATCAAAGAGCAAGCCAGGAGTAAGCAGTGGGACCCAGATCTCCTGACTCCCAGGCTGCACCTTCCCACACTTCCTTTGGCATCTTAAATCTAACTTCCCTACATATGTTGCCAAGCACCACTCAAAGTTTGTAAGCTTTTGATGGGTTAATTAGCACCAAAGCATTTTTTCTTCTGTGGTCTAGACATAGAAATATCCACATTTTGTTTCCCTTGAAAGGCAGCCCATCCTGGAAACTGTACTCGATCACCCATTTCCATGTTTTTCTAGGGCCAGATGGGGCTAAACATGATTTGAAGATTTTTTTCTTTCCTTTCTTTAATGTTTCTTTTCCTTTCTTTCACTGACTAGCAGCTTGTTTGTTTTCGTTTGAGGATGACGCCAACTATAAAATAAAATATGCAATTTCCAAGGTGGAGAAATTAGAGAATGATGGATTTGCTGTTGCCAAGAAGAAATAATAATTCCTGGACCTAACAAATAAGTCTGAAAATAAAGAAGGGATTATTAAATGTTATATAATTTCAATAGTATAAAAGCAGAGAGAACTTTCAAGAGACTGCTCACATTTTTTTTTAACACTCTGGAGACCATGAACCATATTATTCACTTAGTCATGTAGCTGCAAATACGTGGTTCTTCCTACTCCACTTGAATTACCCAGGTATCTCTGGTATAACAGAACAGGGTCTCCCTTTCACCCTTCTACGTGTACATGGTTACAGGCAAATACTGTATTATAGGCCTGGGCCTCAGCCAGACACTATGGAATTAGATTTCAATTTTCCCAGAGGGTAGGGGCTTCATGTTTGGTGTTTTTTGCCTCTAAATTGAGTGGTCTAAATCCACATACTTCAAAATCTGGTTAAGTACCAACTCCAATCTAATTTTTAAATTTAATGTCACAGCTATTCTATTTATTTCCTAGTATTTTTATTTTAAATTGCAAATACAATTTTTAAATCCATTCCTGAAGTAGTTTTGCTAGTGTACATACAATAAATACATAACAGTAAGGTGGCATTCATTAGGGATCAGCCATGCAATTCTTTCCTAGTGTTCCCATTAGATAAAATGTTCCACATCTGTACTTAGAAACTGTGTATGCCACACCACACAACTTCATATTATCTTATTCCTGCAAGTCACCAGCTGCTATAAACTGCTGTGCTCCACCAGTTTAATTTCTTTTAGTTACAGACATGCTGTTGAATACATCCTACCCACCTAAGCAGTCATTTGGCAAGTATTCAGAAAAGCACTGGCTATCAAAGGTGGTCGACCCAGACAATAGCATCCAGCAGAATTGTGTTGGGTTTTTTAAAATCAGCTATGCATTTGTTGACACAAACTATGGATTTATCTATGAGATTTTATCTTTTTATGTCAAATCTGGGTTACTGCATAAGACAACCACCTAATGTACTGCCAGAAACAAATTACTTTCATGCACTACAATATGAATGTACAGTATTAGGATTCACTCCATACCCTAATGCATTGGGCACTCATTTATTGGAGATAAACACTGCATTGTTTCTATGGAAATCAAATTTATGAATGGTGACATACAGTAGTGACATTTACATTCTTGATCAGGAGTTGAAAGGCCTGCTTCAACAGTAAAGCAAGTGTCAACATGATAAATTTTAATGAAAACACACTATTAGACCCCTAAAATAGTAGGATAAATGTTCAGAAATGTAGTTAATTTTAGCCACATTCAGAACACTTCTTCCTGATCTGCCAAGGCTTAATTCCAGTTCTTTGCTCGTTACTGCCACGACTACAGTGGTACAAAACTGTAGTGATGAAGTGTCAAATCAAGCCAAAGGGGTTACCCAGTAATGAAAAGCATGTAATTTTATGGTTCTGCATCCTGTTCTCATTTGTAAGGACACCCTCCAACCCCTTCCCTTCCAATTCCTCTCAAGACAGACTCCCAGTCTGTCCTATCAAAAAATAACTAACAATGTACAGGTCAAAGATACCTGGAAATGGTGGGAGTTTCAGATGATAACATTTTTCATGTCTTTGACTTTTATCAGCATGATCCATATGTGAGCCAAAAAATCTGGATGATAATTTGGTTTTTTTTCAGATGGTTTGATGTTGATGATTTCACATGTCTTTGCACCTTCCAGTCATCTTTTCCCCTCCTAAATTTTGTTTTATTTACTGAGATTGCATTTCTGTAGGCAGGAACACATGGCACTTGGCATACTTGGCTCCATACTCATGTGTAAATTTTAGCTGCTGGATTGGTACAAACTATATTAAGGCTTTACCTACAGGTTCACTTTCCTACCCTATTCAAGCTGGTGTGGTTCTTATATTTCTAGTTCAGAGGTGTTGTTCTATAGATATCTAAACAGCACCCTTCTGACTGTGGGTAACTAACATGCAATAATAAAACAATAACTTGCATTATATACATCTGTAGAGTGTTATAAACAGTAATTCTCCACAGGAAAATAAGTATTTACATTTCTACTAGGATTTCCATTTCATGGTAAAAAAAATATCAGAAAAGTTAGTGTATTTCACAGGTAGCTGCAGAGGAATATTCTGACTCCAGTGTTAGTAGCACCTCAAGCCCCAAGGAAGGGTGCAGTCCTACAGCATCCAAACATGAGCAGAACAGGTCTGGGGATGGTAGCCAGGTTCTGCCAAGATCCCAGGCTGCCAGACAAGTCCATAGCGATGAGGCGGGTCTGAGGTCAATCCAGGGTGTCAAATCTGCAGGTTTGGATGAGCAGGAGACATGGTCAGGCATGGGCATAGCTGCAACGCAGCTCAGACAAGAACCAAGGGCAAAACCTTAGTTTAAAAGCAGTTCCTGAAGAAAGCGTTCAAGACCTTATCAAGGCTTCTCTTTGATACAAGGAAGAAAAGATGTGACCCATGTCAAACTGCCAAAGTGAGTGTTGAGGAGCAGGACATCCTACTCCTGCAGAAACTGGGAGATCTGAGATTTAGGAGAAGCACATGCTGCCTTGTATATCCCATCTCTTCCTTCACCATCCTCAGAAGTCTGTCAACCTTTCAGGGCTTTGGCACCGGCAAAAGAAGCAGCAAGTAAATGGAATTTGCTCTCCTAGGTATTTTGCTTATGTCTAGGGCCAGGTCTGCAGAGTTTCTCTTCATTCACTAGTCCATTCCTGAAGTCATTCCTCAGGACTCCAAACCTAGCACCCATCTTCTGGTTCAGAAAGTCATAGTTCTGTTCTTTTAGATATCCTTTCCTTATTCCTCTCTCCTTGACTAGCCACAGATTTTTTTTTTTTCCTTCATCTCAGCTCTGTATCTGAATATCATTCAGAGTTGTGTCCTTGTTCAACTCCCATCTCCTGTCACAGGCCCCACTTTTAGTGCCTTTTTCCCCCTTCATCTCCATTAGCCTTATTCAGACTCTTTGCCAGCAATCTCAGTTCATATGTCAAAGGACATCTTACTACCAGATCTGCCTCTTCATTCCCAGCAGTCCTCTGCTCCAGTCTCCTCCACCAGTGCTAATTTCTCCCTTTGCATTTAACGTAGCTGTGAGATATTGGGTCCCTGAACTTCCCTTTTTCTGCCCTTGTCTGAGTCACAGGTTCAACCAGCTCTGTTCTCTGCCCTGCTTTTCTTCCTCTCTATGCTTTGGATCTTTTCCTCTTGTCCCCATATGGGTTCATCTCTTCATTTTCCTTGTCCTTACCTCGATCAGACATAGCACACATCTGCAGTTGCAAAGAAAGTCTTGCCAAACCCCAAGGTGCAACATGGCCCGTACAGAGATAGATTTGGGGAATATTAAACTGTTATATTTAAGTAGGTCTTTTCCAAGCCCATGCAATGTGCTTTCTTGGAGGCTTATAACTTGACCACATGTGCTCAGCGTTGAGTGGAACAACATAAGTTACATTACTGACATGAGGCTTCTCCTCTGCTTTCAGCCTCATCACCCCAGAAAATGCTATATCTGTGCCTTAAGGCACTGGAGTTCTAGAGCTTTTCAAGGAAAAGTTTGCCATAGCTTTTTAGACATGGTCAGAACCAACATATTTTCCTCTATTCTTATTTTTGGAAATGGCTGAACTGAGTTTTCCAAAATAATCAGCCTTGGGCAGACACCTGACATGGAAATTTTCAGCCCAAACCATGTAAATTTGACAAAGTTATAGAGTAAGGAAAAGCAAGGTCTTATTATGGGAAGAATGGGGGCAGACAGACAGTGCTACCAACCACACCTGTGATACTGTCATGTTATAGTTGACATCATTAATACCTATCTTAGCACAGGTTATCAAGTGATTTCCATGATAATCCCTTACATTCATAAAACGTTAGTCTTTTTGGCCAAAGTCTTCCATGCTTGGTATTTGACCAAATGCTTTTTTTTTTTTTTAATATTTGGGAAAAAAAAATATATCTGCTGAGACACTTCTGAGTTATGTGTGTGAGAAAGAAATGTACTGAACATTTTGCCCATTGTTAGAAAGTTTTTCCAGGACAACTATTCAAGGATGGCTAAACAACATGGAACTTGGCATCTGAGTAGCCTGTAATGAGCAGGACTTGTCTGGATAAACTGGGAAGGAGGGGGAGGAGAGGGAGGGAAGATCACCACATATGGGTTGTCCCCCCAAAACCTGAACACTAAGATGAGAGAATTTTCTGCAGTTTCAGAACTTCTCACTGTCTGTGAATCCACATTTGCCTCCCCTCTGCCACTAAGTGAGAATGAACTCTCACCATGGGCTGCTCTGCTGAGCTCCAGCTGAAGTTCCACTGCTAAGCAGGCTCCTGGATCCTGTATTCATAAATGGGTGACGATTAGAAATCACTGTAGGTTGCTGTCCCTGAGGTGATGATTGTATCTGGAGAACAGACTCAAGACACCCCCTCAATCAGCTACTGAGAGTATTATCTATACACAAATGAACCAGTGCCTCCCGCTCTGCTTGGCTTGATGGCAGCACTGTGGGACCTTAGCCATTCCTTCAAACTGGTGTCTTTGTCTTACTTTCTAACTATTTGAGGGTTTCTTAGGCCAATGTTACTGCTCTTCCTTTACTTTTAAATCTTGCCCCTGAACCTCCTTTGGAAGTGCCCATTTTACATAAACTAAACCCAAATCTTATCAAATCCCTACTATTTTACCCCCTTTGGGCTGGTACCTCTTGCTGCCACAATGTTATTTCAAACATGATCTGATGCCATTTTGAGGCAGGAAATTGGGATTGCTAAACCTGTGATATTGTTTCATCTCTAGTGAGAACAAAAATACCAGATAACACAATGCCATTCCTCTCATTTCTGTGAAAAAAAATCACGCTGCCTGCATCTTCAGTGTTTTTCCTTCGTTCTCTTAGCTAGCAGGTATTGTCTAATAAGTTGCTTTTTGTTCAATCTAGAATAAATTTTGAGGGAGGGTACAAAATACAGTGGAAGAGGAATCTAGAGCACTAAGCCATATTCACATAGCTAGGACTAGCTATAGCATGGCTTGAACATTATTCTCTCAGTGAGGTGATAGTAAAGTTCTAGCTTATCACCAAATATACAATTCAAGAAATAGTGAGGTAAAAATGCTGGATCCTGTGGTGTGGGGAGACCTAAACAGTCCATTTCCCCCTCTGCAACTGTTGTTCCTTTCTTTTTCCTCCACAGTGTACAACATATGCCTTTACTTGTATTCAGCCCTATGCAAAATCCTTGATTTTGCAGCATATATGCAGATGAAACAAATCTACAAGGAAAACTGCCTAGAGACCTATAATGTTCCTATAATGTTTTTTTAGGTAGCAGTCACTCTGCCTAGCAGATACAGCCTGTTGTACTTAGCTTTTGCCAGCACTTAGCTCTTAAGGGCCACAGTCCACCATAACTCATTTGAGTGGAATTGAGCACTTTTTTCTAGTTCTCTGTGAACTAGATTGTGACACTTTACAGATACAAGGTTAATTTTTCATCAGTTTGGTTTGGGTTTATTTCAGAAAGAATTTTTCTCCACCTCAGAATCCTGAGCCACTGACTTTGTACCTGCAAAACAGCCAGCATTTCAGTCTGTGGAGAACTGTGACAGTATGGGAAAATGTTTTCTGAATAGGTGCAGTGTGACCGAAGAGTAATTTAGCATGAGTTTGGGGCATGACTGGTAATGTCTGAGCATACACTCTTACAAATTATCTACATCACACAGCAGATAAAACAGCTGTCACTGATGTGCAAGAGTGCGTATCTGGTTAAAGAGCTATCCTCTGCTTTGGGAGGCAAGGTTCTAGGCTGCAGAAATGGGACAAGTTTGGGATAAGCCCCAGCTGACTGGAAGTTCTTTGTGTACTGTGTGTAACAATAAATCCTCTATGCCGCACCATATCACACCACTTTGCATTCTCTGTGCTCTCCAAGTTTTCTGTGCTGCATATGTACACGTACTTACAGTACCAGGTGGATTTATCATAGATAATCATAGTCACTTAAGTCACTTAGGTGTCTAGACTTGGCTGATTATATAGGCTGCTTCTGTGGTCAATGAAGCGAGAGGGATACCTCAGGGAATTTCACCAGATCCCAGCATAGATGTCAAAGGTAAGTAGAATAATTGCCTTCTGGAACTGTTGATCTGCTGACCACACGAAAAGCCTATATAAGGAGCTAGACCAGTTGTCTATATTGTAAGACAGCTCATATTACTGAAATAAATACTCCCCAGCATGTTGGCATATACATACACACACTATAGAAACCTTCTTGATCTATTTTCACTTAAATCCTGTATCCCTGATGGTCAGAATACATCCAGCTTTATAATACATTCTGAAAGACAAGCATCAGCCAATGATTTCTTTTTCCAGGAACATCTTTACTGTAGCTTAGAGTGGAATCAGACTAACAGTGAGCAGTAAGTGGCAGAAATATATTTATTTTGGCTCCTAAATATGAAATTTAGCTCGTTCAGCATTAGAGACGTTGGCAGAAGAAATGGCATAGCGAAAGCTTTGATTTTTAGAGTGTCTGCCCCACCTGACACAATGGAAAACATCAAGAACACTGCGAAGTTCAGAAATGATTTAACAGACTCTGAGCTGTGAATGTGTGTTGTATGTTTAAAATGACTGAGGTTGATAAAGAACACTACAGAGTAACTACAATCAATTGTTTTTGCATGAAAAAATATATTGTCAATGACAGGATAGTACCTACTTGTCTGCCAGCGTAGTTCTCAAATTCACTGAGGCTTTTGCTGAAGATACGGTTACATTAAGTATTTGTTTCTTACATCTTACCTAGCAAATACCAAAATAATATGAATATTCCCTATGAGACAAGCTCCCAGCTTATAGTTGAATAATTCAGACACAAGGAGAAGATTCTGCCATGGTCACACAGCCAGCAGTAAAAGTCAAGTATTCTCAATTTCATGGCTGTGTATCTTGCGGGGAGCCCTCTCCCCTTCTCTGCAGTGTTCCTCTCAATGCCATTCATATGCTTGGTTCAAAATCTCAGGGTATTTCTGTCTCTGTTACCATCACCCCTCACTACTCACTCTACATGCCCCCTTCTAGCCACAGCACCTTCACTTTATCTTTTGGACCCTTCCCAGAGCTTCACCGCAACTTTGTTCTCCCTTCCATACACAGAGGAAGGAAGCAGCTTGTGGCAGCTTTGTCCCTTCACTGGGCTGAGCAGGTGGAGGAGACCTCCCTTCCTGAGACTGCTTCCAGATCACTGCGGAGGGCTCAAGGTTTATTACTGTGCTCAGCCTCACTTGCAGAAGACCTTCAGTTCTTTGGCATCCTGAATACCACCAGTCACAAACCTCTGCCATCATAAACTGTGAAGACCTTGGAGATTTCTTTTGCCTTTGATGAGTTTCTTCCTATTTTTTAAGAAATATAAACCACCTTGCTTATAATGACATAAAGACATTTTTTCAAATGTTTGCCTTTGAAAAACATCAAGCTTCTGCTGGGTAGCAGACCACACTTTCAAAAGTAGGATACTACCCTCAGCAGTATTTTGCACAACAGTATACCTGGTACATACTGTAATATTATATCATTCTGTTTCAGGAATAGAGACTGCACCATTTTTGGAAAATCACGATATAATAGGTAATTGCTTAGTGGAAGAACAAAAAACATTTTCCAATTCCTTACCTATCAACTGACTTCTAAACTGATCACACAAAACTAGATCAGGCTCCAGGAACAGAATGTCTATTACTGAAGCAGCAGAGGATTAAATAAGCTGGACTCTGGGTCAGCTGAATGGCTTAAAGAGCATCTTTAAAGCCCTAAGTTGATAACAGACTTTTTTTTTTTTTTTTGGTCAGATGTTTTCATTAAATAGGAGCTGCACTGCAAGCTCTGCTGGGCAGTGGGGATGCAGGAAGCACAGCTTGTGTAACAAGGAGCAGGAGCAGCACATGTTTTGTATTCAGCCCTTTGCCTGACTCAACAACAGTGTTGAATGGCCCTGCTGGGAGCCACATCCAGAACTTTTTGGCCAGGAGGAACAGTTAGCAGAGTACCAAGGTCTGCAAAGGTAAAGTAAGAGGGAACAGAGGGGGCTCGTGGAGACCTGAGAGCTTGCAGAGAAATATTCTGTAAAGGGAGACGGTGCATCACTCTCTTCCAAAGAACCAAGTACCAAGTACTCAGGCTGAGGAAGGTTCAGAGAAGTAAGGTAAACAGAGCAGTGAAACTGTTTCGCAGATGGAAAATTAAGCTAACATCTCTCACTTTGGATCAAACCACATCCTATTTTCAGGATCATTGAGCCTAGCCACATTAGGCATGCATCTGGCCTACTGTGCTCTTCTGAGCCCAGCAGTACCATAACAGACATACAGTTTAGCTCACAGAAGCTGTTACATTCCAGTTTTCTACTATTAGGAACTAAAAGAATTAGGAGGGCAGGATAGCCCAAAGTGACCAGAGAGGACTCAAATGCACAAAATCCCTTTAAGTCTCAAACAGGCTTGATCTTTAATCCCTTAGATACTTTATAACTCCTATGCCCAGCCTGAAAGATACCAGGGAGGTGGATCACAGCCTAAGCAATTGCAAACTGTTCCTACACAAGTACTTACACCTTCCCCACTTCTATTTATTTTTGAGAGTGAATGCCAGTAATATCCCATTTGCTTTCTTCATTTACTTTTTTGACTCCAAGCAAAGAACAAGCCTCTGTAACAGATCTGCAGCTGCCCACCCTCATGTCCATATCCTATGTACCAATTTACTGTGTTGTTTACTACATACAGATACTGAACTAAATAATGGCAGCACAGTCAGGCTGGAAAATGAAGGTGGAGCTAGATTAACACTCCTCACCATACACCTGAGTCATAGAGCAAGAACCTTTTTTTCTTCTTTTTTTTTTTTAACAGAACCTGTAACAGACAAACTGGAGGGTTTTTTTTCCAAGAGATAAGCAGTCCTTGCAGGGAAAGGAGGAATCCAGGGATTCAAAAATTTTCCAAGAAGTACATTGAGAGAAAGTGAGAGAGATATCTTGAGACTGAGAAATCAGACTCTTCTATGTGAGAAATTAGGAAAAGGTTGACCTGTTAGGAAGCCTGAGAAAAGTCAGGCCCTTGGAAAGGTGAACTAGGTACAAACCCAGTGTAATTTTAATAACCTGTTTCTCTAAAGTTATGCTTTGCCCCTATTGTTATAATTAAATGGCAGTTTAAACAGACTGACCTCTTTATTCACACTCAGTCACAAATTTGCTAGCCCAAGGGAAGAACAGTTACCAGAAACACCTGAGAGCCTGCTAGGTAAGCTCAACAGATTTTTTGAGTTTTCTCACAGAACAGCAATTTGACAAAGATGAAGGTCTGAGGCCCTATACATGCATGCCTAGAGGTGTACTCACAGAGATACAGAAGGGAACAGCAGTGTCCCATCTCCTTGAACCTACTAAGCTTTTCATGCCCTATAAGAGCAGAGTAAACCAATGGCAAACTAGGTAGGAAGCACAGGAGAGTGGATCCTTCATCAAGAAGCCTTTTGTTACATGATAAAACTACTACTTCCAAGAAGTAAGAAGAACTAATGGAGAAATGTGTATTTAAACACTCAGATACTTAAATCCCTCCTCCTGTTGCCCTACAGACTGTCCTCCAGGTCACTGTTGAGTGAATTATGCTCATGCTACTGAACTACCAACTTTTCCTGTCTTACATCAGACAAGGCCCTCCACAATTTAGGACTGCAGCTTTTTGTCTGATTGTTATTGTCCTAATATAAATGCCCATGTGTGCAGACATACAAATACATACACCTGCAAACAGCAGCCACTGCAGTTAAGTTTTGCAAAATGGACACTAGCATCTCCGTGAAGCTCCCTGCTTACTGCATTCAGTGACTCACAATTAAACATAATCAGAGTGTGCAAACACAGCCCATGCTATGCAAATTATGTGAACTATTTACTTTCTTGTACACTGTTGAACCAATATTCCTAGTGTGACGCAGTAACACTTGCTAAGTCTCCAGCAATGGGTTTGCTCCTGTATTGTAAATGCTAAAAATTTAGTAAACAGCTTTGATGCTGCATGTGATACAACGTAACTGGAGTCCTTTCAGAGCAGTGTTAGCTCTAAATGGTAACAGAAGCGAAAGGCAGTGAAAAGTTAGGGGGTTTTTTCCACTATGCCTTTGATAAACACAAGCTAAAGCTCTGTTGAATAAAATGGAGTTGATGTTTTTGTGTTTCAAAGTGGAATCACAATTGAAAAGGTTTCTACGGAAATGAAGGAAAGAGGCCAGAAGAAAATTGTGTTTTCTTTTTTCCTTCAAATGGACAAGTTTTGAAGTGGTTATATAATATTTAAGTTACTGAATACGGAACATTACTCTGTTCAAGAATAAATGATTCACATATGCAGAATGATTCAGCCAAATTTACATTCTGTGAATAAATGTTTATTTATGAAATTACACATGCAGCACAACCAAAATGAAGCAGGGACAGGCTATGACAGGCTATATATATATATGATACCAAATCTTTCACGGAGCTACTAAACTGGCATATACACACTCAATACATAGCTAAATTCACAAGAAGCAGACTGACAGACCAGAAACATGTCTCTCACTACAGTGTTCCTGCTTCATCTTTTGCAGGCCATGGACCTGGTGGTAGACCTGCAGAGATGGTATACTAAAAAAGATTTTTTGAGACATGAGGAAGATAGCAGAAGGAAAATAAAGAAATAGGGTAAATGTTCAAGAGAGTCACCTTCTAGCTCAGCAGTCTGCAATCTGCAGGGTCTGAGAGGGCAGCATTCTAATTCAGACCAGAAGGAAAAGCAATGATTAACAACTTTAATAATGTCAATACAAGTGGAACCTACATAAAAACTTTCAAAAGCATGGCTTTCTAAGCTGCTGGAAACATTGAATAAGTTTCTCAGTGTGAAAGCTCCAAAAAAAATTTCTTCAAATTTGGCTTGCATGTGTATTTCTTTGAAACTTGAGGACAGAGCCACATATGAAAAATACATGGACTGTACTGAAATTTAATGCACTTGAACTTTCCGTTATATAATGCGTTAATTTACAATTTACCACAGTGTCTTCCTTAGGCATCTTCATACAGTCAACAAATAAAAGGGCTAATAAGCAAAGGAAGAGTTTTATGTTAAACAACTGAGTGTTATTATCTTTCAATCACTTCTTTTTTTCTTTCCATTTTCAGTTAAGAAAGCAAAGACTGACAAAGTAATTTGCCTGGAGGTAAAGAAACAGTTGAGATACGGGGGTTAAAACTCTGCTTAGGATGGAACCACATCCTGTTTCAGTTGTCGATCCCCTCCTCACTCACATCCCCATGAACACATATCCTTTCCTGAACTTCAGTTCTCCCACCTGTGAAATGGTTGTAATAACCAGCCCAAAGGGATGCCTATTTATTTGTGTCACAGAAATATTAGTATGGCCAGCTGATAACCAAGTGGGAAACAGAACCTGGGAGCCTTCATCCTAACGCTTCTTCTTGCTCTTCTAAGCCTCCTAACTGAGTACAGAAGCAGCAGCACCAAAACTCACAGCTTTCCAGAAGTGTTTGTGAAAACAGGTCAGAGTTTTAAAGAACCTGTAACATTTAAATTGCACAAAAGCCTTTCTCTGTGCTGTGAAAATCAGAGCTAGATATTACAGAAGGAAGACCAACATCAAAACACATGAGAGATGGGGAATATAATTTTTTAAAAGCTGTATTTGTTCCTTCCCTTTTCAATTTGCCAGCAATGCCCAAGTAAAATAAGTACAGAGAGACTGCTAAAGCACAGTATTTCCTGTGTTCTTGACACTACTTGCAAATAAGAAGGTACTGAAAAATCTACCTATTCTTCAAAGTTTTGGGACTCAGTGATAGCCACAAAAAAAGGTATGTTACAGAATATGCAGCTAAATTACTGTTAAGATAGGCATGTGCGCATTGGTAGAAGAGTTCTTCATTGTGACTGTAATTTCTGTTACTTGGCAGCAGTGTGCCTTAAAAAGGGTGGATATGTTCTGTTGAAAGATTGCTGATAAATTTCTTGCTTGTCTGTAATCAAGAACGTAATAATTCTGCCTGAAAGCTGTCAAAGTTATGATTATCTGAAAGAAGAGGCTTGTAAAGTTACAAAAATAACTACTTCTGACTGAAAACCATCATCACCACCCTTGTTCTCATTGAAAAAATCTTGTGGAAACAAGAAGACTCTATGTAATCTACTGCTATAGAAATTACTGTTAGCCAAATAATTTGACCGTGATCATATATGTTCTTACATGGTATTTCAATTAGAGGATGTTTGTAGTGTGTAAGCCAAATGCTTCAATAGTAAAAATTAGTGTGCATAGATAAAGTTAATCTTTCTTTTTGGACCAGTGAGAGGAAGGAAATAATTTTTGTAAATGTCATACAGTAATCATTAAATGCATGATAAACATTTTTATGCAGGGGCTACAAAATTTCGGTGTTGCCAGTGGGAGGAAAATAGGAATTTTCCAAAGTGCATTTGGAATCTTGCACATATTTAGTGAGCTTGGCCCCTCTGACGCTTTACAAGCTTGGATAGCCTTTGTGTAGATTTCTGTACATGTGAAATACTTCAGCTCTATTCCAAAAGGCTTCAGAGAAACAGGCCCAGTCACCACAAAAGGGTGGGGTTTTCATTCTATTCCTCTAGACAGCATAAGGCCAATTCATCTGTTCCTCAAGGTTAGAATTTACAGTCACATTTTTCACTTACAAGTCTTGACCTCTCTCATAGATAAGTATCCATAATTCCCATCTTTCAGCTGAGCCCACTCTAAGGTACAGAGAAACAACTTCCTCACAGTCCTATGGGGAGTCATTGTGATGAGTCCCCGGGAATTTGTTCAAACCTCTGATCTTGGAAGAAATTAACAAGAATATATATTAATACTGCAAAGAACTAACAAGTCTTCTACCTATGAATGGTTACAGGAAGGATAACCCCAGCAATGAATAGTGCTTTGCAAAAACATACCAGAGGAATCAACTAAAGAGAGCCTATATTAGATATTGTATTACACATTTGCATCTGTGTTTGTCATCAAGTTCAAAATCAGAAGTCTGCAAAACTGAGTTGTTTTGCCACTATAATACCTCAGACATTTCTGGGAAGTTCAGATTTTTCTAAGAAATACAATAGAGTGCTTATCAGCCACTGTAAAATTAGTGCAAACTGAGACAAGAGCCTGCAACACTCAGTGCTTGTATCTCTCAGGGCCTTAGACCTGTTTTATACATGTATTGCAGTATTTGTTAAAAATGATGAAAAGTGCATCCCATCTGCATGTAAGTAACCATCATATAATCTTTATTTCCTTCAGCTTTTGTGATAACTAGCAAGTAATAAAAAAGATACAGAACACACATAAATAGAGCAGCCTTATAAGAAACCAGAGCCCTCTCACCGTGATTAGGAAAAAAATGTCATCAATTGCCAGAAGAGCTGACAGAACAATGATTGCATTTCACAGCAGCCCTCTGCATTACCAAAATAAAATTTGCTTCAGATAGAATTAAAGCCCAGTGATTTTTCTTAAAAACAAAAGTTATCAAAATGTCTTGCTGAAAGTTTGCTAGGATTGGAAATTTTATTGTATATTTTAGAATTTGGCATTTCAGTTTTGTGCTGTGAGCAGAGACTCAATTCAGACAGAACAAGGATCTGAAACTGGTCCCCCATCCTCAGGTCCTTATATAAAGTCACTCTTCGCCCATCTTCAAAGCTTTCCCAGAAGCAGCTTTGTTGAAATACTCGTGTTTCTGCGGTGCAGCTCTCCCTGAGTGACAGAGCCACGTTTAGCGGAAAACTGTCTCCAGCTCTAGGCGGCCCCATCCCTCTGTCTCTCCGCAAGCCCCTCCAACCGTCCCGCAGACGTTAAAGGGGTAAGGGTGCGAGGAGGTTCGATGTAACCCCCGGTGAAGGGCTGTTTCAGCGATGTTCTCCATCTCCCCCCGCATTAAGCACGTGTGTAGACACGGAGCGATTTTCCCCAGCGCAGATAACGCTTCTCGGCCCTCCCTCCGCCAGGGCCGGGGGAAGGCAACGCCGGGAGCCGGGCCCGCAGCTCCCCGCCACCCGCCGGGCACCTCTACCCCGGGGCACGGCCCCGGCACGCCGCGGACTCTCCTGGAAGGGCTCGACCCCGCGGCGGCCGCGGAGGGGAAGCGGCCGCCCGGGCCTCTCCGCGCCGCCGGCGGGAGGGGGAGGGCGACACCTGGCGGGCAGACGGCATCACGCGCGTGTGGGAATAGGAAGGAACAAATCAAACTTGCCCCCCATGCCATGTCTGTGCAGTGCTAAGGGACAGGCATGAACCCGCCTGCGTGAGAGTCTCCTTGCGCCCCACTGGAGACCCAGCCCGTGATGGGTGGCGCCGGAGGTTTGTGCGCCACTGACACGCCAACGATTTCCACACCAGACTCCCTCTGCCACTGCTCTGCTCCCAAACGGTATTTCACAGAATCCCAGAATCGTTCAGGTTGGAAAAGCCCCTTGGGATCATCGAGTCCAACCCTCAGCCCGACTCTACAAAGTTCTCCCCTACCCCACATCCCCCCACAGCTCATCCAAACAGCCCTTAAACACGCCCAGGGATGGGGACTCCACCCCTTCCCTGGGCAGCCTGTTCCACTCTCTGACCTCTCTTTCTGGGAAACATTTTCTCCTCATGTCCAGACTGACCCTCCCCTGTTGCAGTTTAAAGCCGTTCCCCCTTGTTCTGTCACTAATCCCCTGTGAGAAGAGACCAGCACCAGCCTCTCTACAATGTCCTTCCAGGGAGCTGTAGAGAGTGATGAGGTCTCCCCTCAGCCTCCTCCTCCTCACACTGAACAGCCCCAGCTCCTTCAATGGCTCCTCACAGGATTTATTCTCCAGGCCCTTCCCCAGCCTCATTGCCCTCCTCTGCACTCGCTCCAGCCCCTCGAGATCTCTCTTGTATTGAGGTGCCCAAAACTGGACACAACACTCCAGGTGTGGCCTCACCAGTGCAGAGCACAGGGGGACTGTCACCTCCCTAGTTCTGCTGGTCACACTATTGCTGACACAAGCCAGGATGCCGTTGGCTTTCTTGGCCACCCGGGCACACTGCCGGCTCCTGTTCAGCTGCTTGTCAATGAGAACCCCCAGATCCTTCTCTCCCAGACAGCTCCAGCCACTCCTCCCCAAGCCTGTAGCCATGCAGGGGGTTGTTGTGGCCCAAGGGCAGGACCTGGCACTTGTCCTTGTTGAAGCTCATCCCCTTGGCGTTGGCCACTGATCCAATCTATCCATTTGGTTGCAGTGTAACAGATGTGGTACTGCTGCACGTACAGAGGACAGGTTGCTACTCCAAGGCAGCATTTACCCCACGGCCGTGTGTGTCGGAACCCCCCAAGGGCTGGTCATAAGCCGGCGAGCCTGCCTGCAGCTGAGCTTAAGTGGAAATTAAGTCCATGTGCTTTGATTCCCTGAAAAGCAGTGGCAAACTTTTCATGATGAGCTGCTAAGCTCTACTGAAACCGGAAATATTTGAGGCTATTAAAGCATGTAAGGGATATTTAGGCACTCAGGTGCAGACAGTGGGAATTTGCCTGGCCTGGATGTGCGCTGCCCTAGGAGCCCTCAGACACGCTTGCCTGGGCCTGGTGCCCAGGCTACCAGGCCACAGCCATGCATCAAAACTCCTGAGGGCTTGGACTTTGGTGTACCCTAGGCATGTACACCCCAGAATCATTGTAACTCCATTGTGGGTTTTGAAACATGAGGCAAAAAATGCACATTTACTTGAAAAACAGACTTTTTCTCTTTTGATCACTGAAACTGCTACTAGCACTTGGGTGGAGGGGAGATGAGGAACAACACTTGGCCAAGTGACTACACTTGTTTACACCACAAGAACTCTACAGACTTCATTGGTTCTATTCAGTTTGCACTCTTAACAAGAGGACGTGTCCTCAAGTTCTAACTTTACAGAAACCTGCAAGTATGTGTGCATGGATTACTGCTTTATCTTTCCTTTTCCCCATGTTCAATGTTTACTGTAATGAGTAATGTCTTAATCTTTCTAACATTACTTTTGTCTGTCATGAAGCAGAAGTTGTTGCTTACCATGCAACACAGTCGTATTAAGAATATCTAAACTGTCAGGAGAGGTAATCATCTTTAATGAATTCATTTACCAGGATCAATTAAGTTTCAGTTTAGTTCAGGTGGGTCTGGGAATCAAGCCCTAAACCATTAATCCAGACAGAAATAAATACATTTTAAGGCTAATTCTTGCCTTGGTCAGGCTTTTGAGGGGTGGGTAAAAGGAAAGATTAGAGATGGTCAATATGAATTAGACCCCCTCAACAAACTCCCTTAAGTTTTGGTTTGGAGTTTCCCCCCTTTTGAAAAGCTCTTGCAGACCACAGTTCTAAGGGAGAGGAAAAGGAAGGCAAGAAAAAGACCCGCTTTGCTTATGCAATCCTGATAATGGCATTAAGTGTGAAGGATGAAGGTAGAGGATTTCTACTCTCACAGTTCAGGCTTTTCTGCTCTTTCAAAGGACAATGCATCCTCTTGTTTTAGACAACAGCTTATCCATTTGCAGGCTAAACGAGCTGTATGTGCCAGAAGACAGCATTCTCTGGGAAACATGGTGCACAGGACAGCATGGGAACCACACTTTGCTTTCTCTGAGGATTCAGGACAGCTCTAACTTTGCTGCTGATGGAAGAAGGAAATAATTTCTCTTTTTAATGCATACAAGGTAATCTTTGCTGCATCCCAAGCAGCATCTGTAAACTGTAATTAGACAATAATCTGTTTTATTGTCTATGTGGGACTGTCACTTTAAACCAAAAACAACTGAAGCAGTTTGAAAATGTACAGTAGTCCCTAGGTCTACAAAACATAAGGCCATCTGGACCATAAGATTGCAAAGAATAGTTAAGAAAACATATCTGAAAAAGCATAGGGTTTAGGAATTAAGAGGATGAGAAATGAATTAAGAAGAGCAGGATATCCAGTATTTGCAACTGTACATTTACTTCAAAGTACTACTTTGAATTGACAACTTTGGTCAATTCACTACCTAATAAGTATCCAATATTGCCACTGTAGTGTCAGCTTTGGAGATAATAACTTTCTGCCTGCCTGCCTTGCCATTCCCAGTGACACAGCAGCTTGTAACATTCCAGGAACTTCTCACTTGCTCTCTACGCTTTTTTTTTTTTTCTTGCTCTCCCCAGTCTGAATGTGCTCACCAGATGCAGTGATAGTTAAACAAAAACACCACCACCAAAAAAAAAAAAAAAAAAGACCAAAGAAAGGTCTAGCTAGATGCACTGTTTCCCAGTGTCTTATTTTCTACTGGGTTATCCTTGCTGAAATGAGTATGTAACAAACCCTGCTAACCAGTGGAAATTCCAGAGATAAATTCATACCAGAGATACTCAACTCCATGCAGTTCTAAGGCAACTATTTTGCAACAGTTGATCTAAACATTCACTTGAATAAAGAGCTACTAAACTTACTTACTGGCTTTTTTGTGTGTGTCTCATTTTGCTTGTAATTCATTACAGTTTGTAGGAACAAATGTGTGTGCAAGAGAACATTTGTGATGGCAAGGTTTTGTACATGTTTGAGAGAAGGTCTATATGCAATGGAGACATTCGCATACCCACGCTGAAAATTCATCTTAAGCTTAAGAGTTATCCAGTCAAGAACAGGAACCCGTATTGTCTGGCAAAGAATCTTACAGCAGACTCAAGAAAAGCTTTCACAGCTCTCTGAGGAAATTATTTGGAAGCAACTCGTAGGCTGGTAGGTATGTACCCACTTGAACCTTCAGCAAATGTAGGGAGAGGCGCTCGGAAGATCTCGTGATGTACGGGAAGAATAGAGGCGCATGAAAGATCTCGTGATGTACGGAAAGAACAGGGAACTAAAGATCTCGTGATGTACAGAAAGGCGTATATAAAGCAATTGCACAGTTAATAAATTGAGCAAATAGCAACCACCATATTGGCGTTTGTGCTTTTGTTCCCGCAAAGGTTTTAACCTCCTGCAAGGGTTAGCTGTGATCTGAACGCCGCATTTCTGTGGCTTAGCAGATAGAAAAAGACAACTAATACCTTACCACAACCACCAAACCCTTCAGATTAACCAGTTCATCCTAAGTGGCATTTCTGTATTGCTAAGTCTGAGCAATGCTGCAGCTGAGCCATGAAGGGTATCTGCCTGGAGGACTTCTAGCAGCAGAGTGTATGTGAAGCGAGGATGCAGTTGAAGGATGCCCCCAATCTCCCCATTCACTGAAAAATCTGAGTAGGGGCAGTGTCACCAGCCATGCCCCCCTAAAGGAAACCCCTGAGAGTGTGTTCAGATCAGTTACATGATGGGAGAAACAGACTGGAGACCACAACAAATACAAAAGCTGGACCACAAAAGTGGAAGAGGTAGGAGCTGTCATGTAACTACTTTTCTGTCTGAGGTCTGTCACACATCCAAGGCTCAGAAGTATCTCTGTCACGCTCCCATGTGATGTGTTTAACACCAGCTCTGCAGAATTGCCAAATCATATGATGAAACTACAGAAAACACGAGCTAAGGGAATAAATCTCACATCATTCCAAGCTGGAATTCAGGCTGTTTCCCTGCTCCCCTCCCCTTCTAGCATGGTTCTTTTTGAACAGTTGTTTCACACTCTAGGACCTTATTATGCTGGGCAGGAACTGATATGTTGTGCATCTATAAGACCCATGCCTTGCAATCCCCTATTCAAAGGGTGCCGTTTCATTAGCAACAGCTTAAAAATTGATTTAAACATTATGTTCATTGCACACAAACACTTCTCACAAAACCTTCTGTTCCCATTGAGGCTAAAAAATTCCATTGTATGCGTAATCTTTTATGAGTGCATTCTTTGAATACTTTATTTCTTAGAACTGTAACAGTTCTGTTTATAAAAAGGAATGATACTGATAGCAATGTTAGGAACTTTCAGAAGGGACCACTTAGATCTTTAAATTTCCATATTAGTCCTGTTTCAAGAAAAATACAAAACAAAACAAAGAGCCTCAATTACATAGTTTAAATTCTTTAAGAAACAGCTTCACATGCCAAGCTAAGAGGATAGAAAAACCAATCTTTACCCCCTTGATCAGATCTTGCAGCCCTCTGAGGACAGCTTCACATTGGAGCTTTTAGTTGGGCACAGCTGCAAACTAGTTTAGAGCTACCAAATCCCATGTCTCAGGTTATCATGTTGGACTGGGATATTTAGAGAAGAGGAAGCACACAAGCTGACTGCTGTCTGAGTTGCACAGGGAGTGGGGGAAAAACCCAGGAATCCTCTCTGTGTCAGCCAGGATCTGTGTCCAAGGAGACACGATGAATGCCGTGCCCACTGCCCTCTTAATATCCAGACACCTTTTAACATGAGTTGCTGCTACTAAAACAACTGCAGTGCAGTACTTCAGGACAGGACCTTGGAGGTTATTCTGACCACCTGAGTGCTGCTCAAAAACTCTTCACCACTGAATCTCCTCACTTCCAGCACAGCAGGTGTAGGAGTCTAGCAGGTGAGCAGTTGGTCTGATTCACAATTTTTTAATTTAGAAGAAACATTCTTCTTTTTAATGAACATCCTGTCTCTCAGGTTAACGAAGAACTATGTTAAATGCATATTGGTTTAACAGCTACGTTACCAACTAAACAGTCTCAAGTAAATATTCCCTCGGGAAATTATTCACACTGCCACAATGCCATGTGTTGGAAACAGGGCAGTCAGCAGTGCTGTGGATGACCCATTTTAGGAGGCTTCACTCTACTCCTGCTGATGGCTTTAGTATTCTACAAATCTGCTGAGAAATGAGGACACGTGGGAGCACAGGGATAATGTTCTGCTCTGCTCTTTCTGCAGAGATTATTATTATTATATAGTGACTGAAAAGTATCATATCACTGGACATGTAGACAAGTAATTTCAGAATTCAGTAACTCAAGTAACCAGGGAGAAGAAACCGATCTGTCTGACATCCTTCTTTTTAAAAATCTCTTCAATGCCTCAGTACAACTTACCAGAATTAAGTGCAGATTTAAGAGTTTCCTTCCCATAGAGGCATTGCACTAGATTAGAAGTAAGGGTATTAAAAGTTTTCAGTGCTCAAAGCCTCAGTTGTTACAGATCAGCACTTTGTGGCCATATTAAGAGATTTCTCTGCTCTACCTGAGCTCTTTCTATAGCTTTTATTTTTTAATACTTTCTTCATATTTGCTGAGAAGGAAATGTGCTGCCACAGTAAACCGTTGGAAAGACTGTGCTGGACAATAGTATCCACAGTGACTCTGTAGCATAACATTTGAAGAGCTTTGCTAAAGTTGCAGCATGGGTAATACAGGGGCCCCTTTTCAGCTAAAATGTAAACGTATAAGACGTGGCAAAGTGAACACACCTTCCATAGCAGAAAATAAAAATAAGTCCTTTTGACCACTTGATTCCCTTGATCTTCAACTCCCTCTTTAATCCTCACTCTGCTTTCTGCTTCTTTCCATGCCAAGCCGGCCAAAAAAAAAGTTTATTAATCATTGCACAGTTAAATGGTGATCCTTCAAAGAGATTGCCCCCAGTTAGCCTGATCAGAATACAAGCAGTCCCAATACAGTCACTCTCTGAATACAGATGGGGACTGCATGCCTCTATTACCTCCCAACCCAAGTTAGGAACAGCCAGGCTGAATTAACAGTTGTTTGCTGCATATGGGTCTCATGTTTGAGGAAACAACTGAATTGTAGCTCTAAGAGCAAGGCACAGCCTTTTTAATCTAAAGTTGCTTTCTGTTTCTGTTGCCTTTACCTGAGAGAATCTCACTTCTACTTCGCTGCTCCTTCTCTTGTCATTTTCGTGGTTCTCTTACATTGCTTCTGTGGGAGGAAATCACTCATTGTTCCCAGCTCCTGTTAAACTCAGTAGCAGCCCATGTCTAGCCCATTTTTCCCCTTTGAGTCTTAGACTGAATTTGAATGAATGTTTGGTTTATTTGCAAAAGCACTTGCTTCTCTTTCCTTACATTAAAACTAGTGCAAATAAAAAACATACCAGAATACATAAAGTACTTAGAAGTAGCCCTTCAGCCTCTAAGTGAGGGACAGGTAAAGCCTCAAGTGAAGTGCATGAATGAAATATGAACCTGCTGGAAACAGTCTGGAAAAAAGCAACAAGTGGAGATCTACACAGCAAGACCCACGAGCAAAAACTGAGTAAGCTGAAACTGTTTTTTCCAGTGAAAACTGAAGGGAGAAGGAACAGCAATGTTTCAATATGTAAAGGACTCTTGCAGAGTGGAGAGGATTCCACTGATTTTTCTGTTCATTGGAAATAGCACAGGTAGAGGGTCAGACTATTTGTTGAGAGAAGGGAAAGGAACCATCTGGTTTAGCTGGTTCTCTGTGATTCCACGGGAACTTCATTCCATGTTCTGTCCTCTTCACTACAGACTCTCTCTCACTAGGTTTAGTGCAGGTTCTTTTATTCTATTCTAGCAGTCATCACTATTTTGAAACATCCATGTTGCTATACTCAGAACAGTGAGCCAGCTGACCTCATTTTACTGGGTTAACTTTGGTTTTAAATGTCGTTCAACTTTCCCTTCACTTTCAGACCTCTTCTCCACTCACTCCTTCCTTACCAATACACTGTCTAGAAGTACTCTTCTCCAAGTCGGAAGCCCAGTTAAAAGGTTCAGTGAGGGTGACTATTCCAAATCCCTTGCAGTCCTCACCTAGGAACCTTTGTATTTAATGTCTATGATGTATATTCTGGGTGCCTGCAAGCCTGCTGTGCCAGGACTCCCAGAGGTAGCCAGGTTACTGTGCACCATAAGTGACTATGTTAGGAAAGTGCTACACCTTGGAAAATGAGGCATATTAACTCAGACTCTTCTCTACAGCAATGCAACCACTTAACTTTGAACTGGTTTGAAGAACTAGAAGGGTGAGCTCATTACTGCCCACAACATATCACAGAGAGGTTATCAGAACTTCACACCTTTGTTCCCATTCTTAAGCCACTTCCCTGCATGACTGTTTTAAGAATTTGCAAGTTTAGTAATAAAAAGTAATGTTTAGCACTTGCAGTGGCATGGCACCTGTTACCTGATGGTTTCAACCATGCCTTACAGTATGTCTATAGCATGTCTATGGGCATAGAGAGAGCAAATGGTGACACATGAGAGATTTCACTAAGGCCACATTCTGATTCTTTAGCAGAGCTAGGATTAAAAGATAAAGCCATCACCTTCACAGAACAGCTTGCACAAAACCTCAAAATATTTTGTAACTGCAGGTTTTATGGGAGACTTTACAATTTTATTTAGCATCTCTTTTTTTCTTACAGCCATTTGAAATCCAGGCAGCTATCAGCAATGTCTGAAATATATTTTAGAAAATAGCAAGAATGTGGTATCAGCAAAAAGCTCTTTGCCCTTGCAGTGGAAAAAAAAAACACTAGAAAAACAGACATTCCGCCACCCTTTAGTGGTAAAGGCTGACCATATGGTGACCAGGGTGACCAGATCTTTCAAGAAGGTATTCTTTAACTCAGAGGTAACCGACAAATACCAGCAGGTCAGGGAACACGGAAAGAAAAAAATAAAAAGCTTATTTTTCATCCAAGGATTATATATTGAAAAGTAAATTCAATTTAGAAAGTGAAAAGAAATTGGGGGGGGGGGGGGGGGGGGAAGGGAGGAGACAAAGCTGTATTTTCTATTGAATTTATAGTTATTTGGAGAACACTATCAAAGCAAAGTTGCTGCAGTCTCCCAGAGCACTGTGGAAACTGCCAATCTTTGCATAAGAGAAACAGCTAACACTAGCAACACAGTTTGTCAACAAGAGCAGAGCTGACTAACTACTTCATTTGTACCCCTGTAAATCTTGTGCCACCCCTGCACAAGGCATTCCTACCCTATGAATTTAATCAGCTGAACTGTAACTATTCTGTTACAGCTATTTCTGCACAACTCCCTCCTGTGGACACTCTATTCTGGAACAATTAGTAAGAGTAATTATTTCAAAATGAAGTCAGTTTTATTCCAGAGCACAACGTCCACATGGGGGAGTTACACTGAAGTAAAGCTATTCTGCTGTAGCAATTGGTCAGCTTCCCCATGGAAACAAGCCCTGTGACTGATACTAAATTACGTTAATACAGATGTCTCTTGAGATTAATAATGTTCTAGAGTCCAAGAGAATCAGTCTTCCAAACATAAGTGTATGGCTTCAAAAAATTGACCCTAGAAGGACCCAGGAACACATTAATTCACTGGTTTATACATCATAACTCCAATTCTAAGTTGCGTGAAATATAATCAAAATAACTCTGGTATTAAGCAGCCTCCTCCCATGCACATTACACTTTGGAGTGTCTTTGCTATCCCAAGATACTAGAAAGTTCAGAGGAGCATCACCATATATGTTCCTCTGGAAGATTTAATGTCATTCTTGATGCATGACAGGAGGGAAGGCTGACAGAGGACAGGTAAATGCTACATGAAGATGTATTAAAAGTTCAATAGCTGGTACACTGTGCTACAGGGGTGCAGAGGCAAAAATTTAATGCCATAACATATTGTAGTCATTCATGACTGTCATAAAATCCTAAGAAGAATCTCAGAAGGAACTATTAATCCTGTTTCCATATTCCTATTCATTCTGTAGGATGAGGATGGGGAGAAAGTAAGAAAAACCATCTCTCCTAGGGTTCAGCCAATAGGTAAAAGGCATTTTGCTCTCCAAACTCAGGAGAGTACAAGAGCAGTATCCTAATTCTTTTCATGGAAGATTGCCCTACCATAAAAAGGGCAGAGAGCAGTCTCTTGGACTCTGTGTAAGTCCCATGTGCAACAGTGGGGTGAAGGAGAGTTTCTGTGGAGCTCTCTTCATGTGTTAGACTCCTCCTGAAGGCACCATGAGTCCAGAAAGAGAACAGCCTCTGTTTTTCCCTCAAAGGCAGATTTCTTTGCTCTGTTCACAGCCCTGAATCGTGCTGAAGTAAGAGCACTTCGCTTATGAGGAAAATAACCTATTCAATTCAGAATAATCTTTTTTAGCCACAAGCCCACACCACCCCCCCAAAAAAAGAAATAATTCAGACCTAGTTTTTTCTAAGAACACTGAAACACACAAATCCCTTTCTGGCAGCTTTCCCACCAGACTTCAACATTCTACTCACACCCACCTCAGCATTACAGCTGTTCAAAAACACTGCAAGCTTTTTCTTTAATAACGGAAAATTTACTTTCTTTCATTCTCGAAAGTGATTTGGTTACTTGAGCTGAACCTTATCAAATGGATTCATAGCTAAGCAGGGAAAAGAAAAAGTTTTCCTTCTCCACCTGGCCACAAACAGCAGAAGTTTGGGAAAATCTGAGGCCGTATGAGATGACACCAGAGCAGAGATGTTTTAGCCAAGGTACGTACAGATATCCGCAGTTTTTAGCTATAAAAGAATTTTGAATTACAACTACAACAAACTCACACGCAGGAAAAAGTCATTCAAGTTTAAAAACACATACAGTAAAACACATGATGTAGCAATTTATCATACGCAGATTTCATTTTTACAGATCCATTTCAGCAAATTCTTGTACTTTTTTCCCTGGTTTGAAGAAAAGGTGGACCCCTATCCTTAGTAACAGTGTGATGGTAAAAAGGACACTTCATTTGCAGAAGCTGCAGCAGTGCTCCTTAACAGTCTTAATGCTGTTCTATGATACTGAAGAGCGATGTTACGTCTACAGACACTGAGTGGAGCTTTCACTAGAGCCAAATGGCTTCATAAGAGATCATCATAGGTTGTGAAATCAATGAGATTTATATGAAAACATTTGAAAAGTGTTCAAGGACTGTATATATGAAGTCAATCCTGATTTATTCAACAAAGCTGTCAAATTATTTATGCAGTGGAAGATGCATACAAGAATATTTGCCAAGACTTTCATCCTTACATAACACAAATGTATACACACTTAAAAACACCACACAGAACATGTCTACCCCAGTGGGTACAGGCTGACTCACCCTCATTCTGCCTGTGCTCTGAACAGGCTGGACAGAGGCCAGTCCCAGTCTGAAAACCATACACCCTTCAAAAATTGTGCTGTCTCTACCATCATTTTGGTTTTTACTTTTACTCTCAAAAAAAATACAGAAGAGTATAAAGCAGGTCATGTAAAAAAAAAGTATTCTGTCTCCCATCATTTCCTACAAAAGCCTATCACCCCAAACTTACATTTCTCACTTATGAATGCATCCACAGAAATACTAAGGCAACATTTTATCAGTTATTCTTACAAATCTCTGTGCTGCTCTCTGACTTTTTCTGGTACAACTATTTGATAGACCATTTCCTCTATCTTGTCTCCCTGTATGGATGGCATAATGGCTGCAAAGCAAAACAGACCAACAGCTGAAAGTCCACATGTTCTCATGTGGAGTCTTTGGCTTCATTTGATTTTACTCTAAGTAAAGAATTCTGGTTTTGGTCAGCATCATTATTTGTTTTGACATATCTAACCTGAAGAATATTGCCAACATGTTTTGGATCATACAGAGAAAGCAGATCAGACAACACATTTCTGACAGGATTTAAATGCACGCTATCAGGCCCAGATACAAAATACGTACCTATGAAAGCTTTTGCTGACAGAGATTCTGTCTGGCTTCATGTGGGGAGAGGAATTACGGCAATCACAATATAAGGAATGACAATTTCCTGATTTGCTATCTTAGTTCTAACCATAATTACAGTGAACCCTGATGTAAATCGTTCAATGTCTTCCCTTTTCCCAAAAGGTGTTCATTCTTTTGGGGGGTCCCACTTTGAGACATCTTAGTCCCTGTGTACTGTTGGTATTCTAGAGGGCTTTCTGCGAGAGAACGGACATGTGAGCAATCCTGCGTGAGAACAAGACTGATAAGAGCCTCAGCCAAGCAAGAATGCGATAAGGATGTGACCCTGAATGAGGGGGGAGAAACTCGACGAGACAAACAACCCCCGGAAGGGGTTGGGATAGAAGAGGAAGTTCCACAAGGCAGGAAGCCTGGCAAGGCTGATGTGGCACTTTTTATCCAACCATAAGAAGGTTTAAAGCGCGGGCTAAGTTAACTGTCCAATCTTGAGGACTTGTACTGCATGTTACTCACGTGTGTGGGAGAACATTATAAAAGGGCTTTCTTAGTTGTAATAAATGGGCATTGCTTGATCACATTGGTCCTGTGTGTGCTCAGCTCTCCTGCAGTGTACGACCAAGAGAAGGAGCATGGATCCTCAAAGGGCAGGTACTCAGCCATCTGGATTACAAGGCAATGTAAAATGGCTTGCTTTGAGACCCAAACATAGCCAGAATGTAAATAATTCTGAAATTCTGGGACCAATAAGCATAAGGCATTCATCACTGTTAATACTAACTTTAACTGGAGATGTTACTCTTCAGTGTGTCTAAATAACAGAATGAAATTTTGGAACTGAACAGATTGAACTGGTAGTGGTCACTTTGGTGTGGTTTTCCATACCAATGAAACAGGGATAACAATCTTTACATAATGAGTTTAACAGCTTAAATTGGAATTAACATTTTGTGACATTCTCAAAAGATTATGCTACCTGGACAAATTCTAGGAAATAATTTTCAATCCCCCGTCCTTTAGTTTATTCATAAGGTGGTCCATATAACCAAAGTTTATGTTAACTGGCAAATAAATTCAGCCTCAGCTCAAGAGAGACAGTTAGCAATCAAAGATCTTCAGGAGCTACTAATAGTTTGCAAGCTACTTGAGTAACTCATAGATTAAAGGCTTTTTCACAAAAAAGAAATAACACAGGCAGAGAACACTGCTGATGGTCTACCATTACCTTCTACTTGAGACTCAAGATGGTTCTACATGGATATACAGGCTTTTTTAACCTCTATAATGTTGAGACCCTGTGTAAGAATGTAAGGATTCTGACAAAACGTTGACTTCTTGCTTACTAAGGACTTTGCAATCAAGGTACTAACCTCATCGAAGTGTTTTAAACAGGTTGAATAGCCTACAAGCAATGCAATGAAAATCCAGATGACACAGAGAAAACAAAGGGAGCAGAGTAGCAATTTCATCCCTTAGGAATGTCCACCTAAGACTGCTTAGGGTGCCAACCTAAGAGATGAAAGTGCAGCTAATGATTTTAACTGCTTATTTCAAATTGTCCAAATCCAAATCAACATATCTCAGAATCACTCAATTCCATCAAATAATAAAGCTTTGTGACTTCTGCAAGAAGTAAAACCTAAGGCCAAAAGAAGTAAACTCTTCAAAAGAAGTGCCTTCCAGGACAACAGATTTCATTTCTTTGACAAATGGTTACGCTTTATATGTTTCCATGATGGTTTTGCATGCGTTTCCTTGTATGGGCAGATTTGAATTACTCCAAAACTTCATTTCAATGAATATATGCTGCAAGTCAAAAGAAAGAGAAAAAAAGGGAGCAAATTTTGGAACCTAGGACTCCCAGAGACACAAAACACTTGCTACCTTAAATGTGAAGAAACAAAGCAGAAGATAGTTCGGTGGAATTCGAAATGACTTGCACTGGCAAAGCGACCAAGGCAGAGCTAGTATATATCTATACAGACAAAATGAAAAAATCAAATTGCCCAAAATATCCACGGAAATATTCTCCAGACCGAATGGCAGCATTTAATGCATGTACCATATTTTTCCATTTCCCTAGGCTGTTAATAAATATTAACAACTTAGATCTCGTGACAGCCCTGTGAAGATAAGGAAACAGCAGTACAGATTACAGAGTGTTTTTAAACGGCAATGAAGAGCACGAATAACAGAAAGCAAGGAGGCTGTACTGACACCTCGCACAGGTAGACAGTCTAGTCTTTGCCCATCCTCTCTACATAAACAAAAGTGATCTGGTACTTATGAGTTCAAGTTCTTCTACTTAGTAGACAATGAAGACAGTTTGTGTTTCTAAAACATTTAACTGCTCAATTTAAGTCACTTGCAGTTGCTGCTGCTTGTAATATACTGAGGAATGGCAGGCTGTCATCTGTACAGACAATACTGAGAAAAAGGTCAAGTAGAAGAGCAGCATGTCAGGTGCCACATTATAATGGAAGACACTTCAGCTTCCACTTTACAGCTAAAAGGCAGCAGGAGTTCTAGGCTGACTCGCTTTGGATAAAACTTCTCTTTCACCATACACAGACTACAAGGTTCCGAGAGAGGCATTTGCAGAGGTTTGCAAACCCCTGGCCAAAGAAACCTCTTGGCCTGTCCTTGATGAGATCTCCAGCTTTTTTCTTGCAAACTTGTTCTTTGTCCGTGCTTGTCACAGATTAGTGATTGTGCGTTAGACCCCCAGAGACAAAATACCCAGCAGTGCTGAGTGGTATGATGGATTTTTCCTTGGTTTAATTCAGGATTGAATTTAACAACCTTTTAACAATGGCAAAAAACATGTCAAAGGCAGAGGTTTGCTTCAATAACGTATTTTTTTAAATGTAATAAAATTCTAAGATTAGTGACTACAGTGTCCAGGATATGAAGAAATTAACTATTCTCAGTACAAAGCCAAAGATAAAATACTGCCCCCCAAAAACACCAGAACCCCATCCTTTCCTCTCAGGATGGAGAGAGAAGCTTATTTCAGTCATCTTTATTCAGCACTTGATGCTGGCTTTTATTCTCTCAGGCCTTGGTACCATACTTCTCTTTCAGCAGAGGGTGCCTAGCAGTCCAACCTGCTACAGATGCTGGTATGAGCAAACACTCCTGGGATTGCTTCAGGGGTTTTGGAGGTCATGGCTTTCGTAAAGCGAGCTAGTGAATAGTAAGAACTGCCGGGGTTATTGCCATTGGTGAACTTCCCTGGGAAAATGGCACATTAGAGGATCACTGAACAATTGAAAGCTGTAACTCAAGTTGTCATGCTTTGTTACCAGTCATCCCAAATTAGCGAGAATCAGTCCGCTCCTGTCTGTCATCATAGCAAGTAAGAACTTCCAACGCAATCTTTAATTTCTAGGAAAGATCTTTATCATAATTATTTACAAGTAGGTCTTTCAATTGGAGACTCCAGACACGCCTTGCAAATCTGTTCAGTCCTTAGCACACTGCAAGTGAACCAACAGAGGCAGAAGTGGCCAGATTATCCTGTGTAAAGGAACAACTTTAGCATGTATTTTGAATTGATCACAAGTATTAAGATAAAGATCCAGTCTCAAAAATTACATAATTACAGAGCACCATAAAGGGCATGAAAAATCTGTGTGATTGTCTGATGCTACCAGATCCAGAACCTTTGTTTTCAGAGGGTACCACTACAATTTTTTTCCCTGCAGATATTGGATCTTAGGCTACCTTAACATTTACCCACTGATCCAATGAGAAGTATGTGTTTAAAGTTTCATGGCAAAAGACATGACCTGTGGTGATGAAAGGTATAATGTTGGTTCAAGGGACAGGAAAACCACTGAGTGCTCTACTTGCACTGATTTCGGTGACAAGGGCACTCAGGCCTTGCCAACAGGTGTTCTGTATGTAAAAGTAGTTCCAGCCTGATTAATTTTAATTATAAATGTATGACTTATTAGCATTTAAATCATTCTTCAAGAAGAAGAGTTACATTCACAGGGAAAATGAAACAAAGAAGAGAAGGGAGTTTCAGGAACTGAAACAGAAGCTCCATGCAAAACCAGGAAGGAAAACAGAAGCCAGATATAGAATTTTCTTCTGGGATCATGAACCCTCCCTGGAATTTGATCCCACAATCCATATCACCTACATGTCAGTGGGGATCTGCAGATATGCAGGGATTTCAGTGGGAAGTTACATAAATAAAACGATCCTCTTGCAGGAACAGGCTGGAGGCTAGAGGAGCTCCCATGATACTCATATATCTAATTAAGAACAGCAGATTGGAAGGGACTCTTCGGTCATTGAGTTCAGTCCCTTGTTTTTGCAAGCAACCATGCCATATAATCTTTTTCATATGCCGCTCAGGCTCTGCTTATAATCAATTAGAGTTTTTTTGTTTGGGGTTGGGGGTTTTTTTGGTGTTTTTTGCTCCTGGTAGTCTTAGTGGAAAGTTGTCACAGATTCTCACTTCTTTTAGAATTAGAAATGTTCTAAAATCGGTAATAACTGTACATAGTTATGCCCATCTGTTCCTGTGTCAGGAATTGCCTTAACATAAATAGCACTTATTTTTCTAATATATTTATAGACTACAATCATATCCCTCTTTTTGTTTTGCCTGAGCATGCTGCCTAAGCGTTCTTTTTCTCCGCTATAGGATCCTTCCAGCCCCGGACAATCTGAGCACTTTTTTTTTACACCTGTTCCTTTTTGAATTAAGCTTTCTTCAGTAACAGGTAATCTAGCTGTACCCAGTATTCCTGATGAAAAACATCAGCAACAATATTTCCTCAACAAGGGTTTTGGAAATACTTTGACTAAAGCAGCATAATGCATTTAAGCCCATTTCTGTCAGACACACTAAATGGAAATTTCAGGAGAGTCCCAGTGACTTTAATGGGTGAGCCCTGTCTGCTTTCTGTTTTCCAATATCCAGACATCATTTTCCAGTAAAAATATCATTTTCCCAACTATTAAAAGTGTGGATAATAACAAAAGCTAGCAACATGTATTTGCAAATAATTATGAAGTTAAAAGCAGTAGTACTTGTAACCAGTATTGGTAAGAGAGTTTTCCGAGACTGCATGCTATGTTGGCAACAACAATATTTCCAAATTATTTGAGGAATAAAATATTGACCAACTTCGATAACAATATGTACAGAAGATTTATCACAAATAAAAATAAAAAACCCCACTGTAGCTCACATGAAAGAATTCAGATTTATCTCACTGCTGGATGCTATATTTGGCATGAATTCCAAATTTGCAACAGCATGGAGGATTTGATCAAAAGATCCAGAAAATTTATGTGAGTAGCCAAAGCCAGTCTGTTTGGCAAAACATACAGATGATGTTTCTCTCACATTGCTTTGGTATTTTGGAAAACTTGAAGTATCAAAGAAAAAGGTTGTAATCAGTACACTAGAGTCAGCAGGTCATAAAAAGGTATTTTCTGTAGGAATAAGTAAGCATAGAAGATGTAGGATTTGAGGTTGCAAAGAATCCTTTTAGTGCACTCACAGTACAAATTCTGAAATTTAAAAATCGCACCTCCATCTGCTACACTGCCCACTTTCAAAAGTGACAGCTGATACTTGGTACTAACTTGATACACCCCAAAGTGATACGGTACCTTTCTGATTCTTCTGAAAACTATGCTCTTTGGAGTATGTCCTAAACTGAGGCATCTCAAAGCACTAATAACACCTGGAAAAGTTGGTAGGCATGCTTAACACCTTCATAGAAAAGCATACATTAACCAAAACATAATTTTCTACTTGAGAACAATGAAAGAATAATCCACTAGAGAATGTTGGTAATGATGAATTCTCATTTATGAGAATTTTTCTTTTTTAACCAGCAGCAACCTACAGAGTTGGAACATGGATTTAATTGATTTGAAACATTTTTATGGCCAACCGATGCTTTCAGAGTAATGCCACTAATCATACCGTAAATCAGAACTGGTCCTATATTTACTAAATATGCCTGCAAAAATCTTTGAACACTCTTTAACTTTAAAATGTGGTAGTCTCTCCACATTTCCTTCTCGTCCAACCACCCTACCTAATCAATAGGCAGGATTAAAAGTTTCACACTTTCTTTTAAAATCAAGTTGGTATTTGATATCGGGTGCAATTGCCAGTGCTAACTAACATTTCTGTCAGCTATGGGGAGTCTCCGTTTAACTGGAGTGACGCTCTCTTGATCCTGGAAACGTGCTGAGGTGAATTAGCTGTCAAGATAAAAAACTCATGCTTTCAGCACAGATGGGTTGACAGTTTCTAATCTTATAATATGCTTTCACTGCAGCTACCAATATTGCAAGACATCAATTTTGTATTTTGTTTTCCAACATGAAAAAGGAAGGCTATGTAAACATACGACTACTGTCAAATATCAGACAATTAAAAAATAATACAAAGAAACCCATTTTAATGTAATTACTGAAGGTCATACAGATTTCCTGATATCATCTGTAACTAAGTCTATACCTTCTCTGAAGACCTTCTCTGAAGTGTGGTTGAACTGGGAGGACTGGGAAAGAGGCAGCCTACTGCCTTTGTCCTGGCTGTCGGTGCATCTCAGCACAGCTTTGATTTAAAGCAAGCCAGCTCTAACTCCAGCTTTCAGGCACTGGGCAGTAAAAGCAGAACAAATAGTTTCAGCTATGGCTTATCCAGGAACTCAAGAGGAATGAGTTATGCTGTCAGTGAAAACAGTTCCAGCCAAACAAATTTAATTTTTCATCTGTATCTGAATGCAGACATGCACAAACTTGGCACGCACCAGGCACAGGAAATGTATGTTATTTCACAAATTTATCATCAGCAGTAGCAGCAAGATACACCTAAATGTAATTTGTGGGTACAAATCTGCTTGATCAGAACTGGGCTGAAAGGTAGGATGATATAAAAGCAATCAGTAGTAGCTTAAACCTTCTCCCCCTCCTCTTAGTCTGATTTCAGTGGGATCAGAGTTAAGTCGTGCGTGGCACAGTTGAAATCTGTCCTAAGATTCAGATCTGTCTGGACTACTGCTGAATTAGTCATGGATCTCTCTGGCTCCTTTCTTTCCTCCTCTTCTATGCCCACCCTATCAGAGCTTGGGTTACTGTTCCAAAGGTGCTCCTGCTTTTAAAAATGTTCTTTAAGGTCTGCTTGTTTTTCCATAGGCATGGTTCTTACCGTCATCAAATCCTCCAAATCCAGTCAAACAGAACTGAATCTCTGGGAAGCCAAATAATACTCCTGAATTTCCATGGTACCCTGAAGCAAACACCAGAGCCCAGCAAAGAAACAATTCTCTTCCCAAAAGAACTGGCCAAGGAAGGGAGACCCAAGTACCACAACATGTGAGAAGAATCAAGAGTCTGTAGTAATTGTACTATGGGAAGGAAGAGAGGAACGAGGGAGAGGAACAAACTTCTGCCTAGCATGACAGGATGATTATAGGAGATCACTTCTCTCACTAGGGAAAAGGGAGGGCTTGATGCTCAGAGAACTGAATAAGCTCCGCTTAAAAAACTTGGATGTACAGTCAAATTAAGTCTCTGAGTGGGTCTATCCATTTGTATATACATCTCTGAATTAAAGTAGCATTGGCTTAGCACAGCTATCCAGTGGAAACTATGCTGCACTGCAATAATAAACAAACAAAGCCACTTAGCTTTACAGTCGCTTGGCCAGCTGTGCCAGTTCCTACTCAGAAATAAATGGGCTGATTTTGCAGGGGGCAAGTGCATGAATTTTGCATATTAATAGGTCATGTCTCACACTTCATATGGTTATAAAATAATGTTATAAATTTCTTCCCTTTAGGGTGCTATATTGTTTGATTAAAGAAAAAAATAATTTTCATTCCATTTATATAATTTCTGTTGCTGGTAGACCGAGTAGCATTAAACAAAGAACCAAATCATTCTCAGACCAAGAATAATAAATTAGGGCTTCCTCTTTGATGAACATTATCTCTTGTTGCCAAATGCTTCACATCTGAAATAATGGCTTAAATCTTGGCCACACTTACTATACATGTCTTTTCTCATAACCTCTTCACAAAGTATTTTCAATCAATCCATTTACCCTATTAAAACTTCACATGTAATTGTGAACACAGATATTTGATGTCGGGTTATGGACAAACTGGAGCATAACCAGAGCCACAAAATTCAAGGCCTGGTTCTGGACTCTCCTAAAACTCATTGTGTGGGTGCATCTGAATTCAAGGTTTTAGCTTGGAAACCCCTTCCTTGTTTTTTCTTTTTTTTTTTTTTTAATCAGCTGTCTTGCCTGTTTTATTTTAAAGTAATTTTGCTCCTTTTATTTTTGTAGGCACAGGGTAAAGCAAAAAGGAAATTAAATACTGTCAGAAATAATGAAGGATGCAATCACACACTGTCATGAGAGAAAAAAAGAAGAAACAGTTTCAACATGAGAAATCCAGCCTTTCTCTTTCCTTTCATATTTAAACTGAAAATATTTGTTGGTTGGATAATGTTGTTCATGTCAGTTACCAGAAACAGCTGAGTACTGCATGCAATAAAATAATTAATGTAGGGTAAAGCTGACTTCCATGCAAAACAACCAGCAAAACCCATATTCCATTTAAGCTCTTAAAACAGCACTTATGTAAAATTCAAAGTGTACACGGGTTTGTGGGAATCTTTCAATAGCTGTCTCCTTCCTTTAAAAAAAAAAAAAAACAGGGGAAAAAAAAAAATCAAAATCCTATTTTATTTCCTTTCCCATTTATAATCTAACCACCATATTAGCTCCAACTTCAGAAAGACAGATGAACAGCCAAGTTAGAGTCAGCAACTGTAGGCACATCACTGCAGTAATAAAAACATAGGCCTGTCATAGAGGTATTAACCTGTGAGAGATATCATTGTATCATTGAGCTCTCATACTGATCTAAGAACTGCTGATCAAGACTGTACAAATGCCTTTTGCAATTGCTGACAACTGCAAAAGTTACAGCATGGCAATCTAAAACAATGTATGTCTTCAGATTTTAGCAAATCAAAAGGGATGATGTATCTTATTTCATTTTTCTTTTGGTCTAGTGAAAGGGGCTTTTTGAATGACAATGGTTTTGAAAACATACTTCCAAATATTCAGTTGGGTTTTTTTTACCTGAAATGCTTTGTTTCAAAGTGGTTCATTTGCAAAACTTCAGAAATAAGAGGCTATCTTTATGTCACTTTTCCTTAGGGATTTATTTTGACCAGAAAATTTTACCTATACTAGCATATATCTACGCAATTTTTTTTCCCACAGTTTTTGTGAGCAAAGTTCTGATCAACATGTTTACCCAGTTCTGTTTTGATTTCACTGCCTCCTTTCTATAGACGCGCAGTATCAAAGCATCAACATTTAGATCCAAAGGCCATTCAAAGTACTGAGGTGAAAGGATTCCACTCCATAACTCGGCAAGTCACTTGCCTCTCCCAACTTCTCTTTAATGGGGCAAATATTTGCTCTCTTGCATCACACCTGGGGTTTGAACAGGCACTTTGGGTCTGCAGCACCAGAAGTGGAAAGCTGTCAGTTAGATGCCTTTGGCAGATTCTAAAGTATCTGCTACCAGAGAAAGGATACACAGTAGTGACATACACTGAAGGAGACATTTGGAAAGATAGCAAGAATTAGGTTCCAAGATGTCATTTATGCATTTAAAGAAACTACTTAATTGACATCATGCCCTGCTGCATTTCTAATACTGGGATTGAACAGTTAATTTTGGTATTTTGTAACTGTAACCATCTCACAGCAAAAATGAAATGTAGTTATACTCATTGTTACCACATGCTTTTTACTTTCCTGGACAAAACTGTTTTGTCTAACAAAAAAGACTCATGCGTACTACTTTTTTTGGTTTCAGTTAGCTGCTGCTTCTCTCCATGGCTACCAGCATTTAGCTGAATACACACCACTGCTTTATCTTCAGCTTCATTCATCCAACAGACACTGAAGTGAAAAATACCAATTACTTTTGCTGTTATTGACATGACCCTGACATTTCAAGCTAGATCTCTAAAAACATTTTGTCCTCCCCCTGTACTAAAGAGACAATTTATGTGCAGGCTCTGTAAATGTCACACAGTAAAACTGAGGTGATAATTTGTTTTCATTAGGTAGGATTTTTAAAAGAAATTAACTGGTTTTGGAGCACAAACCATACTGACTTTCACTGGGATTTAGACAAAAAGGCATTTTGGAGGAATTCCACCTAGAATGATTTTTGTACTATGCTATACACTAACTACGAATCTCGGTGAGGATGGGGGGGGGGGGGTGGGGGTGGATATAGGCATTCAAGAAAACAAACGAACAAAAGCCCCAGGAGATTTTTAAAGAAAGCAAGTTACTTTTGGAAAAGCTATTCTGAACAATTAGTTATTTATTTGGAAATTTTTGAACAACATGTTCAAAATATATCAATCGAATGTGTCTCCTTCCAGTTCTAAGAGAAAAAATGCCTGCATCACAACACCCACCAGAGATGGCAGGGGTTGCAGGAGCTGCAGACATTTCCCTTCCTGGTGAGGCTGTTGCACAACTGGGGAGTGGAGTGTGTACAGAGAGCATTTCTTCCAGTGTCTGCCTCTCTGCTGGCAGAAACCGCCAATGCCCTACTGCTGCTTTCAGCTGAGTCTGCTTCTCCTGTAGCACAATGCCATAGTGATGCCTTCCAACTGCTGAAAGCTCCCAGGGAAGATACTCAGATCTGTAAAATATGTCATCTGTAAAATATGCCTGCTTCAGTTTGTAATCAGTTTTCAGGTAAGTGACAGGCCCTGATCTGCTTCATTACCTCTTAACAAACCAAACCAAACACAACCAACAACAAACTCGGTAATTAATCCCACTAGCATATCTTGCCATCTATGCTTTGTGAGGCTTTGATGCATCTTGAAAGTTACCAACATCATATGGGTGGCTTAAAGCAAAAATCCCCACATTTGGCTTAGTCAACATTTTAATTTCTTTGTTAAAAGGGGAAATGATATTTATGCCCAAATTAGGACATTGCTGAATCTAAAGATAACATCTGTGGGAAATTTAAGTGGAAAGCAGCATGTGTCTACAGAAAATGAGTGATTTGTAATAAATTTTTTTGGCAGGAGCTCAGACACACACACACGTTCTACATTTTAATAGAACACTTATTTAAATACGGAATAAATTAGTCTAAACCACAACATATGTACACCCCTTTTTAGATAATGGAATCTGCTTTGCAATCAGCAGGTTTAAGTCCTCTCTATCCCATTCACACTATCATTTTCATTACTCGAGTCTACTGATCGCTTACACATGTGAGAAAACTACTGTAAGTATGAGGGCCACATTACTCATTTCCATGTTTTACACTTTACACATGCAACGCTCTGACACTGTAATGTTGCTGCTGAATATTTACTCATGCAGTTTCTCAAAGTGACAGGCAGCAGGGCTTGTCTCTCCCTCCATAAGTGGGAAAGGGTTATAGATGTCATTCCTGAAAAGCTACAGGTCATAGGAAATCTAATCCTAAAAGGCAAAGAGAATCCAAGCAAAGAAATTCTGCGTCCATTGCTCCCCCTTGGATCTTTCAAAAACAAAGCTCAGACCTGGGATTCAGCAGCCGGCCCAAAGGATAGCTTTGTTCCTGTTTTTAACATTAACATTGCTGATATGCAGGGACTACACATAGTCTGGTGACATGCAACTTCATCACCATCCCGTATTTCGTTAAGAGAAATCTCTAAATGCTGGCTCTCTTCTTATTTCAATCAGTAGCGAGAAACAAGGTCCTTTTTCTGTCTAAAGAGATCCTTCCCCTCATCCTTCCCCAACTGACAGAAAATTATGGCTGGGAGGTGGGTGTTTTATTTCATTCTGTAGCAAATCACTAAAGGAGAAAAGTGCAGTTGCTGTACTCTTAGATATTCAGATTACTAAATCTGTCAAGATTTTAAACTTCCCAGGGGATGGCTTGTTTCATACTACTTTTTTTTGTACAAGCCAAAGAATTAAGAAGACTTGATCTAGCTTAAGGCATCTAGGCATTATTGTAAAATAATAAAAAAACCCAAAGCATAAATATCACCTTTGCCACTGGCACATGTCCATTCTGAGGATGCAGCTATTGGGGAAGCTTCTGGAATAAGCAACTGCTGCAACTTATGCCCACTGAGGGCTTTGAATTGGACATTTTTTACAGACAGCCAAAGCAGTGATCAAAACACTGGAATCAAAGGGTTATGCCACCCCGTGCTGTTTACTGGGCCAGCTGCTGTTCCCATGTGAGTAAACAGCGATGAGGCCAGCAAGCCCTGAACGGTGCCACTTCCTTCCACCAGAGAACTTGAGAAGGACTCCTGCAAACGGTGAGGGGATGGAACACTGCCAGAATTTGGTTGGAAAGAAGTCTGACATATAACTGAGGTCCTTCTATCTGATATTCCCTACATACTGTATGCATACAGACAACCAGACAGAAGAGTATCTACAGCAGCCATACAAAAATCAGAATTAGGTTTTAACACATAATTATTAGCCCTAAGTGCTAAATAAACATTATTAGATATCATTCCATTTTTACCATGATAAGCCTGAAAAATCTTTTCCCTCTCAACAGATACCCTTTCAGCATTTTTTTTAAAGGAACATTTTTTGCCTGAAGTTCTTGTGTTTGGTCTGTAGCCAGAGGAAATTATTTTGGGAAAGTGTGAGGCCACTTGGACAAGACATCCCTGGGAAAATGGACTAAAAAAAAAAAAAAAAAGAGGTGTTGTCACTTGTCACTTCAGGAAAAGATTGACTTCCCTCCCCCTTTTCTTGCACATAGGCATATCTTCAAAATTTGTGTTGGAAGAAAAACTCTAGTAATTACCTTTTTTATTATATAAGAATGCATAGGATTTTCTCTTATAAGACAAAGCACAACTTTTGAGACAATTACCAGACAACCCAGACTACAACTTATCCATCATGCAGAGTTTAGCACCTACCATGTCACTCCTGTATACATAATTTGGTATTAACATCACAGATGTTTTCACTCACAGAGGGTTTACTATGCATGGGAACAGCCTGCATTAATATCCAGCTATCAAGATGACAGAAACTGCCCAGAGAAAGACCTCTTCCACATCCATCACTACACTGCAATTCTATCACACAAGAGGAAAAAGTTTCACAATCTGTCCAACCCATTTAAAAACAAGGGGGGCGAGAGGAATCACATGTCCCTGAAAAGTATTTGCAATTCCTCAGACTAAACACACACTAATCACATCTTTGCCCCTAGCACATGCAGCAGAGTTTCAGCTACAGTCACATATGTGTAATTCAAATTTACCTTGACTGTGCAAGATATCAGCTTTCAAGAACCATCTAAAGATTTAAGTGCCACCCAATCCTCTCCAGGGTTTTATAAACACTGTGCCTGGAAAATCTTCCTTTGTAGGCTATTTTAGACCAACGTGGAAAAAAGTGCAGAATATTTGTATTTCTTACCTAAAAGACAGAGTGTCTAATAAGCCTTTCTGCAAGAAGGATCATCTTGACACCTTGTCTTGGTGGCACCTCTGGCATTCAGACCCAAGGAAAAGCTCCTCTTTTCCCTCTTACCATTTACAGTGATTTGTTGTACTGGGCCTAGGGAATTGCAGCTCAGCGTGGATGAGGGAATCAGGCTTTCAGAGATTTAAACAGACAGGAAGAACACATCCAACATCAAAATCTCTGTCATGAAAGGGATTTACAGTGCAGGCAATGAAAGCTGAAGATACAAGATAGACACGGGTATATAAGCATCTTACTCTTTCTACCCTTTTTCCTACACGTGGGAAAAGGACAAAACAAAGCTCATTTCCAAGTCCTGTGAGGTGGTTCCCCAGTTACGGGCCTACATCCTCTCACAGTGAAGGGGCTCACAGGTGCCAAACTGAATGAGCTGATACAGCTGGGAAACAAGAAGGGAAAGGCTGCCCTGTTATCCCCAATCGCCCAGCAACTGGGACACATGGTTCTGTCCAGAGCGAGGTTCAGTGAGAAGCCAGGGTATACTCAAAGAAGTGTAAAGCACTGTTTATCTTGTAACTGTAACAATATTACATCCTCCCCCTCACTAACAATATTATTTTTCCCTTAAATATCATTCCCTTACATGCTCAATTCTGTGGTTCAGACTCAGCAGTGAGCATCCATATTTAGGTGTAACTGCACTACAGCTGTAACAGAAGCTCTGCAAATGCCCCAAATGACAGAAGCCCAAGTAATTACCTCCGTCATAAATGCTCATTGGTTTAACTATATTTTCAATGACATTTTCACTACTGTAACAGTTCCATAAACACATTTTTAAGATTCTTGCCAGAACTTTCTTACACTAAGTGCTTGCATGTGTGTATTTTTGTGTATGTTTGTTTTTATAATAAACTTTCCAGTGTACTGTTCTTTCGGACTGACTGATGGTCAGGAATGACTGTCCTGCACAGAGTTTTCCCTCTACAAGCCTTTCAGTAACACAAAATTGTATCTGGATGAATTAATTGACTCAGCACTTGTTTTGTCAGCTAGTACCCTTCCTTAATCAGGCCTCTATACATATGAGTGTGTACAAACACAAACTTCAGGGTCAGAATACATGGCGCAGGCCATTTCACAAGCCTGCAGGTACAGATGCAATGAGGCATCCTGCACTTTGTTCACAGGTCAGGGTATTTCACCCAGACAGCAGTGCGTATTGGGTGAGGCCCACAGATTTTGTCTAAAAATAAAAGACAGCTGAAGAGGGTATACAAAATCATGACTGTTACAGGGAAATTATGACTGCTCTTCATTATCTCTTTCACACAAGAACTATGGGGCATATTTGTTCAAATTCAAATTCTTTGGGTGGCTCTGATAGCAATCAAGAAAAGTTAAAAGCATTCAGGAAAACAAAAATCCGTTTCAGAAATACATGCACGATGTGCTAGAGGCTCTCTGGAGAAAAGTGATAAAGTTCTGCCATTTATAACAGTAGAAATGCTTCCTTATGGATTTTTTTTTTTCTTACAGGGATTAAGTGGAACTCTAAGCAACAGGTGACTTTACAGAATTAGACTCACATCTCTAACAGGTGCAAACAGAACTTGACTTTTGAGAAAGATTTAAAATGGCTGATCAGGTAGAAAGACTGTGCACAGCACAGAAAAATGTATGAGAAAGTTATGAGAGCAAGCTGCAAGAAGATAGTCATATTGCAGTAGCCATATTTAGAATCAGATAAAAACAAGAATGCAAAAAACATCTTATTGTGTAATTTATGTCTCAAAAATAGTTGGACAAAAATCATCATATTCTGACGAGCAAGCACTAAGTCCACTAAAAAAAGCCATCGAGCCCCTTGATCCCAGATGTTCTGCTCATTGACAGACTGTCTCCACAGCACTTAAAGTCCCCTTGCACACCTGGGCACATCCAAGCAGATCTGGCACACATCTCCACAGTGCTTTTTCAAGAGGTGGATTTTTTTCTCCTCTTTTCCCCTATTCATCCACTATATCAGCCATTTTAGGAAGTTAGTTCTGGTGGTACTCCACTGTTGTCCAAAAATAATTCAAGCCCAATGCAAAAAAATACCAACAAAAACTTTTGAACATTCACTGCAGTTACTGGCAAAGGATCATTCTTAAAATACCTGAAAGTAGGTTGTGTTGAATGGCAAACACAACATTTAGTTTGTGTTCCCAGGTGGCACAAGGTATCTTTGTGATGTGTGTGAGAGAGAAAATGACATCAATGACAAGGTAGGGGGAAGAGAGAGGAAGAGGGAGGAAGATAAAGAACAAGAAAAAAACCCAAATAGATAGATGGACCATTACCAGCCTTTTTTGTAACATTTATTCAGTTCTCTCTTGACTAGATTCTAGACTTAGCACTGCTTCCATTTCTAGATCACAGAATCATCTAGGTTGGAAAGGACCCTGGAGATCATCTAGTCCAACTGTTCGCCTATAGCACAGTTCCCACCTACAGCATATCCTTAAGCTCTAAATTGACCCTACTCTTGAACGCCTCCAGGGATGGGGACTCCACTACCTCCCTGGGCAGCCCATTCCAACGCGTAACAACCCATTCTGTAAAGAAATACTTCTTAATATCTAGTCTAAACTTTCCCTGGCACAACTTGAGGCCATTCCCTCTTGTCCTGTCACTTTCTACTAGGCTAAAGAGGCTCAAACCCTCTATATGTTTATTTCCCATCTTCCTCTCCCTGTAATTTGTATGAAAAATTCTTCCCCTCTAGGAAGTCCTGAAGAGCCTACAGCATGCAATATTCTCCTCTTTGCCTCCCTTTACTCCCTTTGCAGAGGCACCTTCTGGGTGCTGTGGAACAGGTTCAGTCTCAGAGCCTGCCAGGAGCCCCCTCTGCATGGCCTGCACGTCTCCCACAGCCCATGGTGACTGTTCAGAGCCCCTGCAGCACAGACAGTTCCCCATGACCATGGAGAGAAAACAAAAAACACGAGTGCAGCTAAAATCTCTCTTCTCAATGAATCTTCATTGTCTGTTTAACTGTATTTGCACTAATTTCATTTGCTAGCCATTTTCTTGTGAGTATGTACCACCTCTCTCTAATAAAATGGCAAAGAATCAGTTAAAAGAAAACTGAATTGCAGATGCAACTAAAACTTCAAATATACTTCCAAATATCCTAAACTTGAATGCGGATTGAGATGAATACTCCAGAGTCAGGTCTAAATTTATGACATAAGTAAAGGCACAACAAGTTTCACTTTCTCAAAAATGTTTCCCTTGCTAATGTTTGATTACCTTGCTACTGGGCAACAGACAAACCATCTGATGGTTCAATTAAAAAAACTAAATTATATTGTTCTGCAGTCACACCCCTGCCCACAGGAACTCTGAGCTACAGCAGTTTATAAAATGAGAGAGTATCAGACAATGTATCAGAAACAAATGCAGTGATCTTTTTTTAATTGTTTACTACCTTCTCATACTGATCTTGAATTCCCATTTTACACTGGAATCCTCACAATTTGGGTACTGCCATAACCCTAGTTATGACATATTACTGTAATAAACCCTATTTTTGCAGTATCCCACTCATCAACTAGAAGTCTTCACATCAGTCAAGACACAGGACTCATGCACCCATTATTAAATGCATCAGTGTGTCATCATTAGAATCAAACTTACTATCTAGAAGTCCAGTAATTTTCTCTCATAACATCTATTCTGTTAATTTACTAGGGATATTAATGAGGTTTTGGGGAGGGAGTGAAATTGTTTCAGGAAGAAGAAGGAAACTGAAAGGTGGGGAAAGACTAATTTAGAAATTTCAACTATTTTTTTTTGCTTTCCAGTTTTCTGGGATTTAGCTGATTTCTGTGACTCAGAGATAATTTTAAGTGGGACAATGTTTCTAAAATATCTTAAGATCTAATTTGGGAAAGATCTTCAGTATGTATTTTCTTTTTCCAAGCAATGCATAACAGTCTATTAACAGCTCTACCAACAAGGAGCAAGAAATATATAAACATGGGAGACTGGAAACATCAGCAGAAAATAACCATATAACCTTTAACAAGATTAATGCAAGCTAGTAGTAGGAGAAGAAATAATCTGAAACATAAGGATTGATACACAGAAAAACCTGGAAACAGAAATCCTGAAAGATTCAGAAGTGAAAATAAATACTGCACGTGGCTGGACAGTTCATAGGAATAACTTAGCCCCTTTTAGTTCAGAATCCATCACTGAACAGACTTTCAGCATTCAAAATTATTTGAATAACTTTTTATGTGAGCATATTCCACTCTATGGACTACACACAAATTTTTCACAGCCAAAATGGTGTGAAGTACTTGATATTCAAAGCATGTGATCAGTCATTTAAAGTGTATGATACTGATTCTTACACTGTCTGTATAACTCCCAGTGCAACACAGAAGTCTTGAAAGTTGGCTGTACAAATGTTCCAGTGTAAACAAACAGACTAGTTGAGATCCTTTTGCAAATAAAAAATTTATATGATAGCACACTCTGCTCTTTGTTGATCCAAATTTTGACTTTTTATTTGTTTGCCTCTTCCTCTTTTCAGTGCCCTTTTACATATTTCTGAAGGCTGTTAATGTTCCCCCTAAATTTTCTCTTTCAACTAAACAACCCAAGCTCTCCTTCATTTCCTTGTAGGTAAGAAGTCACAGATCTCTGATAATTTTTCTTATTGTATTTTGAATTCTGTGCTATTAGTGCACATATTTTTAGAAGCAAGGTGCTTAAATCGGGCCCTTGTCAGCACTGTGAAGAATATGAATATTTGTATATGTAGGAGGGCACCTTTTTGTGAAAATTGTCATGCTCTAAAGTACTGTGTATTATGTGAACAAACAAATGTGAATAAAAAGGTGGTACACCAAATATTCAGAAGGCAAAAGTCAGAATTGGTCTTTTTTCAGTTTAAATAGAATTTTAATCTATTTAAATCTAAAATAGAATTTTAATCTATTTAAATCTAATCTATGATTACAACTTGAATAAAGTACATTGTCAAGCACCAACTAAATAACAATTAATGAATAATTGATCAAAAGGAATGCACGGAACCCATTTCACTACTGTGCACATCAGTCAATGCCAATTTCATTGGAAGTCATTTAGCAAAAAATCAAATGCTCTACCTAAAGAACAGCAGGGGGTTTTTAATACTTAGCGAGGAAATGATGAGCTATGAGCCATCTCTCTAAAGACTCACTATTGAGCCATTCTGCACCAACCCAGCAAGGACAGTTAGACGTGTATCTCACAGAATCATAAACTGGTTTGGTTGGAAGTGACCTTAAAGACCATCTAGGCCCACCCCCCTGCCATGGGCAGGGACACCTTCCACTAGCCCAGGTTGCCCAAAGCCCCGTCCAACCTGGCCTTGAACCCTGCCCAGGGAGGGGGCAGCCACAGCTTCTCTGGGCAACCTGTGCCAGGGCCTCATCACCCTCACAGGGAAGAATTTCTTCCTTAGATCTAATCTAAATCTCCCCTCTTCTCGTTTAAAACCATTACTCCTCGTCCTATCCCTCTTCCCCTGATGACGAGTCCCTCCCCCCTTTCCTGTAGCCCCTTTCAGTCCTGGGAGGCCACTCTAAGGTCTCCCTGGAGCCTTCTCTCCTCCAGCTGAACCTCCAAACTCTCTCAGCCTGTCCTCACAGGGGGGTGCTCCAGCCCTCCCAGCATCTTTGTGGCCTCCTCTGGACAACCCCCAACACTAAAGCAAATGATTACACGGAAACAATACTCAAAAACTCATATTCATTCTTACAAAAAAGTCACAGATTCTTTCCTCGTACATATTGTAATTAATTCTCAATTGTCTTTAGGAATATGGAAAATATTATGCCATGAAGTGTTATTTGGGAGCACTGAGAAAGTTAAATGGTTATGTTCAGTAAATGCCCTTGATCCTCCTTCTGTAGCCAGTGTGTGCAGTGCGTATCTTTTTAAATGACAGGTTTAAATATAACTGCAATCACATTTTACCTACTAACCAATCTACAGATTGTGACTGGTTCCCAACTCTCATTTTTAAATAAATTTATGTGTATGCTGGAAGTAGCTCCACCAGTCACACTTGGGATACACTGTTCCTTTTCCTAAAGATACAAAGTTCAGTCAAACAAGGGAAAAAAGAAAAATCTCTTGAGGACGCTCCTGTTTCCTGCTTCTCACAAGTCTGGAAAAAGATACGTTGAAGTAACATGAGCTCAGATTTGCACATGAAGACTTCTGTTTTGACCAACAAGAAACATTATATCAATATATTGATGTTAGGGGTTTTTTTGACAGAATTACTATTGAATCTAAATATTATACAGCAATTCTGACTGGATCAGTTTTAATTGCAGAGAATATACTGGTACTGCACACTGCCTCTACAAGATTTGCCCTTTTACTAGTTTGTTGGGTTTTTTTTAATGTAAGAGGGACATAAATGTGTTAGCAAACTTTACAAAGCATTTAGCAATTTCAGCATCCAGGCTAAGACCTATTATAGGGACTATTTACAAAAAAAACACCACAAGGTGCTCTCTAAAAAGAAAATAAATTAATAAAAATCAGCATCTCTTAAGTACAGACATATTTAAATCCTCAAGTTGTCATCTTGTAAAGCTATGAACTTTTAAAAATTATGACAAAAATAATAAGATTAGCAAATTTCTGGAGTGCTATCTGACATTGGCTCTGTCTTGTCTCTCTCTGCAGATTTATCCATAGTCAGACGCTTTGATCAAATCCACTTCTCTACTTCTCATGAACCTCACCCTGAAATTTGCTGTTCCAGAATCATAAAGTTGGCCTACAGACACATGGTTGGAAAGGAAACTGGTCCTCATCACAATGAAGCCTTGAACTGAACACTATGAAAAAAAAAATTACTCTTTGCTAACTGTTACAGTACAGTGGAGATTACTGTTCCTGTACTACTTCACCACCTGTAATACAGAAGGATGAAAAATGTAAATGTTTTTGCTGGGCAGAGGAAATGAGTTTGAGGGCAAGAATTGGAACAGAAGCATAAAAAAACTCTATAATAAATTTTAAAACAACCTTAATCAAGTTGTGCAAAACCTAAATGTCTTTTTTTTAAAAAAAAAAAAAAAAGGTGCATTACCTAGCCTTCAAGTTGCCTGCAACCTCATCCCAGTTTCATTTCTTTTGTTTGCCATAATTACAGAAACACTAAAAAATTTAATTTGCTTCAGACAACCTGACTGTAATTTCAAAATATATCCTAATTCTCCAGCATGGGAGAAGTACGACAATGTCTGTATAGTTTTCCAGCAGTGCAGCCTATCTTCTGAGATGCAAATATCAGAACAGCTCAGCACATGACTACTCTGTCGTGATTTTCTTGCTTCTGTAAGACTAAGCATTAATATGAAAATAGTCTTAAAGAAAAATTATGGAGAAAACCAGCTGATGGTTCCAAATCATTAACAAAGTACATGTGACAATGTCCTCCTCGTCCAAAACCACACATCATAAAAGCCTGAGAAAGGCTGCAGTCATGGTATTTCCTCTGCCACCAGAAAAGTACACAGAATCCTGTGAGGAAGCTATTCCCATTGTTCCGAATCAGATGGTATAAATAAGTGTATCTGACTTCAGTTGACTATCCAAACAAAAAACTGAACAAGGACTTACCCCCAGAATTTCTCTGGAATAGTTAGATAACGTTTATCAAGAAAAACTGTGATAAACAACAACACAGACACACAAAGGCAGGATAACAAGTTTGTCAGCATTTTACAGCAAATTCTTTTTCCTTGAACGGTTCTCTGTTCAGAGTTACCTTTGCTGCATGGCAAGAATATGCAGGTAGGAGTCGCCAAACAGCAGCTGACTTGCCAAATGTAGCCGAGAAGCCTAACAGAGCTAGAGAGAGCTGATTCCATTAATTCAGAAAAACAAAACAAAACACAACACACAAAAACCCAACCAAAGATGAACAAATAAAAAAGCTTCTTTCATTCACATCTGAGGTCTGTGGGACAAAATGATTTTGGCTTAGCTCTTATTCAGATGTTAACAGTAACATACAAACATTGAACGTTTGAGAAAAAGTAACACTTGGACACTTCATCCAGTCCAACATACATAGAAATAAATGCTTTAAGATACAAAGTGCTTTTGCATTTGGATGGAGCAGAAAGGCTTTCACATAACACATTATGTGGAGGTGAAGCTTCAGTAGCTCAGCCTGCCTCTTCTTGATGCAACTGTATGATTGACAAGATCCTAGCTAGAAGAGTTCTTGTACTTTTGTAAAATAAACAACCCTGAACTGGGCACTCACAGAAATAAAACAATGTCAAGTTCTCTATAATTTAAAAAATTTATAACACTGAGTTCTGACATGGAAATGGGATTATAAGCAGTTTGATAAACAGTCTAAAAGTATTCTAGCGCAAGAAAGCCACGGTTTGACCAGTGACTTCCAGCCCAAGTCTATGCATCTCCCATAGGAGAATGTAGGGTCTGTACCAGATGCACTGCTCTCCTTCGCTGGCAGTGGAAGATAAGACAGTTCTGGATGCTTCATCCCACTGACACTAATATAATTGGTCTGCACTAGAAGAATAAATCTCTGATTAAACATATGGACCGTTCTCTTTTACAAAAGCTCCTCTTAATATCTAGGCCAAAAGGGGATCAGATATAAAGAAAACAGGAAAATCCTTTCTGCAAGTTGGTTGGTAGGTTGCCACTGAAGTCTCTTCAAGAGACAAACAAGTGAAAACCAAGCTTATTATCATTTAAATGCAAAAGTTTAAGTAAGTGGTGAACTTACTCTTTTGCCATTGGTTTGTCCAGCATTACTGAATGTATTACAGTTCATTAACAAAGGCTACCTAAAGCTTCAGATATAATTTTTTAAAAAATAGTCAACATTGATCTAACTCCTCCAGTTTTAACATGAGCAGGGGGACACTCTGAGCATGTATCCACTATGCAAAATGAGACAAGTTAATAACACGAAATAAATTATTATAAACTTCAAAGAGCTGTCTTAACTGAATTTCTACAGTTAGAAAAAGGCCTTTGTCCAGAATATAATACATAGAAATAATCATTTTCTGTTAATTCTTTCAAGCTAATGTTTTGAATGTTCACAAGAAAAGAACTTTTTCCAGATGAAACACCATGGAAAAAAAAAGATCAAAGCATCAATTCTGGAATACATGCAGAAATGCTGATGTGTCATGAAGCACTCACTTTGTATTCCTTTGTTCACTCCTGGTGAACATGGTGGCAAGCGTATTTCTTATTCGATAATAATCCAATACTTGGAAAAAGCTTAACACTGCTAAAATTGTTGTATCTGTTCACCAGCAATGTCAGAACAAGTTTTCATCCATACCAGAACTTGTTCTGATATAGCTCCTGCCTAGTAGTAATGATTCCAATGGTTTTCTATGAAAGATCAGAGACAAGCTGGACAGGGCATTCAAATGTCATCTTAATCATCATGCTAATGCGAACTAAGAGGACTTGTTTCCAGAGCTGACTGCTCTTTTAGAACATCATTAAAGTACTCTGCTAAAAGGAAAAAGAAAAAAAAAAAAAAGAAAATAAATAAAGAAAAAAAGTAACCCAAAGAAATCTATGAAATAACTGTGGTAGTTCTCAACCTGAACTCCGCTTATCTTGAACTCCGCCTATGGTTCTTGGGAACAAGTTAGCATGGTTTAAAGTCTACACTAGAAAAGAGTAATGAGCAATGAAAACATTGAACTGTGAATGAAAATCAATAAAAGAAAGACTGATTACAACGTAATATGTAATAAAAATAATGGAATCGATGAAAGACTTGCAAACACCATTGAGCTGACAGGCTCTCTCCCTAAACACTCCATAGGCCATGCTCTGATCTATTACAGCAAAGTAAGACAACTGAAAAAGGATTGAAATGCAGCTTCCCTGAAACCTGTGTGAGCACTGCCAATTGCATCTGTGCTCACACTCCTCTTTTGCCATGATACAACTGAGAGTAGAAGCTGGCCTGCTTCCTTCACACTGTATTCTCAGGAGTTAAGATAAAAAACACTAAAATTTGATGCAATTTGAAGAAAGTGTGGTTTGTTACTACAAGATGTGTTTTAGATGTTCTCTGCAAAGTTTCCATATGCCCATTGCCAGAACAATTTATGTCCATTTTGAATTTCAAAAAAAAAAATGTCATTAGACTTCAAAAACGATTTTGCCAATGACCAAATATGCAATAAAAATACTTTTTCCCCAGTCCTGAAAAAAAAATAAATGTTATGATGTTTGGGATCAACTTCCTATAGTTTAGTTATTTTCTCCTAATATTAGGCAGTTTGAACATTACTAAAGATAAACAATTTAATTCTCTCTCTGTACAGCTTTTTTTGTGCAGAAGGGGAAAGAATTTATTAATGATGTAAGTAAGGTAGCAAAAAATGTGTATTATTTCAAAACTGATTGTGTAGTTACAAGTGAGCAATATCTATGAAATGAGGCATAAGACCTGTGTGGTAGAGATGGATTAGAAAACATGAGCATTTTTATTCAAATCCTGTTTCACTCCCTTTTTAACTTCAGTGTCACTGGGCCAAAAATTTCCTTTGATCAGAAATATATTTTCCCAAGGATGCTATATTTCATTTGAAACAAAGCACAAGTTATCTTTCTAAAATAAAAAACACAATATAATCTTTTGGCAGAGAGATTTAAAAGAATATATATTACAGCCAAAATGTGTGCCACTTGGCTTCATTAAATAAACTTTCAGGAAACTTATTTAAAAGAAAAATACTCAAAATGCACACACAGAATGCATAATACTGCCACCAAGCACATTTGGGTGGAACTGAAGACAAGTCTTATTTAATCCTCAATCACACGTTAAAAGTGAAGACTCCCATCTTGCACAAACACTAGATTTGAATACAGGGACACTTTATCAGCTTTGATCATCCCCTGGACCAATGCCCTAATCTCTTAAATGCAGATGAACTGAAACACAGCTAATCTGAACTCTTGTATGATATACCACCTGAGTGAAAGTTTACTCAGTAATGTTGTACAATCACATAGGACCACAGGATAATTAGGGACCTCAGAAGATCTCTAATCAAATCAGTTCCCTGCTTGAAGGAGAGTCAGCCTTGAGATCAGAGCAGGGCTTTATCCACTTAGTTCTTGAAAGCCTCCACAGATGGAGCCTGCACAGCCTCACCAACCAGTTCCGCTGCCTGATTTTTCTTGAGGGGAAAAAGTTTTTCCTTCTATCCAGACACAACTTCCTTTCTTTCAACTTAGGCCTGTTGTCTGTTGATCTCACACGGCTGTGAAGAGCTTGGCTCCACCTCCTTAATAACCTCCCCACAGGTACTAGAGGCTGTTGTTTCTTAGGTCCCCCCAAAGAAGCTGTCATCCAGGTGGAACAAGTCTGGTCCCTGCAGCCTCCCCTCAAAGCACAAGTGCTGCAGTCCTGAAGATGAGCTTGGTGGCCCTCCACCAAACTTGCTCCACTGATATCTTGCTTGCTCTGGGAGGCTCAACATTGGACAGAGTCTTCTAAATATGGCCTAGTAACTGCTGAGTAGAGGAGGATAATCACTTTCCTCGAGCTACTGGCTGCACTATTATTATTACCATCCAAGATACTGTTGTCTTTCTTTGCTGCCACAGCCTACTACTGGCTCACATTCAGTTTTTCTGTCTAGCAAGACTATCCCATTGTTTTTAGGAGAACTGCTTCCCCAGCCACTGAGTTCCCAGCCTTTAGATGTTCGGTTTGGCTTACACTATATCACACACCTTCTAGGAAAACACAGTCTTTCATGCTGCCAAGAGTCACTCTGTAAAAAAAAAAAAAAAAGTATGTATCTTTTTCCTGTTTAGAGATGGTCAACATCAACATCAGCTAGTGAATCCCTGTGGAAGTTCCAGAGCTGACACACAGATATAGGAATTCAGTAAATATAGGAGATAAATGATGCAATCCTAGGCTGGATTGACTGATCTAATACTAGCAGCCTTGGACTGCATTCTCTTTTCGTTGGTGGACACAACACTAAACAGAATCAGCACAGCCAAGACGCACACAAATGGCATTAGTTATGGCTACAGTATCTCCTGTACCAATTATTTTCAGGTTTTTTTTTCCCAGTTCTGCCTCTATCAGGTTGTATGCTAAAGAATAAACCTTGCCATACAGGAGGAAATACTGTCTGACGTAGGCATGTATCTTTTAAATGTGCTCCCTCCACACACACATTCAGGCTGTGGTGTATGCTTATCTGGAATGCAAGATCTGCACTTTCAAAATGTGTCCTGATTTTGTATCCTACACTGGATTGGCACACAGTGCTTTTGTAGCCAGATCATCTGACTGGCCCTAATCTATGGATGCAAATCTGAAAAGCAGTATTAGACAAATTCTTGGTATCATGAAGAGAAAACAGATTTAACTGAGCTAGCACTTTTAAAACTGTTCACTCTCTCCTCTTACTTCCCCTCTAGGTTTATGAATCTTTACTGTAAAAAAAAAAAAAAATCAACAATGCTCTATAAAAACTGCAACACTGTCACATTTCATTCTTTAAAAGGCAAATTTTCTGGAAAGACTTTGGATAAAACTTACAATGAAAGCATGACAGAAGACAGTATGTTGCCTGAAACCATACGTTAATAAAATATACTATTGGTCAAATGGAAAAATTGTTCATGTCTTTGGACCTACAGTTAAGTACGAATATATTTATGTAAGGGTTGTGTAGGTTAACAGAAATTTACCTGTAGGATGTTCAGAATATTTTTCTATCAACAAATGTCACAGCAAAACTCTGAAATGTGTTCCTCTAATTTTTTTAATTATAGCTGAAATTTGAAGAGTTCACTTTTGCTTCATGAGGTTACTATTATCTGTATTATCCTGCTTTACATAAGGAGGACTCCCTCTAATTCCATCTGCTTTGTGTTTAAAAAAAATGTTGGCAGCTTGATCTTGATAGCTAATCTTCTACCATCACCATGTTATCCAACTGTTTGGAGACCCTCCTCCTCTGATAACACCACCGAACAGCAAGTAGCCACCTACCTGAACTGTTGCTATGATGCTACACAAATAGTCATTTATTTGCAAAGGTTCAACCACCATTCAGGGTAATTCCTTCTGCATCAACCACCAACACATTCAGCCACATTATGTTAGCTCAGTTACACTCACAGGGCAAACTGGGAATAATCACTTAAATCCTTTATGAAACAAATGCAGGAATTTTGGTTTACCTCCTTTAAAAAGGCCTAGAGTGAAATGCCTGTCATTTGTACAGCTATAGTTTTAACCTGTGTTTTAAGCATGATGCCAGCCCTGTTAATAACTGACATACACTTTATATGCTGGAACAAATTTAATTTAATAGAAGACTCACTGAACAGCAAATGTGAATAGTTCCCAAAAGTGTAGCAAAATGATCTATCCAAGTCTAAGGTACTTTCATGAAGTTGATTCCCTTACTAGCAGTTCTATTCTGCACTACAGGTGTAGCCCTACCATCAAGTAAAGCAAATATCTGATACGGATTTCAGAAAGCACAGGCTGCCTCAAACAGTTCTTGGAAGCTCATGGCAAACCAGTCTGGACATTGTGGGGCATGAATGGAGCAAGATGGCTAGAGAACTGAAGTCTTTTGAAAGAATAACTTTATTTAACATTATATAAAAAGACAAACTGAAGGAGGGGAGGTTTAGACTAAATATAAAGAAGTTTTTTACTGTGAGGGTGGTGAGGTACTGGAACAGGTTTCCCAAGGAGGTTGTGGATGCTCCATCCCTGGAAGTGTTCAGATCCAGGTTGGATGGAGCCTTGAGCAACCTGATCTAGTGGGAGGTGTCCCTGCCATAGCAGGGGGGTTGGAACTAGATGATCTTTGAGGTCTCTTCCAATCCAAACCATTCTATGATTCTATGATTTTAAAAGAGAAAAAAAGGTGGAAACTGAAAGGTTGGACATCGCTCCTAGTCACAGGAACACATCGACCCTTCCTGCCATGTGTCCACATTGAATTTACTGTCCAGCCTGGCAGCGTGCCCTGAAATCCAGCCAATCGTGTGATAACCTAAATCAAATTTCCCACAGATATTCTGGTAAAGTTTTTGTCTCCTAAAAATCTCACTCGGGAAGATAAGTGATGCAGTAACTAGAAAATCACAGCTCTGTGCCTAATGTTTTAGTCTTATCAGGCAATCTTCCATATAATTGCATCATGGTGGTGCTTTAACAATTATTGATCTGATATTTTTTATCTATTTTATGTGTTGATAGGTTTATTTAACATTTGTTAAGTACTTTGAGATTCCCTGAAGGAAAGAAGAAAAACTTCTTTAATTCTTCTCTTCTGTAAGTATAAAAAGGTAAGGCTGGCCTTGAGTCTGCTGTACAGTAGGACACAGGATCAGTGAGCACAATCAGCAGAGTATGGAGGAGTTACATTGAGTTGGTTCAAGTATTGACTCACTTCTGAGAAGTGAAGTGGCACTTAGCACCTGAAGTTTAAGGCCAAGCCCTAAAAAAAAAAAAGTTAAAAAAAAAAAAAAATCACCATACAGCAAGTGTTCTACATTGAAACTTTTGTTCCCAAGAAAAAAAGAGCTTGATCTTTAGAAGGTACTTATAGAGTATCCACTGATTTTTAAGAGACCTACAGAAAGCTCAGCAATTTTGAGACAGTAACAACAATTTAATAACCAGGTAAGAACACAGGTACCTATTTACTCTCTAATTTCTGAAAATTTTGACCTAGATTTCTCTAAGTACAAAACCATCTGATTCTTTAGATGTTAGCTGAGTAGAATTCCAGTTTATGTACAGCATTTAATCAGCTGAACCATTACAAAGTGTCATAATGGAACTAATTTCATAAATTTATTGCAGTAACTTGTACCCTTGCTTTCCCTGTTCCTGTGTTACCATCATTTCATGTAGCCTTCCTAAAAGCACACTGTAATCTCTTCAGAGCAGAAACTCATTTCTTAATGAGAACTGTAAAAATGGAGTGCTGCAGAAATAACAAGATGACATTTTTTCCCAATTAGTTGCAATAATGTAGAAATCGCCCTATCCAATGGCAACCTGATACCCGTAAGAAATATCATCAGTTTAAGCAGTCCTTTTCATTCTGACAGTTCTAATTCTCACAGAGGCTACATCACCAAGGTTATGCAGCTACTTCTGCCACATTACACTGACATCCAAGCTGATGGGTGCTTGATTTGTAAGCCTTTTTCTAAAAAGACAAAAACAAAGTTGCATGCAACCAAGTATGTTCTGATCAACTCAGTACTACTATTTAAAAAAAATGCTCAAGTCAAGAGAAAAGGAAGAGAAAGATAAGTGAATGCTATTCTGAGTCCATCTTAAGACTTAATAAGCATTCCCAACATAAATATATTAGGACTTGAGACCTATTTACACTGATCACAGCACATACATTCAGATTTCAAAATTCTGACGAGTCTAGAACTGCGAGCAAATTCAGCATATTGATTGAAGTTCCTAGGTTTTATAACCTACACCTCCTTATCCAGTGCCCAGTTTGGCCCTTTAGTGCAAGAAGCAGTATATACCATATCTCATCTCCATCATTTTCACCTCAAAACGTGCTTAACTCTGTAAACTCGGGTTCTCATTCATTTTCCTGCCTGGTCCTCCCTGTGTTTTAAACCAGGATGTGCTTCCAGCCTCTGCCTTGATTTCACATTGCTGTCCTCCCCTTCCGGCTTTCTCCACTCACTAATACTCCAATACGACACAGGTTTTATTCATGTGTTATGGTAAATAATACAGGCCCAGATGCCTCATGCAGGGACATGTGCAAATACAGAATTAGTGCATTCCAGATGGGTACAACAGTCTGTTTCACCTGCAGGAGCAGTGTCTGGACACTGGGACATCCACTCTTCTGTGCCCTGAAGGTAATGAATGAGTTAAAATGAACAATGAATAATTTTACAGAGAAACCACCAGGAATGCCTATTCCTACTGGTTTGTCTTTTGGCTACATTTGCCTTTTAAGAATACCAGTTGGGAAAATTGTTTAGAACTCAGACACAGTGAACAATAAAACTGCTCTAAACTAAACTGCTAGAAAGTCAGTGTGTAGACGGAACATGTCACAGCTGTGTCAAGGAAAAGCTGGGTAGCTCAGCACAACAGAAACTTAGGAGGATTCTGGAGCTGAAATCTAGTAGACATTTGGAATATAAAGGAAGTTCAATCCCTGAGTAAACAGACAACTTCAAGGATCAAGGGGCTGCTTCTTCATAGCTGTCCCTTCTTAGGCTGGAGTTTCACTTTCTTTCTGATAACTACTTTGCATTATTATCTCACTTCTGTAAAAATCCTTCCCAAATACAAAGCGAGACCTAGTAGCACTGTAACTGGAAAAGTTCAGAGATTCAGATAAACAAATACAGTAGAAAATCTTAAATTAACTAAACATTTAAAGAAAAACATAAAATAAATCCAACACTATTTCTCCAGTAAATGCCATCCAGCTTGCTTTTTCTCCCTCTCTGTCCCCAAAGAGCAGAAACCCACTCTTACAATGCCTTCTGAAAGCTGTTTGCCTGCTATCCTCACTGCCCACCTACCGTAGGGAGCAGCTCCTCCCACCTGCACATAAAAGCCAAGTGCATGCTACCAGCAGCAGATCAGAGCACTTTCTCAGTCCTCCTCTGTTTTGAGCCAGTGATCTTCTCTCCTTGGATCTTGTATACTCAAGGTAAGATTACTGCTACTTCAGGTTTCTGTTCTAACCAGCTATTGTGAGGAAGTCTTAATGTGAACTCTAGCACTGCCTTGCTGGGTGGTGCTGGCTATTCCCCCCCCCCCCCTTTTTTTTTTTTTTTCAGATGTAGTGTCATCTGACATTTAAGTTAGTAACAGTCTGTTGTTTTAGCAATGAAATAAAAACAGATCTTGCTGGGAAACACTGTGTGGCTGGGAAAATGTCTTCTCTCACTTTCTGATTAATTTTGAAGAGATTAGAATACCCAGAGCAATTCTAATAATTTATTATCCCTCTTAGTAGTCTCCTTCTCAGTCCAGTCAAAGTTATCCAAAAATCTACACTCCATAGCTTCCTTAAATTCTGTTTGAGAAAAAAAAATATGCTTAGTGATATTTTAAGGAATGAATTGGTTTTCATTACTATTATTATTTACTAGCCAGATTGAGCCAATCTTGGGACTGAAGTGCATCTTCACAGGTTTCACTGCCTTTAAAAAAAAAAAAAAAAAGTGTGATGGAACTTAAGCCCTCACAGAAGCACAGTAGTAAGCTTGATGAAATTCACTATCTGGTACAAATATGCTTAAAGTACACATTTCACAAGCAAAATTGTGTTTCTTGGAACAACAGACCTTGTGTCTCTATGAAATTCTAGATCAGTTTGAATTATATTTTATCTACAGTTTACCTACACAGGCATTTCTAATGCTAGAGGAAGGAATAGTTAAGTGCCTCAGAGACTGCTACTGAACAGTTGAAACATTAAAAAGTGGTTTCAAAACTATATTTGCACTCCCCTCTCTATTCATCTATCCATCCTCACAGAGATGAATCTGTGAGTGACTAGTACCAGTTTCTCATGTTGTGTGAGTAGTGCACTCTTAACACACAGCCACCTGTTTAAAGAAATTCCATCATAGAAATCCTAATCCTAGAATGCCTCTGCCAGGGCTCAGAAAGGAGGGAAGGCTGAACTACCAAAAGCAAGCCGTGAATGCTGTCTGTAAATTGTTTATTTGTACTCTATGTAAATACATTCTGCAGTTAGAAGTGGTATTTTCTCCTTGACAGCCAAACAATTCTCTTTCTAAATTGACTCTTTTGTTCTTTCCCCGAGTAAAAAGTCTTTTCTAAAAAAGAATTATGTCCATGTATAGCTGTACTCACATTAGCTGCCACATTTTAAGTTACAGCACTGTATAACAACAGAACTCTGCTCAAAGTGCCCTTTTGCGCACACTGTATCTAAGATTTTTTCTGTATTTTACATGTTATCTGTTGTAACTAATGAGGTAAAACACTGCCTTCAGCTATTTGCCTGGAAGATTACGTAAGTATCTTAAAAAAAAAAAAAAAAGCCCAAACAAAACCCTCAAAAGCAAACAAATGGAACTATTCAAAAACAAAGTACAGTGCTTGTACAGTGCTTTCTATAGCAGGCTTAGAGTAAAACTATTTTTGCATCCAGGTAGTCCATAAAATTGCCCATAGAAGACAGGAATAGAGCCCAATAGTTTTCTTCATAACTGGCATTCTATCTCTGAACTACAAAATTTTATTCCTTAGTTAACATCTGATTTTTACAGCAAACCTTTACCTCTCCAAAAACACCCCTCTTGTGAAATATAGATATGCGATTTTAACTGTAATGGATACAGAATTTAGGTCTACAATCTGGCAGTAAAGCCTCATTGTTCACACAGGATTTCACTCTATCAAATAAATCAAAATTTCTAACAGAACAATTTTCAAGGAAAAAAAAAAAGTAAAAATGCATTTGCCACAGGAAATGTGTATATAGCAAAATACCTTTTATTAAAGCCTGCTGTGAAATGTAATATTTTGGCATTTGAAAAATGGATTGCAGGACATATTAAGAAAACTATTCAAAGGAATGTGTCTAATTTAGATCAGAATCTCCTCTGAGCAATTTCTTTCTTGGGCTGAGTCGATAATTCAGCTTAGCATCACTTTGCAGCAGGGGATGAAGGGAAACTGCACCCAGCAGGTCTCTAAGAGAACTCAGATGTCTAGGAATGCATTTATTAACTTCTATGATGATCTGAAACTCCTTTTATAGGATCAAAGCATATTCATATTAAGATTAAAATACTGTCACTTTAAAATATGCTACAACCACAATAAAAAGAGTGAATCAGTGGGAGAACAAGGAATTAAGATCTTTTCAGTAATGACTATAACATTTTAAAACAACAAAATAAAGGTAAAGAGACTATATTAACTTTCTAGCCACAGATGAGTTAAGTGTTAAGCAGGCAGGCACAGCCGTTTCTCCCGGTGGTCTTGCTTAGGTTTTTTTAAGTGTTCATTTAGGGCACTAATGCCCACTTAAGCCACTAGTATAACTCCCACAGTTGTCAAAAGTCTTAGACTAGAAACCTAGAAACACAGGATAAACATATTACTGCCTGCTTCTCTACGCATAGGCTTGCCACTACCACTGCTTCTGAGACATTCTGATCTTCATTAATTTATTTTCACCCATCGCTCTGTGAGGCAGAGATATGTTTTCCTCTGGTCATGCTGATACTAAATCTGTGGACTGTTTTGCTTATGGTCACAGTGAAAATTCATAGTAAGAGCCAGAGTTAGCTCTTCTGGGTTCCAGTTCATCACTTTAATTCCATGCTTCATTCTGTATTCAGCCTTATAAAGTCCACCCCTCTGCAGCTGATCCATCTTTGCATGACTTTTTAGGGCTGAACAGCAGGGAGAATTCCAGTGACAGATCTTGAGAGGTCATTTACTCCCAACGCTTTTAAACTTCCTGTGAAACCCTTTACCAACACCTTAATAGGATCTGCAAATCATTCTTAGAGGGGGTATATAAATAAATAAATAGCCAAATGACCACCTCTTACTCTCTGTGGTTAAAGGAGACCAACCCACTCTTGGCAGCAAGCAGAGATCCACTGCCATGGACCAGAAATTATGGGCAACATCTGACTATGAGCTCTAAGAAAAGCACATGGTACTTAAGCAAAATTATTCACATGGATCTTGTATGGCACATAGAATATATTCTTCCTTTCTTTTCTACATTCACTATCATGTGCCACCTCTATAAATATATAGAATATAATTTCATACCCATTGAAACAACCAACCAACCAACCTCAAACTAACAGCTTTGCCCTATCCCTTTATTTTTTAACCCTAGAGCTAATTTATGAGGGTACAGACTCATAATTGCTCCTGTGGCCTTACAAATACTTCATTTAAAAAAAAAAACAAAACCAAAAACCACCAATACAAAAATAAACGACCAAATATTCTGATGCTCAATTTCTAGAGTAATTGCCCTAGCAATGAAGGCCTTGTCTCTTACTCTTTTAAATTGAAAATTACCACTATAGATGCATTGCTCATAGATAAAATAGTGAATGTGTGCAAGGTCACTGGAGGACTACCAGTTGAAAAAGAACCATTAATAGTCATATCACTACCTGCCGTAGAAGGTAGGACAATTTTCATATGTCCGTGAGCACATCTACAAGGCATAATTTCCTGCGCACTTATTCTATGTCTTGCTATATATCTCAGGGGAGGAAAGATTAACTTTTATCCCTGAAGCTTAAATACATCCCTATGTTTCCCCTTACTTTTTTTGGCCTTCCAAGGCCAAAACCTGTGGGTTTGTTCCTTCTACAGGAAGATAATTTTTAATTTTCATTACTGTCATATTTCTAAAAGAGCAATGGTTCAATGGAGTTATTGTAGTGAGGAACAAGAAAAGACCAAACCATTAGAGGTGGTTTGTTCTGCCTGATTAAGAACATGGAATATCTGTATTTAACTGTGCAGAAGTTTCTTCCTTTTGCCACTTACACTTTCTAGAGTTTTCTTTAAGTGATGTTGCCTTTTTGTGGCTTTCCCTCCAGAAAGTGAGATCTATTCTTTGTGCTAGCAGAATTCTCCTTCAGCAAAAGTTGTGAAGCTCTGTGTGTTTAAAAAGATAATAACGAGTCCTGCTTCTGAAGCCTTTTGTGGGTCTTGTGCAATAACTGTGCCTATTCTCTGTACACATCAGTGAACAATTGTGCTTGGTCTCCCTGTACTCCTGAAATGTTGGATGTGTTTCTGTAATTGTCTTGATGTGTAATGAATTTAATGTCTCATAATTGCACTGCAGGGGATTAATACCACTATGCAGTCTAGGGACATCTTTTGATGATTAAATCCTCATGCAAGTCCATATTTTATAGCAAAGGCAAGATGAATGTAAGTCTGTTGCTTCTTGAATGGCAGGTGAAACTGTTGAGGGGGTGACATGTAATGGACCCTTTTCAGAAGCGAATGAGAATCAGTGCCCTCTCTTGGTTAGAAAAAAAAAAAAATAAAGCAGCCCTCTGAGAGTGTTTATCAGTTCCCTCTGCTGGCTACAAAGCCCACAGCCAGATGAGCAGCTGTGTTTGCGGAGGCGAAGGTCTTAAGTTCTATTCCCAGTTCTGTGTGCATGTGGAAAACTGATGACTGTGGTGTCTGTGCATGTATGTGGACATCATTCTTTATAGGGTCTCATCAGCAGCTACACCGAGTTCACCATGAGGGCACTCAAAAATAATACGGAGTTCCTGGGAGGTAAGAAACTTTCCATGTAGGATTTGGGAGGCATGCTAGCAGCTATGCCATTCATAATATGACACAGGTAGAGCATCCTTCTGTTATGCATCATGTGCACACCTTGCTTTTTCCACCTCTTCAAGAAAAGGGGGGGTGGGGTGGGGGGGGGTGTGTTCACTGCATTCAGTTTAGAGACATCTGTCCAGTTATCACAAAAATACTCTTGGCAATCCCCAGTCGAAACACTTCAGAATGTCAGCTTCTGAGAACTCCACATTTGCAAAAAAGAAATAAATGGTACCAACAGGAACACTCCAACCTAAAAAACCAACCACAAACCAAAACAAAACAGAAAAAGAACCTAACTAGTTCTTTTCCATTCTTGTAGGGAAGGGCCTATATAATCTGGTTATGCAACTGCAGACAGGTCATACAATTTATGCAGTCACTCTGAAATAAAGTCGAGATGAAAAAAGTATACTGCAAACTTAAGAAAGAGCTTCTATTTTAAATAAATATCTATAGCACTAAAAATCACAGAGTCCTGGGTCCAGGTATGCCAGCTCACTTCAGCCCTAGGAATCTATTGCAGCAACACATAGGATACACATAACCTATCCTATTAAAGGAAGAATGAGTCAAAACTAACAGCTTGACATACTAGATATCAAAGGTATATTAAAAACCAGATTTTTGAAACATCTGCAGCATATGTTTCCTGCTAACTAAAAAAGCAACCAGTCTGTCCAGACCAACATACTGCTGCATTCTTCTCTCTGAAAGGAAAGTAAGAAGTGGACAGTAGCACACTGTAGACTTGCACAGGGAACTTCAAGCAAGGCATTTGACCATTTTCCAGTTGAAAATTCAAGAGATCAGAACAAGTTTTTAACAAAAGCCAGTGTTATGATGTGAAGCAACAACACACATATATAATACACTACAGTCCCTGAAATGGAGATGTTTATGTTGCTTCTCATTTACTTGACATAATTTTCAAAGAGACAGAATGGAAGATGGAACAGCCCCAGGGACACCCAAACCAAATACAATCGACTTACCACTGAAGAAATCTAGCAGTCAGGTCTGCTTATGCCAGCACACAATTTACCTCTGTTCCGCCCTTCCATTTTTCCCACGATGTGTGGAGCTCCAGTGAATGCAGAGTATCAGAACAAGGGTCTTTTATGTGGCTCAGAGACGAGAATTTCTCTTTCAGCTTGCCTTTAAAAAAAATAGAAAAAGGAAAAGAAAGTGTTCAGCTATTTCCCAGTATTTCTTTGTAAATGCATTAGGTGATCTTAGTCCAATTCTCAGATAAGACATTAATATAAACTGCACAACTGGGACCCTTGTTGGCAAATCTCAGCAAAAAGTCAAGAGGTAGTTACTCTAGGTCAAAGTTGAGCAATAAAAGCAGACTTGTGAGGAAAGTTTATGTTGCCAGCATTGATATATCTGTCACCTGCACTATAGATAAAACCCAAATAAGCAAAGAGTAGTTAAGCAAGTACATCCCACAAGCACTAGCATTCATGCAAAACAGATTTTAGAAAATGAAGGAAAAAAGACAACACTCAGTACTTATTTCCTATCAGTCAGTGGCTTGAACTGAATTTACCATAGTAGCACATCACATTGTTCGCTGCAGAAGAATGCAAAGCTTAGGCCTTTAGGAGTAAGTCTCTTGTGCTTTACTGGTTCCAAAAATGTCAGTGCTTGTCAAAGTGTTTTTGAAATAAAACCAAAACCATGTTAATAAAGTGAACTTTCCAAGACAATGTTGGCCAAAACTGATTCTTAGATTTCTCTTCAGTAAAAAACTGCCTCTGTGGTTGCTAAGTTGATAGGGAGAAGGATTTAAAGGGACAAAGCCAAGTTCTGCTTAACTTGAAGAGGGTGAAAAAAAGAGCTCTCAAACAGAGCACAAGCCCTCCAATCAATGGAAAGACTTTTGCTGAGGGTGGGCAGAGCTTAGCAAAATCCAGCTGTACTTTCAGAAACTGCTGTAATCATTATTGGGCTCCACTTGAATGTATTCCAAGACTGAAATACTTGTTGTGGGTACAATTCGTGACATGCTGCTGTAGATTACTGGACAAGACTTGGTACTTTAATGCAGAATTCACAGAGTGAATATCAGTTCACAAGAGCTACTCCGCCTATTTATTAAGTAGTAATTCCCTACGTGAATTAACAAGGCAACAACTAGAAGGATTCTATCCTATGTGATCCCAGACTTCTGGCTGAATACCTCCAGAAATATCCTCCAGCGGAGGATGAAGGTGTTCATGATGACCTGAATTCCTATGTGCACACAAGTTGTGTGCAAGTCCGGGCAGTGAGATCTTCAAACTGTTTTGCTGTATGTGCATGTAGGTGCAGACACAAGGCAGTTTCTGTCTTCCACAGAAGAAAGTGGTGCAGTAGTTGAATGTTTTGTGCCTGTTACAAGAATTCCTGTTCTCCTCCAGTTCCAGCCGGCAGTTCAGTAGCTGGATGTGCTGCCATCGCAGCACACTGCAAGGGTTCTTATGCTTAGGAACTCCTACAGACTATTATTATCTTTTGGAGATCTGGGCATAACTTATTACATCAGGAAACATGGAAAACATTTTAGGATTGTTCCTAAGCTTACATTACTAGCCTCAGCTAAAAACTGTTCAGACTATCCTGGAAATAAAGAAAACTTTATTAACATCCCAGCCTTTAATCAAGTATTGGATCCATTTACAGCAGTGATTTATATTTTTTTTTGTACCGCTATAAAATTATCAGATGGCTTTTAAGCTGTAGTTCAAAAGGAAATCCGCTCATCTCAACTGTCTGGTAATGTCACCTTCGTTGCATTTCATTTTTAGATCCCTCTTAAGCAACTAGTTACAAATACTCAGTATCTAAGTCCAAGCTACTATGGTAATATCTCTGTTCCACAATGAGGGCAGGATAGCTCTTAGATTCAAGCTTCAAGCACAAAAACTGCCTTTCACTGAGTTCAGAATCCACTTGCAATGAATATTTTATATTATTCTTTTGAAACACCCTGTTTTCAACATCACATCTGTCACTCATATGCTGAATGCTCGCAAAAACTCAATTCAAAAGGACTATGAAACACAAGCAAAACAAATTCAATTTGTGACTGCTCAGAGATGTTTTCTCAGCTACACGTGCTTTCAACTTTCTACGAACTGTTTATCTCATGAAAACAAGTATTTCAAAAATAAGCTAACAGAAACCTATTATATTTTCAATGCTCTATTAAGCAAACATATTTTGAGAGCTAGAATTTTAGCTTGATGGACACTTACACCTTATCCTTCAGAAAAACGACCGCATCCATGAGACTTGAGAGCTGCTCCCTCACCTCCCGCCAAAGCTGAAGGTAACTAAAGGAGGAGGTCGGTGCTTTCTGGGGGCACTCAGCTCCACAGAGCACAGCCCTTCCTTCTCGGCTTCTCCCCCTCCGCCACCAAAGATCATGAGGAGAAATATTTTTGCTTCTAAGTCTTTTGAGACTTAAGGAAAGCATGAAACGTTGTACCTGCCGCCCAGATGCTGTTGAGGTGGCAGGGCTTTGTGTCAGCGGATTCAATTTAGTGACAACTTAGTTGTAACAATGCTGTATTCTACTTTAAAAAAACCCAAACAATCCCCCAAACGACAAAACGACTGGTTTTGTTTAAAACACTTGTAAGAGAAGCGGCCGTTAAGCACCTGCACCCAGCAAAGGCCTGTATTGAATTAAACGGCTGAAGAGGCCGCACCGCACGCCCTCAGCCGCGGGGCACCCTCAGGGCTCCGGCCGCGCCCGGCAGCCATTCCCGGGCAGGGACGGGGAGGGCAGGAGCCCGCCTGAGCCCGCCGCCGGCCGGGCCGCGCTGCCGCCGCCGCCATCCAGAGCCCCGCGTCCGTCAGGCCGGGCCCCTGCCGCTGCTGTAGCCCCTCACGCCTCGCACCGTGGGCTCCGCGGTTCCCGCCCGCTCTCTCGTTAACACCCACAGGCAGAACATTGATTTACAACCTGCGCCTCCCGTTCCCGAAGGAGAGGCAAGGGCTGAGGAGAGCAGAAACTCCCCACAGCCCAGTCAGCTGAGGAGCATTTATGGAAACACAATGCGTTTGAGGTTTCTTGCGTTTCAGAGATAGAGCCTGGAGGCTTCGCTTCTGCGTGCCAGCCCTCGGTGCCCCTTTGGGAAGGATCTGGGTAGCATTAGCTCGAGCAGATGTGCACAGTGCTGGAAGGCCAAAAATGGGGGGGGCTCCACTCTCCGCTAGAGAGAAAATGTCGCATCCTGTGAGGGGAGGCTGCTTGGAAGGAGAAGGAAGGCTGCTCCAGCATGCACCACAGGAGGTTCAGGACCTTTCAGATTTCTCCATCTGGATGCAAAATTGAGGCCACTGTAAGATTGGGGGGGAGGAAGAAAAAGGAAACTAAAAAATGTCCATTCTGAAGTTAAGGTTCTTTGGTCTTAAAACCAAAAAAAAACACCTGCAAGAAATACTACTGCATATGGGTATCTTGGATAAGGAGAGTAACCAGTCTTGTAAAGTTGAAATTCCAAAACTCCCCCCAACAAAAAATACCAAACACTTTGAAAAGAAAGGGAAGGAAAGTGACAAAACTACTGCACTTAGGCAGGGAGTTCAGACGGCAAACAGCTGAATAGAACAGCTTTATCATTTCTTTGCAATGTATTCTCCCTGCCCCGCTTTGTTTAGCACAGAGGTTTTTCAGGGCGAGTCTTTTTGATCTATTTGTTACATCCTCTAGCATGGTGGAGTCCTGACTCATGATCAAGGCTTCAGGACGAACAAAGAGCAGCAGCTCCTGAACCTGAAGGCTTGTAAATTGTACACAGAGTGAAGCTGACTCCTGGAGTCCTGCTCCAGTGCCTTTAACACACTCTTGCTTACACAGATGATTGGTATGTCTGGAAAGATACACTACAAACACTTCACCTCCCTCCCCGGGCTGCAGAAGCATCCAAGAACATCACATACAGTAGATTAATGAATTTATCCTTACAAGCACCCTGGCAACATCACTCTCACTTTAGAGGAAATTGAGGCACAGAAAAAGTTGCTGGTGTAGCATTTCAAGAAGCTGCTCCTGGGCAGATTCTCAAGTGTCTTCCCGTCATGATGGGGGCTAGTTGGAGAGCTCGGTTCCCATCCGGGCACCTCAATGAGAACCAGATTTTCATGAGAGCTCAGCACCCAGTAGCTCTCGCAATGACACTCGCAGCCAAATTTTCTGAAAAGTTCCTTTGATCATCTGGCTGCTGCCTCAGTGGAAGCAGAGCGCTTTTGAAAAATCTGATCCTGTTTGTGGGTGCTGAGCACTTTTCAAAATTCTTGCTTAAGTGACCTGGCCAAGGATGCAGACTAAAATGTGAGCAGAACCCACTTTGCCTAATCCCTAGGCCAGTGACTTAACCACAGGCGTATCCTTCCATCTTCAGCACAGAAATAATAGATACTAGTTGGGGCAGGAAGCAAAATGCCAAATAACTGCTAGTACCCATGCCTGCCAAGAAAAATGCCCGGATACTTGTGGGCAAACCAGACAGCCACATTTTGGTACTTTCCTGAGAAAGGATTATTTCTAGTAGCAGTGCCAGAGTCTGGCAACCTGGATTATGCTCTTTCCAGATGTACCTATTTCTTTCTGGGCTAAAACTCTTGTGAACATGCCCTCACACAGGCACACCCTCCCCACTCTTGAAAAAAAAGCAGCTATCCAAACACTGTACTGTCTCCATTATCCTTAGAGTGCCAGGCACGCTTGGGCAAGACAACACTATTTTGTGTAATGATTAAGAAGCAGTGGTCGCGTCAGTGAAGATTCTTGTTTTCATTGAATATTTCATTCATTTCTGAACATAAGCAACCACTTAGCTGCAGTTGTGCTCAATGCAGAGGAGGAAACACATGCTATTCTTGGCTGGACTTAACCTCTGTGGGAAGCAGCAGCCTCCTTACAGCAGCCTCTGTAGGCTGCATGATTTAGCTACATTAGAGATTGCCCTGAACCTCAAGCAAGGACCTGCGTACGGATGTTGAGTACCCCAAACTGTGAATGCATGCAAAACCCTCAAAACCCAGCCTGGATCCCTTATTTTATACCCTGTTTGTGTGGGGTCCATTTGCAAATGACAGTTTCCAAAGCCATGAGCTCAAGGCTCCAAGCTTACTGTATCCATTCAGCTGCCACTCGAGATGCTGAATCACTCAGCATCAACTTGTTGGACTATTACTGGACTCTGTCACGGAGTCCAGCTTTCATTAAGTGCTTTCTGTCTCATCTCTGTCCCCAGCTTTCAGACCACCTCCCAAGTAGTATCTGACCAGTCCAGTAATAGAAAGATAAGGCACCCAGTCACTAGTGCATTTTCAGGGAGCATAGATATCACGTGAGAACTATTGAATGAAAATGTTTACAGAAAAATAGTTTTGTAAAACAGCTCAGACCAAGTTGTTGCTGAGGGTTTTGCTCAAGCTACACAAGCCAAAAACCACAGCTGTATCTTTTCTAGCTACAGCTAGAAACATCTAAGTGTATTGGAAAAACCTTTGATTGGGCGGGTGAGGGGATAGATTCTCTCCTAACAGGATTACACCTAGAAGCAAGTGTGAACATTTGTCTTCTGCTCTGTTAAGTCTATACCTGTACCAACACAAGGAAAGTGATGGCTGCGGTTTGTGCTTTAATTATTGAATGGCAATGCTTTCACTCAGCTTTGACATTTGCTGCAGTAATTATTCTAATAACAACTCCAGTAAGAAGCTGGACTTCAGAGCAATACCCCAGTCAAATATTACAGCCTCAGTCAAATATTACAGCCTCAGCTTTACAGACAGAAAAACTGAGGCAGAAAGGGATGAGCTCTGTTTATGCAGACAGTTAATTGCACATGCTTTAGTGTACCTTGTGACCTGAAAAGTTATAGGGAATGTCACTGGGGGAACTTGGATTATGATTAGTAATTTTATGGGCCTTCATGTTTTTGTCAGCAAATTTGTAACTACAACTTTTCACTTTTTCAATCTTGCAGATTTTAATTTATTTTTCATTCTCTTATCCGGTCCTTGGAAGAAGCCAAGGCATTTCTGTGGAAAAGGGCTGAGGTCAAGAAGTCTATCTCGGGAATCATCTCCTCTGAACTCAAAAACTAGCAACAGTCCAGAAAAAGGTCTTAATTTGTAGAGTAGCAAGGTGATCAGGACACAGCCTGCTGGTGAAGGACAGGGAGATGTGGTGCTGGGGTGAGGATATCAGAAAGGGCCCATGAAAAAGGCTGGCAGGTTTGACAGTCCAGCCAGATGTGCCTCTGAAGCAGAGCAAATGGGTGTTCCAGCACTGGCAGGAAAGGGTATTGACATTAATAAAGGCTGATGTGCAGAATATTGACCCTTCTGCACAGCTGACTTACTCTGGAGGTCTTCTACTGTGGGGCTGTTGCATTTTCCTTCTAGGGCTAGATACACTAGCACTAACTTTCCCACCCAGTCTTAAGTGTAGTTTAGGGTTTGTGTCTTTGGTATTAACGAGGTAGCACAGAGATGTAAAGGTGGGATGCTCAGCTCCCAGATAATCAATCTTATTATGCGATACTGAGAAGGTTATTTTCTCTCTAATGCACTCCAAGAAATGAGGAATGTTTCCTTTTACAACTAATGCTTGTATTTCCACCAGAGAGCTATAGTTTTGTATTGACATATTCTAACAAAAAGTTTTGCTTAGAAATTCCTGCTTATTTCTGTGGGAAGTAATTGGAATCACTTATTAAGTATAATCAGTTGAAAGTGGGAAAAAATTCCACTTTTAGGAGAGGACAGTCAGCATTTCCCAAATCATTCTTCGCTTTGTGCCCATGAAAATGATCACTTGAAATAACTGTCTGCTGACACAGATCTTATAAGAACTTGTATCTCATTCTTAACCCAGACAAATGTTAGCGAAAACTGTACTTCTGGAAACTACACAATTTAGCCTCCCTAAACAGAGACATTTTCCAGCCTTTACAGATTTACCCATGACAAAGCAAAACACCCTCCAAGCCTGACTTGAATTTACACAGCTAAATAGATCACTAAAGTGTTTAAATGTCATTGTGAGAATGAAAAGATGAAATGTGCTGTATATCATCTCTACAAAACCAGAAGTAGTTATATTATAAATAAACAGAGTTTGCTTGGTATTAGGGACATAGGAAATTCCATTCAAGAACAGACAAATGGCACATCTTGTCTGGTATCCTGCATCTGGCACAGGCCTATAACAGATGCTTAAAATACTTGGCTCTCTTGGTCCCACAGTCTCCCCTGTTCCACCTACCACCAATGTTATAAATCACACAGTTTTCCTAACCTCTGGTGAGAGTCTCTTTCCTGCTCACTTGTATAACGTGGGAGGTAGAAGCACAGACTGGGGGAATACATATTTTCCCTGTGTGATGCTTATTACAGTGGCCGGTACCGAATTTGACTGAACTGTGGTTCTGACTGTTTCAGAACATGCATGGTGTTACTGCCTGTGTAGCAAAACAAAGAAGCAGATAGGTGAGGACTATGCTTGGCTCCAGAGAAAGGGGGAAGCAAACCCCTTCTCGCCCTCATTTGCACATAGCCAGCAAGTGTACCTACCACTACCCTATTGTTAATCAGCTGCCCTCTGTCTCATCAAGGCACTGCCACCTAATTACTCCCCACGACTCAATGACATGTATATCCGTGGCTTACTTAGTAACTCTCATAGTTCCATGCATGATGAATGAAAATTAAATGAGTTTATTGTCTCTCAAGCAGAATTCACTTTTGTCCTTCCAGAGGTTATGAAAACAAGGTTCCTCTACCCAGCAGGTCACATAATGCAGGTCCCCCTCTTGAGTTGCCTGATGCTTCCAGCCGTTGTCACTAGTGTGATACACTTGCACCTGACAAAACTGACTGGAGCTCTCCCTTACTAGAAATGTACTTCTCATAGACCATGCCCCTTTGTTTTCTGCAGTCTCATTCATAACGAACATTAAATTCAGTGGCACAATTGGTTAAGGGCCTCTAAAACAGACAAACAAAAAATCCAAACCTTTCCATTTGAAAAGCTGAAGTTTAAAATACCCTTGGTATTAATTACATTACACCCTCTTTGTGTTCCCCTGTGAAATATAACAGGATTTTTTAAAGGCTAAGGAGAACTTAACAACTATAGGGAACTACCACATAAGGTCCTTTCACATGCCATCTTATGGAACAACACAAAGAGAGAGGCAGCAATACAAATGATGACACCTCATGTCTAAGCTGTATTGTTAAAAAAATGAGTTTGAAGGCGGGGGGGCGCGCATTTTAAGCATATCTTCTCTACAGTTGCAGAACACTGCTCTTTGGGAGTGACCTAAGAAATCTTTAGATATTACTAAGGAAAGCTGAATCCTGATGATGTGCCTAAGCTGTTGCATATAGTTTCAGAGGTCAGCTTTCTCCATGCTGAAAGATTTTCTGATTCTGGTTCCATCCTACTGAAGATAACATTCAGTGTCAAAGGTCCAAATCTAGAGTGTGGACCTTTCTAGCTACCCAGAATATGTATCCACAAAGAACAAGACTTTGCAGTATCAATCTGCTTGATAAAATGGACACATGAAAGCAGAAGTTTGCATCCTTTAAACATACTCCTAATTGACCATACATTCAGGGATGGCCAGGCTTAATATTAGCAGGAGCTCTGTGACTTTCTGCACTTCTCTCCAAAGAGGAATGACTTTCAGAATATCCATCTTGTTTCAGTAGGAACAGAAGTAGAGGTTTTTCAACACAGACAAATGAGTCAGCCACTTGTTCCAAATAAATGGAAGTGATGTTCCAAGTTTCCTGGACAGCTTTAAAAACTACATAGAGCAGTTCAGCTGCTTAGTATGTTGTGTTCTACACCTCACATTTAAGAGTACACAAAATCACATGTTCTTTATTCCAGGTACAAGTTTTTACCCACAGCAGCCCAAAGCCATCTCATTGTGTCTCTGTCCTTGACATACATGCTATTCCTCTTGCTTGTGCCATTCCCAAGAACAAAAGTAGCACTCTTACAAGTAAAGAGCAGCAGCTGAGGTTCCCATACTGCCAAGGAGACCCTAAATAAGCTTGAACTAAGCGTCTCGATATCTGTGACTTGCCCATTTGTATAACAAGGATGTTAATAATTTGCCTTCTGAAGAGGAATGTTGTAAACCTTAATTAGTATATCAGTGACAAAAAAGGCATGAGTTACAACTTTATACAGTAAAATAGAACATCTATGTGGATAAATAATTATAAGGAGATACATAAAACTATAAAAATTATTTCTTTACTGCAAACCTTGCCTTAACAAGAAACATAACTCCTTCCTCAAGAAAGCTGAATACACTGACTCATGTCTTTAAGGGTCATGGTAAATTTGTTCTTTTATAACGTGTAGTAGTTTAGCTTTGAACTTTTGATTTTTGGAAAAGGCAGAGCGGAAAAATGTTTTCATGCGAGAGGAGTGCACATTCCAGAGCTGTCGACTGTTACTCGTTTATGGGGCGGGGGGGAAGCTACTTAGGTTTTAGGCTTTGGTTGATGCAATTTGTTGCTGTCTGGTATTCTGTGATAAACCAGAGTTTACGCTGCATAGTGAAATATTTCCATTTTCTCTCTCATTTTTCCAGCTTTTTCTTGTTCAAAACTCTGAACAAGCTGGAAACTGACTGCTGTTGAGGAGAGAAAAATTAGCTTTGTGTGAATTGAAATAGTGATCCTCTGTAATATACAGAGTAGTCCAAACAGAAAATAACTCACAGTTTACTTTGAAAGAGCTACACACAAGCATAATGTGGGAATGCAGATAATATTACTCATAAAAATAAAACAAAAGAAAATATGAGCCCTTCATGGTGTGTTTGTAACCCAAGCAACAGTTTTAAACACAATTTTCCTGTGCTGTTCCTTGTTTATTTAATATATTAACATTTGATTACGTCAAAAAAATATAAAAATAGGAAAATAAAATAAACTTTATGTAGCTTATTTATTCAAGTAAAGTAAAAAAATATTTCTCTGCTGTCCTGCATATTTTGAAGAGTATTAGCATACCTGCTTTCTTCCCTTCTCTTTCTAGAAAGAGAAGAAAACGCTGATTGTCAGAATCCTTCAAATTTGATACTCAGCACTGTTATGATCTCTTCATTACTGGATGTTGAGTCTGGATATCAGAACTGGTACAGTGAAGTGCTCTCCTATTAAGCCAAGGTAATTTTCTTCCCGACATTTCTGGTCAGAACATTATACTGTGCAATACAGCATCACTTAACATAAAAGACATGAGAGCTGATGCTTTTGCTAACAGGCAGGGAGATTCAGGCCCCAATTATTAATATAAATTTAGCTAGAGTGTATTATTTAAGGTAACCACGCTGAACTGGGTCTGGAAAGAACTGCAAGTGTCAGCTCCTTGCCCCGAGAGGGAATAGTGACATGATAGATGCAACATCCTGGATTCATGGCCTGTTAAAAAGAGTACCGCACAACCATTATGGTTATGTCAGAGACTGTATTCTTAGCTGCATTGGCATTGAGAGCTAAAGTCATTGAGAGCATAATTAATGAAAAAGTCTAACGCTGAAACAATGCAATTAACAAGTCTTCCAAAGTTTCATTTCCTGGGGAAAATTATTGCCGTTGACAAGGATCTATCCTGTCAAAAATCTTAGCTGACAAAGGCTAGAAAACTACATGAAAATACCAGCTCCAAGCCAGAGAGATGAGGAGAGAACTTCTCCATTCACAAAGACAGAAGATGTTAGGGTTTTGTTCTAAGACAGGGAGGGAGGCTTTGCCAAGGACATCAACTGCTTTTCAGACACACATTCAGATAACTTTCTACTTAGTGGGATGGGCAACCATACAGTACGTTATTTCATCAATATTATTCACTCAGCATGAAAACCTGCATTTATGAAAGCCTACCAGTCCCTAGTTAATGGTGTCATGTTTTCCCTCAAGAACACAACTGCACACAGTGCAGGCCTGACGTACTCACAGTATGTTATAGCCACGTGCAGCTTAGGATGCAGATGGGAAGGCAGTCAATTGTAGAATTGTATGCCAAAAGAAAGCAGGTGGCTCTGAGGCTGGCCACTGGCCCATGAGGATGCAGAGATGCAATTAACTTCAGAACTAAAGTACATAGAAAACATTTTCAGAAAGTTTTGTATCCTCACTTGGCTCTTCTATCCCCTCCTTTCCTGGTATATCAGTAATCAAGGTACAGCCAGTTTGCTGTCCATTGCCCTAATACAATTGCATGTCTTTCACAGTGTATTAATATGAACTTAAAGAAACTGCAGTTTTACTTTGTAGCTCCCTTTTCTCCCCAGGTTTTTTTTTTTTTAAAAGCCTCTAGAAATACACAGCAGTAGAGCTGAATCATAAAAAAAAATGGTTAAAGAATTAGTTGCTTTAGATGGGATTTAAGTGGGTTATCATATAGTCACCACTGCAAACAAGAGGAAAAGGAAAAAAATATACAGGGGTAGGTGCACAGGAAGATCAGCTAGAGGATAGATATATTCTTATTAGCATATCTAACAAAGCTGCCCCAGGCTCCACATTTACTTTCAAAGTAATGGAATTCTATTAAAAGACAGTAACCAACGTGGCACATAATTCTTTGAGGTCATTTAAAGCCTGTCTGTTAAACAAACATTACTCTTGATTTTTTTTTTTTCCCCCAAGGATTCATAATATTTCCTGTATTCCTACAGCAAGTTTTATCCTATCTGTCTCCTAAACTATCATTTTGAACCACTGAGAAATTGTTTGCCTAAAACCAGAACTCTGTTTTCAATACCTTTCTGTTATTAGTATTCCTTAAATTACATTTCAGCTTCTAATCAAGGTTTGCTGCAGTTTCTCTTTTGATGCAAGTTCACTGTACAGTGCCTTGGATCTCAGCTAGAATGCAGTGTGTCATGTGAACAGTAAAAAACAATACAGCTCAACTTTCCCAAAGTAGGTTGAATCAGGAGTTTCAAGGATAATCAAAACCACATTTTTACTGGCAAGCAGAGCCAATAAGTCATTGAAGCTATATAAATATATTCATACCCACATTGCACTTCATTATAAAAAGAATCTCACACCCAGAAACACAAAAATTCTTGCTGTGGAATACTGAATAATTGTGGAACAAATACATGGAAGAATACACTGATGTTTGCATGAGAAGTGCATTGTAAAAGGGATCCCAGTAAAACAAGCTGAATCTTCCGACTTTTGTAACCTTTTTATGACTTTCTTAGCAGACGTTAGAAAATTTGAAGGACTTTGTACAGAGCAATATTCTTTACAGAAGTATATCCTGCTTATATTTAAGTGAAATTTGTGTCTGATTTCATATACAAGTACATGCAAGCATGCAAATCCATACATGTTTTTAGAAAAGTCTGTCGCTAAATATTTTGGACCAATTTATAGTCTTGGTAATGCCAATAGGTAGGTCCCAGTCAGTTTGGTATTTTATGTCAGCAAGTTATTCTACATGTGAGAATACATCTGTGTAAATGCAATAGTATATTTATTATAGATGTTATTTATGTGCATGTGTCTTTACAGGACTTGTGTCTAGACCCAGTCTGGATTTAGACTGCTGTCACTGACAGCAGAATGAAAATCTTTGTATGTTTCCTCTCTTCAAACTATTATTTTTTTCTTTTTTTTGTGTGTGTGTGTGAAATACTGGCTTTCTTTTCACTGCGAACTACAAAGGCAGATTTATCAATGTAAGTGGAAGTTATCTGAACAACAGCCAATGTAGAACACAGCGATAGCAGTGATTCATGGCATTTTTTACAGTTCATTGTGTTTTTTAATGCTCAGAGCCCATATAGGCAAGAAAATATTTCCCACATACTGTGAGACAGAAATATTGCTCACCCTTTTGTAGAATATAAAGCTGAGAAACAAAATTGAAGTGATTTAATGACAACTAAACACTTATCTCAGAAAGGCAGCACTGCACAGTTCAGCCAAATTGTGGCTACCTGAAAAAAGGAAGAATTTGATCACCTGTGCCTGAAATCACATATTTTTAAGTTGTTCTAACCACAGTGTAGGCAAAACTAAACTGAATGATTTCACCATGCTGAGTTATTTCCCACGTTCCTTTGTTACTCCAGTAATGTCAAAAAATGCAGGAACGGGGAAGTCATATGATGCATAGGAAAAAGAATATTGTGGTTTCTAAGAAAAATATTTATTACCAAGCAAGCTATTTTGATTTATTAAATGATAGCTTCCCATCATAGTGTTTTTTGATATGGTGCTTGAAACCACAATGGTTGTATAAAGCCAGGACCTTATTTGTTTAAAGGCATTCACTAGTGGGTTTTTTAATAGAAATATCAGTTCACAACAATGCCAGATTCACAGAAATTCATCCAAGGAATAAACTCTTAAAAAATTATTTTTTTCCTAGAGTGTCCATTAAGCCAGTGCAGGCACTGTGTCTCAGTGCTAGTCTTCTAACATTAGATTTATAGGATGTTATAATTAACAACAGGTGATGGGCAGCACTACATGCGCAGCAAGCAAATTGAAAAGACTGGCAGCTCAAGAACCACTTGTGAATCATCAAAACTTTTCCCTGGACAAACTCAGTAGTCATCCTGGTAGGTTTTCTGACAATTGTGTTTTAGGGGGGGGAGGTATGGTTGTTGGTCGTAGGTTTTTTTAAGTTTCACCAGCACAACCCCCTTTCTCCTTTTTCATGTCAAAGATTAGGGACTGTTTTGTTTGGGGTTTTTTTCACTTCTATGTTTACCAGTCTATAAAATGAGACAAATCATGCTTCCCTACTCTCAGGGGACTTTTCTTGGAGGATCACAGACAAGTCCACACACATTTTTAAATTATGCAGATTTTGTTAGTAGACACTTGTGTCTCCATTATTCCAGCTCTCTCAAACTCACATTCTATACAGATAACACAAAGGAAAAGGTTCAAAATGTTTACAGCCCCCACATCTGTTTTAAGAAAAGCAGTTCTTCAACTTAGGTCTGAAAAGGAGAGGGGAGGACACTGAAAAACATGAATCAGCAAAACAAAACTATGTCCCAAATTAGTTTTCATTTGTACAGTTAAACAAATACCATTCTCTATTTTTTTTTTTTCTTCTGTTGTGAGAATGCAAGGTATGTTGGGAAAGGCCATGGTTTTTTTTAACCAAGTGAAGAAGGACTTGTATCCCAAATCTACCAATAGATCTAAATTTATGAATTGTTTCCAAGGTACTAACCTAAAGTGATCATGATATTAATGAGTTAGTTACATGTCGTAACATAATGACTATAGCAAAGGGGATTACTTTTGGGGGTATTTGGATAATTGGTTACATAACCTCATTGACATTAATAAATACTTTAAATGCATTAACTGGTAGAAAGATGTAAATAGAAATATTAAAAAAATAATCAGTATTTGTACTCTAGAAAGTATTGGAGATTTTTTTTTTAATGGATATATTCCATACCGGCCAATATAGTTCCCTAAGTTCCTCTACAGATCTCACTGATACATGGAATCAATTTCTACTGAAGACCTTTTAGGGTGTTTCTTACCTCCTTTCATCTTCCCCACCCCAAAATACACTTGAATCAGTAACCTTTAAATTCTTAGCATTACTATATTAGCAAGCTATGACTATTATTCTATCTTTATGTTACCAGGCTGCCAGCAGGAACACATGTTGCTAAAAGTTTGAGTTCTTTACAATGTAGTGAACTAACATTCTCCGAGAACTCTTTTCATACTGACTGTGGAAAAACATGTTCATTTTTTTGGGTAGGCTTATGAGACCACTGTAGGCATTGACTGGATATTAGTACCCAAGAGAACCTGGGCTGTGATCACACTGTATAGGTTTGCATATACTAACACATATACGTGCACCCCATAACGGAAAGTGATCAGTTTTAATGCCTGTCCTTTGCCTGCGATTGTAGAATTGGACTATTTGTCTCAAATCCACCAGTGAACATTAAGTGGTTCACTTAGCTTAAAGTTGAGCACAACCCAAACCAGTACTAACTTTTCAGATAACATTGTGTTAACTTCATTGTGAATTGGAGTCTCAACGGATTCTGTTAAACTGCTTTACTTTATAGCACTGAATATAAAGTAAGATGGTGGCAATGGTGAATTTATCCTGCTTGTTGCAGAGTTTGCACTTCATTAAAATTCACATAACAGTGCTTATCTATAGCTGAGACATAAAGTTGCCCAGGGGAACACTTGTTACTCTGGGTAATTAATCAGAGGTGATGGGAAATTTTTCTTAGTGTTCTTGATAATCTCCAGGGCATCATCCAACTGTGAAATTTTGGCCTCACTGAAGTGGAAAGCAAGTTTCATCAGTAACTAAGATAGGCCAAGACATTTCTCACAAAGCACTTAACGACCTGGTGTCATCTGGCAAAGTTTCTCTGTGCAGTCTTTTTTCAGAGCTGGAGGAATAGTTCATTTCTATTAAATATTTTATATGCATATGTTGTTTTGGTAATCATAGGCACATTTTAAGGAAGGTTCTACACATTCTTTAGGGTAAATAAATTTTTAAAGGGCTTGAATCTATACTCAAAGTCTCTCAGCTCAGTGAACCTGAAATCACATCCTTAAAATTTGTGGTTTTGCATGGGCAGGGAGAAAATAGATAAGACTCAAAATGCTTGGAAATTCAAGCACATAGCTATAAACAGCCTGAAGACTTTGCTTTGTAGAGTGAGACTAGCCTCAAAGGTAATTTATTTATTTAAAAAAGCCCCAACACTCCATCAGATGCCCAAATTTAGATTTGCGTTACTCAGAAACCCTCACCTTCATCCAATAACATTTATTTTTATGGTGGCTAGGCACAGATTTTAAAATCTGTATATGCAGAGACCAAACAGAAGTGTATTTTTCTTATTGAAGTGCTTCAGGATAGTTAAACTTTCACTGCACAAGAGTTGTAGAAATTTTTAAAAGACTGAAAAATATTTCTAATTCAAAAGAAGAATCATCCCCAATCCAAAGAACTATTTAAATATCCAAGCACAAAATAGAGCCAGGTTTCTTAGAAAAAGTTCTGTAATTTAGACAAATGTTAAACCAAGTTGAAGCTGACTCAGCAGTTTTATTTCCTCTATTCAGCTCTTTCAGGTGTGACCTCATTAATACTGAGCCTAAAAGATTAAATAGCATTTATTTCACATTTTTATCAACTATTCATTAGCTTAGCCATCCTTGTCCTAGAAACACTACTCTTCCCAGCTACATCTATTAAAACAACATTAAGAGATATACAAAATATATAAAATAATTGAATCATGAGAATTTATGGCATATGGGACAGAAGTTTACAGGCTAAATTAAAATTTGACAGATTTTTCATTTATATGTTGCTACAGCTTACAAAACTGCTGAACACAGATAATGATACTGATGGACAGGTTTACCCAAGCTCAAAGAGAGCTGCAAGCTTCCTGTTCCTTTTTTTGATTGACCTCTGGCTCACAGTAAATTTGTCTTGATTAAGAACATAATGTGTTACTGCTGAATGCTCTTGTTTCAAGTGCCTCGTACTAGTTTCACTGTAGCAGGAGCTAACAATGCTTATTTTCTCAAATTACTTAATAGCATCATGAATTCTAGCACGGACATTTCAAAAGGTTTATTTCTCACTGTGATGACTAACTCAAGTTCTCCGTAATAGATTCACAAAGGGATTAGCAATTTTATGAGTTGAGCAGAAGTAACTGGCTGTCAGCATTAATCGCAGCCTTGAAAGTCTATTATAAACAAGTCATTGTAGTACCTCTGAAAGGTACTCCGGAAAGGTACTACCCTCTCGGAAAGAGAACCCTTCTTTACAGATAGATATTTAGATGGTTGTGGTTTCTTTATACTGTTTCTTCTAAATGAAAGTTAACGCTGGTATTTTGCTTTTAGACTGAGCTATCTTACTTACTAATTTATAAAACAAGTAATATCTGGGGTCAAGTTACCACATCTTTGATTTGTCAAACTGAGTCTTTTATTTCTGCAAGTGTGCACGTGTGCACGTACACATGCTCATATATAAAAGTTTATTTGGGGGGAAAGGCACAATAAAGCCTTTCAAGTAAAATCAGAATACAAACTATGCTATATTTGGGCTACAGAAATAAGGGTTAGGAAAGATGAAGGCTCTTTGTGCAACTATACTGTCTTAAAACTTGTAGGTGAATGGCACAGCACAAAGCCCATTAAATTTATAATTCTACAAAAACATCCTCTACGTTTCTGTTTCCTTACTGAATGAATACTATCAAGTCTGCTGAAGACATATAGGTGGTACATGCTTGCCTTTAACAAACTCTGCTCACACTAACTCACATCCATAGAGATATTAAGACACTTGCTGTCACTGTATCAGGAAGAATCTGTGGTAGTGAGGGAATGAAGGAATTCACAACATCAAGGCTTTTCAAAGATTATCCAAACTTTACAGGTTTACTTGCAAAGAATTAGTCATACCAGACCACCAGAAACTTAGGACTGCCCCCAAAACGCTGCAGACGTACACTGCAGAAACCAGCTGTAACTATTCATACTTGCTGAGCTTAGCTCCACACCTAGCATGTCACAATTCTGGAAAGTAGGACAGGTTACAGGAAAGGTCAGAAATTGCTGAGCCTCAGGACTGATGGATTAAAGGTAAAAATTAGTAATATTATTTCTCTTAAAATAAATCATTCCCAACTTACAATATTTTGGAAATTAGTAAGAAAAAGAGCAGCTAGAGACATCTAAATTATTCATAGACTTAGACAAGTTAAAGATGGAAAATAATTAGATCAGCCAGCCCATTTTCCTGCCAATGCAGTATTGTTCCCTGCAGTACATTTCCTAGTGCTTAGTTTTTGAAGTCCCTTGAGAAGGGAGATTCCAGCGTTTCCTTTGGACACATCCAGGCACACTCTGTCAGGGAGGTTTTTCCTCCCTCTGTTCAGCCAAGCATTTCCTGTCTCTTCTTATTTCCTCTTCCACTCAAGAATTCATCCTCCCCCTTAGTGCCAGGGCCCTTCAGGAATCCATAGGGGACAATCTGCTGTCAGGAACAGATATTCCCAGGATAGGATATTCCACAGTATGGAAGTCTATAGCAGACAATTGATGGGAAGAATGCATCTGAAAAGGTGCTTAGCCACCTTTGAACATTTTTAATATGGTAATTCTTCAGCATGAACTTCAAGGAGAGTATCCATTAAAAGCAAGACTCGACTGCCTCAGATGAGATTAGGACTGCTGAAAGAACATCATGCAATGAACAATAAGTTCACCATATACCACGTCAGTAGTGATCTGTCCCTTTAAATAAGTGGACATAAGAAAGAGGTCTGAACAAAGAGCAGGAAAATACGGAGGTGTTCTTGACCCAGTGGTGACAATACAAAAATTAATCATCTGTGATGTATGAATGTCCTCAGCACAGTATCACATACAGGTACAGTATTCACAGGCAATAATTACAGTCATGCTATAGATGCAGTAGCCTCCACCAACTCATTACAAGCAGTTCTGTTACTGACAGAGCAGTTGTGGGAAAAGATTCATTGCCATTCAGCAGGCTGTGTGTAAACTCAGCATCATGAAATCCTTCTGGGTGTTTGCAGAGAGATCCCTCTGCAGTTCCTGCAAAAGCTGTGGTTCATAAGGAACCACAGGCCAAATGTGACCTGAGTGTTTGTAGACATCTAAAGAGTCAGGTCAAGACAGAAATTTAAGTGTGGCTTGCTAAGTGGAAGTGTTAACCTTGTCAGATTGAGTTATACAGTGTCCTAGCATAAGCAGTCCAAGTCTGCTACCTCGATGAAAACTTTGTACTGTAGGTCACAGTAAATATCATTCTTAAAGTTTAGCTTTGCCTTGAAGGGGCCTAGCCAGAGCAGTTCGGGATATTTTCTTAGAAGAACAAACGTTAAATATCTTTTTGTTCTTCAAATTTGAGCAGGTGGACTACTTAGTCATTGGTCTTGCAAAACAGTTTGCAGCAGGGAAGGATTAAGTTTCCATTACCTAATTCAAAAGACTGGCCAAATACAAAACAGAAATGTTGAAAGAATTTGGTTGTAATTCTGTCTGTCTCTTTGAAGGGATAGAAATATTCTTGGATGTGTCCTTTGTTTTGACACGTTTACACCAAATACAAATCGAAGGGTAAAGTTGGAGTATTATTTCCTCCAAACTGCCTCAGCCCCAATTTGTTCTAGTCTGTCTCTGATAGAATCCTTTTGACAGCAAAGGAACTTTCTCTTTTAATGTAGTGGTGATTGAAGGTGTTTAAAGCATCCAGAAGAGAAAAGGAAATAGTTCTACAGTTAATTTGTGTATGTCTGGAAAGTATCTATAACTTGTAACATATACAAGGTAATGTAATTTTAATAAATCTTTTGCTTCTTCTTTAGCAAAAAAAGTATAGCAAGAAGAGGTGCCTCAGTACCTCATTTCAATTAAAATTCAGAGAGCTAAATCAGTGTCTTCTTTATATTTTAATATTTCATATTGTTATTGCTGGGTGCTGCTTAACTCAGCAGCATTAATTTGACAAATGAAAGCTAATAAGCAAGAGAAAAACCAAGCAAACCTGGAGTGAAATAACATGCTGGAGATTATCTCTATGTATACCTCAATTAAATGACTTTTAAAACCTTCAGAACTGAGAAAAACAGAACAAAAGTCCTGTTAAATGCAAGTTTTTTTTTCTGGACCAATCATTAATTGATAGCCAATTTGTATTTTTAAAGATATGTGAGCCTTAAAAAAAGGACCTTTTAAGTTGTGACATGAGTAGAAAAATATAGAATGGGTTGGAAGGGACCTTAAAGCCTACCCAGTCCCACCCCCCTGCCATGGGCAGGGACACCTTCCACTAGCCCAGGTTGCCCAAAGCCCCGTCCAGCCTGGCCTTGAACACTGCCAGGGAGGGGGCAGCCACAGCCTCTCTGGGCAACCTGTGCCAGGGCCTCATCACCCTCACAGGGAAGAATTTCTTCCTTAGATCTCATCTAACTCTCCCCTCTGTCAGTTTAAAACCATTACCCTTTGTCCTATCCCTCTTTCCTTGATGACGAGTCCCTCCCCCCTTTCCTGTAGCCCCTTTCAGTCCTGGGAGGCCATTCTAAGGTCTCCCTGGAGCCTTCTCTTCTCCAGCTGAACCCCCCAACTCTCTCAGCCTGTCCTCACAGGGGGGTGTTCCAGCCCCCCCAGCATCTTTGTGGCCTCCTGTGGCCCCGCTCGAGCAGGTCTCAAGAGAGCAGAGCAGAGGGGAAGAATCCCCCCCCTTGCCCTGCTGCCCACACTGCTCTGGGTACAGCCCAGCACATGGGTGGTTTCTGGGCTGTGAGTGCACATTGCAGGCTCATGGTCAGTTTTCCATCCACTGATACCCCCAAGTCCTTCTCCTGGGGGCTGCTCTCAGTCCACTCCTCGCCCAGCCTGGATTTGTGCTTGGGATGTACTTGTTACTTTTAAGAGAGGGAAAAATTATTCAGAACATTTGGCAGTGCCAAACAGGAGCATTCAGAAATTAGCGACCCAGTAATCATTGGGCACACCAGTGCACAGCACTTCCTGCTTTCAGCCCTGTGCTCCCTGGGAAGGGGCAGCAAAGGCCCATTAGCACACCCATGCTGCTTCACTTGGCAGTAGACTTAGGCTTCCCATTTAATCCTTTCCCACTGAACTGTGGAAAGGCAGTGCCTGGAAGGCACTGGAAATCTTGTCATGTTTGAGTGGGGCTTCATCCATGCCACAGAGTGTTTCTGATAGCAAATTAGGTAGTATCCTCAATCAAGTTTTAATCTACACCCTGACAGACGGTCAAGTGAAGAACAACCCTACAGTTCCACTGAAGGTTATGTTTGTGGATAGAATTGCAGTTTGGACAAGCCTCCTGTTAGAGTGTGTGGTACAATAGCTTCGGGCTGAAGACAGCACAATAACACTGCAAGGTCTTTAATATCTACTCAGTACTCTTTATCAGCAATGCTTTGTCACAAGTTTAAAAGAAAAAAAGTACTTTCTGTTGAATCAACAGTCACAGCAACTGGGAAAAATAAAAAAAAGAATACCCTCTTAGAGCTAAGCATGGACGTTACCTTCTGTAACATTTTTATCTATTCAGTCAAACGCACAATCAGTCAGAAAACTTACTAAGAGAAGTACAATTCCCCTGAAAATTCAGAGGAAAGAGAAATTCCTCTGAAGGAAGATGATTTGATGGTTTTTTCTTCTCTATAAGCACCAAAACAGTCAGATATTTGTCTGAGCTTGTGTGAGTCACATAAAATTGTAAAGAAGATTTTTAGGTGTGGAATGGTTACACCACTTCCATCCACCAAAAGCAAAAGCTTCTTTTTTCCTAGTTCTAGTCCCTTCTGCTCACATGAATCTTGTGTATCTGCTCATTTAGGAATCCATCACCAGAAAAAAAAAGAAAAACAAAAGCCAAAAAACCCAAAAAGCCAGACACTACACACCCCCAAACACACCATAATCATAGTTTGGCAGGTATGAAACAGAGATATGGGTGAGCATTATAACACTGCTTAAAGTTAGCTGATTTGCACCCTAGCACATCCAGAATAGAAGAAGCCTGTTTAATAAGCCAACCCATCACCTCTTAGAACACTGGAGGAGCATTTTCCTGAGATGCATTTGCTGGTCTTCTCTCATTATCCTTCAAACATGAGAGGGATTCCTCCTCTAGTTGGGGCAGATAATTTCACAGCCTAAGCTACTACTTTGATAAAAGCAGAGGGCAAAAGGCTTCCCAAGTCTAAATTCCCATGAATAAGTACATCAGGCATCTTAACATACACTTTGCAACAGCTGCCAAGCTCATTGATGGCATCACCTTGAAACGGTCCAGTGAAAAGGATGAAATCCAGTAAACATAGCAATTGTAATTTGTTCTTAATATTTTTTTCACATCTAAAATAACTTCTTTATAATGCAATTATGTTGTTTCTGGGAAGACTCACTGCAGAGCCAGATTAAGAGCTGGTTCATCCCCTTTCCAGCCAGCAAACAAATCTCTATTCACCAGCCAGAACACTTGCAAGGCAAGTGCCCTCTAATTCAGTTGTAAGCAACTTCAGGAACTCCGTGATTCTGTACTCACACATGTGCAAACCACCTTCTTTAATAAGCCTTGAGGATTTTACATTGAACAGAGCAACTGAAAACCTCTGTGGCTCAGCAGTCATTAGCATGTGTCTGCTAACAGAAGCTGGCTTGACATAAACCATTTCCATTTAAGCTCCAGTTGATGTTCCATGCCGTTTGTTTCATAGCTGCTGCCTCATCCCAGCAAATTCAGCTGCTCTACATCATGGAAACCAACTCACTAGAAATGCAATTTGTGGCAAGGAAGAGAAGCTGTGAAAGCTGATGAAACCCCCGCTGTTGTTTGTGCTGTCCATTGCAGCACCAGCTCAGCCCAAACAGCTTCCTCAGGTATTTTAGTAATGCTAAGAAGACCACAGCTCTCCAACGTACAGCAACAAACCACCATCACTCTTTGGGTGTAAAATGATTGATGACTGCACCTAACTGTGAGGAGCAGAGGGCAAGTTTTGATTGTGGAGGTCATAGCCAAGTCCTGTAACAAAAGTTTCCAGTGACTTTTTAACTCCCACACAAAGCAAACATAGTATTACTTGCTAATAATGTCTCCCTTCTCTGTCAGATCTGACACCTAAGCTCTGCCAGTCACTTAAGAGTTGCTAAAATAAACATGCAGTGCAACTAGTAAGTAGTGCTTCCACCTCTGCATGCTGTCAAGACAGAGTTTCTCCAAAAGAAAGAGGAAAAAGAATCCCAGTAGCTTTTTTGACAGGAAGGAAGACCTCAATTTTGTATCTGCTTTCATTAATTTACAAAGCTTACATAGTATGTAGTAATATTGTCCAATGATTTTGACAGGAGTGATTATATTTAACACAGTCAGTCTCTGCAGAATGAAGTAATTTCCCCAGATACCAGTGTGTCTGATTGCATGATGTTCAGACTCCTTCTTTGTGTTGTCCAACACAAACACTCCAGCTTGTGTTTGTCAGGAGGACGTATTTATTAGATACACTGCTTTTTCTTCTTTAAGAGTATTGAGTTGAGAATTCTCTAAAAATCAAAGAAATAGAAGCATACAGACCTGAACTCCAAACCTGTTCTCACACAACTAACTTGTCATCTTTCTTTCCTTCCTTTTTAAACTATCTTGGATAGTTTAAAATCATATCCTATGATTTCATATCAAAGTTCTCTAGCTGTCATATATTTTGGACATAGGATTTATGGTTTCTTAAAGCAAGTTCACCCCTCCATGGTAAAATCTACTGAATATTTCAAATTAAGTGTTCCTCTTAAACTATGTGTAAATTTATATGTGATAGTCCACATTTTATAGGTTTGGTAGGAGAGCTCAGATTCCACTTTTCTTATGAGCATTTAAAGGAAAAGACAGTAAAGCAGCAATGAGAAGGCTTTATTATTTTGTGATTTATTTCCTGCAGTTAATTCCTTAGCTGATTTATCTGATTTCTGACTGATTTCACAGGTCACTGGACTTGCCAACACATTTTTTCTGAGTTACTTCCTTGCCAAAAAAAAAAAATCTTCAAAAAATGAACAAGCTTGTCTTTCTGCCCCCACTGCTGAATACAAGACAGAGCAGGAAATAATTAGAAGAGGCAACAAAAGGAACATAAATACTTTTTGTGCATACACACACAGGTACTCTCCACGAAGGAGATAATTTCATGCATGAAATCCTAGGAAATGTTTCAAAACAGTAATACTTGGCTCTTCAGTCATGGAGCTATACTTCTTTATGGCACTTTAAATGTATAGTAAGAAAGCAACCTCTGAGCCTAAAAGGCTTTACATTGTAAACTAGATCCTCTAGTGCTCCACAGATGCCACTGTGATTCACAAACATGTCAGTGTTACAACCCACCCTTGAAAATGAGGGGAAGTCTTTTTTCATTTCAAACAAAACACTCTCATACCAGATACTTAGGTGATTTCCTATTATAAATGCAGCCAAAAATAGGACAGCTCAGCTCCCACTGTGACAAGTGCTCCCTGAGGGAAGGCAAAGGTCTACTTCATAATGTGATAGGCACAGATTAGACAATGGTTTTCACATCATTTGTGGGGACACCATTCACAGATTTCTATGGATATGAACCTTTGAAAATGTTAGCATTTATTTATTTCTACCCAGACTTTGTTTTGCTCTGCTCATGAAACAGGCTGGTTTATTGGCATCTGTAAAATCTTAAATTTATTAGAGGATAAATCAATGATGAGTTTAAATGCTAACTCAATTAGGGTGTTTACATGGGGTCTTTGCACAATGTTTATGAGATGAAGTTTGAAGTAAAACCCAGACATGTTCTGTTTCGAATCACAAAGATTGCAGTGCATCTAGGAAACATACTTCAGCAAGTCACATCTTGGAAAGAGGTAAATGGCTAAAAACACCGTAATAGTAGGATATGGGGAAATAAACACTAACTGAGCTATCAGACTTGTGATTGCGAGCAGGACTACAAACTTCTAGTCCATGTTTCTTCAGCTACCCCCCCCCCCCCCCCGCAAAAAAAAAAAAAAAAAAAAAAGAGAGAATCACTTCTCTTTATGACATTATACCCATAAGAAAGGCAAAAAGCAACAGATTTGTGTTGCTGTCCTGTATTCAGCTGAGTAAGGCTACAGAGGTTGAGACTCAAGAAAGAGAGGCATTTGCCATTTCAGCCTTTAGCTGATCAATAGCCCTTAACAGTTGTTTTATTTCAGAGCTCAGAGTTCGTTGCAGACGTAATGGACACCTACCAGTGCTTTAGTCTTGCAAGATAGATAGCATTAGACCAGCTTCCCCAGTACAAAACTGGAATTGAAAGGGTCTAATTCCCTACAGCATGCTTATGTACTTACAGTAGCAGAAGTGGAGATGACAGGCACCAACAACTCTACCGGTATCATTATACATCTACAGTAGTTTTATTTGTCCAGATGTAATCATTACACATTCATATATAAACACCAGCAGAAAAAGGAAAAAAGATTGCAGTAAGTCATAAAATGCAATTCATTTGTCAAATTAAGGCCCTTGATGGGTTCAAAATCTTTCCCTTGCGATTCTAACTTTTCACTTCATCGCTGCTTTTTGGCCAGGGTAAAACGGTTGACCCAGCGCTGAGGGATCTGGTTGATTTGGGAATGGTCAGGGTGAGGTTCATGGCTGGACTGGAGGAGCTTCAAGGGCTCTTCCAACCCAGATGATTCTGGAATTGTGTGATTCTGGTGTAGGAAGTCACAGTCCAGTGCCTCTGTGAAGCAGGAGTAGACTAGGTCCTATAAGTAATTTACTGGCAGTGTTTGGCTCTGAGTGTCTCTGTTCCCCTAAATACTTTCCCACAGTTGGAAGGTTTTGAGTTAGGACTTCATCTTTTGTCAGAAGAAACACTGTCTTTCTCCTCTCCTCTACCTCAAGATAGGTGTTTCCTACCTTGTAGAGGTTGAATCAGAAGCAGGACTAAAATAATCCCTACCCAAAGCAACCTTTTAAAAAATTTATTAATAGAACAGCTGTTTGCTGCTTCCACTGCATTTGAAAGCATATCCTATCACCTTTTTGCAGTCACTGGGAATTTATTTTGAAGCAGAAGCAAACAAAGATATCCAACAAGTCATCTGATTTATTGCAGTAACCCTCTGATACATGCAGTGTTAAAGTGATCATATGGTTGGCTGTAGAAATGTTAAGTATTTCAATTCAGTGGAAAGGTTTAAAGGAATAAGTGATACACATGCTTCTGTAATTACATCAATATGTTAAAAACCCCAGTGGTTCTTTTTAAAAGCGCTAAATCACTGTATAGTATATGCAAGCTAAACCAGCAGCTTACTTTAGAGAGAAAAGTGAAAAGATATCTCCTCCAGGCTAGATAGCAAACATTTTGGCACCTCTAAAGATGTGGAATGCTTCTACATGTAGGTGTGATTCAAAACAGTATACACACATTTCCAACAGCAAGATCTGCAATTCCTCACCATCCTACAAAAATGCTAAAGGAGGCTGATAGTTCATATACTACCTTGGCTGAGTCTGTGTGTTCACTGGTGCCAGACACCATTCCTAGTGTTTTCAGCCTTCTACATGAATTGCAGGAGTTTGTATCCAAAAAGTCCCTAATGCTGTTGTAGACAGTGTTATTCTTGAGACGTATTGCATGCAGGGCTTACCTACAATTTTTTTTTTTTTTTTTTTAAATAGAAAACAATGTTTATCTCAGTGTGATGTTTCCTTGTCTGTCCATCCCCCTCCCCTGAATAATTTTTGAGCTTGCTGGGCAATTTGAAACTCATCTTGAAAGAAGTCTAGAGTCTAAATGAAAATTATATCCTTGCACAAGTTCCTGAAAATCAGTGGGTGAGCAGTGGGTAGAGAAGCAACTTGGCATCCTCACAGAGGGAAGGCAGACAAGATTCATCTGTTAGTCATTCAGTTTGGCCTCAGGAAAGTAAAGAATGCAAATCCAGAAGAAATCAAAATTCATTGGTTTTGCTGCTTACATAGCAACTTGGACAATCCAGTTGGGTCATACAGTAAAGGAACCATTTGGGATCCAATTCTGCTCCCTCATTATTGATTGAGGTAGCAAGAGAACCTCAGTGGAAATAGTGAGACAACGCAGTTCAGGAGTTTGCTCTTAGATTCTTCTTAGACACCACATCTACCAAACATCAGTTTCTTTTGTGGGGGTTTGTTTTTGTTTTTTGAAGTATCAAAGGACAGTTACATGTTCCAGAATAATGGACTGTTCATTCAATCAGGGAATATCTGCTTTATGACACTATCCCTCGAGGACCCAGTTTAGGCTAATGATACTGAATATCAATAGTAAACACAGAATTCAGTTTTAGCAAGCATTCCACTCCAGGGTGATGTGCACAGCAAGAAAAAAAGAGAATTAACTACATCAGTTTTCATTGCCCTGACTTGTCCTGTAAAGTCATGCCAGGATTCTCTTGCTGGCTAACTCAGACTACGGCTATTGGGGTGTCATCTGAAGGTAACTTCCATTAACAAAGCAGACATTTTTCTGGTTAGACTCTAGACTGAGCAAAGGAGAGGTGAGAAAGGGAATTAAGAACAGGCTGGTCTTAAGGGAAGAACTCTGGGAATACTCTAGTTTGAAAAAGTAGACAGGGATGGGAGATCGTATTTCATTTTGAAACTACCTTTTGCTAACATCACTAGCTCACAAACTGGATGTTTTTAGCCATGTGACTGTTACATTGGTTTTGAGCATGACACAAGAGTTCACGAGCTTTAGTCCACCAGTTAACCTGGTTTTGACTCAAATTTAATCTTTTCTTGAGTAGAAGGATACAATGACCTACAGCAACTTGTGTCCTACAGGGAAAGGAGAAGCATTCAAAGCTGCTTAAGTGACTTGAATGCTGACTTCCAAAACTCTTTCTATAGGTCTCTTACATTCTGTGTAAATGCCATGACAAAATATGAATCCTGATCATAAAAAAAATCCTAGCTAGAAAAAGGTGAAAGATAGGGTTTTTTCCCTTTGCGAGTACAGAGGGAACAGCAGTTATTCAGATCCTCTTAATTATTTGTTTTTCTGCAGTGCACATACTAGCACCTGGTCCTTCCACTGCTCACCCATGTTCAGCAAGGGGATTCACACCTACAGGCATATTCTGTATGCAGTGTCCTTTGAATATTGTCCCCATCCTGACCATAGCAAATCACTGACACATGTTGCCTGGGTGTAAGTCCCAAGTTAAGATAAACACAGAATTTGTGGAAGAACAGCCTGGTACTTTGACTTTTTAAAAGCAGAATGAGTCCTCTGCAGTGCTAATTTGGTTTTCCTCCTGCACAACTTTCCATTTAGTAAAACATTCTAATCTGCAAGACAACATAAAGCACTTTGGATTTAAAATAAACCAGATGACAGAAAAACAGAGCAACCATCATTGTGGGCTACACATATCCACTGAAAGGAAAATAAATGCCAGTATCATGCACTGTCCAGCAAGATAACTGAGTACTAAGTTTTCTTGAAATAGGTGACGGAATCATCTCTCTGTTGCCAAAGAAAGACTTGCCAGAGAAATGCTGTGCAGGTAGTAGAAACCTTAAGGTTTATCATGCAATCTACTATATTTACAACTATTAAAATACCAGATTCTATTAGTTGGGGGGTTTTTAAATTCAGTTCCACTCATACATCTTGGACATTAAGCAAATAAGTAACAGGATGCCTTATAAAACAGTAATACTATTTAAACTTCAACTTTTGTTGGAAATAAACAAATAATCACCAGAGAGTTTAGCCAGACTACAGGAAAAAGATGAAGTGGTCCTCAGACTGTCATAAGGAGTATTGCCTAAACTACAACCACTGCGGGCACATTCCAAGCTTGATAATTTTCAAATATTTGTATTAAGCCCTTATACTTTTACCAAAAAGTGAAAACCATCCACACAGGGCCCAGTTTATCACTTCGCCTTCAGATAACTCTCCTACTTTAAAAAGGAGATTTGCTTAAGGTGAACAGAGTCAAGTACAGACATCTTTCACAATACCCACAAGTGCCTTTCTACCCGAGGTTATTTTCAGGAACATTATCTCGGTCCATACAGCAATATTAAGAGAATGAAAAATAGAAACAGGGAACTATGATATTTAAATGAACCCTTTAAAAATAGAGACACCATAATTATCAATGGTTTATTTCTCATCTCAGTATATGTTGTTGTTAGACTCAAATGAGAAAAAGGAGGCAGGTGGTATCGTATCAAAAGTCTGCACATTTCATAAACCCACCTCTAGAGCCCAGAAAAACATGGGAAACACCAGGTAGATTACTTTGCCCATAGGTTGCTAAAGGAGACCCCTTGGAGTAGGAACACAAGCTTCTTTTCTTCCCAGCCCTGGGAAGACACAGACATAGCAAGTAAGCACAATTGGTAGCTCCCTGTGCTCCATCTTCTACAGTCACCTGCTGAGCTGGCACTAGCAATGTCTGTGAAGTCAGTATGTCATCAGAATTTATAAAGCTGTTGATCATTTTCAAAGTTATTGTTTTAACCCCTTCAAGAGCATTTGTATTACATTTAGTTCATATTTTTCAAGGTTATTTCAAGCCTTCCTGAAATACGAGGTTCATAAGCATTTTTACTAAATAAGATGTAAAAAAAATTCCTGAACTTTTTAGGAGCCTAAAGATACAGAAAAAGTAGGAGGTTTTAACTATCAACATTTTTAAAAAACAGAAATTTCAGCTAACTTTGAAGACACTTAAACTCAAAAAAATAATTTTTTTTTCCATTCCTTTTTATTCATACACATTTAAGTCCCTAGTAACCAAAGAAGTTCATTTCATAGGCACAGAAACACAGTATATATCTCCAACTTTTAAAAGAAAATTTTTTCATCAGTTACTGGGCTTCTTCCAAACTATGGTATGGCAGAAAATGTTATCAGCATAAATCTTTAAAACGATTTTTATATATATATATGCACTCATTATTACTTTTCCCCCAGAATAATTACACTTAAACAACAAATACAAACCCACTTCAAAAGCCTTAGCATTCCTTCTGGTTCAGAAACTCATATTTCCATTCTCACTATCTACTTGAGAGGGATGGAGAAAAAAAAAAGGTATAAAAAAATATAGCAGGAATCAAGACCACTTGCCACTTGGAAGAAGAAGGCAGAGCAAGCTGCAGCCAGCTCCAAGATGGCCCCTCTAGGGCTGTAGCTGCTTGGCTCTACCAACAATGAAGAGAAAGCCACAAAAAAGCACAGTGGAGCAAAAAAGTTCTTGTCATAGTCTTACTCATTTTCAGATATGGTATTTTTCATTAAGAGCTAGATGTCTTCAGAAGACTATACAATGCTTGCATTTAGAAACAGAAAAGAAATAAAATCAAACAAAAGTAACCCAAATCTTTTAGATTAAAACATATTTACATAGAAACACAAGCACAACATATCAAACAATCCTACTGCATTAGGCTTCTGAATCACTTTAACAAGAGGGAGGTGGTAATAACCTACCCCAGAAAATCAGCTGTGGTAAGGGGTAAGTGGGACCAGGTGTACCTTATTACAAAGGCTTAGGTTTGCACTGAAGGACTTAGCAAGTGTTTTTTATCACCACAGTAAGTTTCTTCCTGCATCTTTGTTTTTTATGGGCCGTTTTTGTTATTAAATACATTCAGTATCAAGAAAAACTTTTTCATATTTTTCAAATGCTGTACAAGTTCCAAATCATTAAATACTTTTAAAGCTAGTTAATAACTAAACAAGCTTCTGGAAAATAGCTGAAAATTATCTCTAAGACAAAACTGAGTGAAGTTAGGCCTAATTCCACGCAGGAGTCAGGACACTTGCACATAGAGAAATGACTGGCCAGTCAGCTCGGAAATGAACTTCCAGTGCTTTGGCTAGTTTGTGCTTTGTGCCCATACACAAACACTGTAGTAAACTTAAGATGCTTTCTCTCTCAGCAAAAATGAGGAATAATTACCTTTAATTTTATTTTTGAAAGATAGGAGTAGATAAATATATTTGCATGGGCACTGTGAATGAAAGTCTGAAGTGATCTTACAAAAAGTTGTTCATTTGCCTCTCAGAGAATAAAATGAGGCTTAGCTGCAACACGCACCCTCCTGACTGAAACTGCAGTCCTGAAAACCACCACTGAGCTGCTACCTGAGCATGGGAGGACCTTTCCTACATGCATAGATGTCTTCTAGAACTTTTTCCTGGGATTGGGCCAATTAACTGGTAGAACAGGAGAAACACACAAATTTATTAGGAGACCAGTAACACTTGGAAATTTGTAGTTGAATGAAAGTAAGAACCCACATTTCAAGAAAGGCTGATACAAGGAGCTTATTTCTACTTTGTGACTTTGACAGGATGTCCCTTTTAGGTAACACAAGTAAGACAATTTTGAGGAAAAACTTAAAGAAATCAAAACCTGTCCAAGAAGAGATGCAAGCTTTGAAATCTGAATGAAATAACATTGTAATGAGCATTTTCCCACCTTTACACTCGTATGCTAAGAATGAGCTTGAATCCTGGTAGTTAGTCTTCCTTATATGAACTCAGCATTTCTCACACTGAAAAATCCTGGCCTCTGATGGCTTCAGACATGAAATCTGAACTTAAGCCCTCCCTCCCACTTAGCATCACTTCTTCCATAATGACTCAACAGCAAAGTTCACTGTTTAGTGCTGTTCCTTATTGCTGACCTTATAAAAACTGATCCCTGTACATCCTACTTCTGGCACAGTTTGGTGAAGAGCTGATCCCACACATGTATTGGTATTAAAGATTTGCTCTGGGTTTCCATGGAATCACTGCAGACACAGACCTTTTGTTTTGTTTTTTTTCATTAGCCAGTCAAGGGAGAGTAAGGTGAAAAAAATCAAATAACCCTCATGATGATCCTTGCACCAACCTCATTCACACAACAGCTGTAGTCCTGAAACAAAAACTCTTCCAAGTCAGCAAGCCTCAGGCAGGGGCACTGCCACTCACATCTTCTGCCACCACAAATGAACTCATGCATGGAGGATTTATGTCCTTATGTCTGAACTCATTCCTGACAGGAATTTCTTCTGAAGACAGCCAGAATGAAAAATGCCTGCAAGACAAACCAGCCTTATCCACATACAGTATGTCCATAGAGTATGACCGTTCCTGTCATCATAATAGATCATTAATATATCCTAAACGTTTACCTTACTTGTATGCATATGGTAGGAACTCTGTAGCTCGGTGTTGTAACATTTAGTCCCTAACCCTAACACATAAAGACTGAGTGCCTAAACTAAGGTGCTTAAATTCCATACTTAGCCACAAAATGCTGAGCAACAATTCTTTCTTCAGGTCTCTGCAAAGTTTTGATGCTCAGCACCTCTGAAAAGATGCCAGGCTTTAAGCAATGACATTCAGAAAATGTTGGCCAAAGTTCCTCAGTTAAGCTTTAGGTATCTTGTTGAAGGATTATGTAAACATGAAGCAAACAAGTGTGGGCTGAAGAGCAGCACTGTTTGAGATATACACAAAAGGAGCATTTTGATTAAAATGTGATACCAATTCAAAATCAGTTTGAGGATCCTGAGAGGAGGCCACCTGATGACTGATAAATGCAAAGGCACCCATAGCTGATGTTTCTTGTTTCTGTGTGTTATTTTTTTAAACATCAGAAGTTTTGGTTTACCCACTCCATGGCTTAAATATCCAAAGTCCTTTATAACATACTTCAGGGCTCAAATAATGCATTTCCCAACATGATAGGCAGCACTGTGAATAACGGAAGAATTTTTAGGAGAATTGTTAGAAAAGCAAAAGGCCCAGATACTCTACCTGTACCCTATTTACTTGAGATTTGACCCTTTTCTTTCTCTTTTGCAGCAAATGGTTCTTTCTATCTAAAATTTTTTAGGCATCATTCTGGCAAAAGCAGAGATACCCCTTTACTCATCATAACTATCACTGATTTTTTAACTCAAGACAGGATTTGTCTGTTGGCTAATCTCCATAATTCATGACTATTTGCCACAATCCTGCTAACAGTGATAATACAAGTGATTGCATTTGTTAAACACAGAATTATGTTTACAGAGTTCCTTAACAATCTTTTATTTAAGTTGGTTTCAGATATTTTTCATTTGAATAATCGATGATAATTTATAAAACTGATTTCTGGTTTTGTTCTTGCAATCAGTCATTCAGTTTGTGGGCACATATTTAGATGCTTCAAATTCCACATATATCATATGACTGGAATACACATTCAAAGCAGAGAGTGGTTGTGGATATTTGGCTTTCCAAGTGCCCAACTGGAGACAGTGCTGCAAGGCCAACCTTCACCAAGTGCTGACCACCCATTTCTGAGAACAAGATTGCCTTGAAGTGTCTCAAATTGAGGATCAGATGCTTCTCAAAACTTAAGCATCATTTGCATCAGGTATAACACTAGAGTTAGTGTTAAAAAAATAGTAAGGAAGGTGAGACATAAATGTTCACTGCTTTTAAAAATCAGGTGGTGATTTTATGTTTGTGACAGCATCATTGATTGCTGTGGAAGTTACAGCACTCTATAGCAACTAATAAAACAACAGACTGAAATCTTAATCAGACAAAAGCCTTTTTTTCCTGCTGATTTAAACTGCAGAAAGAGGAATAGAAGAAATCTATAACATATGAGCAAAATTATCTCTAAATGGGGTGTTTAAAAATGTTTCCATCAGGCATCAGCAGATGGGTCTTTCAATGAAAGCCAAGTATTACAATGGCATCTATTTTAAGTCTTGCATTCCAAGAGACAAAATATGAGCCAGATAAGTTAGTCTGTGTTGACATGTAAAGTACATCACTCCCATTAGAAGGGCTGATGCGGATCTAAATGACCCAAAAGATGCTCTGTGGCTCAACTGAATACTAGAGAACAGAAGCATAAATGAATTTGATCATTGGTAATTCAATTGTAGTCACTGCACTTCTGAATCAGCCCGTATGTAAACTTCTACTAGACAGAAAACACCTGGAAAAGCTCTGCTAAGAGGGCTTGATTCTTTGACAGCTTTGGATGATGGCCTACATAAACGGAGAGGCAAGAAAGAGAGACATTGTCCTTTTTTCTCACTACAGCATTGTTTTTATGATCACTTCCAAAAGCCCAAATTTACAATTAGAGAGCCCTTTCTACCAGCACAGCATATAATTACATGCTTGGTGTTTTCATTATATGCTTGATATTTTCAGCACTCTTCACTCCAACTCATGCTGGTTTTCTTTCAGTGTTTATACCTCATTCCCCCCTGAAAGCTCTAAAATTAAAATTTTTGCACACACAAAAACTTCACTCCTCAGCTATTAATCTCATGTATGATATCACTTCCTTTTGTTGTTTATAAGCAAGGAGATTGTTCAGAAATGTCCTGGATTTGTGTAATCTGTGAATTAAAAAAAAAAAATTAATCTTTATTTAGACAAAATAATTGGAAAATCAACATTATGTCAAACTGAGACTGATCTCAGTAGTAATGACAGTAACTGATTAACTTCAGTCTGCTTAACAATGCTGTTTACATTCTTCTTGCCTCTCCTTAAAGTCCATTATTTCAAAACTCAAGGGATTTCTCTTATGCACATCTGCAAATCCAATGTCAGTTCCAGATTCACATTTTGGTGGTGAATCAAGCTGGCCTCAGTTCACCCAATGAGAGGCCAGTTTTTACCAGACAAACAAATTGAGGTGACTTAATACTTGTGGGGTTTAACTGACATATTTACTTGTTTTCACCATCCTTTTTTCACTTCTAATGAATCAAACCTATTACTACACAGTGTTGGCAAATTGAAGATGATAGGAGACAGCAGATGAGATAGACATTAACAACTTTAAACCAAGGACGCCCAGTTTAATTCCCTAATATCTGACACCACAAGCTTCTCAAAAGGAGGCTTTAATTTTTTGGAAAGTATTGGGAAAGAGAACTAAGGTTTAATGATTTTATTTTAATTTAAACTATATTCACAGGAAACTAGTCATTGTATAAATATTCCAAATTCACTACACCTTCAAAATAACCTGTCTTGGTAGCATTACTTAATGATACAGGTTATCTAAATGTATTGTCTATAACACTGTAATGAAAGACTGCTCAGTGTATCAACAAATAACGAATTTACTCAAATCCTTGGAAAATGAAAAAGCTGAGAGCTTTTTGCATGTATACTAATCTGATACATATATGCAGTTGTTTACTCACACTTTATATTAGACATAAAGTTTGAGTCAGCTTTTTAGTACAGGATTGAATGATACCAAAAAAAAAAAAGTGTCTAGTTGTAACCTAAGACAAGTCAGGACATTAAATATGAATTGACAGGAATTAAACTTTTTTCACTGAGGGGGAATGAGATTGGGCTGCTAATATCTCTGAGCATCTGAGATACTTGTCCCCACACAGAACTGAGTAGTGACAATTTAGGAGACCTAAAGACTGGCCTTGTGCCTCTTCCTCACACTGGGTTGTACTGATCACTCCCCAAGTTCTTTCCTGAGAAGAACTGAGATTAATAATCAAAGAATTGCTCAGGCTGGGAGGAGTAACAGCATCTATATGTAGGAATCAGAAATGCAAAACACTAAGCAGATCACTTAGGCCAAACAGGGATAATCTCCCCATGTCACTTTCTAATACTTCTGCAGAAACATCTCTTTTTACCTTCAGGCATGAGGCTTCTGATATATTCCTTGAGAGATTCCAAGTTTTGTCTTCTTGCCCCATCTATCCCTTTCTTTTCTTTTTCTCTTAGGCTGGTGCAGATTTTTTTTGCAGCATTCTTCTCTACACTGCTTCTTCACCAGCTGTGTCCTTTAGCTTCTATGATCTTTTGGCCTTCTTGTTCATCTTTGGCTGCCTGTGGATCTACCTTCAGTTCCACTGCATAGGCCACAGAATCCTATATATGTTCTTGCCTTTCTTACCTTTACAGAGACCATACTGCCTTTTTTCTTAGTGATCTGACACCTTGTCGTTGCAACATAACAAGATGCTGGAGATAGATGGGAGAACAGACCATGTCACATCACCCTACAGGACAGCTATCTTGCATGCTGTGAAATACACTATGCACATTCTTTGAGTCTGGTGACCAAATGTCTTGAAGATGTGTTTTTGTAAAATTGCATTGTCACTGGTACCAAGAGCAAATACCACAGCACGTCAGTTCAAGGAAATAGAAGATCAGCAGTAGATGCTGGGATCTCTAATCCCAAGAATTATCATAGCATGGGAAAATCAATAGATTTTTTTCAATAGTTTCCTAAGATATGGCTGAGATGAGATGGATGGTTTGTCCCTTCTAAAAGCCCTGTTTACCAAAGATTTTCAACTTAGTAGGCTGTAGTTCAGTGTTAAGTCCCAATATCGGCCATAAAAATACAGTGTAACCAATACTGATCGTTTCCTGCTGTAAAGAGAGACACTTAAAATATTGTAGAATGATTTCTTGTTCACCTAGAGCAAAGTTTTCTGCTAATATCATTTTATGTGGTAGAAAAAATTCAGAGGACTGCTTCAAACTGAGTCACAAGCATTTCTGCTGAGAAGGCAACAGCTGCCTCAGAGCCACTGAACAATGAGGTCTGCTTTGAAGAGCTCATGCAAGTTTATTTGCCCTGCAACAGAGCAAACTTTCAGTTCTGATTTTTTTAAACATTCTTTCAATAGTTTAGCCTGGGTTTTACACAACGTTTTCAGAATTAAGCACCCTACCAGTCCACTGCCAACAAAGGTTGCTTAATTCCTCAGTAAAGGGGGAGTCTTGTTATTTAAATAAAGTAGCTACTGTAGTAGATTTGCAGATATGTTAAGAGTATTACAGGATCTAGAAGTAGATTTAGGAAGAAAATACTATAAAGCAGGAAAAAATGAAACAGCATACTTATTGAAACTTAAAAGACATTATGACATGTGATGTGATTGCATCAGATAAGAGCAGGTGGAAGGAACTGTGATACCTGTACATGCAGTGTAGTGCATGGTGCAAAGTGACACTGGATTATAGTTGCACTTTCCTTTAAAACACGGTTACCCTTTAAAACCTGACTGTCCACTACCACCCATTACATTGGGGGGGGAGGGAAGAAGAAGGAAAGAAGAGTCACAGGGTTCTTCTGTCCCTTTTTATGGGCTGCAAAACACCATGTTATGTTTTCCTAAGCAACAGTAGACTATCCAGAGGCTTTTCTCTGAAACTGGACTAGTGAGTTCATCTGCCACACGTTCCCTGTGAGGGGACAGCAGCTGCTGCATTTCCTGAGGAATCACAGCAACACTGATTATCTGGTCTAGTGCCTTCATTGTGGCGATGCGATCACTTGACAACAGTCATTCTGGAAGAAATTTTCAGAGTCAATGCAGTTTCCATTCCTCATGTGAACACAAGATTTTGTTTTGCTTTAGTCACCAAAGTGGTGACATTGTAAGTGCTGTGGTATTGCTTGGTCACTGTGAGTTCCTCCAACGCCAGGATTTTAGTAGAAGTACAGCAGGTGCTCTAGTTTCTCCAGCATCTCTCCATCTTCAACCAGAAAGAAATAACCTAAAGGCCAGGGTCATGCATGGAAGATATTGACAGTTTTAACAGCCCTGAAGTCCCAGGAGGGGGAATCCTTGCTGCTGACCCTTCCACAGGAGCTGAGTTGTGTGACTCTTCCACCTGAACCTTTCAGCCTTGTATTCTCAAGCGCAGACAATTATATGTTGCCAGGGTGTAAGTTCCACTGTACCAAAGCAACCAGACATTCTTTTGCAAGGAGCATGAAGTAGGACTAGCTCAGCAGTGCTCTCTCCTTGGGTTTCTGGTCTGTGGTGCACAGGGTGCTACAGCCAGTTGGGTGCCTGGTGCTGCAGGTTGGTGGCTGACGGTTCGGGGTTTGAAACAAGGTGTCAGGCTCTTGTCCAGGCTTTGCATACAAGTCTCACATGTGTCTTGTGTGTTGAGCTAGGGATATATACACTAGAAGCACACAACCAGTCTAATTTTTTTCAGCTTGTGAAAGTTCATCTGTCAGACCAGCCTCTTGAAGAAGCACTCTGGGATTTTACTGGAAAAAATTACTTAAACGGCAACATTCTCTCAGCATACCCAAAAACCTGCATGCAAATTTGCTCCCTTTAGAGAATAAACAGGGGTGTTTTAGCAGACTCAGCTGCAGAGGTTTTATTGGCAGGTTATTAAAGCTTCGATTTTTTGGATATAATTTCAAGAAAAAATGTGGAAACTTGCAGGAGACAGTACAAAGATACAGAGAAAGAAAGAGACACTGGGCAAAATACACAAGCGAAAACCAGAGCTGGTTCTCCTCAGAGCTTGCTTTGAATAAATTATTTCTGAACCCAAAAGCCCACAGATTTGCATAAATTTAAAGAGGAGACAGGCAATTTATTTCTTGCATGAAGTGAATGCAAAGGAACTTTTTTTAACCCCCAGATTCTTGGATAATGTCCTGCCACTAGAAGTTACAAACCATCTGAGCATTGAAAAGTGTTTTTCAGCAGCCACCAATGCCACAGAATGGTCTGGTTTACGAGTTTTGCATGGGATGGTATCAAACTCTGGAATCAATCCATTTCTAGTGCAAGGTGTGATATATCTATTTTTTTCTACTAGGTATTTCTTATGCTAATTATATTACTTTGGCTTCTCAACATCCCCATTATTTGACATTACGGACACCTGCCTATATATATGAAAGTTTCATAAACTACCCATAACCTTGTAGATACACATATAAATCATCAATCATTGTAAGAGAAATCCTGGCATGTTTGAAGTCAATGGCAAAACTTCCCTTGACTTCAGCAAGGATCAGATTTTGCCTCTCCCGCTGCAATGAGTCTAGCAGGTGCCATTGCCTTTAATGCCAACTGTCAGCAGGTGTCTTTGCTAGTAGTTCCAAATAACAGCATTTGCTTTATTATCAAGCATATTAAAACTGTATTTTCTGCTGGCTCACACTGAGCTCTCAGTCCAAGGTGGAGGTTGTGACATCTGCCCAAATGAGATTGCATGCTGCTGGAATGAATTCCAGGCTCCATTCCAGACTCTAGCTCTCTGTTCCTTAGTGGCTTTGGAGCTAATAGAATCATAAATTGAAGATGATTTGTATTCTGTACGGCCAAAGAGTTGCAATAAAGCCTTAAGATGGGTGGATCTTCCAAAGCACCCTGCCAGTTAGAACTATCGTTTATGCGGTGGAGCTTCTCATTTGGTGAAGTGTCCAATGCTGCATTGCATCCAGGAGGTTTCTATGCTGGCGTGCTGCAAACATGTGAGCAAATCATCTGGGTATAGAAATAATAATATTAACAAATATTTTGGACCTCTAGAGCACCTTTCAATCCAAGAGCTTTAAATAACTACACATGTTAATTAAGCTCTTCCAGCTTCCACTGTGAGGTAGGTAAATGTTAATATAATTGTTTTGCAGATGGAGAGACATTAGCACAGAGCCCTTGAAAGTCTTGCCTGCTGGCTGATACAACTTCTGTGGACAGTGGATCCTTTATCTAAGAAAACTGTTTTTCATGTGCTCTTAAGCTGCCAGAGATAAGCTGACTAGGTATCTTTACATGTTCTGCCCAATTTACCTGTCTCTTTTTTCAGTCTCAGAATAGGTTCTAACATGTAGGTGATACATGGATTCCTAAAACCATGACACTTCACATCTTCTGCTAGAAACATTTATGTTCACTGAACTGGTGACCTTGGCAAGAATTCATATATTCTAATTAATGAAGATTGTATCTCTGGGAAAAAGCAACCCAGAAGGGTATCTTTCTAGCTCTCCTTAAATAAGTGCTCATTTTAGAATGAAAGATTCATTTTCTTTTGTCATTTTTGGGAGTCAAAGCATATCTAATTTTCCCCATCCTTTGTCAGAGTCATGCCATTATACTCAGAAATTTTATTCTGCTTTCCCCAGTAAAAATTCACCTGGAAATACTGATATAAAAATAGGATGTTAATAGCTGTGGAATTCTGTTGCTAGTTTTGATCTCTAACACAGTTGTATCTTATCAGTCAGATTTGCAGTTTGACCCACCTTCCTTCACCAGACCTCATCCTGTTCAAGTCCAATTTAAATTAAAATAACCATATCTTTTGTTTTACTGTTATCATAACCAAATATGGTCTCTACTAAACCTGACAGCTATCCTGCTAAGATCTGAAATATCTTTTTAATGTTTGCCAGACCTAAAACTTATCCCAGTCAACCTTGTACTATTATTGCCTAAGAAATTAAAGGCATTAACCAGCTGCTGTGGAAGATAAGTAATTTTATATTTTTGTTTGCATTCATCAGTTTTTGAGGGAAGGCTGGTATTTTTCCAGTTTCCAAAAGCCAAAGATTCTGTTTAACCCCATGCTCCCATATAGGTTTAGACTACCACTTCTGAACATGGTATCTGAGGTCATCACAGATTAAATCAGTTTATTTAAGTCCCTAGTAATTTCCCATCTCCCTATGACCTGGACACCAGTGAAGGTATTTCTGTTAAATTCTCAACAGTTTAAGCCATGGAAACAGAGGATGGATTGTTTTTCTACCACACATCTAAATTATCTGCAGGTAATGGTAGATCCATCTTGGAAGTCACAACTGTATCGATCACTATCGACTGTGGTGCCACTCTGATGTCATCTGGAAGAAGGGTGGACCTGACCTAGAAAATGGTTTTATAACTGATGTAGCATGTGATTTCAAATGAATCCAGATTAAAATGCTAGGGATAAAAGAAAGAGGGGTTAACTCTTGGAGCTGTTCTCCCATATGCAAGCAAATTTGATTTTAGTACTAATTGCAGTGTGAACTCTAGAACAGAGAAGTTGTTGCCACATTCGGACAGCTACAGCATGGACAACAGTTTGGATGTAGACAATCCATCCTACTCTATCAAAATCCTTCTTGCCACCTCCAGAAAAGGCTGACATTAGATTCAGTTCTACATTTATGAAAATGCTAAATGAAATCAATGAACTAACATAATTACAAACTTGTTCTTAATTAAAGTGATACATCTCTTTCATACTTGAGAAGATTATTTCTAATCTGCTGGCCAGAATGTTGCCATGTCTTACAATCCATCTTTATTCAGGATCTGTACTTTCTACACACCTTCATAATTTCATAAGTTTTAGGATTATTATTAGAAACGTTCTTATCACCAGAACCTTTCTGCCCAACTCAGAAGAGGTATCTTTCCTTAGAATTAGCATTGGTACATCTTTTAATTCTTTATCGAATGGTCTCAGGAATTCATCAAAGCCTGGACTCCTGTGGCTTTTTATAGATGAATTATTTCTAGAATCTCTGCTTAGTTATATTTCCATCCAAATGTTCTTTCTGTTTCTAGACTGCCTGTAGGACTTCAGCAAAGTCAAAGTACTTACTGTATTTTACAGTGCTTGTGCCATCTCTTATTGTATAAATTTGGGAAAATCTTTAAATGCCTCTTTTAAAGTCATTAGTTAATGCTCTAATTTTTACCAGCCCATATAATTAATTAAATATATTCAATGACATTTGAAATGTTTATTTCATTACTTAAGCATGACATCTGAGCATCATTTTTGACTTGTCACCTCACAACTGCTGTTTCTTTGAAGCCTTTAATTTGCATAGCAATACAGGTGGGAGTCTAGTGCAATCACATGGATAAATACCACCTATATAATCACATCAAGTAATGAAATTTTGGAATAGAAATTCCAAACATGGTAGAAAGAGTGTGTAAGTTTTAATGAGCTAATGACATCCATAAGTTAAAAATAATTCAGTGCTTGGAAAAGTGCAGGCTATGCTTTTTGGGGTTAGGAAGGCAAGGGGCAGGGGAACATATCTGACAGAGATCCCAGGACACATCTATCCCAAGTGAAACACAGTTCAAGAGGTGGGATGTGTCATAATTTCTTCAAACACGAGCAGTATTTGTGCTGCTGGTCCTGGATACAGGTTCACATCCATGTAGAAAGGAAGGCTGACCCACTGAGTAAGGCACTACCCCGAGGCAGGGAACACCTCCTTCCTGTGCTGCACATCTCTTGCATGCTTCCTGACCAACCCTGGGGAGAGGATTTAGCCTCGTTCCAGCCACAAAATGGGAGTGGTACCTCCTCCCTACCTCACAAGGTACTGTGAAGATAAATATGTGAATATTTAGATACTACTGCAATGATGACCAAATAAGCCACTGGCATAAGCTTCTCGGGTACTATATTAACATGGAGAGGAATTCGCCTGCTTGCCTGTAATGGGAAACTCCTAAAATCTTGCCTTAAAAGGCATGGACAACAAACAGCATAAATCCCTAAGGAGTATGAAGGAAAGGTCATACTTTACAGTCCACAGAGGCATTTCACTTCCAAGGGTGGCATTTTGAACATATTCTCAATACTTTTTCCTCTGTAAACCTGGAAACATTTTACTTTATGATGAAATGTACACAGATAGCATTTCTGCTTCTTAATTAGAAATAGTAGACCATGTTCCTTTTCATTTCCTCATCCCAACCTGAGCAGAAAACACACATCTGTTTATGTTTAATTGCTTTGATTTTACTTAAGAGAAAAAGTATGATGAAAAAATAAAGCCCACTCTTTTCTGCAGTTGCTATTTTGCTCTCTGCTAAGTATGGGGGTATTTCTGCCAGCTTCATTTAAGCCCTCGATTCAGCAAAGAAACTAATCATGTACATAACTCAATGTATAACACTTAAATATCCTCAAAAATAAATGAGATATATGTTTAATTACTTTATCAACTCAGTGTTCTAGAGACTTAAACAGAAAAGTTTTGCCTTTTCCTTATAATGTGAGATTCCGTACAGCTAACATAGAAACTCTTTGGCAATTTCTTCTCCTTTAAGCTTTTTCCATTTGCCAGATATCAGAGATGTTCAGTGTCCAACATTCAGTTATCTGGGTATCAGCAATGGAGGGTAGAATTTACTTCTGTTTGTTTCTGCCCATGCAGAGTATGCAGATGACAGTCAAGGTTGTTCTCTGCTCTGATACTTAATCATGATTATATTAATGGTGTTTAGAAGAATTCTTTCAAACATATTATCCAGAAGCTAGCATAGTCCTTACAGCTATCACTTAGCTTTTGAAGGTACATTACAGAAAAGGATGTGGTGTGGGTCAGGGAGTTTAGCCAAACCAACAAAGCAGCAAGAATTGGGTGGTGCCAGTCAGGGTAAGGAACACTACCTAACCTGTGGTAGATAGAGCACATGGGTCATTGCACACTGCATGAGCAAGTTATGTGTTCTGACTTTTTCTTAGATTATATAAAAAATGTGCATTTCGCTTCATTTTTCCTTATAAAATGAGACTAAGCTGATAAAAATTGCAGGATGGTTAAAGAATTGGTTTGTTGAGATTGGCAGCTGTAAGGAACTGGAAAGTTTACTCTTCTGTTGGGGTTTTTTTGAGGCATGCATAAATAACCTGACTAAAATTACATCATGTTTTCTATACCTACTGTTTCCTTTTACAGGTATCTCTCCCAGAAATAGCTAGTCTTGGGTGGCACTAGCAAATCCTTGTATGTGTTAGCTAGAATCAGGAAAAATTTCAAGACAGAAATTCAGTAGCCTTAACAGAGCTTAGATTTCATCATAAATTTGAAATTCTGTCCAAGTTCATGGTGTAGAAACATACCAGAGAGAAACATGCAGTGATACATAATTCTGTCCTGAAGGCCTGGCAAAATTTCTGTCTGGACCAATAATACCTCCCTATAAATCTTCTTGGCACTCACAGGCCTACTCTTTAATTGCAGTTTAGCATGCTCCTACAAACCTTTTCTGGGGAGGTGGTTCTGTGGGAATTGCTTTGGCTAAAAAGCCTGAGGAGCTTATCATAATTTTAAGCTACTATTAACAAGAACCACATCTTGTGATGGTTCCAGTACCACTAAAGAAATGGCCTGCCATTACCCAGTGTCCTCAAAGCGAGTGTCTCACACCTTGCCTGGCAAATAAAACCCAAAGCACTGGATTTTCATGGACTAAACAAAGTGCAACAACTATACCTATTTGTAAACAAGTTGCAGTCACACCCCAATAGCTTCCAGTAGCCTAATGGTAAAGAAACAAATTACTGATGTTCAATGAATGACAGGAAATGTAGAAAAAGTATTGCATAAATTAAGAAGGTAGAAAAATTCCTCAGGCATGATGAGGCAAATTAAAAATGGAGAGAAAGGAGAACTTGCTTTTATTGGCTTTAGGGAACACCTTTACAGCTAGATATTCAAAGCATTGTGCCGGTTCCTAATTATTTAGCCATGTATTTCTCTGAATAAAGTCCAGAGGAATTGTCTGGTTAAGACCACCCATTTAGTTCTTAAATTTTCATCCTTCATCTTTTGTGTTGATTTTCCATAAATTGTTCGCTTTCCCATGTTTTAACTCTCCTACACAGCATGAAAAAGTGGCATAAAACCAGGCCAGCCCAGCATGGTATGCACTGTGAACAGCTACTTCTGTTATCATATGAGGAAAAGACAGATTTTGATGGGGAGTGGGTAGGAACAGGGCCCCTCCTAGTAGCTGTAAGAACAAACAAGCGATGTTAAGCAGAGCTAATACCCACCTAATTCACTCATGATGAGAAACACGGCTCAGCTCCAATCCTACCAAGCAATTGCAGAGTTTACAGCACACATACAGTTATACCGAAGTTATAGTGGGGGAGATACATGTCTCCACATGCATGCTTAGGTCCCTCCCCACTTCAATATTTTGCTGAACTGCGGCCTGGCTAAAAGGTCTGTCTGGTCCATCCTGTAGCTCTCGTAGTGCTTTTTGACAGCAGTTCCTGCCTGCCCCCACCAGGTACCAAAAGGAGCCTGTCCTTCCTAGGGCTCCAGGGTGCTGAGAAGCTCCTCTCAGATGCCTACCATCTTGAGCTCTCCATCGGATGCTAGGTCAGGAAGAGAAATGAAAAAAGAGGATACTTAGGTTTTAGGAAACAGAATACCTCATTCACGCAGCAGTGACCCAAATTACAGATGATATTACCTTATCACGGGTGTGATTAATGGTTCTACTTAAGACTAACAGTGAGTGGTAACCTGCTGAGAACATACCCAAGGTGACTGATCCTATTTACTGACCTCTGCATAGGAAGCAAGAGAATGATTCATATCCAGACTAAGTTAGCCACATGCACTGAAACAGTAACGAGCCTGTAAAAGGCAATCAGAATTACTCTTTTCAAAGACAGAATATACAAGATCTGACAAAGTTAATGGGAGTGCTATCTGAATGATTTGGAATTTACTATGCTGGAAAGAAGAAAAAGGCAAGAGGATGTCATGACATCCCTTCTGTTTTTATTATCAGTCACTGGTAGAAACTTGGCACGCTATTTCTGAAGCAACTATGACAAACCCTTTTTTTTTTTTTTTTTTGTGAAGGAATATAAAAATGCTTTTTACCTCAGTGTTGCTTAAAGTTTTGGTTATGATTCAAGCATCTCAAAATATTGAGAATAATTGCAACATTGTGTGCTGCCAGCATTTGCATTACAAAACTCTGTGTTTTTCTCACACTTTATTTGAAAAAAGAACATTTTGCACCTCAATAGATAGTTGTGGGTTTGGATCATAAAGCACTAAGGGTTTTGATCTGTTCTGAGTCCTACCCTGTGTGTGTCATTTTTCTCATGGCTTAGAACAAAATATTAATGTGACTCATCTGTCATAAGTAATTACTGTATCCTCTGTTTTGGTGTGTGACTAAAGGAAAGCTGTAATTATGTAAAAGTATTTTTGTATTTTGTATAAGGGAGGATGGGAATCATAGGTGTTTTAAACAAAAAAAAGAACAATGTCAGGAGAAAAGAGTGAATTATAAATGAAAACAACATATATATTTCAGTTAAATGTAATAAATACTTTAAAACATGCTATTTCCACTTGCTATTTCTTAGATTTAAATATCACAGCTGTCATCCCTGGAACATCAGAAAATTAAATAATAAATGGGGGGGGAGGGGGGGGGGGGTGAAGAGTAGAGCTTATGGACAGGCTAGTCCAAAGTCCCAAATTTGATACTGAAACATTTACAAGGACATTAATTATGCTTGGAAAGCTGGTACTTGAAACTGCAAATGTCAGTTCCAGGATGTCAAGTGTTTTCTGGTACAGTTTAGGAAATTCAGAAGATGTAATTATGTGTACACATTCCTGTGACTTTTCTTCAGACCAGCATTCTATTCCACAGTAGTTCTCTCTCACAAAAATTTTAAAAATTCACTAGGAAACAGCACAAACAATGAGTACAGCAGTGATTCTCCTACAGAGGCATTTGCAGCAATTGACCAGATTCCTCTTTTCTCCCTCAAACAACAGATTGAAATATTTCACTAAGTAGATCCAGTTCAATGCAGACCTCATTCCACAAAAGTCATTTGCATTTGGACTGAATATTGAATCAGCGAGACTTAAGTATATGCTTAAAATAGAAGTTATATTTATGCGACTACTTAAATTAACCAGGGCTCATGCTGTTCCTGTGTTAAGAGAGAGAATACAGTGATTTTCTGCCTTTCTGCTTTTGCCTTTCTGCACTTGAATTGCAAACACAAAATGTTGTTTTCCATACCCAGGCAGCAGAGTGGGAGGGAGAGGAGGGCACATGCCACCTTAATGTATTTGAAGATCTACTACACAGAAAACTTAATTCTCCCCTCTTCTTTCAGCTACAGCTTTGCACTAAGTAATTTTAAATGCAGAACGATGAAATGTAACTCTACCAATCAGGAAATCTAATGCTTAAGTTTCCTCTTGGGAATGGTTTCTCTCATTCTTCTCTCTCCTTCAGATTCACTCCCTTCCTTGCTTCTCCAGGAAGACTTCTTGGGACTTATTTTCTCCATAACAAATAAAAACAGCCTTGTAAGTTCCCCAATATTATAGCTTTAGACTTGGAACTTTTCTAAATAGTCCATATATATATATATATATATATATATAAGGATCTCCATGTGATTGACTAACACAGGGGAGATGGGGATTGTATCAGTAGGAAATGTTTAATGAGATTATTTTTTCAGATTAAAAATATGTATGTTGCACCATTATAGGTTTTCAGGTCTGAAAGTAGTTAACTGGAAGAGTGCATCAGATCAGTCTCAGGGCATGAAGAGCTGGGTAATAATATTAGATGAGTTTTAAAGAGGACAAGATCTCAAAGTGGCCAGGAGTTCCTTTCAGAAAAAATCAGTGTGAGCCTGTTGAGTGATTTACTGGAGCCAAAATTTGGCTTTTGATTGGTTACACTGTGTAGCAGAACCAAACTCTCAGCACTGGCCAAGGGTATCCTTGGAGCAGGCAAAGCAGGCAGGGGTAGCAGTGGTGGTCTGGGATGGGGAAAGGCACACCAGAGGGAAAGGCGGGGACTGTGTCAGTGATGTTGTGGGGGCTTTTGGAGTGTATGTGTGGGGAGGTTGTAAGGGGACAGGGCATTTTTTCTGCTCCTACAGTTGCCTCTTCTCCTTGGCACCACCCTCCCCCCCTTCCCCTCCCCTCCCCTCATCTCCCCTTCCCTTCCCCCACCATCACCATCTACACATTTTTCTGTACCTTCTTCATTGTCAAGGTGTTGGGATTCTAGAGGGCTTTCTGCGAGAGAATGGCCATGTGAGCAATCCTGTGTGAGAACAAGACTGATAAGAGCCTCAGCCGAGCGAGAATGCGATAAGGATGTGACCCTGAATGAGGGGGGAGAAACTCGACGAGACAAACCACCCCGGGAAGGGGTTGGGACGGAAGAGGAAGTTCCACAAGGCAGGAAGCCTGGCAAGGCTGATGTGGCACTTTTTATCCAATCATAGGAAGGTTTAAAGCGCAGGCTAAGTTAACTGTCCAATCTTGAGGACTTGTACTGCATGTTACTCACGTGTGCGGGAGAACATTATAAAAGGGCTTTCTTAGTTGTAATAAACGGGCATTGCTTGATCACATTGGTCCTGTGCGTGCTCAGCTCTCCCGCATCAAGGAAGGGTCAGTTCCTGGTTTGGAGGGACAGGAACTAGGACAGGACCAGGGCAGAAAGCCAAAGAAATCCTGCTGTGGCTGGAGGTAGAAAGGGCAGATGTGATCACTACTACTGCTGCTGTATTGTGTCCCTCTGGTACACGCTGGCACTCCTTTACGCTCTCTCTAATCCCACAAAGGCAGTCGCAGCAGCATAGATGGTACAAACAGGCGGCAGGAACGAGCTGCTTGGCTGAAATGCCTAATCCCTCTCTCTGCAGGCACAGGCGAAGTAGCCTGCCGACCCCTTCAGTCTGGCACCTTTCCATTTTGCTATTTGTCCTGGTTGGAAACACATCCTGTGCCCCATACCACCACCTGGAACACTATCCTGGGCCCTGAAAAACAAGTCTTATGGCTTCACCATGCAACAATACAACATCCTACTAGGAGGGGAACGAGCGAGAGGCTGTGTGGTGCTTAGTTGCCAGCTGGGGTAAACCACAACACTGTTCAAAGCAAATTCTGACTTCATGCCTTTCCTTCATCCACATAAGAAGCTGAGCCAAAGTACCAAACCTAAACACCTGCAAGCTGCAGGGGAGTTTATATTCAGAGCTGAACTGTGGAGCCCAGAACCATCTCTAAAAGTGTTGAATGGGTGTAGATGTGTTCTGAATTATTGACTCATTGTTTGAAGGAGAAGGCCTGCTTGGCAGGATAAACAATAAAAAGCCACTCTTATAAAACTAGGAAGCAAATGGCAATGAGGATGAGCATAATGCACTGGCAATTTCTGCACTCCAGGCTTTAGAGTCCTCTCAGAAAGGTGCCAAATGCAGATTTCTTTGTACAGCTCAGATGAATTGGATGGAACCAATTGCAAATAATCCACAGTACTTGGGCATTGTCTCCTGTCAGTTCCACACGTGGCAGCGCACCTGCTGAACTGCACCACAAACTGAGCAGGGGTCTGCTTGCAAGAGGTGGGGGAGAGTCAAGAGAAAATCACCACAGACATCTACCAAAGCAAAGGCAGATCAGGGGCCAGTGCTAGATCTGGTATTGCCAGAGAATTGACCTGACAGTTGTTACAGAGATTTGTTAAAGCTGACAGCAGAGTCCAGAAAGCTTTGTCATCACGAATCTAATCCCTAATCGAAACCAAAGGGCCTGGAAAGCAGCCAGTTACTTCTGCGAGGGCTCTGGTCTGTGTGAGGAGGGTACCCGCCTGGCTGCCATCATGCGGCAGCTCTCAGAGCCATGCTGTGGCTGGGTGGGCAGCCAGAGCCACCTGAAGTGGAGAAACAGTTTCCACCCAATGACCAGAAATTCAAGGGCTGGTCAGCAACACTGAGATACTGACTGGAGTCAAGATCTGGAGATACCTGGACTAATGTTGTGAGATCTCCTTTCTGGCAGAAAATGCTCCTCTGTGCACAAGATTCAAGCTTCTTTTGTAAAAAATGTTCTGTTTTGACTGAAATTGAATTAATTATTTTGTCAGATTTGAAAGCAAGAGACCTTACAGTAGCCCAGGTGTGGCATTCAGATGAAACAGGGGGTAGCAGGCATGTTTCAAGTGGGCTTGAATAAATCTGAGGTAAAACAGTCAAGCTACCTGCAGGGTTCCCTTGTAAAATCAGTACTGTGTTTTGGCTCTCCTCCTTCCCCAAATGCTTCCTCCCTCTAAGGTTAGCATAGTCTCGTGGTGGCCGGGCCACCCACAGCACAGCTCCCTGGGGCCCACTGAGTCCTGGGGTACACAGCACTGCTGAAGCTCAGCTGTGCAGATGTTAGGAGCCACTATTCCCGAGTTTTCATTTTGCTCTGGCTAATAAAATGCTTAAAGTAAATGGAGAGATACCTTTGGGTGTCTTTGGCTCTCTGGAGTTACTCTGACTGCTAGGAAACTAGTGGCTCTGCAGTAAAATCACAGGCAAGGAAGATCTTAGGCCAAATAGCTCAATTTTCAACTACAAAGCTGATTCCCCTGCTTATCAAAGGGCTGCTTTTCTGGAGCACAGGTCTCCAGAATTCACCACCCAGGACTGTATCACATTGAATCCTAAATGTCTGGATGGCAGCTGAGCCCATCAAATCCCAGAGGCTCTTCCCAGCCATGTCAGCGGGATTTGGGTCAGGCAAAGTAGATATGACTTGGTAGCAGCTGCATGAGAGTGATTAGGTTATAAAAATCGATGAGTGTATTTTATATTTCTGTAGGACATTAGCACTGCCTGCAGCTCCCCTTGTTAGCACCCTCCCATGAGGAGTGCCGTCACGCCTGGGACTTCGTGTGGCCGTTCCAAGCACCTCCTATCAATCCAAGCCTCTTGGGAACTAATGACTTTATGCTGCACATTGCATGAAAGGGTTCGTATGTACATTTCCATGGGCGCAATACACGTAGAGAAAAATGAGATTAAGTAAAAGTGTTTCAGCTGCCCTTCAAACTGATAATTTTATACCTAGTAATCTGAAAAAGCTACGCAGTGTCTCTGCGGAAGGGTGGGAACAAGGCTCAAGGCACTTTGCTTGAAATCCAATCCCATATTTTGATTTACAGCATAATTATTACAAGATTGCCAACACAAATACCAAACATTAGGATTTTTAGTCCATATTCAAACTGCTACATCAGTTTTCACAAGCACTGAGGAATTAAAAAGACTACTCAAAGTGAATGAGTTGCCAGGTTGTCATACTTCTGAACAGCAGACCTTGAATAAGCCTGAATATGGAGTTAAAAGACAATGTTAAGCCACTGTGTTTGAAAATCTTGGCCAATAGTCCTTAATATTTTTGTAAAAAAAAAGGATAGTGTGCTCATACATTTCTTACAAGCTTTCTTTTCCCCCTAGGGACCAACTTAAAATCAACAAAGTAACAACGGGCCTAACACAATCAGGAAATCTAGGTCTCTTAAAGTGAAAAGCAAACAACCTGTCCTTCTGCCCCTTCCTGAAATCTAAATGTAAGTATATCCAGCTTTGAAATCCTAAATGAGTTATACATATTGCCAAAAAAAAAGGAGCAAAGTCTTAATACTGAAGTTGTCTTAAAGCTACCATATGCATGGGATTTGATAAGTTAATTCAAGTGTTTGCTGTACACGAAAGCTTTTTAATTTTGAGTAGAAAAATAGATGGTACACAAATTTTGGTGATCATCCTCAGCAGCACTTTTTTCCCTAGATAATTAAAGAAATCTACCCTTTCAGTCATTCTACATTGTTTAATAGGAGAGAGCATGGAATTTTGGCATTTCATGTTTGTTTAAAGAATCTTGTTTTAAATCTATTTTTACGGTCAGGAAAGAGTAAGGAAAAAAGAAACGTCAAAAAAGATTATATCCTGGGAACAGAATGAACCATGCTATTGATGTGCTTTTGATACCCTAAATGCATATGTACACGTGTCTGCTTCTGTATATATGCACATGCAAAAATAAACAGCAGCAACAGTCATTGGGAAATCCATGTTTAATACAATGTTTAGTTTGCTCAATAATGGGAAGAATATGTTAAACATCATTCTGAGCCTTAATGGAAAAGTTTCTGACAACTAGACATTAGCTCATAGTATCCACAGTCATCTTATGCCTATGATTATTGTTTGTTATCAAGTGTGACTTTTGGAAGAAAAAATGCATTATTGCTTAACAAGCTGCATTGCAGTAGTGTTCTGCACTCTGTTTTGGTTTCTAGATAGCTAATTAAAAGAACCCACATGTTAAGAATTAATCACGTAAATTCCTTGGACTTTCTGAACATCTTTTAAGGAAGATGAGTGCCACATTCGATCCAGTTTCTCCCTTGCGGAGAAATCCTACGCAACGTGTCTGAAATGAAACTGGTAGAGTCACATAAACATGACTCTAGAAACACAGACCCCGGCTCTGTGAACCCACAGAACTTCTCCAGGCTCTGGGGTGGGCTGGTGCTGCTACTCCAGGCTACCAGCATCTCTTGGCAGTGGCCGCCCCTGGAGCTGTCCCTGGTAACCATCTCACCCGGCATTGGCTGCTGCCACCCACCCTACCTCGGGTGCTATAAAAGCCTAAGGAAAAAAAAAGAAACAAAACAACAACAACAACAAAAATCGTATAGCCCAAGGCTCCAGCTCACAAAATATTAATAGAGAATAAAACACTTCCCAGCTCGTATTTACATTCTCCCAGAGCATCTATAAGAAAATTTGAGAGCCCAATCCACCCAGCAATACAACAGCCATCCAAGGATGGCAGTGGCCTTTGGTAACTCGGCTGCAAAGTTTTGATAGCAGTTGATAAAAAGACTGTATAAGAGCACTGCTTCTTTTGTAAGTAATTTCTTCAAACCTTTCAACAAAGATCTGGTGTTATAGAATAATATGGATCACTTTAAAAAAAAAAAAAGTATCACATGTTCAGCATTTTAGAGTCCTTCACCTACAGCAGATGAAACAGTAATAGCAGCTATTGAATATACTTTCTACACAGAAAAAAGCAAGAGTTAAGCTAAGCATTACAAATTAGCACCTGCTAATTTTCATGTGTGGAAAAATTGCTTTGAGAAAAACAAACACTGTCCTCAAGAATTCACAGATATCAGGGACAGAGAATTAAAGGGAAAAAAGCCTTTTAAAAGGGTTGAAAGTTCTGGGAAATGTTATTATTTCCTTTTTAAAAATCTATTCCAGTGAATAGAGAAGAATTTCAGCAAAACATTCAGATCTGGATAGAAATATCCCTCAAATTAAAAGGAAACAAAGCCCTTTATCTGTAGGAAGAATACAGAAAATTTTCAGACTTGAGCATCAACTGGCAGATAGACTTGAAAGACATTTGGGTCCAATAGAAGTCCTGAGCTGCTACCAAAATCAACAGTCTAATTGTCTCAGCTGAAACTGGGGCTTAGCTTTTGGGTTTCCTGTAACTAAATCTTGCCACAAACAGCTCTGCTAAGTTTTTCCTCTAATAAAATAAAATACAGCAAAATTAAGATAAATACAAGAGACAATGAAGATAAGAATGTAGTTCCCAACATAAGGCAGGGAGCAGATGTTAGAGAAAACTCCTGAAGATATCAAAATAGTACTTGTCAGTTCTAAATGGTCAATATGACAATTCTTTAAAAATAAACAATCAAACATCTGAAAGTAATTGCTAGACTAAGGGATTTAAGTTTATTTTATTTAAGCAATAAGGTATTTTAAAAATGTACTCAAAATGTCTAGTTTGCTTCAAATTGCTTTGGTTTTCTGCACAGTGTCATGGTAGTCACTACCCACCCAAATGTGGTATTTTAATAATATTTTTAAATTTAAAAATGACAACTGAAATGAAGAAAGCAAAACTATTCAGAAAAGTTACCAGAATGCACAGTTTTACTTCAAACACTTTCTAATCTGATCAGGAAGCAGAATGAAAAAAATGCCTCGTGCTGAATTCAGAGACACTGAGTCAGGTGATAACGTTATACAATTTTTTGTGGGTTTACTGAGGTCATATCTCAAACTCAAAAGAAAAACTAAGCCACTGAAAGTAATGTTTCAGTTTATATAGTCCAGTATTCTTTCTGTCTATCCTTTTTCCCATTAAACTGCATTTTATGCCTCTTCTTGAACATAGTCATCTTCTCTCTCCTCAGTTCCGTCCTCATCTTCTCGTGCTTTATGTTCCTCCATTCAATCCCTGCTTATCTGATAATAAGGATTAGTTTACCAGTCTGCCTTTTCCCTGTCTGACTTGGGGAGCTGGAAGTACTGGATGATTTTAGTGGAACTTAAACCTCAAATTACACATGTGTTTATGGAAATGTTACCTTACATTTCCAGGACCATTGATTTTAAACAGGAGTCAGCTGCTGGACTCCTTTAGTAACTCATGAAAACCTAGCTTCAGATTCCTCTCAGCAGCTCGGATGGGAGGAAATTAAAGGGGAATTACAAAAGAAAAATCCTTTCCAAACATAGCAGTGTTATTCAATAGCTTAGAAATTTACTTCTCTTTTCCTGTTGGTGAATGTGGTTTCTTTTACTAATCCAAGCATTATTGTGAATAAACCCAATGGTTGCTTTTGTCTGTGTTTTGAAGAAGAGCAACTTGTTTAGGGCTTGAGTAGCGATAACTGACACATAAAGCTCCAGTATAAAGGAATACAGAAAGAGATATCCACAAACCATTAGAATGGGGGATATTCCACAGACACCTCCTGCTTGCTGTTAGGAACCATGATGACAAGTTTATGCTCCCTGTGGGTGCAAAGCAGAGACCTGAAGGACCTGCTGCTCATTAAATGCTTTGCTTCTCCAGTCCCCAGCTCCCCAGACATCCTCACCTGTGCACACATGTACACACTTTGGGTCCCTGGTGACAGGTTCATTGGTACTTTGGTGATACACAGTGGCTGCCCCTTCACAAAGTGAGGAGAAGAAGCTAACTCAAGGTTGCTCAGGCTGAAAAGCAACTTCAAGCCAGTAGGCCACAGATTTTTCTACTGATAACAGGAAATTCATGGAAGACTAGCGCAATGTGCCTGTCCGATTTGGGAAACAGTCCAAACAGAAACTCTTCTTCTGGGTTTTGCATTAAGCATAAATCCTCCTGTCTGTGTGCTGAAGAATATGGGTTACTAACAGCTCAGGAACAGTCACACACAGAGCATATAGCTGCAGTCATCACTTTGCAAATGCTTTCCACGCATTTTCCACAGCTTCCATGTTCAGGGAAAAGTAGCACTAGTGAAGAGTCTTCTTTCAAAAGCCTCATTGACATAACTTATCAATGTCAGATTCCTTGTGAACTCACTGAGTTTCTTCAGGAAACACCAATGTATTTTCTATGCATGAGTCTCTCTGGAAATGTCGCCTTTTAAGATAGTTTTCTAGACCCTAAGGAGTTCAGACACTGAGCTTTATTAATACCTTTCTCTTGCAAAGTTCAGGGCATGCTACCACAGAATGAAATTAAATTTGAAGTATAGTCAGAAGAATTACCCAGCTAATAATGACAGTTCAGCTAAAATATTTGTTATAGAGTTCAACCTTCTATTTAGTTTCAAAGGAGTTCAAGGTAGTTGTTGGGTTTATTTAAGTAACAGGTTAAGGATATCCTTTTTCAATTGCAAAAGTTAAGCAAATACTGTCAAATATTACAGTTCATAGTAGTCTGGCATAGCAAAAATTTCACAGAATCACAGAACAGTTGTGGTTGGAAGGTGCCGCTGGAGCAGGTCATCTTGTCCAACCTCCCTGCTCAAGTAGGAACATCTACACCAGTTGCCCAGGACCATGTCCAAAAAGATTCTGAATTATCTCCAAGGATGGAGACTCCACAACCTCCCTGGGCAAGCTGTGACAGTGCCCAGTCACCCTCACTTTTCTACTCACTCTACTTTCTCTCACAATTTCTACTTCACACATCTGAAATTTCCCCCGTACTTGTTCACTGCAACAGCCTACCTCATGATTTACAAGGGGCGGATGAATGTTGGAGCATGATGCTGAAATCAGGGATGTTTTAGTTGAGCAGCTGACGCGGTAGTTTACTGAATGCATTTTTGGACCATTTACTCTGTATTGCTGGTGTAAATGGGGGATGGTGTAAGTGGAGTCAGCTATGCAGCGGCGTGGTGTCAGCGCACATCGTGGGAATGGGAGCCCTGCCAGCTGGTGGCACAGCTCAGGCTTTCTGTAGAATAATTGCTTTGGGTGCAAACGGCTATTTCATGCTACTTTGCTTGCATTACAGCTATTTTTAAGCCATCCACAACATGGACACTTAGTATTTTGAACCTCCAGAAGGTCTGGAATGTGCTCAGGTCCCCCCTCTGGGGCTGTGTTTGTGAAGCTGTCCCTTGATACATGACAAACTGGAAAGGCAAAGAAAAGGCACCAGCACGGAGCCTGTGCTGACAGTGTAAATAGAAATCTGAGTTCAGCGGACAAGGTTCACAGTTTGCAGTGAAAGGTCATAAGGATTTTAAGCATTTTTGGTATTTTGTCTCCACTGTCTGCACAGTATCAAGCAAATAAAAAAAACCCTGACAGACAGCTTCCAATTCTGTATACTTGGCATCCTTGCTCAGCCCGAAGGAACATGGGAAGCTCTGTGTTTGGCATTCTACAATTATTTGAGGACACGCCACCCTAGCAAAGCTTTAACACTTACTCAGCCCCGACTTGCCTGGTATTTTTTCATGTGACATTTGATAGGCTAAAAGGCTTACCCAGCTTCAGCTAAGCCAAGTGGCCTGCAGTTTTCTTGCTGAAAATGCAGTATCAAATTTAGCATTATGAGGAAGAGTCCTAAAATGTTAACTCTCAACAGGTTATGTTCCTCTTTCCCCAGCCAATGTGCAGTCACATTAAAATATCAAATGCTTTTATGAGAAATCTCCTACAGTCTGTAGTTGAACCAAAAGAGACTTGGAGGAGTCTGATTTTTTATCATTATTTTTATTATAATTTTTGCCTGCAGTGAGTTCATTCCCTCCTCTGGATATTATTATAACATCTCCTTTTAGGAAAGGTTTAGTGCTGGCCTGTGAAACACTGACAATGACATTTTTGTTTCCTGGACTTAACTAAATTTAAGCCAAGTGGAGACTTTTCCTGGAGGTATGTAACCACAGAAATCTAAAGAAGAGTTTTATTACCTGTGCACCTAAGAAGTGAGTGCAACCACTGATTTTTGTAAAATCCCTCCTTCCAGTATTCAGGTCTGTACTGCTGAAACAACAAACAAGAAAAAAACCCTCCCATATTACTTTTGTCTTTGGGTGCATCTCTCCTGGGCTCAGAATATTCAGAGATATTTTAGGAGTGTGACTGGGATTAAATAGTAAAAATAGTAAAAATAGGACAGTGAGCCAGATATTGGACAAATTTCTTGCAAAGTGTATTCTTTTAATCTTCCAAATTAGCTTTTTCTTTGTGTTCCTAGCTCTGCAACTCCTGGGGTACCTCGGCGTGACCATATATTAGAAGTTTGTTGTGCACACAGTGAGCGCTAAACACTCAAGCCCAAGTTGTGCCTAGAGGTGCTGAGGGGTGCCTGGTGGGGTTTTCCCTGTAACTCCCACTGACATACCTGACAATGTCATGAGGGATTTATTTTCAATCTTAGACACTTGGATCCTTTGCGAACCTTGTTCTTCAGGCTCAGGCAGAATACCTGTTTGAGCTGCTGTGCAACATACTCCTTCATACCCTTCTTGAGACAGATATTTTTGTATCTTGAGATACAAAACATATTTTGTTGTTGGGTCCCTTCCTTAAATTTTCCTTACTGTACCTGAAACCTGATGTCCATTCTGCCTGGCCTAAAAGTATAGTAGTTATCTGCACAAGTATTCGGTGGTTGTGAAGAGCTGAAGATAGAAGGTGTCTACAGACAATCCTCCTTTGACTTCCTTCTCTTTTTAATTTCCTCTCCCCCCTCACTTTTTACTTAGATATAGACAATTTTGCTCTGAGGTTTAGCAGTGCTGAATGGTGCACAACAGATGCCTGAATGTATATGTTATCTCCTCCTACCATGGTCAAGTGTGGAATACAAACTATGCCACGTGTGATTAAACCTAGCCAGGAATGAATAAGATCCCTAAATGGGAGGTATAACTGCATAGCAGCTGCAGACACACTCAAAATTAATTCCTTTTCTTCCCTAAGTATAGAAAGATTGAGATCAAAGGGCTGGTGCTCACTATTTTCTACCCACCAGCAGAAAAATCTGCAGATTTTGATGTGCTCAGAGCAAAGCACAATCCAACGTGATACATTTCTAGGATAGCTAGAAAACAAAGTCCCTTGACTTTTGACAAACAAGAGATAGTGTTTGAAAAGCTAAACACAGACTAAAAGACAGGAAACCTGACAGGACTAAAAGGAAAGGTATTTGTTAATGCTCAGCTTATATCATATTTGACCTGGCCAATACCAGGAATATGCTGTTTGCAGTGAGCTGTCTGTAGGTGACTGAAGTAACTGAGAGAAGAGAGGACCCTCCTCATTCAAAGACACAGGTGAACAACATGTCTTAAGATAAGATTCTACCTTTACAAGAAATATCTTTATAATTGATCATGACATGATAGTTCTGAATCAGAGGCAGTGTAACACAGCTGTGTCCCAGCCAACACGGGCCATAACACCTATGGAAAGGATAATTATGTGAACATGTTTTTGTTATTTTGCTTTTAAAAAAAAAATTGCAAGCGGAGTGTTAGACCTGTGTCTGTGCTTAGCGGATGGCTCACGCCACCTACGGGGCAGTTTCGGTAGCTCGCAAGGACTCCCCGTAGAAACCCAACATAGTTTTTCATACTGATCAAAAATTGCTCCAACAAACATTTGAATTGGCTGTACTACCTGTCAGTATTTAAATATATATACATCGATAATAAACCTTCGATCTTCAGATGCACTGCTACAACACTGGACATTCAGTGTGATTGATTTTATACATACACTTGCTAACAATCCAAGGACACATACATAAACATCTAATTATCTTTTGATTATTGCCACAAATTAGTTAACGGTGACTGTAACTGGAATTAGAAAAATTATACAAGATGAGTTTTAATTGCCAAGCCCATTTTGTCTACTGAAAACTGCAGCAGAGAATCTAATAAAACTCCAAACAAAGCTTACAAAGATACAGTTGGTTGTCAGAGCTGACTATCCCTGCCCAATGCAGTGTCTGCATTAAGCCTGGATAGATACCAGTGTGTGGGTCTGGTGCTAAATGAAAAATGTCTGAGATTATAGTTGTAGAAATAGTACCTTTTCCTTAGGAATAACAGTATTTTCTTTATACAACCATGCAAAGTGTCAGCCTTTCTACTGCTTTCAGAGGCCTGTTTTGATCACTCACTTCAGCTCTTTTTTCACTTGTTAGCACTACCTAGTGATTAAGTGATAACGAGTTCCAAAAGCAGGGCACAGCCTGAGCAGCTGAGCTTGAAGGTGGGGCAACTGATTGTGACAGGAGTCCTTTCCCCAGCCCCATGGCAGCAAAGGGCTAAGGCACAGGGGCTGGGGCAGCCTCCAGGACAGCAGAGCCCAGGGGCTTGCTCTGCCACCTTGGGATAGGGTGGAGGTGGAGGAACCAGCAACCGAGTGGGTGAAGACACAAAGACTGCAGCATCCCTTCCCCAACCAGCTGGAGCACTGGAAACAGCCTGTGGCAGGAGGCTAGTGCACACGAAAGACATGGCCTGCCCTTGGTGCTTTACCCAAATCATGCCCTGTTTTGTTTTCTTTCTTCCTTCGGCAGAACTGGGCTGCTTACAGCATGACAAGGACCTACGTGATTAAAAACTGAAGTTAAAACAAACAATTAGTCCAGACTTTATTACACTCTTTTTTTTAATGGACTATTCGGCACCAGGCTAGTGCGATTTTCGGTCAGTGCTGCTTTACCATCTTCACCTCCTTCTCCCCAAGACACTTGCAGTCTCACTGAATGCTGTATTGGAAAGTTGGCAGTAAGGAAGGCCTCTCCACTGTTTCACAGGAGATGGACTAGCTACAAACAAGAAGCAGTTGTTCTTTCTGCTCAGCCATGTTATCCCAATTATACCCAGGGACAATGCCATTGGTACAAAGGAAAATTCTTCTAAATTACACAACTCAAAGATGAGTATCAGGGCCTAAAACTTTAGTCCTCTCTCACAGTGTGTAGGGTTGCTGTAAAGTTTCCTTCCAGTAAGACACATTTCTTACAGTTTCTAGGTTGGTTTTCTTTTGCTTTGTTTTAAGAGAAGCACACTTTTTTTCTAGGACTAAAGCATTTCTGGAAAAGACTCTGAAAAAGGCTGCTCTGGTGGTTTTAAAACTGGTGTGAATAGGTACCTTACATAAGCAAGCTAATTTCAGGTGGCTTCAAAACATACAAAATAGTGATCTAATTCAGGATAAAAGATAATGCCATGACAAAGAAATGTGTCCCTTTAATTGTAAAGTACTATTCCATGGCACCACAGACTGAAAAGGCAAATGTTCTTGAGAGGTGTTGTAATTAAAGGCATAGGGAGGATGCTTGGGAGGGGGTAGGGGGTGGGGGTGTTTAAAATAGAGTTCAGGGATTGCATTTACAGAAGCCAAACAATGAGTTCAGAAGAAGCAATAGCATGTAGAATGTAAGTAATACAGTGAGGATTTAAGAAAAAATGGGTATAGCACCTAAACTTTCTTATTAACTGCAACTCCAGTTCTAATTTGCATGGATGAAGTAAAGTAAGTGATGTGAATAATTGCTTTAGAACTATAATATATACAAAAGCAAGGCCAGAAAAAAAGAGCAGACAAAATATGGCACCTAGCATGAATAAAAAAAGCAGCTCCACTCCTGGAGTCCCCAGAGACAAATCCATCTGATTTTGCTTAAGCAATCAATGGGGGGGTGGGGGGGTGTCCTCTTTTAATTTCTTTTTTGGCCTCCACTATCTTGTTTATCTTGAGTGCTCATCTTCCTGACAAATGTATTTTCAGGAAACTATTCTTTTGAGTCTCATAGCCCTGAAGAAAACCTGGATAAATATGTCTGCTCATCAAGACTAACCTGTGGTCTCTGTGTGGCTTTGTTTAAAGTTAGAGGTTCACATAGACTTGTAAACAGTGAACTGCAGGGACTGGAGACTGTGGCAGGCAATGTAGTACCTAAAAGAGCTTACTGCGACCAAAAGCTTCTTTTCTCTGTAAGTTAGTGTGTTACACACTCATGAGCAGGAGAAAGATAGGTCTGATGACTTAGTAAAGCCCTCATTAAAATGCTCAACGTACTTCTTAGAGCATCACTCAGAGATAAGGAAGGAGTTTCAGATTCGTTTTACAAATGAGGAACTGAAGGAGGTTGTCAAAGCATGGCAATACCTATACAGCAGCCCCAGAAACTTCTGCACTGCTTTTCAGAGGTATCAAAGATTTAGCTTTAAACTAGGCTGCGTGGGTACCACCAGCCAGTCAGGCTGCACCATCTTGATGCTTACCACAGGCTGGCTCACCGAGTTACTTCTGTTCTTCCACTGTAGATCCTGTCTGGAGTCCTGAACTCCAGATGTGTCCTAAATGAGATGTGTGAGCTGAGGGACCTTAAGACACTACAAGAAACTCCACTGCCCATTGGCTTGTTTCTCTTCATTCCTCCTTTCCTCCTCCCATACAAACTGTAATGCTCAAGGTGGAAGAAACCTGAACATGCCAAAAAGCAGGAGGTGGTGAGTGATAGCAAACAATACATACAGTGCAGAGAATGAGTAGGGGCTGGTGGATCAGGCCTGCCTTTTCCATAGGAACGAAAAAAACCAGTGCTGTAAGTAACCTGACAAAGGTCATAGAGGTGGTTTTGAACAACCTTACACACAGGCTTAAAAATCTCTAGTTCTTTTAAAATTTGAGCCTGATGCTTGAGTGATGGTGTCTGGACATACCAGATCAGGACTCATAACCAGAACTGTGCCACCCCCTTACTGTAGTCCCATGATGTGCGTAAGCAGGCAGGATTCAAGTCCAACATAGGAGTGTTTCTCAGAGCCAGAGGCCAATCCATTATTTAACTCTGCAGTACCAGACAGTTTATAATCTGCCTTCGGTCTTTTTCGGAGGTAGTAGCATGTCTAAGTCTATCCTTAGGAATTCATTGTGAAAACATATAAGCCAGATATTTCCTTAGTTCTCTAGGGGCAGCGTGTCCTCATAGGAAGTAGGAACAGTATTTCACAATTATCATTTTCTAACCCCCTCCCCTCCAGCACTGTAGGAAAGCAAGAATATCTTAGGAGAAGAGTAAACATTCAGCACGTGCCTGTTTCACCATTCTGATTCAGCGCATCAGCCCCACATCCAGAGATAGCAACTGCAGGAGTCTGTGTTCTATCTGCAGTAAAAAATGTTGGCTTTTCTGGGTCTGGACACTGCCACCTCAGCTCAGCTCATTTCTAATGCACGTGCTTTGGCAGCACACAGCTGAGCAAGGCCATAGATGTGCATTTTAAAATGTGGTAACCTCCAGATTGTGTTTTTCTCGAGAATCATCTATATTATAATTATAAGGAAAAAAGATGGCACCACTGCATTTTTTTACAAAGCAATTCAATTTGGGATTATTACTTTTAGTCAGTGAGGCAGCATCACCCATAGTGAACAAGACTGAAGGATCAGTAAGTTTCAAGTGTCTTTGTAATGCATTTAACACATTTGGAAACCCTGGGTCCTCCCATGCTTCTTTTTGCACCAGTTTTCTGTGGTTGGACAAAGATCAAACATAATAGTGTCTGTAGCCAGCACACAATATACGTGATCACTTTGGTTAGATTATAAAAAAGGCTAACATCTAACTTGTCCATGTCATGTTATTTGGCAAAACTAATGATATAATTAAATGGGTTCAAATATCAAAAACATATGTATCTGCTTACATTTATGCTGCTTTTTTTTTTTTTCCATTTACAAAATAATGCTTTTGTAAGAGAGTAAAATTCAATGAGCTTCATATGTACTGGTGGAGTTCTGCAACTCAATTATTTCTTCATCACAATGGCAAGAGAAACTCCAGCGCACAAATAATCTAGAAGATTTATACACGTGATTGCAGCGCGGACACTTGGCCTACAGAGCTCCCTAGCAAGCCAAAGAGAAGTAGTTTGTTCCACAGGTATGAGGAGGGTTGACTGATAGCATCAGCTAAGCCATGGCGAAGGATATGAGCAGAACATTTACAGTCCTACTTCTAGCTAAACTAAGAAATCTTTGAAGTATGATATGTTGATTTCATGAGGGTTTAAAGCAAACTTCTGCAGGAAATGGGATCCACATGCATGTTTTCTTGGGAGTTCCTTGTAAAACAATAGTCAAGTCTGAACATAAGTATGTATTTTTAATTTAATAGATAGGTTTACTTTACAGGTTCTTCCCTCATTATCCTACTGCCTGTAGGACTGTACATCAACAGAGACATCCGAAGTCTGCTTTCATTTAATTAAATGGGATCTTTGTCGCCAGTTTAAAAAAAAAAAAATCAGATATATGAAATAATGTCTGTTCTCATTACATCTCCAGTCCAATTTCCAGGAAGAATTTGGGATAGTTTTGAATAGATTAAAAGAATGATAAGAAAAACATTTCCCACAAAAAATATTAAAGGAAAGCAACACTCCTACTTATCTTCCAACTCTTCCATCTCTGGAAATTTTCCTTTTAGTTCAGAGGGGCTAGGCAAGTAAAGCTGTTCATCTGTGACATCCCATTAAATGTCATCATTAGCAAGATTAGATGCAGTAAAATGGACTCAATGACAATCACTGCTGTCCATCTCAAACCAGATACATTTAACCACTGTGATCATTTCCACAGCAGAAGAATACCAATATCAATAAATTGAGCACATGGAAGAGTTAGGACTCGGTGATATTGGTTATTCTCTTTATGAATAGGAATTACCTCCACTGCAGTTACCTGAGAACAGAATCTAGGCCAGTAGTGGCTACCTGTGTACTTAGCTACACAACGGTAGGCCAAGGTTTGGGTATTTTTAAGCTAATACAAACCAGAGCGATTATAATTTTACTGTCTGAAAATGGGAATTTCATAGATCTAAACTGACATTTGTTCCTTGCCAAAATATTTTGCACTGGCACTTACTGTTGGAAAGACCAGTTTTTCCTACTGCCAAGAATTGAGTAAAATTCAGCCAAATTCTTCAGTTCTTAATTGAACAAAATTTTCATTGTAGTTTTGATTGATTAACAGGTGATAGTCTACTGCATGGATAACTGTCTGTGCATATATAGGTTGAGATCCATTTAAAAATATTTAACAACTATCAAACTTTACACAGGTTATAGTTCTCATGAAGAATTAATGGGGTTATCTATATATATGTCAAATTACCTGTCTGCACAAGTGACCAGTTCCCCGACTGTTGAATTTCACAAGCTTCTAATGTTGCTAATTCTCACATGGAAGTAATTAATTGAGTCACTTGAGAAAAATCTGTTCCAGATCATGTTCCATTTTTGTGGAGGCCTGAATTACTGAACTCTAGGAAATACTCTTTTTCACGTTAAAAAATAAATTTACCAGTGTAATTGATGCACAGGAACTGATGGGACACAAATTTCTCAAAAGTTACACTCACTACTGCATCACATCTGTTCAGATTTCTGCATTTTATCTGTGTCACAGATCCTCCCAAGGAGAATTACTAGACCGTCATAGTCAGGAGGATTCATAAAATATTTAAACTTCAGCAGTCATTTTTAGCCTGAGGCAGCCAAGGGAAAACTAGCCAGGAAAATTCTTCAATAATACTGTGTTAATAATTTTGCATTTCCAAATGAAAAATGAGTAGGTTTGCCTTCTCTTCCCTAACTGTTACCACTACATCAGGAATGCCACCCAGTGTTGTACTGGTATTGTCGCAATATACTGATGACTGCAAGTAGAGGAAAACACAAATCTCTCCCCTTCTGGACTTGTCATGGCTTAGTCCTTTGAAGACAAGTTCAGTTCAGATGTCACATTTAATCAAGATGAGGCCTTCATCCCAAATCAAAGACTTAACGGCATGTAATCAGTATTACAATTTCAAAAAAAGTAAATAATTTTCAACTGACCACTGTTAAGAGACTGCATCATTTGAGGAATAAGTATAAGTACAAGGATAAAACAAGCTATAGTTATTAGTCATAAAGATAAGAGGGATAAGAAGTAATTCAGGAAGAGGAGAGGCATGGCTAGAATTTAACAGCAGTTCTCAAAGCTGATTTATGAGATTTGTACATGCATTAGAAGATAATCCAGTCTAGAGCCTGAATAGGCAAAAGAAACAAAACTGCCAAAAAATTAAATACAGCTAGTTGGGGGTTTTATAATTTCTCAGTGATTTTGATAACCAGTGCTGCCTTTTAGGTTGAAAAGAAAAAGAGGCGGGCGATAATTTTTTTCCATAAATACTATTTGAAATTAATCCATCCAAATCTTCATTTAAAAGCAGTGGCGTTGTCATGTGGCAGTAGTTTGTACATTTTGCCCACTATGCCTTAAACGAAGAGATGAAAACTCTTTGTAAGTTTGCCTTACTTCCCCTTTCTGTAATGTTACTTTCAAAAACCGGTAATGAAAATAATATCTAATGAGAGAGCAAACGTGGATGCCATACAATCCCACAGATTATACAAACTCTTAGGTTTTTGCCCAGCACAGTCACTGCTGATTTATTATTAAAGCTTAAATCAGTGAAGATGGAAGGACCCCTCAATCCCAAGCAGAGAGCTTCTAAATCTCTGGTATCTCAGTTAATTCCTTCACACGTTCCCCTTTGCTCTTAACCCTTTTCCTCTGTGCTCTGGGGTCCCAGCAGCATGAAACAGAGACGCCACCACAAGCTACTCATACAGATGCAGTAATACCAGCAAAGCTGACCTGGGAGGTTTTGATTTCTTCAGTTTAATTCTTACTTGCTGTTTCATTTGTGTGCATATACTTAGGCGTGCGTGTATGGGCAGGGCTTACTATCCCAGTACATGGCTCAGAGTTGCTGGTATGGCTGCTTCTCAGCAAGGAGTGCTTTGCCATTTAGTATTCATTTAGCAGTAAAGTGTTCCTACTCTAAACACAGCCTAAACTGCACTCTGAGTCCAGTGCTGGTACTTGCCAAAGTATCCCTCCAAGGGTTTTGGAGCTCACAAAACTACAAACACATCTTTTGGAAACATTAGTCTCTGGATTACTTTATTAGCACAACTTGCAAGCACAGTCCTTTAAGGAGATAATTTCTGCAGGATCTAATCAGCCTTATTCTTTAATTTTCTGAGAATTTTGCAACAATTTTCAGATCAGACCTAAAAAAAAACCCCTCTCAAACTCTGAGCCTGTGGGCTACAATTATGTACTCCAGATTATCTCTTTCCTCAGCATGGTTAAACAAGCCTTCCACAAAGCACTTTAGAAGTATTTCTATTAAGAATACGTGATTTCTACTCACATCTGAAAATCTGAGCAGGTTTCTTGACCTCACACAAAATTAACTTAGAGTTAATGTAGGTGCCCCATCTCACAGTCAAACAAAGCAAACAAACAAAAGAAAATCACTGTAAGCATTACTGATAGCTCTTCTGCTGTTAGGAGAAACAAGGCTCCGTTTTCCTTGCTAGAGAAATATCTGTCAAGTGGATTTATTTTTTGTTCGGTTAAGTCACGGTTTGTAGGTAGCCAGGAACCTTTGGTTCTGATGTTCAGCAGTAAGAATCTGGTGAACAAAGTTTGTGAGGAAGAATATGATTTAAGTGCACTGATTTTTCTAACACCAGATTTTGTGAAGTTAGTCACAGTTGTCTTAACTGCATCATCCTGGGAAAAGCCTTAACTACTACTTTGCAGAGATACAAGAAGAATTTTTAACAATGCATATCTGCTTAAAAAAAAATCCAGATATTGAAACAAAAAAGGAAGACTGGGGAGGGGAAAAGGAGGCCTGAGGTGATTGACAATGCAGAATATAGAACCTTTCAGATCCTAATCCATGAGGGGATGTTCGCATCTGGTCCCATAATGGATTGCATGTGCCTGAATTAGGTGCCTGGACTCTGTGCATGTGTGTAAGGGGAGTTAAGTGCCTCAGAGAGGGATTCACAGAAGTCACTCTTTGGGGAGCTGCCTAAGCCAGCCAAATAGGAAAAGATGAAGACTGCAGTTCATTCTAAATCCTAGCTCTGTCCTGGGTTTAAGTGCCTTCTGGTGAACAGAGTACACAGGAACAAGGCCTTTCACTCAGCTCATAGCTCACCATCCTCTTTTGAAGGCAGGTGCCAAATTTTTCTTTCAAACTCAGAGCAGCCCTCAGCAGCTCGAGCAGAGTCTTACTCAGGCCATAGAAGAGGGGTCTAATTTCTTCCTTTAGCAAAGGGCACTGAAGTGCATTTCCAAGGCGTGCCCCAGCCAGCAGCTGCAGGCATCAGCTCCCGGGAGGCGGCTTGGGGCTGGCACAGGTCACAGCAGACCGGAGGAGGCCTGGGGAGCAGGGAAAGCCACTAGAGACTTTGGCTGAAAGCCTGGGAGGTGTCAGCAGGGAAAGGCAGCCTCAGGTCCATGCCCTGCTTGAAGGAAGGTTTGCACACTGGGACCGAGCAGCTGGGAGTTGAGGGGCCTGCCAGCTCAGGCAACAGCTAATCAGTCCCTGATCAGGACTTGGATTTTGATTAGGGACTGAAGTGCTTTAATTTCCCCCTCCAGTCCTATTTCCTCATGTGGTCCCAGCCCCACCTCTGCCTCGGAGTGCTGGAGGCAGCTGAAGGGAAGCTAGTGTCCCCCTTTGATCCAGTTCAGCAGTGGGATGGCAGCAGGTTTGTCAGCCTGTCATCGCTGGCAGAGTCCTTCACCCTGGCTGCAGTACTGATGAAACACGAATGCCAGCTCCCGCTGCAGACATCTTACAACAGTCAGACAGGACAGCTGATTGCTGGTGAGCTTTAGAGCCTGCGAGTCTCACAGTTACCAGCAATCATGAGTCCAAATGCCTGCACTGAACATTTCATATTGTTTCTCTTGGAGTAGAGTTGAGAGACTTGAGTGAGCAATAGTATTTGCTCTTCAGTACTTGGCTTTTCTTTCCTTTGGCCTTCGTTGGGTTATTCCAAGGTGACAGATACGGTAATTTCAAGTCCTTTAAACCATAGCACACTGGATTGCATATAGGAAATTAATTTTGCCTCATGGCATCTTTGGGGTTTAGATGACTATATATTTTCACAGATCCAGGATGGGGGGGAGGGGGGGGAGGGTGTGTCTTTTTTGTGTATGTGTGTGTTCCAGAAGTATTCTTTTTCTTTACTGTGCTTTTGAGAGACATGGCAAACATTTACTGTAAGTATTCACTGAATCAAACATACAGGGAGTATTTTAGAACTCAAGTTGGAAGGTTTTTTGGTGGTGTCATGGTACCCTTATCTTTGTATAATGGGAAGAGAGTGGCATCTCTGTAGGCCTGTACATGTTACACTTGTTAAGAAGTAACAGTTATTTCAGTCTTTGTCTCTCTGCCCATTGACTAGTCAAGTGGTTATGTGTTGAAGTACACTCGAATAAGAAGCATTTCTTATCTGCTGCACAAGAGGGAAAGACAGAAGGCCTGTATGGGCAGATCTATCTGGCATGGCACAGGGATGTATGTGTGCAGTTCAGTCATGGTGGCAGTGTAGGGGAGTACACTAGAGTTTTTGGTGGAGATTGCACCCAAGTGTCAGATTATGAAGAGATGTACATGGGTAAACCCACTGTCCCCCATCTAGCAACTTCCAACTTCATGTCCAACCATAGATATGACCCAGAGAACAAAAGGGCCTTTTATACAAACTAAAAGCCGAGGAGTTTTGAAATAATTTTAACCGAATGAGTGTTTAGTTGTGGTTATGGTCATCTTGGTCTTTATCAAGCATAAAAATTAAAATCTACCCATTTAGGAAATAGGAGATAATATCTGCCTGAGTTTTGCTAATGGAACAGTGTCAGGTCATGACTAAGATGAGCACATCCTAACAATTATGATAATAGCTGCAATATTTCATAATAAAACAGGAAAATAACTTGCTAAATAATTTTAAAACATCCTCCTGATTTCTGTCTGGATGGAGTAGTCTAGTATGTTTAACCTTCAAAAGCAAGATCATTTCTTCCACTGTTTGAGAAAAGGTGGGAAAAGTATACAAAGCGCAGGAACCTTTTTAATGGCAAGTAACCTTCCAACAAAAATTGTCTGAGAGACAGGAGGCTTTTTCAAGAAAAATATTTTACAGACATTTGTTATTGTTTTCATATCTCCCTTGGACTGGGACATTGGGGTTCTGAGGAGCTGCAAAGTTAGAACACAGCAAATAAAAATAAGGGAGAGAGAAGCCGCTCTTCCTCTCAACAGGCTCAGCAAAGCACAGGGAATGGAAATATTGTAAGTGGTAACAATTAATCTCTGAAATAGAGCCTCCAAAGCCTCTTGCTTTTATTTAAAAGAAAAAAAAAAAGTCATGAAGCGGCATGAGGGCAAGAGCCAAGAAAACACATTTTGTACACCATCAAAGCGAGAAAAGGAACAGAAATGCTACGCTGTGCCAGTTTCAGAAAGAGACAATCAAGCAAATTTTATGGCAAGAAGGCAATGCATAAGGCCACAGGACTGCAACAGGAGTCATGGAGAACAATAAATTGTTTCAAATTAAGATCAGGCCAAGTACTTGAGAGTCCCACACAAATTTCTTGCTTTATAGTTCAAGAACTCCCAGGACTGTTAAACACAGTCCAAGCTGCAAAGGCTATAGAGTATGACCACTGCAAAGGGGCACATGAAATAAAAGTTTCTCTGTAACCAAGACTTCAACTACCAAGAACCAGTGCACCCAGAATTAGACTCTTTTTCTTAATGGGATTTCATGATCTTGATGCCTTGTTAGAGGTTAAATGGCTCTCATCTAGATCACGGTAGAGCACTTTAATCAGTATGTGCACAGAGATAGGAGAGAAGAGGAGAAGTATAGTTCTGAACCTCAGAGAAGTCCCTGCTTCATCACTTGTAATAAAAAGGCTTACCCATTTTTTTATATAAAGAGTTACCCCTTTCTGAAGAGCCAGCCCTCCTGCCTGCCTTAGGCACCCCAGAGATGCCAGGAGCCTGGCAGACACCTGCCTCTCCCAGAGCCATGGGTGGGCTCTATCTACCTAGGACACAGAGAAGCCTTTTTACCCCCCAAATGAAGATACAGTGACAGTGGCAGTGGCATGGCAGGACATCACACCATGGCAGGGTACCTGCAGGTGGCCCACAGGCCATGCAAGACAAGTCAGCCCTCAAGAGGCATCAGTGACTGAAATGGCACTTGCTACAGCCTCAGGATCAAGAGAAGAGCAAGAGCAGTTTCTGCCCACTTTCCCCTCATCTCCTCAGGTGTGGCACCAAGCGTAGTTTAGCTAGTCTGAAAAGTCAAGCCTACACAAGTATTACATCTGCAGACACCTGTACTGCTTTACATAATGTTTCATCTAATAAAAAGATTATCTTCCCTGTGACATCTGTATCAATCAGTCATTGTCACTACCAAGAGCACTTTTATAATCAGGCTTTTCCTTTCTGTTGCCAATTCTTGGGAAGGGTTTAAGAAAAACACGTACTCTAGCACCTATTTGTGTTTGGCTGATTTTAATGAATGGGATTTTTGCATGCACATCTAAGCTTTCCTAAAGGTAGTGAGATCTGCTAATTCACACAATGCTCTCCCTCTAAGTAGTTTTCCCAGACACGTAAAAGAAACCCCTAAGCCAGGCTGTATTAGAATAAAATATATATAGCCTGAGTTGATCTTTTGTGTCTCTTTTAGGACTCAACACACCTTCACAAAGAACATATTTTATTTTTTCTGCTTTTAGTATAATACCTCGTTTAATCAAAGGAGGAACTATTAGTTCTCTGAGCAGTAAACTGGTGGATATCCTTCAGAGTAAGACTCTCTGCCACTTGCGAGTATTTGGCAAAGATTCAGGATACATTGGATTTTATTAATTGCCACAGAGAGAGTAATCTTACCTCACTTTTGTCTACTCCCATACATCTGATAAAATTGAGTATCTCACTGATTACCACTGAACTGAGGAGATCATTGGCTTGTCATTTAGAGCCAACTGCTAGTGTGTGGCTTGTTCACAACACCGTAGCTGTCTGAACCAAGAGGTAGCGAAATGGAAACTTTTTACACTTCTACCAGTGAGTATAATTCATGGCAGCACTGCTAGAGACACTGCTTTGGATTAAAATAGTAAAATGCTGTGATACACTTCACAAACCATTGTACCATAACAACATGCAAACAATTATACCATGAAACTTTGGGAGGCTTCTACTGCATGCAGCCAGCACAACCTATCTCAGGGCAGAGCAAGGCCAAGAGCGATGAATAGCAGCTGAGAGGTTTCCAAAGAAAGCCTGTAGTTGCCTGTCCACACTGGTTTGCAACCAGTAATCACCATAATTCATTATCAACACCTCAAGGTTCAGCCTGCTGGATCAAGCACTTCAGTCTGAAGCGCATCTCCGGTTGTTTGTCTTTGCATCAATTTTTGGGGTAGGGGATTGGCAGTAGATGTGAAACATTTTTGCCAGAACAATCCCCAAACTAACGCCCCCAGGAGATGGTCCGTTGACTCTAAAAATTTCCATGAAAATCAGCCTCATTGCCAGCGGGCTGTGTACCATAAACCCATTACATCTGATAAGACAAATTCCTTGGATGGTGTCAGTGTCCCTGCCTCATGGGGAGCTCCTGCTGCAGCGCCCGGTAGCCCCACTGCTTCAGAGAAGGAGCCCTCAGTTCAGTTCCCACGTTGAACAAACAGCCTGTGCTCGGACACATCGGCTGCCAGTCCCGGGCTGGGAACCAGGAGAGCGATGACGTGCCGATAAGCGGGGAGGCAGCTCTAGGCTTTGATCACTTCGTGTGTTCCACGTTACCAGGTCCGGGTTTAATAGGCCTCGTGCTGTTGATTGCTGAATGGGGAGCTAGTGGCAGTTGTTTAAGAGCCTCTATCAAAGCTGCCCACCACCAAGACTGTAGGCAAACTGCCCAGAAGAGAGCATTAGGCAGAGGATTCAAGCGCATGCTGTATGGCAGAGAACAGGAAAACTTATTCAAAAGCAGGTATTTGCTAAATCCTACCTATAATTAATCCTAAACCCATAATTAAAGTCGCATGCTTTTCTGAAAACATTCCCCCACGTTGGTCCTTCCTCCCCACCCTGAGGTCAGACAACGATTTGTGCAAACAAGCACACGCCACTACGCGAGACAGCTGCATCCCCGTGGACTGTGGTCACCCGGCTAGTGGTGCCCAGCCTCGCCACGGCTCCCTGCCCTCTGACTGCAAGGAGCTTTCAGGCATTTTCCAGCAAACAGCTTCTGGGCCAGATCCTCAGAGGCATGCAAGAGCCTCAGAGACATGCAAGAGACTTAACTACCCTGGAAATCAATTACTAGCGCCAGGCATCTAAATACCATCATAAATCATGAGCTTCATGTGTTGCTGTTGAATCGGCAGAGGCCTGTGCCTGGCAGTCAGGGGGTATGGAGGCAGCAGTCTAATCCTGCCCAGATTTGCACAGAGATGGAGCTGCCTACCTGGGCCCATGGAGATTGGGCATGGGGAGAAGACTAAAGGCAACATAATTATGTCTGCATGGCCTGCTTTCTCCTTCTCATCCTGGCTGCTTCCAGTCCCAGGATATGTGTTTTCACATACATGCACACATATATACCTGCACACAAACGGCACTTTCATATATATGTAGATAAAGGCACACGTGCAAATACCCACCATTTGGAAGGAAGAAACAGGGGAGGTCTAAGCGCGCTATTTCCATACAGCAAGCTGACTGAGCACATGCACAAATGTATTTGCAAACAGATTGGAGCAGAGGCAGTTGCTTTGTCTTTGGAAATGGATAAATATTATATAGACTATAGATTATATAAGCATTATATAGGATATTGCTTTGTCTTTGGAAATGGATAAACGTTATATATTTCTTGCAATAGGCACTGCAAGAAAAGGCCATATAATTACCACTGAAGCCAAAGATAGCTTATAGATGGTTATCAGTTTTTAAGATGAAGCCATTTATTTAGATGTTTTCACACTTTTCTAGGAACGCAACTGTAAGCACCATTTTGAATTTAAAAAAAAAAAAAAGGCATCTGCCACATGTTGAATATTCTCCATTAGCAGCAGGTTTATGCATGTGTGCATTTTAAAATGTTTATTATGACAATCCTTGTTATGACTGTCTTAGATTTAGTAAATACCACATGATAATCAGACACAGTTGTTAGACCTTGAGCAAAATATGATTTAATTTATTTTTAACATACGGAACAATAGCTGTTTCTTGGTAATATAAACTGAACACAGACACTCAACACACTACTTTGTTTCCTTGGAGGGGACAGTGAAGAGGAGGGAGGGAAAATAAATAAGAAAATAAACCTGATCTGTGTGGGAGAGTTTCACAAGAGGCAAGAAGGCAGGATTACATTTACCATAAATCCTACTTTCCTCCCCACGGAATGCACAGGCCCTTGTAGACCCTTTAGCAAGGTAAACTGCCTACTTAAGAAACAGATACAGCCTTCAGTGAAGCTGTAGGCACCATTAAAGTGATGCAGGACCCCAAACCTACTGGGGCTAAAGTCAGGCACAGAGCAGCTGTCCCCTGCCAACGGTATGGCAGAGTCCTCGCACAGGGCTGTGCTCTCCCTTACTGCCCTCCTGCTCTTTACTGCCGAATATAAGATTAAATCAGCATAGCTTGTCTTCATTAGTGTTATGAAGCCAGCTGGCTTTCAAAGGAAACCTGTGCCAAGTTGTATTTGGTTGCCCTCGCTCCCTGTTTTTTATGTGGAGTATGACAGAACTTTCAAAAAGAAACCCCCCAAACTGAGTTTAATTAGTTTGATTGTAAATTCAAAAACATCTGCCCAAATGACATAAAACCTTGTTTGGCACAGAAAGGCAGAAGAGTGCTTTATATTCAAGCAGTAATGTGTGTATTAAATGGCACCCTAAGCTCTGAGCAAGTACAAAATTATTTGGCAAGCAGAAGGTTGTTGTTTTTTCCTGCCCCTGAAAATACAAGTTCCCACTAAAATTCAGTCTCTGTGTAGTATAGGGTATCCTCAGATCTCTTCAGAAAGTACTCACTGACTGACAAGTTTGTCCTCTAAAGAGTTGAATGATCCACAAATTAATCTTAGCTTAAGTTTTGAAATAGTTCAGTTTTGAAAACTGTGAACAACGTATTGGAAAGATCACTGCTCAAGTCACCTACACATCAACAACAACAGACAGCACTGTTGCTGAGAATGACAACCAGCATCTGCTTGACCTTTCACATCTAAAGACAACCCCACCTTGAAGTCACCCTAACTATTCACTGGTGCTGAGCAACTACAGGAACTAAGGCCTTGATAGCTGCTCTTCTCATTTTGTGTTAAAATTGCTTTGAAGAAGGGTAGTTGACTAACAGAATTAATTTATATATGCCAAAAAGAAATATATGCCCAGGGATTAATCTGATACTTTTCAGGTGATAAGGTCTTTAACAAAAATATGTATAGGGGTGGGGTGTGCTCACGCTTGCACAAATAACCCAGTGGTTGACAGGAACCATACTGTACAAGACAGGAACAGTACAGGTTGTTTGTTACCAAAGTAACACTAAAAATGACAACAGAAAAAAATTGATTATCGCCTTATGAAGACTGCGGCTTTCTCTTACAAGCCTTTGTTTGACTCTGCATGAGCTGCCACGTACCAATGCCTGCAAGCTGGGGGGAAGCCAGGGAACCCCTCCCAGGGGGCTACAGTGCATCTAACCCACCAGCTCCCTGCAACACTGCGCTGTCCCTCCTCGCACATGGGAACACCTTATTTGTCACTTCCATGGCATTATGCTGTGCCTGCATGTCTCTATGGGACAAAGAGAGACTTCAGTGAGGTTTACGATGTTCTCATGGGATTGGACTCTCCCGTCCCCAGGAGCAGAGCCATCCCTGGATACACCATCGTAGGCACTTGGTAATGCCATCAGTTATCAAGGGTACTCCAAAAGTAGCCATGTTCTTAACCACTTTTAATCTCGAGTCAGAAACATCCCAGGGAATTTAGCTTTTGACCTCAAATATTTTTAAGTAGCCCTCTTCCAGGCACAAAATCTCCAGAGTCACCAGGGGTTTTATTCTGCGAGTGTTGCAGCAGTCATTTTCCATGTGGAAACCTGAGTGCTAGCCAGTCTGTCCCCTCAGTGCAGTGGGGAATGGGTCCCTGCCGCTTCAGCAACCCCCATGGAAGGGACCCCCAGGCAGAAATGTTCAGGTCACTGAGATCTACTCATGCCTTGTGCCTCTTCGGAAAATAAAGCAGTTCCGAAGCAACGTGTGGTAAATAAAGCCCACGGGGCTAGTCTCTGGGCAAGTATCTCAGATGTTCTGAGACGTGGGTAAATTTCAGCTAACCCCAAAATTATTTCCACAGCAACCACTTCCCTGTAAGAACCAGTAACTCAAGGGCTTGCTTCCACTCTCTGCAAGACCACCTATGATTCCAAGTCCCACGTGGACAGGCATCACTCTTTCCATACATTCTTTACACAATTAGGCTAAACCAGCCATTATTTCTTCACACCAATTTAAGAATTACGACTGCTGGTACATTTTGTTTTGTCTTCAGTTTCTCCTGACAAACGCAAATAGCCAGAGGAAGGTCCTTTCTAGTTTTCTCAGGAGAACAGCTCCACCAAAGAGATGATTGAGAAATGTTCTCACTTGGGCTTTGCCTGTGAAAATGTGTTTTTTCAGGGAGTGACTCTCACCCGCAGAGCCAACCACACGCGTTCACACACCAGCAGCTGAACACTGTGGTTTAGGATAATGTTCCTTTGCCCTCAAGTGGCTTGCCTCACCCTAGGTCAAGCAAAACGTTTATTGTGTCTTAATCTGAAGGACTGGTGCAAAATGACACGTCACATGCTGTGAAGGCACAGCTGCTTCTCCATCTTCCTTCAGACATTCAAACAGTTATGGCAAAACTTTGCTTTCTCCAAGCCTTTGGCTTCCCTAAAGGTGCACGCATGGCCTGATTTACCTGCCATAAATATGTAGACACATTCCCATTGCTTTCTGACAGAAACAGCGGAAAATCCCATTCCAAAGCCATTTTACTCTCTGTTGACAGACACCTTTGAAAGGATGTCAGATCAGATTACACGAATGTGTTTGGAGATGATCCCTGAATTGCTGGGACTTGGGTGAAGGGGGTGGGAAGTCTTACACTTTGGCTGCATTTTCAGCACAGATTTTTCTCCTCCTCACTCTGGTATTTTTCTTAAGTCCTACCACGGCTGGGACAATCTCCGTTTGCTGTTCATAAACCCTGGGGGACCTGTCCATTTTAAAAACCAAGAAGAAGATTTTCAATAGCTTTTAGGCATTTAAAGATGCTAGTGGCTTCCTGGCAAGGTCTTCAAATAACAAGAACTGGCATTCAGAAACAAACTGAAAGAAAGACCTTCAACTTCTCTCTCTCAGTACATAAATAACTTTTTAGAGAAGCTGAGTGGGATGAGAGAGGCAGTGAGCTGAAGCACTGAACAACTATCCCAGGCACCCCTCACGCTGTAGGGGAGGCTTGTCTTATAGTGATGGTGTCTGACAGCGATAATCCTGCTGGACCCACTGCCAGGAGACAGTGAGCAGTAGCAGTCGCACACACGACTCTACCACATTTCTCATCAAGACTAATTTTGTCTGATCCCTCATTCCTTTGGGAGCAGAGGGAGATTCAAGACGTATGGCTGGCGCCAAACGCAGGCCACTTCCCAGGTACCTGTGGCAGATCCCAAGACCCAGACAGCTCACAAGGCCACTAGGGAGGCTCTGACCTCCTCCCACAAAGATGTCAGCCAAGTCCCATGTAGCCTGAGGTTGTACAGTAAATAAACCCCCACCTTCCACCTCAGCTGGTCACAGGCACCAGCCCCAGCCAAAATCAATAGATGAGAAGCAATTTGTCATTCCCGGGCCACACTGTTATGGTTATGATGAGTCAAAAAACACTAAAGGAAACACAGATGTAGTGAGATCACCTCTCTTTCTGGAGCCTTCCTATCTCTAGAAGTCTTGCCTGATCTCCCTCAAAATTTCCACACGCGCACACAAGAACCTCTCGTGTGCTGCGCGGTCAGGCCTGTTAAACACCAGGTGCATTGCGTGACACCTGGCAGTGCCGAGGCAGCTCGGCACAAGCAGCAGGAGGTTGAGTTCATCCTGAGCTGCGGGCAGGCTGGTGCCTCCCCGTAGGAAATTTCTTTCAATTATTTCAAATAGCTCCCACTCGCACACAAAGCCCATGTTTCATAATAAAAACAAGGAGAAAAATCACATCCAAAGGAATTTTACCTATTTCCCTCTCCACTTATTCCACTGAAGTTATCTTTTTAAAAAAACAAACCCCAAAAAACTGGCCACCAGAATAACAGAGTAGCCAAGAAGTTAATTTAATCATGTCATTTGTCAAAATCCACCCTGTCCTTCATACTTGTAGGTTTCAACAACAGTCCTGAATCACCCAATGTCTTCTGATTTAAAAAAAACCAACAAAAACCAAGGTTTCACTCATTTCTTTCTTCACAGAGGCAACGCTTTTCATTTGGGAGAGATGCACAAAATGCTGCAAATTCTCCAGTAGCTGGGATTTTCCCTGCAAACTGAGGCAGGTGTTACTCTACTTGGCTACAGAGAGCCAAAGCTGCAGCTACTCACTCGTGATGGTACAGAAAGGCCAACAGAGGCAAGAGTGGGGATACACCACGACACCACCACCACCCCCCCCCCCCCCCCCCCCCCAAAAAAAAAAGGTGGCTCAGGTCTGTGTGACCAGGTGAAGCTGCAGCAGGTTGCTTAGTCATCACTCTGTCCCAGCTGAGCCAAGGTAACTGCTCACACACAGCCTGTCCTCGCAGGCCAGTGCCACTGAGCTTTAAGCAGAAATGCCCTGTCCCGAGGCCCGAATCCTGTAGCTCCCAGCAAAGCCGACAGCTTTGGGCTAAAAGCCACCTTCAGCTCTCTGGAGCTGAAGCGTTTGCTGAAATGCTTTGCTGAACAAGGATGAGTGACTGTGCTTGGGCTTTAGCTACACTTAGAAACTCCTGTACATCTTGGCTCTGGTTTTCTTTGCCACATGGCAGCTGATTACCTCCAAGACCTTAAATTCCTGGGAGAGAAAGTGACTGTAGAATCTCAGCTGTGCAACATATGCTCCATCTAGTGTTTATTCACTAATATTTCATTTTCTTAAATGGTTTGTTTTGCTGTTAACACATAGTTCCGTCTTTTCTCTAGTTCATTTGTCTATTTAGGATCATTATTGAAAATACTAACCTTCTGCTGGTTGTTTTACCTACACAATTTTGATATAGCCTCCACTTACACCTTCAGTAACGATGATACACTGATTTCCATTGCGAGATTACATCGCATAGAACACAATTAAGGAGAAATGTTTTAAAAGAGCAGAATGCATTTCTCCAGGTTCTTCACTAACACAAAGTGAATGGAGAACTTTGAGCAGGAGTAAAACGTAAAAATTAAACGACACCCAGTGTTACCACCTGGTCAGTAACCTTCACCACAGCACCGAGCAGCGAGAGAAGCTGTTTCTCTGGGATGGTCTGTGCCAGCCCACCCAGTGCTTGAGCCAAACCCATGGCCCAGCAGCTTCTGGGAGTGAGTCAGGAGGAGTGTGTGGTGGGGCTTTTCCTGGTGCCCAGCTTGGGTGCAAAGCATCTTTGTGTGGTGGAAAAGCAAGGATGGGGAACAGCCATCAGGCCTGGCAATTTCCATGTGCATTTGAAAAGAGCAGGACTTGCCTGCTGGGCTTGGCTGTGGGACAGACTGCAAACACTGAGGTAAGCCTCAGGCTGCCCCCAAATTTGCGCTTGTTTAAGGAGTTTGCAATCCCTGATTTGCTGTTCACCTACAAGTAATGCCCTTACTGCAGAAAAGAAAGCCAACAGCAGATGGGACAAGAAGTCCCAAGCTTATATTTTGATAAGGAAGGAGAAAAAAAAAAAAATAATTCTGTTCTGTTAGCAGGCCTGTTGAGGTGCTGGGATGGGCTGCCTGGGGAGGGGACAGGGTCTGCAGCTGGAGAGACCTTTAGAAAATAGTTTAATATCCCCAGAGAAAGGCTTGGGTTGGCCCATCCTGCATGGAAACAGTGATGGCCCAGACAGCCCCTAGATGGCCCAGTTCTGGGCGAAGGCTGAGAGGATCAGAGCTCAGTTTAAGGAGGAGAGCTGGCAAGGAGCTGCAATAGAAATGGAGAGCCTCTGGGCTCTGCAGCCACAGGGCACAATCTTGGGCACAGATCTAAGCTGCAGAAACTGATATTTTGTTGCTATGGAAAGCACAGCAGAAGGGGTAATTTAGCTTCCTTGGGCTGAAAGTGTTTAAAGAAATCCCCACATGCCCCTTACTGCTCTCCCCCTGTGCTGGTGCTTGCAGCAGAGCTCCCCAAACCTTGTGTCAAGTGAGAAAGTGGGTAACTGCAGCTTGGGGATGGGAGGGAGTGGGTTCCCCTACAGAGAAACCACAGAGGGAACCACCTGGGGTGTGCGGGGTAGTATAAAACTAAATGCACATCACAGAATCATCTCGGTTGGAGGAGACCTTGAAGCTCCTCCAGCCCAACCATGAACCTCACCCTGACCGTTCCCAACTCCACCAGATTCCTCAACGCTGGGTCAACCCGACTCTTCAACCCCTCCAGGGATGGGGACTCCCCCCCTGCCCTGGGCAGCCCATTCCAACACCCAACAACCCCTTCTGCAAAGAAATACTTTCTAAGAACCAGTCTGACCCTGCCCTGGTGCAGCTTGAGGCCATTCCCTCTTGGCCTGGTGCTGGTTCCTTGGCTCAAGAGACTCATCCCCCCTCTCTGCACCCTCCTTTCAGGTATATAGATATATAAGGGCATTTGCTCTAATAGCACTGTTTAAGTAAGAGCCTCCAGTAAACCAGGCACAGACCTGCTGCAGGGTGTGCTCCAGGGCAGTGCGCAAACCAGAGCCAGCTTGCAGAGGTTTATGTCCAGTTTGCTACAGAAGATGAGAGCAGGTCAGCCCTGACGGGAAACAGACGACACGAAAAATCAGTTTTCTGCCAACTGTGGGTTTTGTTGTGTTTTTCGCAGGTGATGGCCGGGCTGCTCTTCCCTATGCAGCTGCTGGCAGTGGCTGTCACCATCTACCTAGAGCTGGTGAGGTCTGCTCAAGGCGGTGTCTACTATGGGATCAAGCAGCTGCCACCCCAGATGCCCCAGTACCAACCCCTTGGACAACAAGTACCTCACATGCCGCTGGGCAAAGAAGGCATCCCGATGCAGCACATGGGCAAGGAGGTGCCCCACATGCAGTACGGGAAGGAGTACCCCCACCTGCCTCAGTACATGAAGGAGGTGCCGCAGATGCCTCTGCTCGGCAAGGACATGGCTCCCAAGAAAGAGAAAGGTAGGCTGGCACGTCCCTCGCCACCCTCTGCACAGCCCTGCCGGGTGCCCCACAGCACTGTGTGCCTGGGGTGGGGGCACTGGAGATGGGGAGTGGGCTGCTGCAGGCTGGGCATGGCACCCAGGTACCCCAGGGAGTGGGACAGAAGGGGCTCCCAGGAGCCGTGGGGCAGCTCAGGGTCACCAGAGCAAGGCCAGAGTCATCCTGCAGGCAGCAGCACAGCCCCCGAGCAGCCTGTGATAAGCCTCCAGCACCCGGGGCTGGCCCCAGGTTGGTTTGAGTGCCTGTTCCAGGCTAAGAGAAACCTCGCAATCCCACCTGCCTGCAGAAAACCTTCCAAATGAGGGCCCAGGGGCCTGCCTGGAGGTGCTCCCGCTCTCACTGCAAAGACTAAGCATGAAATAAGAACTAAGAGCCCCAAGATTTGAACTTACAGGAATATTATGGCTTTGTCTGCATTTGTCCAGACCCTGTGATTTAGAGGTTTGCAGACAGAAACATAGAATTGCTCTTCTGACTCCACAGGCCTCTTTGTGTAGGTTGTTTATGGGCATAACGGAGGCACTGGAGGTACAGGGCACTACTGCACGAGCCCGCATGTACTAGCACTTTCAGTATTCAGTAAAGGAAGTTTGGACAATATTAGGATATTTTAAAAAACAACAAAAAAACGTCCAAAATACAAAGGGCAACCAGAAACACCCAGTGTCATAAAATCCTTGTGAGGACAGCGAGTGTCTGTGCCACTTCAGACAAGCTGGTTAACTCTTTGTCTTGTTGAGTGTTCAGTGTAACCACAGCCTCCACTGGCTTCACGAGGAAATGGGAGATTTCAGGGCCTATTTTTGGAGTGTCTGAACCAGCACAATTGGCTGTAGTAAAACCAGCCTATCTTGTGAGCAAAGGCAGTTTTCTACGTGCATAAAACACAACATGTACAGAGGGAGGGTTTCTGCCTCCCGCAGAACAGTTAATTCTCTTGCACTGAAACCTCATCTCTCCCTTTACCCCAAACCTCTCACTTCTTTATCCATCTTAAAGCCAGAGAAAAGCAGACTTTACATTTAACACAAAAAGCCTGCAGCTTGGAAAGTAACCAACCCCAGCACAACCACTCCCACACAGCAACTCCCTCACCCTGACCTGTAACGTTAAGTGGTCACATACACAAAAACGTGGGTTTGGAGAATAAAAACACAGAACTAGACGTGGCTACGCCAAAAACCTGTAGGAGCTTAGCAACACTGGGTAAGGCCGTAGGTTTCCAGTACTATCTGAATGGAAACCAAAGCCCTGCCATACACACATATGCAGTACAGACTTCCAATACAATCTTTTTTAACTTATCTTGCTGGTGTAAGCCCCTCCAGCAAAAGCATTTTTATGCCAGAACTACTCCTACAGCACGAGAGCACAGAGCAGCTTCTGTGACCTGCAAAACCCTTAAAAGTAGCTTAGTCTACAGCAACATAGGACAAAACCCCTTAAAAGTAGCTTAGTCTACAGCAACATGGGACAAAAAGCAGATTTCCCTGCTTAGGATCACATAGGTAGAAAACACTAGCAAAGTGCAAATAGCTTTTACATGGTAAAAAAAGAAAAAAAGCAAATATGATGAAAAAAAATTATTTTATGGGAACAGAAACATGTACACAAGATTGGAGTATGCAAAACAGTAGAAACACCCTCTTTCCAAACATCAACCTGTAGCTTGCTGGCTAGCTCTGCCTCCCTGCCCGCCACAGAACTAAGAGAAGCATCATAAAAAGCACATTCAATCCAAAACAGCCTTTGTGTTTCTCAAAGAGTGCAACTGCAGTCACTTTTTGTCTCTCTCCCTCCCCTTTTTTTCTCTTTCATTTCTCCCTGACCCAGAAATGCCCGTGCGCAGTCTGAGGGGCGAACAAGGTCCCCCTGGTGAGCCTGGACCAAGAGGGCCACCAGGGCCACCAGGATTACCAGGTCATGGTGTGCCGGGAGCCAAAGGAAAACCGGGCCCACAAGGATATCCAGGAATTGGGAAGCCGGGTTTGCCAGGGATGCCGGGGAAACCAGGGGTGATGGGGCCCCCGGGGCCAAGAGGGGAGATGGGGCCGAAGGGGGAGGTTGGGCCCATGGGGATACCCGGCCCGCAAGGACCGCCAGGGCCTCACGGGCTTCCCGGCATAGGGAAGGCGGGTGCTCCAGGGCTGCAGGGGCAGCCGGGCCCCAAGGGCGAGCCCGGGATGAAGGGGCCCCCAGGAGCCCCCGGGATCCCAGGGCCAAAAGGGGAGAAGGGCGTTGGGATCCCGGGTTTGCCGGGGTTGAAGGGTCCACCTGGGCTGCCTGGCCCCCCTGGCCCCGTGGGGCTGCCGGGGGTCGGCAAACCGGGCATGGTCGGCTTCCCCGGCCCGCAGGGACCCCTGGGCAAACCCGGGCCCCCAGGAGAGCTGGGGCTACAGGGACCCCCGGGGGTCCCCGGGATCCAGGGCCCTCCCGGTGTGCCCGGCGTGGGCAAACCCGGCCAGGACGGCGTCCCTGGCCAGCCGGGCTTCCCGGGTGGCAAAGGGGAGCAAGGCTTGCCAGGCCTGCCCGGGCCCCCTGGCCTCCCCGGGGTCGGGAAGCCAGGCTTTCCCGGGCCCAAGGGTGAGCGTGGTGTGGGAGGCCTGCCCGGGCCCCTGGGGCCAAAGGGGGAGAAGGGGCACGCGGGGCCGCCTGGCATAGGGGGGCCACCAGGGGAGCCCGGCCAGCCAGGCCTGCCGGGCATCATGGGCCCCCCAGGGGCCGCCGGCTTCCCGGGACCCAAAGGAGAAGGCGGCGCCGTGGGGCCGCCGGGCCCGGTCGGCCCCAAGGGTGAGCCAGGCCTGCAAGGGTTCCCAGGAAAGCCAGGCTTTCCTGGAGAAGTGGGGGCACCCGGGCTGCGGGGGCTGCCGGGCCCCACAGGGCCCAAGGGGGAAGCCGGCCACAAAGGCTTGCCGGGGCTGCCGGGCGTCCCGGGGCTCGTGGGACCAAAAGGCGAGCCGGGGCTCCCCGGTGCCCAGGGCCTCCAGGGCCCCTCGGGCATCCCGGGCATCGCAGGACCCAGCGGTCCCATTGGTCCCCCGGGGCTGCCAGGGGCAAAGGGTGAGCCCGGCCTGCCCGGCCCCCCCGGCTTCCCCGGCGTGGGCAAACCCGGCGCCGCGGGGCTGCAGGGACCCCCAGGGAAGCCTGGGGCACTTGGTCCCCCCGGTCAGCCGGGACTCCAGGGGCCGCCCGGCCCCCCCGGCCCCCCCGGTCCCCCTATGATAATCCCACCCACCCCACCGGCCGTGGGACAGTACCTGCCCGAGGTGGGGCCGGGGATAGAGGGCGTCAAGCCCCCCTACGGCTACATGGGCAAAAAGGGCAAGGCCGGTGGCATCGTCTACGAGATGCCGGCGTTCACGGCGGAGCTGCTCACCCCCTTCCCCCGGGTCGGGGTGCCCGTGAAGTTTGACAAGCTCCTCTACAACGGCCGGCAGAACTACAACCCCCAGACGGGGATCTTCACCTGCGAGATCCCTGGCGTCTACTACTTCGCCTACCACGTCCACTGTAAAGGGGCCAGCGTCTGGGTGGCGTTGTTCAAGAACAACGAGCCGCTGATGTACACCTATGACGAGTACAAGAAGGGCTTCCTGGACCAGGCTTCTGGCAGCGCTGTTGTCCAGCTGAAGCACGGAGACAAGGTTTACGTTCAGATGCCCTCTGAGCAGGCGGCAGGACTCTACGCTGGGCAGTACGTTCATTCATCTTTTTCAGGATATTTATTGTATCCCATGTAAAACAAACACCAGACACACAAAATCAAAACCTTTCTTCTCTGCTTCAAACTTTTATACCGTGAAAGATGCATTTTATGACCATTTTGGACCATCTTGTACAAAAAAAAACAAACGAAGTTTAACATTATGCACAGCTAGTTATAAAAAAAAAAAAGGTGTGGTGAATATATCTAAAGATGCATATCAGGTTCATAAACAGTTGTTTTGCACCCAAGGGGGACATATTAGCTGTACATTATATATTTCTGTGATGCCGCCATGCTTTACTTCATTTCATTCACAGTAATTCAGTACCAAGGTTCAGATCAGTGTACGTCACTCACTCCTGTCACATATTTGACTGTTGCACCGATCATAGTTACGAGACAAAAACCAGTAACTTAAACCAGAGTAGGTCAGTCTCAAATTATATGGAGTGGCTTTTTATTTGTTTGGGTAGGGGGTTTGGGGGGTTTTTTTGACAGCAGGTCTGCCTGACAAGCAAAGGTTCTCTTAGCCGGAGACCTTTATTTCTTTTCCCCCCACGTAAAATATTCCTGCAGGTATAGTTTTTTTCCTGAACAACTTAGGATAGAAAAGGAGTACTGATGGTGTAACTGTTCCCCACAAGCCTTCTCCAGCAGTCACTAGACCCAGAAGGCTGCCCCTGACTCCAGCAGACACTGAGTTCCCCTCCAGCTGCCCTGGCAATTCGCAGAGCCTCTATCTGCAGTTGCACGGCTGAGGCAGATGAGGTAGATCCAAGGCAGAAATGCAGGGCTGCCCTTTGCTCTGTGCCATGTGCCTGACGCATTTTGGCCCACACGGGGCCATACATGAGGGCGGTATAAATTCACTGGGATTTCTGTGCTCGTGCTAAGAACCTGTGTCTGCTTGGCTTGTCAGAAGAGACACCTAATTCTGCCACTCAGCACAAGTTAAATCCGTTCACTCTTCAATGACTAAGCAAAGCAAAAGCAGCTCTGTTTGCTAATTAACTAATTTGTTGCTTGAGATCGACCAACAACTTTACCAGCAACACTAATCACACAAATTTATCCGAGAACTTCATGTTATAGAAAAGCTGATTTCCGATCCTTATTTATATGTTACTAATTGTCAAGGAGAACCTGCAGACCTTGATCTTTTCTGTATGTGAGGAGAGCAACTTCTCTGCAAGAGCTGTCTGTTCATCAATGGTGCTAATCTTGCCTCAAAAGTATTTGTTTCCAAAGGGCAGTGTGGTTCCCACTTCCCTGCGGTTCCCTGTACAGTGCTGCACATCACACACTGTTACGCTAGTTGAATGAGTTAAATACTCATCACTTCTTCAATGTCTTTAGCTAACGCTACCGCTTTTGATTCAAAAATGAACTAGATTTCTCATGCAGAACTAAGATTGGATTTAACTGGCATTACCATTATTTAAATGCAGAGTTTAATGGAGTCTAACACTGACTAAGGACTCCAGTGATATAACGTGGTGCTTTATCTCAGAAATTTTATGGAACGGTGGCAGGAACAGACGGACAGTTTACCAGGCATTGGTGACTATTTGTATGTTCCCAGAATATATGAGATACGTCAAAAGCAAATAATTTTGTATTTAAAATTTTTGTACTGATTTGAAAAAATATCTTATTAAATATCTTTAAAAAAAAAAAATCCTGTCTTCATTAAGCAGAAGTGTTAGAAGGAACAATCAACCCGCTGGTATCATCTATCAGACCACGAGGACTCTGAAACCACTGACAGCCCTTTCCTTTTGTTCCCTTCTGCTGGGAAAACCCACCCTGTGGAGCGAGGGGACAGACAGCCCCCACTCAGCACGAGCCCACATGGAGGCACAGCTTAAAAAGGTGCAGGAGGCCCAGAAATCAGCAGCCGTGGAGGTGTGTTCTTCAGGGTTGGTGCCTAAAAAGCCAGAGCTGGCTCCCAGGCTGGGAGCTGCACACCACGTCCCTGGCTCTCCCTGTGATTTGGAAACAGCTTTTCCCATTCCTCCCCCTGCCCGTTTCTTCAACTGCAGCAAAAACCCAGTGTGAAAGCCACTGATCTACATCACAGTTCAACTGTGGCTCCACTGTGGGAGAAAATTGTAACCCACAGCGTGGCTCCCCTTGATCTCACCTCAAAGACATGCATTTTCTCCCAGCCGGCCCACTGCTGAACTGTCAGTACTACAATGAATGCACTGAATCCCTGCCCACGTCAGGTAATCGTTTTCTGAATCTCCCGTAGACTCCCCAAAGCCACTGGCTGAGCAGGTCCCTGCTCCCCAGCATCTCATTTTTACTGCGCAAAGAGAAAACAAAACACGAGCCAAGTATCGCAATCGGTGTCTCTCTATCTAAAGTCTTTCATCTTCTGAAACGTCTTTCATCTTAGCACTCCCCTGAAAGTCCCCAATAAGTCAGACAAGACAAAAAAAACCATGAAAAATTTAAATCAGAAGGATGCTGCTCTTGATCTTACCCACAAAAACTATGTCCCAGCTATGCTTTTACTCAGCCTGGAGCGAGATCTCCACCACAGTACAACTCAGCCTACCTAGGTTCAAAAATTGTCAGCTCTGCTCTGCCAAGCACCAGAGTTTGTCCTGAAACTCACTACCACATCCCTGTGCGGACTCTACACACCATTAACAACGGGGCTGGGCATGCACATGCATCCGCACACACACTCAGCACTGACCTTGCAAAAATAAGCCTGAGGGCACCGTCTTTAACACAGTTTATTCACAGGAAAATAATCTATTTCCATTTGTAGCATTGAAAATTTCACTTGAAACAACCGTAAGAATATCTTCAAAATACAGCTGGCACTTTAAAGGTGTATAAAACTTAAGACAAATGGCAAATATTTACCAATACCAAAAACAGATGTTGATCTTCCTATGTTCTTAAAAATCAGACGCCACTTAAAAATTAAGGTATTTAAACTACCTCCCAGAGCACTGTTAAAAGGAAAGCGTGGCACAGGAAACAAGAGGCACTACACACTAATTATTAAACACCCAAGTTGTGATTCTGTATTATCACCACCAATACAGTCACTGGAAATGTCATTTAGTAGTATCTTATAGGCACTCTCAGATTTGTATGTAGTGCAATAGTTCATGACCTTCCTTAAGTAGTATCTCTGTACTTACCTCAATTATTACAGCAGAGGAAAAAATATTTTCCCAACAGAAAACAAACATAAAAAACCCCTAAAAGTCTGAGCCCAACAGAGCTTTCAGCTGCTGCATGTCATTCTGCCTGTTTTGTGCATACTTTGGTACCTCAGAGCTGGGTCTGTCTGATGGTGCAACATTTTGAGTGGCATGGCAGATAAAATTCAGGAGCAGCTTTGCTGTAAGATGCTGCTGTCTCAAAATTCAGCAGGCTGCTGGAGGACAGGACAGAGGAAGAAGGGATGAGACCATCTGACTTTGTAGCTGATACAGGAAGAAGAATGACGGGAGACACTGGGCACCTACATAGCTACACCGTTACCAGATGTGGAACTAGAGCTAGCAGCACCCAGGGATTCAAAATCGGCAGCTTCGCTGGCTACTGTTGCAATTAAAAATTGGGTGGTTTTTAAAGGAAAGTTTCAGTGCAGAGACTTCGCCTTCAAGAACGGCAAAAATAGAGAAAAGTCTTAATAGCAGCTAGCTCTCAGAAAAGATCTAAGTATTTGGATTTATTGCTTTTTGAAAAGTCCCAAGGCAAGTCTTTGGTACTACAAAACACCTGTGAAAATATGTGCCTGGTCAGAATAGACACTGTGATCTGTGAGCATTACCCAGAAACACACTATGTGTAGGCTGGTGTTCCTGCCTGCATGAAGGGAGTGTAAAAGTGATACCTGTCCTCAAGGCAGAGCAGCAGAAACAACTGTGTGAAGAGAGTGATGAAACAGGGCTGGCGTCCAGAGAATCCTACCAAAACACCTTATGTGAGGGAAAATGAATCACCTGGGTCACTGCTTCTTAATGAAGAGAAGAGCTACTGGCCTGCAAGCTGTGCTTTCAAAAAAACCAACTGGTGCCCTGTGGTTTATCAATGGTATCAGCTCTTGGCTGAGTGAACAGGTCTGTCTCTAAATGTTACTCACTCACCCTGGGACAGCGACCTTGGCATACACAGACTCGACAGCCCTGCAGAAGCATAGAAGTGGGAGAAAAAGATCCCTGGGAGTACTGCTTAATTTAATTTAAAAAATAAGCCAGTCATACAAATGGGGAGGCTTATTAAGAAATACAAAGGAGCAGGTGATAAGGATAAATACTTGTAGACAGCATATTAAATGCATTGAGAATATCAAATATTATTTTAAAAGTCTTAGGGAGACAAAAGCTGATGGTAAGACAACAAAAAAAAACCAATAAAAGCATCTATTTTAAGTAAAAGAGTGGGGGGACAGATTGACATCATTTGCTGGCCACAAAGACTTTTTTCCGATTATTTTTGGGGGACTCTTAACTGTAGCAGAATAAAACCCAAAAAAAGCAGAAAACCTCCCAGGAAAATTAGGAGAAGGGGTCAGTTTAAGTTAGTGGGAAGACTATCTCAGGACAGGAATAAAGCAGAGAAAATAACCACACGCTCAGCAGCACAGGTCCCCATCTACTTCCTGTCACCCGGGACAGTGTGCCCCATCCCAAGAACCAGGCACTGCAAGGAGAGGGCAAATTCAACAGCTCTCCGGGAAAAAATCCCCTCAGGCAGCGTACGGGGAGAGGTCCCACAGCTCAGCTCGTGGGAGCGCCGGGGCGCCCGGCTCTCGGAGTCACCCTGGGTTCCCAGGGGGAGGAGGCTGCCCCCTCTGCTGCCTGCCCCAGCTCTCAGCAGGGGCTGGGACCTACCCAGGGCTTCCAGGCAAAGGGAGCTCGGACAACGCCGCCACCTTTGCAAAGCGCCTTCCGTGGGCATGGTTTTCATGGGGAATTCCTGTCGTCGGTAGTTGAAATTGCTGCAGGTCTGGGGCTGCAGTCACATACAACCTTTACAATTAACTGAAACAATCATAAGAAATAAATGCTGGTAGAGACAAAGCAAATTTCTCCTCCAAGTCTCAGAAATGTCCATTTACAAAAAAACAACACGAAAAGGAAACTCAAAAAAAAAAAAAACGAGTAAGAGCCTTTCTGCCACCTGGGGAAGAAATTCTGCTTTCCCCCATCTCCACCATCAGTCACAGCTGCGTTGCCCCAGGACCTGCTGCACACTCCCCTCCTCCACACTCTGGCCACAGCCCCAGCCCACAGGATGCTGAGGTACAGCCCATCCCTTGCTGGGGACATGTCTGGGTCCTTCCCTGCCCTCTGCCACAGATTTTTATGACATCCAGAGTTATTTTAGATATGTTCTATTTGCTTGAAATGGACCAAAGCTCAGGAGTCATTAGGTGAAAACACAAACCCCCTCCCCTCCAAAAAAATCCCACTGACCTCACTAATTCCCAAGAGGCAGAGCCAAGGAGCTAAAGATGGAGATGAGAACTACGGGAAGGTGTTTGTTTTTTTTTTTTAAATACCTATTGCACTCGGCAAGAGAAACAGGAAAAGAAAGATGACTCTTTGGTCACATCAATGCTTATTCCTCTACATTGCCACAGCACAGAAATTGTGTTTAGTACTCTTGTAATCCTCAGCTTCTGAAAACACAATCACCATGCTCTTGACCTGCTGGAGGTTTGTACTCATATTGTAATTGTTTGCACTGCTCCTAAACACATTAAAACTCTATATTATGAAAAAGTAGCAAGGGTTTTTCTACCAAGTTTAAAGAATTTTTAAAGTAGACTTCTTTGTGCTTTAAGTGTGACTGATCAAGATAACCAACAAGATCTTCAAGCAAATCTGTGACAATTAAAAATATATATACACACACTCCCATGAGAGAACTGGAAGAGCTTATTACTTGTTCTTCTTTGACAGTTGCCAAGGGCATTCTCAAGCAGATTTTAACTTATTCAGCAGCCTTGTGAGACAAACCAATACAGAAAACATAAATGTCCCATTAAATGTTTCAATTAAAATCCCAAGGAAGTTCCCACCGCTAAACGACTTAGTTCAGCCACATCCTTTAAACCTTCAATGTCAAGACAGGAGAGGTAAATAGAAACCAAATGACAATTCAGCTGAGGTACATCTTGGACATTTCCTAGCACTCCACTGCCAAAACCGGGCACATTCACTGCTCATATTGATGCATTTCAGAGGTGGAAATGCATTACAGCATCTGAGAGAGGAGATTGTGCTCGTTTGATAAAATACACCTCAGGTCTTGGAGAGCGAACAGAAAGGTACATGAGATCCTGTTCAGGAGATCCAGGAACCCAACAAGCGTTGGCACTAATTTTACTCAGGCGTGAGCACCTCTGTCCCTGCTCATGTTTCTGTTGTGGTCTGGGGGAAGTAGCTGACATGCAGGTAGTTAGGACAACTCTTCAGTCTTCATACTTCCTCTTTTCTAAGTCAAGACACCAAGTGGGAAATTTACTGGAGGCCCAGCACAGGGAGTATGGTTTTCCATAAAACGGGTACAACACGAGCATTGTCAATACCAGCACCTCCACAGGTGAGGCCCAAGGGTCTGCACCTCTGGCCAAGGCAGCAGCTCAGTGTCAATGGCCAGCACAGCAGCCGTGGCTTCTCTGCTGAAGATGGATGTCCCCTCCTCAGGACTAGGGCAGACCAACACCTGCCCACTCTGTATGTTCCCCCCTTCTCCCAAACAGAGAGTAATGATTTATAGGCATTGTTTTAAAGCCATTTTCCTACTACAAGACAGAAGTTCAAGACTTTACAACCCTCTAGTAATTAAACACTGGTCATCTCAGTCTCTTGACAGTGTAACTCTTTTGGAGGACAAAACATCAGAAACAGAAGTATTCTAGAGAAGTAATCATTTGAAAAGAGTTCTTGCTGATAAATAAACAATGTGCATCACATTATTATATATCCCTGATACTTTCAGCTGCAAGTTTCACGGTCTTCCCATTATTAAATAGCTTCACAGAAATTCAGTTAACTCTGTTTGCAACACTCCACTACCCTTAGGTTGAGAAGAAGCTTTTGCCTTGGTGAGGTTTCTGTGCTCCTTTTAAACAGTAAACAGTTAAGCTGCACTTAAAAAATAAAAATGTCATACAAAAAATAAAACTTTTATTCATTTTGAAAATAGTGATTGTTCTTCATCTTCTCCATTCAGCTTTCATGTCAAATTGACCACAAAGTTCTTGTCTATAAGCTTCTTCAAAAATTTCTGCTCAGCGTTGATGTTGTGGTATTCATTCTAAAGAGATGAGAGGGAATAATAAAACAAATTCAATTCAAATTATTACCAGAAGCATCACTTTGCTGTTCTTTCCTTTAATTACCTGTGATACTTGGAAGATGCTAATAGTAGGAAAGCTCTGGGAAAAAGACTTCTTAGCAAAGGATGTAGCACAGTCTCCCAAGAAAACAAGTGAGTGACTCTATTGGTCAAAACTAGATTAAGTTTTCCATCGGGACACAAACCAAAAAGGATGATCCTTCAGTGGCAATAATGGGAGAGATGTGGTCTCACAAAATTCCTTCTGTTATTAACTCCCCCAACTCCTCCCTGTGCTTAGTGGGAACAGCCACATGACCACATTTAGAGCACAAGCAGTCGGAAAATTACTAATTCTCAAAGCTCACTGCAGGTTCTTGAGAAGGTGTTTGTACATCAGCTTTGGTGGACAGCAGAGATTCACAGACACTGTTCTGATCTTTGTGAAGGGTGCTTGAAGACAGCCCATGATACAGAGAATACTCGGTATCATAATGTTAATCCATATAGCACAGAAGATGGGTTGGTTTTTAAAGTTTCAAGATTTTAGGAAGCTTGTGGGTGTCTAGTCCACCAGTGATCAAACTAACTCGAGCTTGGTATACATTGCAAAAAAAGCAGCTGCAGAGAGGACCCTCAAAATGAAAGTGAGTTCAGCACGAGAGGAAAATTATCTCGGAGCGGCAGGCACCTAGGAGTCCTCAGAGACACCAGAGGCCCCTAATGGGCATTGCCCCTATTCTTTCTCTTCATGAAAGGGAGGAGGAGAGAAAACAGTCCCCACTAAGCATACACATGGAAGAGAAAACTGTTCACACTAAGGCAAAGGGCTGAGATGAGGTTGCCTGGAGTACAGAGCAGAGATGTAAAAGGAAACAGAGGCATGACCATAGCAAAACTGGAAGGAGGAGATAGTATTCCTGATGTCTGCCAGCCTCCTGCTGCTCCCTCTCCTGGTGAGCTGTGGCTTCCCCCTCCCGGAAGCAATTCTTTCTCTTCTTACCCCCTTCCAAGAGCTGCTTTGCTTTTTCTGCTTTCAATTTCTGAAATTCAGTTCTTTCCCTAACTGCAAGTTTGTAGGTCTTAACTCCTTCCATTTCTCTTGGCTCTTCCTTTCTCTTTTTTAAGTAGTTTAGCAACTATGACAAGTTGTGCAAGTGAGTGCCAAGGAAAAGGAGAATGCAAACAGAAGCAATGCTATTTGTGTTCTGACAGCACTAGCAAATACACCTCTATGAACAAGAGCTGAGCAGCCTATGGATAACGTCAGCAAAGCAAACCAGAACATACACATGGACAGATCTCATGCAGATGACGCAGAATGTGGTGTAGCACAAGGGACACAGATGCCATTATCTAGAGTTTTCAGAAACAAAAGTAGAGATGAAGAGATTCAAGCAATATTAACTCATGAACAGCTGAACCAGAACACAGGAGGCCTTTCTGACCTGCAGTCCACACTTCTACCTACATTGAATTGTCCTCCCCGGTTACTAGCTATACTTCCCTCCGCATAAACGAGTGTTTTTCTTACCTGCATCATCTGAGACATCGTGTCATTGCCATAGTAGTGCAAAGAACTGTTTCTGTCAGTGAAGTCATACTTGAAGCCTGCCAGGTGAACTTCATGGCATATGTGAAACGCAAGCGTAATGGCAATCAGCCCTGTTGTTGGATGCTTGGGTTTCTGAAATTAAACACAAAGAGCACACATACATAAATAACTGGCAGCTTGATGGGAAGAGCAAACCTAAGAATAAAGACAGCGGAAATCAGGCAGCCTGGCTCTTCTATAGATGTTTGGTTTTGTCGTTTATCCCCCCCATGTCCCATAAGGAGCATGGTACTGCCCGTGGGTTTGCAACACTAGCATGTCTGCCGTGTTGGCCTTCCCTGGGATTCTCTGGTTCCTAGTGAGGACTGAGCCTGTACTGTAGCCCTTCCCCCTGCATAGTCATCAGGAAGATCTCTGCATGTCCCTGCTCAGCAACCTGCTTTCATGAAACTGGTCAGGCTTCAACATATTTGAGACCATCTCACCCCGTCAAATTTGACTAAATTAGCAGAAGTGTTCAGAAGTTTCTAGATGATGGAGATGCAGACAAACAGAACAACATGACATGTCTCAGAGCTTCATAACACCAAGCTAAAAAAGCATGAATGCTACTGCTACATAAATTTGGCTGCATCTGAAATTGTTCAATGCAGGGAAATTCCAGAATAACACAATTTCAGACCTTCCTCCACTATTTCCATTAACAAGCACCAGGCCAAGAGGGAATGGCCTCAAGCTGCGCCAGGGCAGGGTCAGACTGGCTCTTCGGAAGTATTTCTTTGCAGAAGGGGTTGTCGGGTGTTGGAATGGGCTGCCCAGGGCAGGGGGGGAGTCCCCATCACTGGAGGGGTTGAAGAGTCGGGTTGACCCAGCGCTGAGGGATCTGGTGGAGTTGGGAACGGTCAGGGTGAGGTTAATGGTTGGGCTGGAGGAGCTTCAAGGGCTTTTCCAACCCAGATGATTCTGGGATTCTAAGAAGAAAAGAAACTGTAGATAAAATTGCTTATTTCTCCCTATTGTGAGATAGCTCAGAAGTAAACACAACATAAAATATCAAGAACAGATCGTAAACAGGTTTTAACTGTGCAAAATTAAGGGCACCTAACCAAAAATTAGCATTTCTTTACAAAAGCATAGCTCATTACAACCATTCATCCTAACTCGTGATCAAGTACATGACTGTTTTAGCAGTAGGTGTGGAAAAAAATAGTCTGGAGAAGTAAATGAGATGAGGTTTGTAGAGAGAGGTGAACTCTTTCATTAGACCAACAGACAAAGCTGAGGGAAAAATGTCTCCCCAGAAACAGACAAAACTTTAAGCCTTCTTAGCTAAAGTAACAGTTTTCTCAGAGACCAAATGAGCTACACACTTTCAGCAGTTGCAATCTAACCTCAAACTGAGCACAAAATCACATGCTTTCCTGCACTCTTACCCAAGGTTCAGTTCATCTGCCTCTGAAAACAAAGCAGGCAAACCAGTACTGGACAACTCTGTGCAGAGAGAACGCAAATGCACTTGATACAGAAAAATATTTCTTTGTATTGTATGATGAAAGAACAAATGCCCGGGAAAAAGTTACTAACATCAGTGCTGTAAGCCTAATTAAAGTGATAGAACTGAACCATCACCTTTTGTGTAGAATGTTTTTTGATCTTTATACAACTCTTGGAGTACTCCAGAAATAACATCAACTTAAAATGCACACTATTGCTCAGGGCTCCTGCCAGTCAGCAAAATAACTTTCTGCCCTGGGGGCCCAATATCATAAACTTAGTGGTGACTCTGTCGTAATGTCCATACTAAATAAGACCCCAAAATTATGGCAGGAATGCTACATGTCAGGGTTAATGCTATTTGGAAATACCAGGAATATCACAGGTTGCAGCTAGCTCTGTTTACCTTTGGCTATCAAAGTTCACCGCCAAAGGATACACTAAAAAAAGCAACTCTACTTTTAAAATGCATTATGGTGCTAGTGCCCCAGAAAAAGACTGATACCCTTGGCCTGTAATGACATTTCTTCAGCCAGTCACGTTTAATGAGAACAAGACAGTCCTGCAGTGACCGTGCAACACTTTCTGACTTCAGTGCTGCTGGGACAGCACATCTGATTTCACAGTTGTTCTTCCCAGCTCTGCCAACACGTCGCAGCTGCTAACAAAGAAACAAAAATGCTCGCTGGATTCACACAACTGCGCACGCAGGGACCATGAGACCGGCTTAAAGGAAAAGGCAGGGACAGCAGGGAAAGCAACACTGGGCTGCAGAGGGGGCTGGAGCACAGCACAGCGAAGGCAGCAGCGGCCCTCCCCAGGGACACACTAGGGGACTCCCTGGAGGGGTTGAAGAGTCGGGCTGACCCAGTGCTGAGAGATCTGGTGGAGTTGGGAACAGTGAGGGTGAAGTGCATGATTGGACTGGAGGAGCTTCCAGGGCTTTTCCAACTGAGATGATTCTGCAATTCTGAACCCAAAGTGATGGAGGGGCCTGTGCCTGCATACTAGCTCCAGGACACCACGCACATCTCTCTGCCTCACTGACGGCACTAGTCTTACTTTTATTTCCACTGAGAGGGGAGCACAGGAAGAGGCAGGAGGCATTTTTGGAGCCATGGAGGCAACAGATGTTCTGTGGCCCTTTAGGAGATAGTTTGGAGCCCAACTACTATGCTGCTTTCTTCCCACCCTTAGCTGAAGAGCTGAAATGCCATGGAACACTGGCAAGCATGCAGTCAAACTGGGTATTCCAGTTTGAGAGTTAATAAGGGAAGAAAAAGCCACTAGTAGGCTCAAAAAAAGAAATAAATTATAAAAAGAGAAAATTTTTTAAAAAGCACAAAAATACCCCCAAAGCAAAAAAAACCCCCCTCAACCCCCTCAACTATTAGAAGGATTAAACCAGAAAAAAGTTGTGGTAGATACTTCACAGTGCCAGCCTATCAAATGTTTCCACATCTGTCAGTTGGCTGATCCCCCCCCCCCCTCCCCCCCGATGAAGCAGCTCTGTGCAAGGATGTGTCCCCAGGGAGCAGTGTTTGTGCTCAGCAGCACACAGTCAGGCCTGGCTGCGCAAGGGAGGTCTCCAGCTTAAAGCTTTACCTTTCATCAGAAACATTCTTCAGTCATAAACTGACAAGTTAAAATGTATTTTTACATCCAAATTGTTGGTTAGCTCATTACAATGCTTGGCATCAAACCAGTAAGCACAAGAATGCTGCTAGACATATGTCATTAGCACAGGGCTGGAATATCCTGTGGGCTCCCTAGTCCCTGCACACTCCTAGCAGCCTGAAACTGCAGCAATGTTAGAATTACTGTGTCACTGGGGTTTGGGGGGGGGCTTTGTTTGTTTGGTGTGTGGGGTTTTTTTGGTGTTTTGTCTTTGTGGGGTTTTTTGTTGGTTTGTTGGTTGTTTTTTTTTTCTGAGGAGGTTTTTTTGCTAGTTTGTTTTTTTCCTTTTTAAGAAAAACTAGAAAGCACCCTGCATTTAATAATTCAAGACTCCTTAATATTTCTAGAAGCTCTTTGTATCTGCCATGTTCCAATGTCTGGCTGATTTTCCCAATTTTGTAAAAGGTATCATGTCTGTCCGCAAAAGTGGTCTCATTTAATATTTAGAGAATCCATAAAAAAATATTTTTGGCACACAAGACTACCCACTCTCTTTCTGGATTCCATTTTCCCATCTTTTATAAGGACCATCTAAACGCAAACTCATGCAATGTGAACTTGCAAGATGTTCTAACATAGACCACATAATAAAGAGGTAATTACCTCTGAGTACACATTTGGTTGCACAAAACTAAAAGGCACAGAAGAAAAAAGCCTACCTCCTTTCTGGGAAACCTTGTTGGGAAGCGAAGCCATTCATAAGCAGTTTTTCTGGTAATGCTGGGATCAAGAATCCTGATTTGACTAGATTTGTATATCATGTTCAGAGCCGGTTTCTTCCAAAAGCCTTTAGCACTCTGTAACAGGCAAGCAAATAAACACTTTTAACAGCAATAAAAGAGTTGATTTTCATTTTGTAGCAACTCTAACCAGAGTAAAAATCCAAGGGCAGAAGGTTGAAGATGACTGCTGAACCTCCCAAAGCTCAACAAAAACATGTGCCAAATTGTGTTCCTGCAACAGGATAACCCACTGCAGCAGTTGTTGGGGCTGGCTGGCTGGCAAAGAGCTTTGTAAAGGTCCCTGATGGACAACATGCACCAGGAGTGTGCCCTGGAAGCAGCAAATGCTCTCTGTGTGCTCGGTCACATTAATAAGAGCAGTAAAGAACAGGTAGACAGAAGTTATTATTCTCAAGTACTTCGTACTCTGCCTTTCTGTGGTCTCACAAATGCTGTTTTGGGCTCCCCCCTGTACAAGAGAGAGTCAAACTGGGGCAAGCCCAGCAGAAGGCCATTAAAATGGCCGAGGGGCCAGAGAACACAGCAAACAAGAAGGGTCTGAGGAGGCTGGGATTGTTCAGCCCATCTTCAACTACCTGGTAGGGTTTACAAAAAGAGACAGGATCAGACCCTTCCCAGAGGTGCACAGTGAAAGGATGAGGAGAAATTCTTTCCTGTGAGGATGCTGCAGCACTGACACAGAGGCTGAAGAAATATCCTTGGAAACACTCAAAGCTTACGTGGACAATGCCTTGAGACTCCGGTACGGCTTTGAATGTGGCCCTGCTTTCTTTCAACAAGGTTTTGGACTGAAGACCATCAGGGAGAGGTCCCTTCCAACATTATTTTGCACTTCCACCAAGTGTGCAGAAGAAAATAATCTGGGAAATGGTTGGACCATGCATGTCAGAATATGAAACAGTACTTGGAAGAGGATAAAAAGGTATTTCCAAGAGGAAAACCGCTTTAGGGTGAGGAACTGATTAAGTATGTGTGCGAGAAAGAGGACAGAAGCATTTATAGGAAAGGGATATCAAGCAGACTAAGAGATCCATTGCTCCCCCCATCTAAGGACTAAGGTTAAAAGCAAACCAGGTATTTCATGTGAGAGGTGTGTGGTAAGCTGAGCCAAAGTGCACGAATAATTAAACTCACTATTTTCTGACCACTTAGTATCTCCCAAAGCCACTTCAAGTCACGTGGTTTGAAGACGATGAGAACAACAGTTGTATTAGGGTCGTAGTGGATTGGATCCGAGAAGATGGATTCCGGGTAAGAAAGGCGGAAAGTTGTCCTCCTCCCAACATCCTCTTCGTACCCTATAACAGGTCCATTATTCATTCTGCAGGGGACAGAGACAGCAGTGACCACCCCACCCATGTGTCAGTACTGTGTGGTGGGGAGACAGCATGTCCAGGTACAGGAGGGTTTAGTGGTCAGCATTTACTTATCACATTACAAGGTAGATGAGCAATTATCAGGTGCACTCACCCTCTAATCTAATTCAGAGGGATCAAGAACATATGGGAACTTGGCCAAGGTGGTTTAGAATGCAATCACACAATTGCTTATCATGTGCCACTTGTGCAGGTGGCCCTCCAGTTTGGCTCAAACACAGAAACCGGAGAAGACCAAAGAGAATATCTGGCTTGGAGAAGCACCCACTGCTCCGTTCAGGCTACCAGATGATCTGAGTCATACAGGAGGCCATTCAAGAATGTTTTAATACTCTTCACTGCCTACAGTATACAGGAACACAGATTACGACTGTGTACCTGATGCTGATACATCTTTATGTTTGCCTTTTTTTGTTTGTTTGGGGTTTTTGAGGGGACGTTTTTTTCTTTTTTTAAATATTACTTGCACAGCTGCCACTGCTTTGGGATATAGCCAATTAATAAGCAGCGAGCAGGCAGGTCAGGTGTCTCTGCTCTGAGGTGTTAGAGGGGCTGTGTTTTAAGTCTCCACCCTGCAGCTTGGTGGGTGCATTGCATATTCTTTGACTAATTCAGGCATTCTCTGTACACTCCACTCCTGCCAACGTGACTGACTGCTCAGAATGAGAGGCATGCTGCTTAAGAGCAAATGTTTGCAAAACAAGGTATGGAGACGGGAATATCTCAGAGTTTTTTCAGAAGTTATCATTAAATATGGAATGCAAACACCACCTCTTTGTTCATTCACAGTGAACAAATATGTACCATATTTCTCAAACAGTTTTGAATTTAAAGTTGTTTTTAAATGTGTGACAACAGTCTACATAAAGATTTCCACTTAAGAGTAAATAAACCGACAGGGAGCCCAAATACTTGAAATGGCTTTAAAATAAACCATGGAGCTTCCTTGCATCATTATACTACAGTGAAAACATGTGCAAGGTGAGGTTTTTTTGTAAAGTGCAAAGTTGTCAGGCAAGTAAAGTTTCCTAAGAATGGGGATATTATCTTGATCACTTTCTATAGTTTTAAGTTTATATGAGGAGCCACAACTGAAGAATTGCATGTATTCTTTTCAAATGCATGTCAAACTCCAGGCTTTCTATGTAACATTACTGTAGTGCTTGAAGGCCGAAACACTATTACTAAAATGAGCATTAGGATTGATGGCAAAGTAACAAAAATGAGATTTTGTTCAATATTCAACACAATGCTGAAGAAAACTGAAATGGCAGCTCAGAGGTTTTAGTGAAAGAGGGCCAGACACACTATCTGACAGGGTACCTACAGGCAGAAGGGCTGTTTAATCAGCTACCACCTCAGCTCCTGCAAAGCAGAAACTGATTCATCTTTTTCTTAATGTGCACAAAATTTTGTTACAATTAGCCAATTTTCAGTTTGCTTGGCATTTGAACTTTCCCCCCCCCCCCAACTTGCCTGTTCCTCTCTAAGCACTTCCCCCGTTTCTCTACCAGATGCCTCTGCTTCAGACCCCAGCATCCTCTGGTAGGTCAAAGCACCTCAAACTTCCAATATCATCCTCCAGTTGACACATGGCTTGAGATGGACTTCCCAGCATGTATGTTTAATCCACTCTGAGCAATGCCCATGCCAGCCCTGGGGTTAAGACAGGCGTGGTGTGGAAGGTAAGAGGCAGGGCTGCCTGGGATGCTGGCTCACAGCAAGGGGCACATGCAGGCCTCCAGGCTGTCACAGGCTTGGACCCATCCCCAATGGCAGCATTTCACACATATGTATCCATACACGAGGATCCTTCTTCCCCCTGTATCTATCAGTCTGTGTAATAAAAAACTAATCCATTTTTTCCTAAAGTTTTTTAAATTAAGGCTGTGACAGAATAAGTAAACCAGGAAGTTTTATACATTTCCATCTGTAAAATTGAACTCCAAAGCTACTGGCTGACAGCAAAACTTTGTGAATTCTTTGTATGTACACAAAATTAAAAGAAGATCCATTTACCTTATTATCACATCATATGAGTCAATCTTCTCCCCTAACGTCTTATTTCGAAGTACTCCTCCATTACCAACCACAACACACCGTCGACAGGCAACACTGTGGAACAAACAGAAGTTTTAATATGCACTTCTTCCCTTGCTTCATATTGTTATTAATGATATATTTGCATTTTGCTGGCTTATTTACTAATTGAGGTCCTGTATCTTTTATGCTCCTTGGCCCCTACAGAGCAGTCTCAATCCTCTATCACATGCTAAAGCTGCTTTCAAAAAAAAAGCAGCTGCATTATTTCAGGGACCACCAAAGTCAGGAAATTGCTTCTCTCTCACATAAAGCTGGTTTTATACATGTCCTTTTGCTAGTGGTTTGCTGTTTAAGATCATCTAACCAGCTGGTGATATGGGTGCCCTAAGATAAATAATCTTCCACAGGGCTTCAAACCTGTCCCAGTCCGGGGCTATACTGACCAGGATAGAGTATGTCTGGAAAAACTAACTCAAATTAAGGCGCTTCTACAATATTGTACAACTCCACAGCTCTGGAGATCTCCAAATAAGCTATATCAGCAAGATTTATGTTCACAATTTATGTTACAGGCCTCTGAACTGTACATGTGAAAAACCTTAGCCCAATGACACATGTGAGGACTCTTCAAATTAACATGATCATGCTGATTTTTCTCCCTCTATTTAGAAAGTGTTGTCTAAACATGTTTCAGCATGCGCTGAAGTGCATGCTGTCATGACATAAGAGGGATAAGATTAATTAAGATGCATTCTCACATGACCAGATTCAAATTAAACAGCATTATTAAGAATATAAGACATGGAGCTAAAAATTAGATCTTATACTACGTCCAGTCAAAATAGCAATTCCCTTTGAATTTAGAATATATTCAGAGTTTAAAAGCACGCGAAAAAGGTATTATGCAAATGTTGAACTCATGAAAGTACATTCTAATGGTAAGATTTTCCTAGTTATCCCAGGTTTTCTATGTATATCTTTTGCTCTCTACTGTCTTATTTCAGTGAGAGTAAAATGTGTGCTTTGCTAAAAAAAGAAGAGGCACACGCAGGCTTACTGTTTTTTTACAAAAGAAATTTTGCCTCTTTAGGGAAGGTTTACATCCAGAACAAGCACATCATTTTTTGATGTAAAAATGCTTCTTTATTTAGAGCAAAAACTTTTCAACTTGGTTGCAGCAGGAACAATGGAAAAATAAAAATGTTGGTATTTTCTTCAGACACAAACAGGCTCACAGCTTACTGAGGATAAGCCACCCCCCAAGGTCCCACTCCCACAGTTCTGCAAATAAGAAAAAGGCTCTATGCCATTTCTTACCTTAGGGGACCCCAGGACTGTGTCCCAAAGAATACTATAATCTGTATTAAATGCCCAGTGGGGCACTTTAGGCAGACTAATTATCATCTTTCTCCACAGACAGTCCAAACTTTTTTCAGCTGAGTATTGTTCAACTTTAATCAAAACAGCCTGTTCCAGCCGAGACTGACCAATGTACAAAGCAACTCCCTGCATCTCCTACAGAATTGTTAATGCAGTTATGCTGCACTGCTGCAAGCTAGGGAAAAGAAATCTGGCCTCAAAGCAATGCTGAGAAACTGAAGCTTACAGAAAAAGATGAAATAAGTGCCAACTGTAAAAAGCACTGTATTTCAAAACAAATGCTGGGATGATGCCTTCTCACCTGCTGCTCTAGGGCCACATCTGCAGAGGGAGTTGCCTATATAAAAATTTTTATATATACATATGAAAAAATAAAAATAGTGGTGCTAAATGCAGCTCTCAGGATGGAGTGACATGGAAAAAGCTGGCACACCTTTCTCTAGTGTTTCCTGAGCAGCTTAGTAGAAGCCAAGCATTGATAAGATTTCCAGCTAATGCCACAAGTCCATGTGACTCAGTACCCTGGAAATCAGAGGGGTGAAAACCTGTCACACTGCCCTGTCCTCAGTATGCCCGTGCCCTCTACACCCACAAAACCCTTCCCTCTCTACTCCTGAAGTGCTTCAGCCCGTTCATTTTCCAATCAGTTTTTCAATAGTTTTAAGACACCCTGAGAAAGCAGGCTGATGAACACGTGCCTCTGGCAGTTTATAGTGGCAGAAAGGGAGCACAAGTTACCCTTTTGCTGAATTACACTTTGTCACTTGCAGCTATATCCTAGAGCTCAAAGATCATGGGCTACAGAGAAGTAACAGTGAGGAGAAATGGGAAGGAAAAAGGAAAACTGGACAAAGACCGTGATCAGTAAATGATGAAGGTGGAATGAGGGAGAGGAGGGGAAAGAACAGAATTAGCATGTGACTGTATCACATTTTCCTGTTATCTACAGCATGCCTCTAAACCACTGAAAGTTTCAATCATCTCAAACCTCTGAATCAACTGTCACCAAAAGTTATGTGGCCGCAGCTGGGTAACTGAGCTACAAACCTCACCACCACAATGCAAATCCTAAACTGCTAATCATAGTCCAACTCCTGGTGGTAATTCCCGAGTAGGGCACCCATCCATCCCTGATGCTTGGTGGGCACCCTGGTTTGGCAGTGACTGACACAGCATGCAGGAACTCACCTTCAGGTCTCAATAGAAAGCTAGAAAAATTGCTCCTAATCTTGCTGAATATTTTCTTTTATACTCTCTGACTACTTGGTGTGAATTCACAAAAATAATGTGAACACCACTACAAGTGATTTGCATTATTCTGACCATAATAAGCAGCCAAAAAGTTACTTTGAAGAGGCGCTGCTTGCTCTGCCCCTTGTAGATGAACTTAATCAACTCCTTATTGCAAACCTTCCAATTTTTGGCAGAGGCTATGATTTAAGAAGCTTCTTCACTATGTCAATCCCTAGATACTGAAACACCTTCTGGTATAAAACTTTCCTCTCTGCACTGTGCAGGTGTGATGTAGCAGGACACCTCAGGGCAGGGAGGGTGAAACAAAACACGACTTTAGAACTGAGCAACTGAGGTTTGTGCAACTACAGAAGAAGCTGGGTAGCTGCTCTCAAGTCAAATCTGAAGTTTCTTCCCTCTTACTGATGATTTGGACCAGACCTTATTTGCAGCTAAGAGCTGACTAATACTACTTGGATGGAAAACAGAATGAAAATATATGTTTGATTAAGCTTTTAAACTCCAGTGCCCTTAGTAACATGCATAGTCAAAAATAAAGTTACCAGCTGCCTTCAAAATAACCAATAAAGCATCTAACACTGGTATGTGAACTTTAGAAATGGATAAAGTCAACAAGCAGATCAAATACTCCTAATGAATTGTACATTAATACAGTCATAAGTACAGCCAAACAAATTAGAAACCAGCTTTTAATCTCTGTCAAACTCAGGAAGTCAAAGTGGGCCAACTCAAACAGGAAGTCTGGCACGAGTGTGCTACTTCTGAATTGTCCCCTCCCCTGAGCCACCCCCCCAGTATTCAAGTGTCTCCAGTTAGGATCACAGGGCTATGTCCACAGCAGCAGTCCACTGACAATGATAAGCAGCGATGGAAATGGTTTGTGCTAGAGTGAAAAAACAGAACACAATATCATAGGAAACAGACCTATGAAAAGGAGATAAAGAATATGTAGCAAGGCTAGACTGTATTCAAAGATATATGTTAAACTGACCTGTACTTACTGTAGATCACAGAAGTCAAACACTGATTTTCAGCAGTTTCTTCCAGATATTTTACTAACCCCACTTCTTAAAAGTTTCCTTTTTCATAATGTTTTAATATTTAAAAAAAACCAAACACACCAAAGAGTGAGTAAACACCCTTTCTCCAACTCAATAAATTGCCAAGAGGAGAAATAAATTCAGATGTCCTTAAACAACATCAGGTGTGCTGCAAGTGAAATATAACAGACTGAACTGCCTGGAGGTCCAACTCAGAACCAGCACAATATTAATGGAAGTGAAAAATATAAAGAACTCAGCTATAACAATTGCTATGGGAATGGTTTGAGTGACCACAGGGCTGCATTTAGATGTTAAGCAATCTACTTCAAAGTCTAAGTGGATCCCGATGCGAATGGCATGGTAACTGATCTCCAACATCTAAATGCAATCCCTTCAGTCACTCAAACCACTGGTCTATTTACGCCATGTACAAGAGCCTCGTAATCTCAAGGACGGGCATTAGTTTACATATTTTGTCTATATGGTGAAGTGCTAAAAGAACATTTTCTTAGCCTTTAAAAAAAAATACTGTTAAATGGAAATGTAGCCTTTAAAGGTTAAAAGGCTTGCATCCTCCACATTCCACTGAAATACTGTTACTCTGGAAAAGGAAAAAGATCATCTCAACCTCAACTCCTTTAACACAAACCCCCATAGTCTGTTGAGGAATTCAAATTATTTCCTTTGAGGTTATTTGGTAAACGGAGGATGCAGAGGTCACATTTAGTTGATGCAGGATTGTGTAAACGCATCTGTAAGAATTTACTGCTGTTGAGGAGTCCTAAGAGTGTCTAGTGAGTAATTATGAGGATATAGGTAGAGCTGGTATTCAGAGGTTACTCTGAGGATATACCCCTAGCCTGGAAAACCCTTCTCCTACAGGCTGATCCACTGAAGCCAGTGACACTGTTCACTTCCAGTGTTGGACAACTATACTTTTACACAGTGAGAATTCCACCTAAGTTTGGAAAATGGCACTGTTCAGAAAAAGATCCTTTGTGGCTCACTATGTATAGTTTTACCTAAGCTGCACACAAATACAGCTATATCAGGACCGTAGATTTGGTGCTAATTAATATAGCCTAAGATTTGTTAAAATACTTTATAGCAGATTCCCCTACTCTGCCCCGAGAAAAGTTATAGGGAAATTTGTTTTGCATTCTGCCAAGATGGTTGAATTAGGCAGCTGCCTAACAATTCTCTATTATCAGAGAATATTGTTAGGATTAATTCCCAAAGTGTTTCACATTTAAAAGCCGTATCTTGGTTAAATGTATATATAAAAGCTATTCCTTACTACAGTGATTCATGCCCTAACAGTGCTATACACAAAACCTGGTGGATCTAGAAAGAATATGTTGTATGAAGTCACTGTGCATTTGATTTGCTTATACTACTGCCTATTAAAATAGTAGTAATTCTCGTTTTGTTTCAGTAGTACTGACGTATATTACTTATTAAAATGAAGCATACTTCCTAGAACCACTAAACATAATCTCAGAGAATGTACACTCAAAGGATAAATACCAATTTCCTTACTTTTGATCTATAGGACAGACACCTCCATTTAAAAGGTACTATGCAAGTATCTCTACTTTACAGCCAAAATTATTATAGTGCCTGACTTGTGATTTCAGGAATCTTCTAAGACAACGTTTGGCATTCTCCTTCAAACACCAGTCAAGAAACCAGACTTTGCCAGCCACTTCTGTATAAGCTGCCCCAATTACCACACTCCTGATAGAAAATAAGGGTTTTTTCCTTTTTTATTCCCCTCTGCTTAAGAGTAAACCTGAACATTCTAGAAATAGATACTAAACACGGGGAAAGGAAGGAGTACAGCAGGTGAAGAAAAGGAAAATGGTATTAAAACCAAGATAATTCTTAGGCTTGAACACCAATTATTTTGATCATATTCCACCCTGGTTTACTTAAAATGTGATCCTGGCATTTGGCTTGAGGCAGCGATCTCCTGTATGATCTCCCTGATTAAGAAACAAAACCAAGTTGAGCCAACCTCAGCGTTATTTGCAGTCAACTCTATTAAGCAGTCTGCATATTAACATGATCTATGGAAGGCTGTCAGACTATTTGCTAGGCTGCAGACCTAAGAAGTCATTTGCATCACTTGGTAAACACAGGGGTTTTGTGTACTTGCCAACCCTACTACACTACTACCTCCGCACCCCCAAACACAAACAAAAAAACCCCAAACCACAACAAGACACACACAGAAAGACCCTCCAAAACCAAACAAAAAAGCACAGAAGTGACTTTTAACCAAGAGATTTAAACTGGGCAATCTAATGCACTGGAAGTGAGTTATCTAAGGCATGCTCCACTCCGTGCCACACCCTGGTTACTCCCAAAAGGCCAGGAACAGCCTCCCCTGGCTGCCTACGTCTCCTCATTCATGGGAAAAGGAAACTGAGCATACACATAAAGAAGGGTGTATAGCAGGCCAGCAGATGCACTGGCACGGGGATATGAGTAAGATTTCTTTTTGTGTAAAAACAGTCGTTGGGTTGGCATCTGCTTATCTCAAATATCTTCTTACACTAATAATGACTTTGAAAGAGGAGGCCACATTCAATTTTTAAGGGGTGATTTCACTTTCCTCGGCATAAAAGACAGTACAGGAAGATGGGACTGTATTCAGCTAGCAAATTCCTAATGCACTTACAAAAAGAAACCTGGAAATTTAAGTTCCCTCACAAAAGAATTATTCTTGAATGCTGGTGCTATATATGTTTAAAACCCAACTTATTTAAATCTTGAATCAGTTATATATTGCTTGGACACTGTCAGTCAGATCTGCATCCTGGCTAACAAGCCATTTCATGACAATGCCACTGACATTCCTTTTCAGATAAATATTAAATACCAAAAATACAGTGAACAGAAACAGCAACAAACAAACCATCTCACCTGTCATTTTCACTGGAAAGTCCACAGTTCTGAAGTCTTGAAAGGGCTAAACGAAAAAATTGCTCTAGAAAGCAAATATAAATAAGATTAATGAAACTGTTCAGTGCTTTCCAATATAAAAATAAGCATACCACCCTGACCACAGCCTTTTCAGACACAGTAGTTTTTACGCACTGTGCATAAAAAACTCAAGAACACTTGTAATTTAGGACCACAGGTCAATTAATGATGCCAAAGAAATTCAGGTTTATCAGAGCTCCTTTCTGGGAAGCTTTTACTACCTGAACATGCCCCTGTTGGAAAATAGCATGCAATTTGTATCCCCCCCAAAAAAAAAAAATCTTAGCCACAGTAAATAAGCACCGAGTTTCCAAGACCTGCATCCTAACTGAGTTTGTTTTTCCTTCTACACCTTCAGCTGAAACAGCAGCAGCCTTGACCCATGAGGAGGGGCCAGGGACAGTAACAGCATGAGGTATCTTGGGAGGAGGCACCACACCAGCCTGTGCTCACTGCCTGAGCTGGGCAGAGGCACCTTCCCTCGGTGGGCAGGCACCTGCTGGACTCTCAACATGCCTCCAACAGAGAGGGGGCCTCAACTCATGCCCAAACGTGCTTCTCCTCACTGCAACCCCAGAGGTGCAGGAAAACACACCTTCCTTATTATACTGATGGAGGCAATTCCAGAGTCTAAAGCCCAGATTCACAGGGTACTAGGAAGGAACACTGTTCAATGCTAAAAATTTTGAGATTTGCAACTTTACAACCCTTTTCAAACAGGCTACTAAGACCCTTAGGGTCTCCAGCCCGGTTTACTCTGCCCTGAGCAATGCGGGCAGCAGGCACGAGCCAGCAAACACTTTGCAGGCGTACAGCAGCCATGCAAGAGCAGGGCTACCCCCTGCAGCCCCAGTGACACCTTCCCTGGTGGAAGAGGCCAGCCCAGTAAAAAGAAAAACTGCCCCAACCTGGGGACTCTGGATCCTTACTGGCTTAGGTGTTGATCAGACCCCATCACACTGACCCAGCTAATATTACACCTAGCAAGGCACTAGCTAAATATTTTTAGCACTCCAACCCACATACAAAAGGAAGCCGAATAAGCTCCACTCTTCCTCACTCCCACCTTTTCGGAGCTTCTCTGCTAAGAGGGGCACTCCAACATGGTGTTTTATTTGTTAAAAACAGTAAGGTGCCAGGTCAGAGGGACTAAATGAAAACATTAAGTCACTGCTAGATACCCATGAAAAGGACTGGCATCAGTCAACAGGAAGGACCAGGGCCAGACATTTTGGTGGCTTTACACGCCATTTAGATATTTCTGTTTAAAAACAAGGTACATGGGGAACACAAACCTGCTCTCTTTATTCCATAAGGTAGTTCAAACTTATCGCTCCCATGGAACTCCGCCACTCTGATAAAATCATTAGCACACAGGAACGGGTATATTTTGTCAACACTAATGAAGGGAAAAAGTAAGAAATCCACAAGATGTATTTGAATAAGCCAGTAATTCATGCAGTTGCTTTTTAAAAAGCTTTCTTCAGCCTACTTCAAGTATTATCAATTTTTAAAAGAAGAAAAGTCATGAACACAAGAAAGCAGGTGACAGAAAAGGGGAAGATTTTATATTTTTCATTATAATTTTCATTATAAGTAGAGAGTGAGAGAAAAAGTTTTATAAAGTCATTAAAATTGCACAACTGAAAGCTTATACCATGAGACAGCATATTTAAGAGAATACATAACCCAGGAAGATAATTACTAACTTCAGGTTTGAAAAGTATGTAACAGAGGCAGCAAGGAAAGATAAGAGTTGTTCTTATATATGGCAATTTAATAAATAAGAATGAGATTTGAAACAAGATGTTTTGACTTGAAAATACCATCTCCTGAAGACATCAGCTTATTTGAGATGTGCTCCCATTCTAAACAGGTGGCACTTTATGGCTGTGCTGACATTAGTAAGTAGTTTGGGGTAACAGGAGTATGTCCATACAGTAAAAAAGTATGGAGTTCTCATGTCCACATTACACACAGCTCGTCTGGTTTTTTACTCTGGACCAACTCTAGTAGGGTCCCACTGACTGAACACCCCTTAGCAGCTGCAGTACATTGTATGTGCTTCTGCCTAAGCCAGAAGATGCACTGCAGAAGTCAGGTGTCTGAAAGGAGCCCAGTGCACAAGTGCCAGGGCCACCCTGCTATGGGAAGCGTGGCACAGAGATCACAAGGTTTGCCACAACCACACATTATCCTCTTGCAAACCAAAACACAGCAGCGTCATACCTTACGAGCATCAAGATAGAAAGAATGGGTCACTTCTTTCTTCAAAAGACAGTGACCACAGACAAGGGTTATCTCATAGCACCCCTTATTACCACATCTGCCAAGTCAAGCCAAATACATGAACAGTAGACCCAACCCTGCCACATGCTACCGTGCCCCTGGCTTCACCTTGGAGTTAAGTGGACACGCACTCACAGAACTGGTTGACTTCATGGCAATCCTGCAGACTACATCTTGTATTAAAATGTTAACACAGAAGTATACAGTCACAGTGACAAAAACCTAGTGTTGATCATAAATACTGACAGCCAGCACATGATTTGTTTCTCCATTAAGAATAAGCTGTGAAAAAAACCCTCCCTCTCAGTTTCACAAATCAAGTATCTCACTCTAACCTCTACGTATTCAGAGGATACTAACAGTAAAAACAAAAAAAACCCACCAACAAAACCCAGCAGAACACCATGGCCCACACACCAAGAACTAGGCCATAGGTTAACAAAGCAGGACCAGCTAAATTTGAGACATCATGGACTGAACACCCACAATAAATTTAATAATTTGCCTTGCTGTTCAGAAACAGCTGGTAAGCTTAGACATAATAAATAATTTACCTACTGCAAAGAGATTCTTAATTCTACCTCTTCTAGCTCTGGTTCCTTTCCAGTAAGTAATTACGCCAGGTTAGAAATCCTTTCAACCTCCACAGGCTACTGCCAAAGTGCACAGACCAGATCTTAAGCTCACACACACTATCTCTGACAGAGAGCTTGGAAATACGCAAGACTCCCTCAGCTAGGACTTGGTCTAAATATCTTCCCAAGCTTTCTCAGAGCCATACTCAGTGTTTGCTCAGGTAAAACACAAAGCCAACAATACAGCCTGTCTGCTTCTGGTCCTGTAGCAGTTCCCTGATCTCTCATTTAAGACTTGTGCTTCTAATAACAAAAGCCCCCAGTATTTCCTAACAAAACTCTTGGATGCACTTTTTTAACCAGACACCTCCTTTGTGTTGAAGCTCTTCTTTTTTTCATCAGAGTGCTTTTTACAAAGGAAGCTTCTCTTCCTATGAGTACCTTACAGTGGAGGACACCTACACACAATTTAACAATACTATCAGAGGAACAAAAGCATGAATAATCCCAAATTTCATTAAAATTACATTCTATTAAAATTAAAATTCCATTGAAGGAGAAGAATCATTAAAGATTGGTTTTTTTCACATTTCATACTCCTCTTTCTAATAAAATGAGGGTCCCAGGCTGCTACAGAAATACTCAGCTACCAAAAAATCTTTATCTTTTAAATCCAGGTTCTTAATAGCAGAATGATGGAGTTTCAGTCTTGGATGTGAAGGCTTGTTTTACAGTAAAGGGGGGGATGATTAAAGGCTTGTATTTCAATCATTAAAATAGTTTCACTGTTACTAGCTACAGTATCTGAAGGGGAAGTATTTATTTATTCAGTACATACACCAGCAAGCACGCTGAGCTAGTTGTGGGTTTTGCTCAGATCTTGATCAGCGGCAAGCTAAACAATTTGTGTTGCCTCAACTAGTAAAAGCAGCAAATGAATCCAAGCCCAAAAGCTGTATTTCCAAAATACAAAATAGTCCAGAATATGTACATAGCCTACTTCTACCTCAATCAGCACACCCTTTCCTTTCCTCCCCACTTCCCACAGAAGACTCACCCCAGTAAAGATCCAAATGCTGGTTTCAGGAGACAGGTGTCCAGCGCGTTCCTTCTCTCCACAGCCGTAGGTGGCAGCCTGCAAGAGAATTTCAAAGAAATAGCAAGAACAGGAATGGGTGGGAGCAACAAGGTAGGGAAACTTGGACAAGCCAAATTAGTAAAAACTGACTACCGAGTTAACACCACACCAAGCTTTTGTGATTACCTCTGTATTATAAAGATTGATCTTTCTCGTTGAGGTAAGATTACTTTTACTAGTAAAGGCTTTTATCACAGGGTGCTGCTCCAAAAGGTCTGCAACCTCCCTTGGCTCAGCAACTATCAAAGCAGTCACAACCAGAGGCAAGATCTCAGGCCCACCTGCAGAGAAGCAGGACATGTGGGCTGAACCACCTCTGCAGCCATACCAGAGAGCATCACCAGCGCCCCTCAGAGAGGAGAGGGGAAGAGACAGCACCACATAGGGTACTTCAAGGAAAATTAGATTCTCTGGAGATAACCTTATTATGAGAGGAATGCCTTAAGACACTTATAAGCACATTCCCACCTTGGCGATTTAGCCCAATTAATAACAAATATGAAGCACAGAAGAGAGAGTAAAGTTCAGTGAGAGCAACATGTGCATCTGGGCTGCATTAACAACAGAAGGATGAAATCACCACATGAGAACCACAAGCCAAATACACCATTAAGGTTAATTGCTTTTGGTAACCTCGAGTTGTCACGTGAATACTGACACTGAGAAAGCACCCTGTGAAATGTATCAGCTGGCCAGGTCGTTGCTTTCCAGCAGCAGCCTCACAGATGACATTTTGCAGGATGGCCTCGGCAAGAACAGAGACCTGCTTTTAAGTTCTAGCATAGGCACCCATTAGTCCTACAAACCTGATTGCAGGAATTTACTAGCACAGGATCTGCTTATACACGCATTTGCACACCACAAGTGAACAACACCTCTGATTTATTAAATTTGAAACACAAAAGTTGCCCTTGTAGCTCTGCTAATTTCATTCAGGCATAACTCAGAATTGCAGAAATTTGAAAGTTGTAAACAAATATTTTTCCAACAATTAATTGCTTGTTACAGACAGTCACTGTAACTGGCTGTAAATATTAACCAAACACTGGAGGCATGACATGGACAAATTCCTTTCTGCCAAACGTGTCAACAGTTGTAACAGAAACAGCCAATGGACACTGCTGTACAATAACCAGTTGAACAGGGAGCCTACAGACAAAGGCTATGGATTTTAGTCTCAATCCCTCCCACCTGCCCAAACCCCAAACAAACAAACAAAAAAACACTCAACTGCTGAACTTACTGAGTAACTCCACTAGTCTCATAGGAAGGAGGAGCCCTCACAGAGGCAGTCTGTCCATAAAAGCTAATCCTGAAAAAAGGGAAACATCACCAAACCGTGGTTTGCGATAAACAAACCACAACAGAAAGCCATTCACATCAATTTTATGATATAAACCAGAAAAAGAGGCACGTCAATCACTACTTTTAAACACTATCATTGTGATCTTCAGAACACAAACACACTGGTCAGTCCTGGTCACAGCTGTGCAAAGGCCAGTGGAAACTCAACTTCTTCGATAAGCACCCTGAATTTTAGGTCCCAAGCCACCTGTCCTGTGCAGCCTGGAGACAGGGAAGGCTCACTTCCCACAAGGTTGCCACTGGGACTCAACAAATTTCAGCTTTTCAAAAGGTGCCCACTATACCTGCAGTTATTCCCATGTGTGGAGCAGGTCTCTCTCCCGTCACTTATCAGACATCTAAAGGAACAAGCTAACAAAAAACAGACATGGAGTGGGAGGAGACATAGACACATGACACACACAAATAAGATCTCCCCACCTGAACGACTATTTTTCATGAAACTCAGAGAGGCTCCCTATCCTTGAGATTCTGACCTCTCCATACAACCAGGCTCAAACCCAACCCACTAGTAGCTTTAAACGTGACACAAGAGGGGGTGACAGGACAGAACAATCACATTCATTCCCTCACAGTACGAAAAACACCAACCACAAAATACCCACACAGAGTAGCAATCACTTCTGTTGATTACTAGCAAACAGCTGTTCAGCAACTCACAGCCACGTCTCACACAGTGTTTGCACTGCAAGTGAACAAATCATCACCATACCAGTAGAGGTTATTTCTCCACAGATTTCCGTGCAGTATACCATACATAACAGCAGCAGCCAGGATAAAAAACAGAAGAATTCGTTTCATGACTGGTAGACCTGAAATGTAAAGAAAAACAAACCAAATTTAAATCCAAGTTATACTATTAACATGAACTTTTATAAAGCATCTTGAAACCTACGGAAGAAAATCATCATTACTACAACTGTTCACCACCACCATAAATTTGATCTCTCCAGTTTGATTTCTCACACAAAGTTCCAGTGAGAGGCACTGAACACTGCTTTGCACCTACCACACATGCATGCTCTGCACCCAAGCACTAAGAGAGGTTCACTCTAGGTTCTCCTTGAGGACACGGGTAGAAAATGGGCTCTTCCAGAAACATGTCAGAGGAGGAGCTCCTTTCTGTCCACTGGCAGCCCAAAGAAACCAGCCTCTTGGGTCAGAAACTGGCCTTTACAGGTAGGTCCCTGTGCTTCTCCTCTTTCTTACGCCACCCACTATCCGTTTCCCTAATTACACAGTTAAACAAGCATTGGCACTTTGCAGGAGGCAGACAGGCTGATGCCAATGAAGCAGAACAGGGTATGAGCTGCCACAAGTTCCTACTGGATTTTTTAGGATCACTCAATATTCTTAAAGTCTGGTTTGTAGCATCTAAAGCTGCACTGAAGTTGTCTGCTTGTGCCCTCACATCCTGCAGAGTCTCCATCTCTTGACACAGGCCAGACTTCATTGCTTAAGTAACAAAAAAATACTATTTTCACACATGGCAAAGCGAGGAAGAAAAGTTAGGACCCAATCTGTGGAATTTACTACGTTATGGAGAAATAACAGAGAATGTGTTCATTTTTCAAATAAGAGTTTTCACCTCACTGCACAGTCAAGTAAAAGAAAAACAGAAATATCAGAAGCTCATGTATCTGGCAAGACACACTGGGGGAAAAATCAAGTTCTGCATTGCTCATGTCTAACACACTGAGCTGCCCTTTCAGTAGCTATGAATGAACTCTTGTTGCTTAATCTTGTGAAAGTCCAAAATAGCCTTTCTGGCCACAAATTACTGTGGAAATTTACTTGAGAGCTATATTCTTCTATTATTTTCACTTGTCCCCCTGTCATGGTAAGCAGGCTCAATGCACACAATGCATAAACACCTACTTGCACATCTATATTTTAAAGTGAAGGTAACAAACAGCTGTCCAGCAAAACCAAGCCAAATCTAATCATACTGCTGCATTTTCCAATAGCAGAGCCTTGGCTTTATAGTTTGGGGTTTTTTGCAGGGTTTTTTTGTTGTTTTGGTTTTTTTAATTCCATGTTACTTTTAAAAATATTTAGAGTTACTGTTATTTTAAACCTCTATTAAACATCCCTAAGACAATAAAACTCCAAGCAGCTATAGTCCAAGTGATTTATAGCAGTATGATTTACACTAGTACCATCTTAACATCATACCTTGTATTAAAGGCCAAGAAACTACTAGAGAGCTGCATTTTGTTATTAGAAATTGAGAAGCAAACTACTGCCACTCGCATAGCTTGAAGAAATGCCTAACTGAACTACTTGTTACGACTTGAGTGCAACAAGCCACCACTTCCTTACTTCCCCCTCCCCATATCCTTCACAGGAGTTTAACTGCAGAGTGAGTTTTATACAGCATCTAGCAGTAACTAAACCATGCCATGAACAAGCTATAATCTATCATTTTAAAGTATATCCTCCAGGCCGTCCCGCTCTGTTCTGGATTAAATATTCATAGGCTGCAGCAGTTGCAATTTCAACCTTTCATCCCTTGTTGGGAAGCCTCACTGCCTCCTTTACAGTTCCAACTCCCTTGAGTCTTCTTGAAGAGTCACTGCAATTTATTTTATTTTTTTTTTTACAGACACTCTCAACATCTAGAGAAAAACCCTAGGTTTTATTAATAGTTTTGTAAGAGTCTTTCCCTAAAACTGCAAGAACATTACAAGAAAACTCACCTACTAGGTTTAGTCAAGTGTCACTAACAGCAATGGGCTCATCATCTCGTGTGCCACCATGTGGCATGTACAGGACAACCAGGTGATCAGGCCCAGTCAGCATGGGTTTATGAAAGGCAGGTCCTGCTTGACAAACCTGATCTTCTACGACAAGATGACCTGCTTAGTGGATAAGGGAAAGGCTGTAGATGTTGTCTACCTAGACTTTAGTCAAGCTTTGGACACAGTTTCCCACAGCATTCTGGAGAAACTGGCTGGTCACAGCTTAGATAGGTGTACTCTTCGCTGAGTAACAAACCGGCTGGATGGCTGGGCCCAGAGTTGTGGTAAATGGAGTTAAATCCGGCTGGCGGCCAGTCATGAGTGGTGGCCCCAAGGGCTCAGTATTGGAATTAGTTCTGTTTAGTATCTTCATCAATTATCTGGATGAGGGGATCAAGTGCACCCTCAGTCAGTTTGCAGATGACCCCAAGTTGGGTGGGAGTGTTGATCTGCTCGAGGGTAGGGAGGCTCTGCAGAGAGACCTGGACAGCCTGGAGTGATGGGCTGAGCCCAACTGGGGGAGTTTCACTAAGGGCAAATGCCAGGGGCTACACTTGGGCCACAACAAGCCCCAGTAGCGCTAACAGGCTTGGGGAAGAATGGCTGGAGAGCTGCCTGGCAGAAAAGGACCCAGAAATACTGACTGATAGTCAGCTGAGTATGAGCCAGCACTGTGGCCAAGACATCCCATAGCATCCTGGCTTGTATCAGGAATAGTGTGACCAGCAGGACTAGGGCAGTGATTGTCCCCCTGTACTCAGCAGTGGTGAGGCCACACCTCAAGTACTGCGTTCAGTTTTGGGCCCCTCACTACAAGAAAGACACTGAGGTGCTGGAGTGTGTCCAGAGAAGGGCAATGAAGCTGGTGAAGGGCCTAGAGCACAAGTCTTATGAAGAGCAGCTGAAGGAACTGGGGTTGCTTAGCCTGGAGGAGGCTGAGGGGAGACCTTATCACTCTACCACTACCTGTAAGGAGGTTGTTGTGAGGTGGGTGTCAGTCTCTTCTCCCAAGTAACAAGGGATGGCAGGGAATGGCCTCAAGTTGCACCAGAGGAGGTTCACCTTGGATATTAGGAAAAATTTCTGTACAGAAAAGGTTGTCAAGCAGTAGAACTGGTTGAGTCACCCATTCTTCAAACAGTATCATAAGGAATCTGTAACAGCTTTCAGTATCTTATAGGACATTCAGCCTGGCACACACATGAGAATGGAGCATCATTAAGGGTCTACCCAACTCAGCTCTTAGGAACATAAAACGGTCTTTAATTATACAAGTGTCTTCTCAGCATCCCATCCTCCAGTGTCTGGCTTCATTCAGTGCTTTGAAGAGAAAAAGTTCTGTAGTCAAGAAAGATGGTCTTTTTAGTGAAGACTTTCTTAATCCAGTTTAGTAAACAGAATCATTACCTTGTTTACAGAAGAAATTATTCTGGGTGTACTTTTAATGGTGACAGCATTTTCCAGCTCCCCCTCCCTATTTAAAATAGCTTAGTGTTACAGAAAGTTAATAAAAGGAAAACAAACTCCTACAGTGCAAATATCGCACCAGAAAATTCCCATAGTCAGAGATCTAAGAAAAAAGGCAACTGAGAAGACACAGTTCACATGTAAAATGACAGTCCTGTTCCAGTTTATTCATCGTAACACAAGACCCAGCATTTTGATTTAAGCCCCTCAACCTGACTGACACAGGTCGTGGTGCCCTTAAGTCAAGGTCAGTCAGGTTAAGCAAAACAAAGAGGACAAGAAACAAAACTAATCCAATTCTCTCCTCTTTCCAAAAGGCCTACGGTGATCTACACAATGAAAGGGGTGAGGAACCCAGCACACCAATGCCTGATATTCATGGTGTTAGCTGGTCAATTTTCTGCAAGTAAGCAAGCAATGGGATGCATAAGCCTTGTAAAAAGATTGATGAGCATTTTTGATAGGAATCTAAGCTAACTTCCACTGTTCAACCTCCCACCCCCACCAAGGCAGAGCTACAATTACAGAATTAGACAAGACAGACTCAGTTACGGTATTAAGAGATCAACCTGCATCTCTGTCCTGGTTCAGCTGGGATAGGGTTAAGTTTCCCCAGCAGAGAAGGGGGACGGGATCTCCAGGCAGGTTATTCATACCATACTGAAGTCAGGAACTCTTTCCTTTGTGGCTTTGGTAGCAGGGAACACACAGCAGGCTCGTTCTGTAACCACTGCAGTATTTCTCTGTATATCTTTGGTCTTGTTCACTGTTATTGCTGTTTATTGTTGTTATCATTGCTACTGTTGTTGTTCAGATTGTTTGTCACACTGTTGTATTAAATTTCTTCTTATTTTAACCCAGGGTTTGTGCCTCACTTCCAGCCTGACCGGCTGAGGGTGGGGGAGAGGCAACGGCAATGTGGTCTCCAGTCCTGGCAGGGGCTTAAACCTACACAGTCTCCTATGGACAGATGGGTCCACCAACCCACCACAGAGTCACATTCGGGTATATGAGAAATTAGCTATATAAGCCCAGAGGCTTTTGTTCCCTTGATGGAAGTGGGGAACCAACATCCTCATCAGAGCTGCACCTTTACTTACAATTAGTCATTATTCTGCTACAATCAGTAAACGTGGCATCTGATAAGAGCCACTATCTCATAGCCTCTGTTTATCTTTCAACTTACACATGCAGTTGATGCAGCCATGCCACTGAATAATCACATGGAAAACTATAGCCATTGGGCTGGGCAATCACATGACCACACTGCAATTGCTTTTCTTCATAGCACTTGCAAGCCTTCTTTTTGCTTTCTTGCTTAAAATTAAGGTGTTTATAATACAAGGCAGGAGGCTTTTTTATCTGTCCTACTTATTTTTCTGTAAAACACCTTTGACTATCACTAAACAGTTAATAAATACTTAATTAAGTAGTTACTAAATTAAATACTATTCATCTTAAAACAATCTTAACTCCATACCTAGTCTTGTGACAATTTAACTTCTTGCTGCTGCAATTAACTGACAGCAGGAAAATTTCAGCTCACTCAGACCTCAAATTCCTACCCCTTGTAGTTGTGGGGGAGGAAGGGAAGTCAGCTTGAAAATGTACTTTGAGTGGACCTTAAAATTTAAAGAGACAGCAGAAGCAGCAGATAAAAGCCTACTAAAAAGTTTAAAAAGAAACATCAGGATTTTAAAGATGTAGTCAGTGTTTTGTGGGATCACCAGTCCTGCAGCACTGATTCCTTTTGGTCAGGGTGTGGGACATGTCCCATGGAACCACACAGCAAAAGGACAACCAAGAAGGGAGTTTTTCTCATGTCATCATTTGTCTCAAGTTCAGCTGCCAAAACATGAGCACATCATGGCACATATCTACATATTTCTTCTGCCAAATCTATGCACTATTCATCATTAACTCTTCTGGTTCTTGCTCTAAGTATGTGCATAGTTCATTGACTTACCCCCTCTTCAGGAAGGAAGAGCTGTAGAGGACAATGCAGTAGCACTACAGCAGAGTCTTAAAGGTACTGAAGTGGCCGAGTCAGTCTAGTGCTTTCCCTCACACACTCCTTAAATTTTTTCATCATTTCCATTGCTCTTTTATGATTTTAGTTTATCAAGAAACAGAAGTCCTCAGAAATATTAAGTTTAAATAAGGAAGGTAGATATATTGGATTATCCTAGCAAAGCAGCCCTCAATCAAAACTACATTTCTAACTCTCCAACAACAGTGACTTTGTTTTGAAGTGGTAAGTTTAACAGCCATCTTAATTGGAAAAGAATCTTCCTAACCTGCCCCACCCCACACAAAACCAAAGCAGTTATTCCTGTTCCTGAAGGCCTGCACAAACCACGACACGAAAAAAACTAAGGTTTTACTGTGTCAAAATGTCATTGGAGACTTCCATCATCACACCGCACGTACAATCTTTAGCAGCAGTTAAAGACTTTTCCTTCACTGGAAGACAAGACATTTTGGGCTCTTTCTGCCCTAATCCCTTTCAATGATAAAGGGATAAGCAGAAGAGTTTGCTGACTATGAAATCTAGAGACTTCTTCCCCTCCAAGCGCATACAGAACCAACCATTTACATCCACAGCATCCTGATAACTGAAAAAAGACAGCCTTCCTCCAGAGACAGCTTCTCTTTGTTAAGGAAGGATTCCAATGTTTACCCTCAATTTCCCCTTTCTCCAACTACAGCAGAAGACCTGAAAAGAAATAGGAAGATCGCATTTTCTCCAAGTACTCAACAGCACACAATGATGTCCAGTAGATGTTACTAGATCACAGTAATAGCAATGTTCAGTCAATTTAGTCTACCCTTGTTCTTCCTTAAGCTACTACAGCCAGAAATGCAGCCTCTACTGACATTAATCTACTGGGGAGAGACAGACTAGAGCTGTGTCCACCTTTGACCTTTTGCATGGCTGCACACTAACTCAGGACAGGCTACAAGAGTTACTAGATGGGGTGTAGGGCCTAAGAGCTTGCCTCCCTCCCTTTCATCATCTTGATAATGGTGAAACCTATTCTGTACCATAAGAGACAGCGATACATTTACCGCTTTGTGGACAATTCATGATTATTTTATTCCATTTCTGTCTAACTGACAGACACCAGTACTTTGCTCCTCACCAGAACATGCCTGCCAACCAGGTCAAGCAAGGAGGAAAAGCAACTTAATATTTTTCATTGACAAACACCATTTCAGTTCACTTCTGTCCAAAATCTTCAAGGAGATGTCTGCATGACTTTCCATCATGTGACTCTCCAGTCCTACTCAAACTCAGAAACTCTTTCCATGCAGGCATACCCTTTGGCTAAAAGGTACTGATAAAGAATCCAAGTCCAGTTAAGTCTATTTTCACCCCCTGCAATTCTAATTTACCTAGACAGGATGGCTGGTAGAAGAGGGAGGTTAAGCTCCCTTCCAGAAGGCTGCAGGCAGGCCCAGGAACAAGCAGTTTATCTCTGTGCCTTGAGCATAACAGGCAGCACAACACCTACGCCACCAAACCTTCATCTCCAGTCCCGAAATCTCACATCATTCCCATTACCACCTCTAAATGAAGACAATCGGGTATGGTGGCTTGTTCTAGCCAAAACTAAGCCCTCCAACATTTCAGGCAAGATCTGAAAGACATGAGCTTGCAGCCTTCCAGGAAGACATGCCATCAACTGGGAGAGTTTGGCAAAAGCTGCAGAAGATCTGCAGGCCCCAACTAACTCTTGTTCTCACCTTTTGTCTAGTGCAGTATCATCTGTTCAGCAATGTAACTTCTCTTCCTCTTCCCTCCCTCTGCCTGAGCACACAGCAGCTTTTACACATGCCCAACAGCGGGAGCAGGAACAGAAAAAAAATGAAAAGGCCAGAGAAAAAGAGAGGTTGCACGCACTCATCGGACTGTTTCCTGGATAGCAAGACAACATGTGTACAGGCCTAGGTCAAGTTACTACAAGCTTTTTAAAGCTTACTGAAACAGTCCCCCTTCTGGCTGCAAAACCCTGCTGTGATCCTGTTCTCAGAGGCAGCGCGATCAATGATGTGCATTGTTTGACAAAGATATCACTTCTGGGCCTACCAGTGCAAAATTTAATGTCACTTATACTGACACCAAATACTAGTTCCATGGATGAAAAACGGGAGTACAAAGCATCAGCCAGTGCATCCTGCTAGAAAATCCTGACAAGCAAAACACGATGGAGCACAGGCATTAGATACCACTGAAATGGCCCTCAAATAGGAGCAGTATGCGGTGCAACGGTCTGATGCTAATTAGCCCTGCTGGGAGGCAGAACATGTTACCTCCAGCTTGGGGCTATCGCAGGGTTATGATGTCACCCTTGAGAATCGAGCTAATATTTTGGCTCAGTGCAGTGGGGATCCCTGGCACCAGCTCAAGGTGACAGCATGCTTCATTGCACGGTGTAGACACACAATTAAAACTGCAGGTGTAAAAGACATAGCTGGTTTGATATTTCTCAGCTAGTGAATGTTGGTTTTAATTATTTTTTCCCCTCCAAGATAGAAAACAATATTCCCTAATGTTCCAAAATGGCTTGGGGCTCATTCCAACAATGGACACACTTTTTGTAGCAGTTAAACACTGCTAGCTTGAGTTTAAAAGTCACCCCTGAGTAGATCTAAATCCAGCTTGTGGCTTTGAAGCAAAGAAGAACAATAACAACCATTAAATTCTCATCTAACTGGTGCTTTCTAATCATTACAGATTTCCAAAAACCTTGCCTATAATTATGATCAAGAATAAGATCAAGTACACAGCCTCAGCTTCTTGTCTGCTTTTGTGTCTTGAGATGAGGACTGGAACAAGTGGTCAATTTATGCAAAGGTGCACAGAGTTTGGGAACAGACATTTCCTTATGCTTTCCCCGTCCTATCCCTCCACAGGCCTCCCCCCAGCACACTTTTTTTTTCCCCCCCTCCTCCAGTGCACTTGAACACAGACTAGCTAGTTACAGCCATGCCCAGCAGCCAGAGAGATGCAGTGCAGTACAAAAACAACTACTTTGTGGTTGGCCAAAAGGTAACCTGTGCATGCAAAGTCCAAAACAGGTATAAGCTGAGCACAGATAGCTCTGCTTCCTCAACTCCCAAATTTTTAATCAAAGCAAACACCACAAATCCAGCCCTAACTACACCTTAAAAAAAAAAAAAAAAATCACAAATTTCAGCTGTAGCTGAAAGATTTCTTCCATCCCTGTTGTACTCTCTCAGATTAACCTTTAAAGCTTTAGCCAACCAGACTACTAGGCTGCTATTTATATATTACACATCATATGTGCCTGTATAATACATGATAGAACAAAATACAGAGAATGAGTGCTATAAATCCATGCAGATCCTCCTGCATACTGTGGGGACGACACTGTTCCTTCTCAGCCTATGTTTCCCCTCTTCCTTCAGCTCTTCTTCCAGAAAGACTGGAATATAAACAAGCCATGCAACATGTTCTGGTCAGAGTTCAAGACATTTTCTCCTTGTACTTTGATTTGCATAACTGAAAAACTTAATGTCAACCTGAGCTGCTCTTTCTGAAAGAATAGAGCATCATGGTTTTGAGCTACTTTGCTTCATCACCGCCTTTTAAACAACAAAAACCACAGATACTACACAATGCTTGAGAAAGCAGAAAATTATTAATAAATATATATCCCACTACAACATCAGTTACTCATTCACACCCACTGTTCTTTGTCCCTGAGTGCCTGGAGAGCCAGAGGCTTGAGGTCAAACAAACAATCCTTCTTAGGTTTCCCAGTGAGAAAAGATGGAAAAAAGTGTAAAGAGAAAAGGCTGGAAATACCCAGATTAGTCAGGTTTCAAAACAGTTCAGTTACAAATCATAACAGCTCACCATTTTTCCCCCCTAGAAACCATGATCAATCTAAATAAAGGCCCAACCAGAGAATTTTATCTCTATTACACGTGCACATTCACTACAGCATTAAGTTCACCTTCAAACAAGGCACACTTTGTCTTCTAATAATGCCTAGAATATCTAAAACATCCAGCTCTGGCTGATTTGGAGCTAGTGATTTAACCTCAGCTCTCACAAAAATAGCTGGGAATTACAAAACTCAATCTACCAGTCAGCTTGGGGAAAACAAAGAATAATCTCAACCCTAGGCTAAAACAAATGACAAAAAAACCCCAAACCAAACACTCACAAGCAATATTAGGGCTCCCAAGGGTAGAGGGAATGTTTGGTTTGGGTTTTTTTGAAAAAAGATAACAGAGAGCTGATTTACTTCCTTCACTACCAGCACCTGGAGAGTGAAATGCTCCCCCATCTACATCAACAGAAAGTCTCAAATAAATCAAGACTAATTTCTTACTTAATCACAATAGTATAAATCCTCATTTGTACTGGTGTCAGAATCTGTCCCTGAAGAGACATAGGTGCTTTTTGTATGACTAGATTTCACAGTAGCCTTTGCAAGCCCCAGTCATAATTAAGTCCAGATACGCACCGCCAGCCATCATCTGATGCCACAGCTCTTTCCAGCAGAGCTTTTAGACCCCATATTTTAAAAAGCAACAAGCTACATGGTGCAGGTTTGTGTGAATTAAGAGGCCCAGCAAGAAGGTGTTGAACATACTCCTACCAGCATACAAAACTGAATGGTTTAAATTTTCATTGAAATAACATGCAAAGCACGTCTGTAGTCAGAGCCCCAAACCTATGAAGTTGACTTATGCTGTGTTGCTCCCTATCTTGCCTCAATTGCTGGAAAAAAAAAACAACCCAAAAAACCCACCCCAACAAAACAACAAACCCAAAAAAAAAAACCAAAACCCAAAAAAACCCACCACCCAGCTGTTTGAGAAGGAATTTACCCCAACAGCAGATTCTGCAAGTCAATCTGCTGCAACGGAGAGCTCTGGGATTCTCAGGAATGAAGCAAAACAAGTCAGTGAAAAGTGTAAAGCTAAATTAATTCAGGGAGGGAAGAAAATGAAGATAAGTGGTAGCACTTACCCCACAGTACTACTAAATCCTGGAAGTTTCCCAGCGCAGCGATCCTGCCAGCTCAGGAGAAAGCTGCAGAACATTAAGTTTAAGCAGCTTCTCTGATAACATTAATTTACATTTCCAGCGCTCTTAATTCAGCATTGCAGTGAACACATTCACATCGCCTTTGGATCTTGAAAATTAATAATACACACCTTAACTGCTAACTATTATAAGAAAATTAAACCCAATCTGACAGTGCCAAACTGGAAAAGCTTGAATATTATAAATATTAAGGCTATTTTCAAAAGCCTTCTTTATATGTAGCTTTGTTTTCTTAGCACTACAGCTCAGAAATAACAAACCATAAGAAAAGCTCTAATGAGCAACTTTGTAACTATGAGAATGCTTTGTGGATGTAAAATGTTTTTGAGCTAACAGAGAACTGTTGCACAGGTTGCAGCGGAGCCTGTATCTGATCCCCTAAAGGCTTTTCGTGTTTTGTTTCATTTCTTAAATGTGAATACAGGAAAAACTACCACATTGCATATCCAAACAGCACTTATCCTGAGGAGTGAGAGCTGAGATACATAGCATAGTTGAAAAATGTAGTCCTGAAGAACATTTAAGACAGCATGTAAAGTCCTAACTACATCTTCTCTAATGGGAAAAGGTGTCAATAAATCCACGTTTTAAAAAAAATAAATTTGTAAGGTAATTAGTTTTCCAAGAGGAACAAAGATGTAGGTATACGTGACTTCAGCATTCATAGTATCAGTAATTGTGTGTTTCCTCATACAAAGCTGAAATCAAATTCATAATAAAAACCCAGGACAAAGTAGCTGGCTGAAAGACATAAAACCACAACTGGAATTCTTCACAGAGCAACTGTCAGCTGCTGTAAGGGAACTTGGCTCCTTACGGAAAAGTTTGAACAAGTTCATTTACATATTTCTGTGTATACAGAGCTATAAAATGACACTACAACAGCCTACGTTGCAGTGCTAACTTTTAGTGGGTATTCATCCTATAGTAGAGTTCCTAGCCCTGAATTTTGCACCTTAGTTTCCTTACCTATACCGAGGAAAACTAATTATCTCTGGTAGTAATCTTCAATTGCCATCTGTCTGGGAGGAAAGCTGCCTCAATTAGTCAGTAGGGAACGCTGGGAAAGCATATATGCTTTTCTCAGTGCTACACAGAGATGCCCATTTAGAACTTTCAGACCTCAATCCTCACTAAAAGTTAAACAACACATTTCCTCCCCAAAACTGAAAATTGATGTATCACTGTTCTGAGGGTTTTTTCAGTTGGTTGGGATTTTTATTTTTATTTTAAAAGAACAGTCACCCCTAAAACTAAGGGGAGTCAAAGGTGCATTTCACCCCACCCACACAGGTGAAAGAGATCTTTCATGGTCTCACAGACCTGCTGCTGGGGTTGCCCTGTAGTGGCTCAAATGCCTGGGAGCCCAGCTTTGAGCCAGGCAGCGTGCGGGCTGCCTTCCTGCCAGGGCAGGCTGCCCACACACATCCCAGTCCCCGCTGCACCCGTGGCTTCACACAACACCTTCTGCTCCACATCCTCAGCTAACTCCACCAGTTTGTTACTTTCTAAGCCAAGTCTGGCTTGCTGTAAGTGAAACAGTGTCCATTTTTGCTGTTCAGTTCTCAGTTTCAACAGCCCTTCAATGCTTCGGCAAAATGAAGGGAGTTTCTTCAGGACTGTAGAATTTTACACAGATTAGCTGTCCTCCTCTACCTGATCTTTGCTGAGCATGGGGTTTGCTCAGGCTGTATGTGTGAGTATCTCCTCTGAAGAGTAAGGGGGTAAGCCCTGGGACAACACTGTGCTCACCTCCCCAGGACTCACAGCAGGGCGATGGACTTCTGTGGCACAGGTCTACTCTTCCAGACCCAAACTGGCCCAACGCTGCAGCGGGAATAAAACATTGTCTGATATTTACTTCAGCATAAAACTGGAAGCACTCCAGAGCAAGAGACACTGTAAGCAGGACTCAGCGTTGCCTACTGACGTCTTTTCCTTTCTAACGTGAACACACCAAATCCAGCTCAGTCTCCAGCACCACACATCCTATCAGATTGCTGTTCATGCCACAGATGACGCAGAATGCCATTAGAGCATGAAATGCAGTGCAGTAAAAGGCTTTTTGTTCTGTTACATCGCATGTGTTCTCAGCATGAAATGAGATTTATGCAATCACAGCCTATATGCATGGGTGCATGTTGTCCTTTCTTTCCTTCCCTACAGAACTGTTGAACCCCTTTGGCTAATTTCAGTCAAATTTGACAGATTAGGAATTTAACGCGTTCGAGACCTCAAGTTTTGCAAAAATAAACAGGCAGCTGGGTAGAACAAAGAAACCCTATAAGCTCATCCTTCATTAAAGATCAGAAAGTTTACATGCAGAAAGACATCAGAGACCTGGTTTCATTACACCTGCTTGTCACACAGTTGTGTGGCCCAGATAACGTAGGAGCCTCTGCCCATTACAAAAACCAAAAAATGCTAAAATTTTGAAAAGCCTTGCACAAACATATAAGCATCCAAATTTCCTAAAGCAGTTTCCTGAAATTAAACGTTTTAAATACCCTTTCCAGTCACCTAACAGATAGTGTTGGCTGACATCAGACACCCAGCTTCAAAAGAAGTCACTCTGATACCAGCCAGTATTTATTATAGAAAAGATTCTCTGTGAAATCTGAAGAATGAGATGCATATTCTATTTCACTCCACCATTCTTACCAAAAAGCTCTGAACATTCTCAATTTAGATTAGAAAATCTTTAAACTAATACAAAACCTAAGGTTTGAGGCTAAGCCATCTAAGAACCAATGTCCCAAGCTGAAAACAAATTATGGCATGCCATTAGCACAGAATGAGAAATAAAAATAGTCTATTCCATTTCAATTGCCCCAATGAAAATAAAGTAACAGTATTTCCTTAACATGTTTTGTAAGAAAAGGCAGTCAATCTTGAGAAACTGTACAAATGATATTTACACTGACCAGTATTTTAACCATCTGGCTAGTTCAAACCCAGTCTACACACCTTGGCCTGTGCTCCACTGCACAAGGTGAGCAACACAGGCACAAGAAACAGCCTGCTATGTCAGAGCCATGTCCATCCAGCCCCCTCGCCTGCCTCCAGCAGCCACAGAGGGAGATGCTATTGAGGGGCAGCACGTTGTGGACATTTAGTGGTTCGTTCCCCTTGTCCACACATCCCCCTTGCAGCACCTACAATTGTTTAGTATGCGAGTTGGAGGATAACATCCCAGCCTACTTCTTTTAGCATCCTTTTACAGACTTGCCAATGTCTGCACTGGGGAACCAGGGCAGAAAAAAGGACAGGAAACCCACCAAAGCAGACTGAAGTGGCACTGCTACATCACAGCTGCTGAACCATGGGGCACTTCACTGCCACAGTCTTGAGGCCCTTGATTTTTTGAGAATGGGGAATTAAAACTGCCATGGGTGGTTATCAAATTGGGGAGGGAAGGATAGGCTTATATAGCCTTCGAGATTCTCAGCTGAGCCAAGTCAGTCCCTCTGTCTCATTAAATATTGCAAAACATTTGGGCAAGCAGAGCTAGCTGTAGTTTTCCCTCAACTGTTTCCAGCAAAACCCAGGCTTTTCCCAGCTAACCAAATGAGAAGGCAGTAACTTGTCTACACAAGGGGCACAATCAAGACTAGCTGCCACATGCTAGCAAGCCTCGTACGCACTCACCAATATGAACAAATCCCAACTTGCTCTGGTGCTTCATCAAGTCGATTTAATATTATGGCTCCATTTAATCTTGTGCAAGTGTTCTGTTCAAACAAACCCCACAGGGTATCTCCCATCTACGCCACTAACCCTCCTCCTGGTTTCAGTCCCACACATTGACTTCAGACTACCTGAAGCACTGTGAAGATCAAGGTGATAGTGTTTCCTGGGTGCTCAGATGTGACACTGGTGGAGGACGCAGGCAGGTTCAAGAACTTCAAAGAAATGGGAAATATCCATTTTGACTGCCAAAAGATGAACAAGGTGGTGCTTTGATTCAGCAGCAACAGCTCTTAAGCAGCAAGCACCTTTGTCTCTCCTCATTGCAGGGAGGAAAATCCACAAGTTCCTTCCCTGCACTGACCCTTGTGTTGTGCTTGGGGTGCTTGTACGCTCCTTTGCCTAAACAGATCATCTCCCCCACACAGGTCATCGTTTAGCCAAAAAACTGTGTCAGCACAACACACTCGCAAAACTTAGCTGCCCAGGAGGGAGCTACGTAAACCAACAATTACATTGGAAAACAGAAAAAAAGTATAATGGCAAAAACACAACTTCTATTCCTTGTTACCCTGGGAAAGAGACCCCTCCTCCTTCATGCGATATCATTTGTATTTTATACACATACACATTCTGTATTGACTATTAAATGGCCATTACATGTGCGTATTTCCCCTGCCTACCCCTGGCTAAGGCTCAGGGAAAGCTGATGCCGTGGCCCCTCACACCACTCATTTCACTGCTGGCCACAGGACTCCGAGAAGCAGCAGCGAAGGAAAGCAGCGGCCAGCCACCACTGTGCTGCAAAAGTGTCAGTCTGCAGATCCAGCCTAACAAAGAGCTTTTCTGAGCTCTGCAAGCAGCTGAGCCTTATTTTAGCCTTTCTGACCGGTGCTCAAAGGGCTAGAAACTGTTTTTTTAAGTGTGAGTTGAAGAGTCTGTGAAAATCTAAGACTGCTAGCCACCCACCTCACAAAGTTTCCTACTGACTAGTGGCCCAAAAGAAAGCCATATTCCTGCTAGGGGAATGGACTATAAATCAACAGATGTTAAGAAGAGTTTCAATGGTTAAGTCTGAACTTCATTCCTGTCTGCTCTTTAAACTAGTTCCTCGATTATTCCACTCCTGCCCCCCGAACAGGAGGGAGCACCAGCTTTGTGGCTCCAAGTTTTTGAGCCTTCCCTTCCCAGCCAGGGCAAGCAGGGGCTATTCAAGTTTTTGCCTTGCTCCTCCTGGCTCCCCACGGATGCTGGAATGTAAAGAATAGCTCTAGCACAAGGTACTCCAGCTTTACTGCTGCTGCCGGGGCTGGGAGCAGAGGCAACACACAACAGTTACAAGCAAACTTTGGGTATTATCTGGGGGACACAAAGTTTGCTCGCTCTGTTGCAGTGCTGTAAAGGGTCTTCCTCTTGAGATGTCACGAACAACCAGCTTTGAACACTGGAGAGCCACCCCACTCAAACAAAATGAACTTTAAAAGGACATGATGTTTTAAGATGATGGGTAACAGCACATAGAAAGAAGCACTACTATTTTACCACATTCTGCACCTGCATTTGTTCAATGCATTTTTCAAAAGGTAGCGATACCACATGCAAGCCACATGTTCCCTATTTTTACCTCATAGCACACACTAGCTAATGCTGCCCATCACTTTCCAGCTTTTTAACCTTTCTGTACAAATAACAGCTACTGATAGCTGTGATTAATGCACTGAGCTGCAAAGTGAGAGCAAATTCATCTCCCCAACTACTGAAAGATGACTTGCAAAAGAAACCCCTTGCACATAGCATTTTCCTTCCGACCTCAATACACATCAAGAAAAATCAAGGGTTTAGGTTCTTCTGTAGACCTGGAGGATAAAAGAAAGATTTCACACTTCAAGAAGTTCACATGCCAAGTAATAAAATAAAGAAGTTTTATTTAATTTCCCTTGAAGGCTATGAATAGGAACAGAAGTAGTCATAAGTAATGTAGCAAAACTGGAAGTAGAAGAAAGTGGATTAATGAGGAAGTTCAGGGGTTTTTTTCTGCTACAAAGTTCTTGATCTTCTGAGTAAACAGATGGTAGAAAATAGACACTCAAAAAGAAAAAACCCTGTACACTCAGTTACCCCATAAATTAACTTCCCAATATAATTTACTAGCGTGTCTATAAGGCTAGAAAAACTGATGGATTATTCAAATGAATGACACATGAGTTGCCGCAAGTTTGATAATTTAAACTCCTCTTAATGCACAGTGCATATTTCAACAGATTTAGCTAAAGCAGTGCAAGCATCTGTAAGGAAAGAGATCTATGAAAAGTAATACTTTATCTTGAGACTGTTCCCAAAACACTCTTAACTAGGGAGCCACAGCAGAGTATCTCACATGCACACAATAAAAACAACCTTTCATGTTTATGAGTAAAAGAACCTTAATGTTAAGGTACAAAGACAAAGATCTTGTGCTACAGTTCAAGCTATACCATGGAAGAAAAAAAAAAGTGAAAGCCTTTCCTCACAAGCCTCTGAGTCAATGGCGCGGACTGCCTCACAGAGATCCACAGCGGTCTTGCAAGTTATACCTTCAAATGACCCATCTGACTGCATTCTCTTCCAGGCCAAAATACCTGAACCCCCAGCAGCATATGAAGCAATACACAAAAAGAAAACCACAAATCAGCCAAAGTAGGTTTATAAGAACTTTCCCAAGCCTGTCTTGGGAGGATGGATCAAACCTTTACTGAAAGACACTAATCATGGCGTGCCCAGAGACTAACAATGAAAACAAGGCAGGGATAAAAGCGTTAATGGCACAAAGAAGCTATGGTAAGAAAGACTATTCTCACTCCCTGCTGCCTCCTATCCAAAAATGATCATACAGGGAAGAAAGCAATCATCCAAAATCCTCTACAACTGCCTCTGCTTATAAGCTTTCAAAGGTCTGAGGAGGTGGCGAAGGAGAAGCGCAGACGGTGCACATCAAAATAATGTCTACCAATCACCTTGTCTAGCCAAAAACCACAACTCACTTATCTCCCCACTTCTTTACAAGTTCAGTCCCAGGCACTTGTTATCTTCCCACCAGCTTTCAGGTTTTGCTGTCCTGACTACACCCTCCGCAGTTGCTCCCACGGGCGCTTCCCCAACAGGCAATTGCTTCCACAGAGAAATTTTCCTCCTGATTTTGAAAAGAGGGTGTTTGGACACTAGGGATTCTCAGGGGACAGGATAGGTCCCCTACAGTCACGATGACCCTGAAGGGGACCATGGGATTTACCCACCTTTAATACTGCTGCTTTAACAAACAGCTCTAAGCTTAAAGAGTAACTTAATTGACTGATTCAGTTCACCGGAGACAGAGTCATGCTAAATAAGTAGGTGCAACTAGCTGGAAATAAAGATCCATAGATTTATTTCATGTAGGTGGGAAGAAAAACAGCTGGTGCAATCTTACATATGGAAGCAAAGCTATTTTAATTTCAGAAATACCACTTCTGTGACCAATCAGTTAGGAGTATGTCCTATTCAGAAACGGAAGGGTAGGAAACCTCACTCCACACATATTTCTTTTTCCTTTAAGCCCACCCTGAATTTAGTTTTTTAAGTTTAGGAGCGACCAGTCTAGTACCATGGCATTCTCCACAACAGAAGTCACAGCTCTTCATGTATAAGATTCTTACACAGTTCAGCTGCAGCAGATTTGCCAGGTTAAGAAAAGTAATCTCATCCCATTGCAAAGTTCGTCCTTTCTTTTGCAACCACACTGTATGTAAGAACAGCTCGGCATAAAGCAGGTGACGAAGAGACAAAGACTGAAGAAACCTGGACAGAAAGTTTCTCCTGGGTAACAGGAAAGCAACAACGACAAATCCCAGTACATTAGCTACTCGTCTCACTGGAGGTTTTCAGAAAGGACAGCAGGACTGATCTCACAGTTTGCAACAGCTAAAATAGAAACGCCGCCCTCACAGCCAAATGATAATCCACAGACTTTAAAAAAAATAAAATAAAAGCAGAGAACATAAAACTTCCAGGGTTCATTTCTTCCCTACGCTACAAGTAATGGATTTGCATAGCTTAAGGCAGAGCCTACCCACGGAGCCATTGTTCCTTCCCCCAGGCCTCCGGCGCTCCCAAGGGGCAGCCCCGCAGACAGCCATCCTTCGGCGGGACCTGCTGGGCCGGCAGCCATGGCAACGCCAGGGGACCACCGGACCCAAACAGCTCCGCAGGAGCCATGAATCCCGCCCCCCCCCCCCCCTCCCCCCGAATTCTATTTACGGAGCGTTGCCGGCCGCCGCCAGCTCTGCTGGGAGGCTCCCCCTGCGCGGGGCTGCCCTTATCCCCCCCCACCCCGCTGAACTCACCGTCGGCTGGGGGCCCCGACGAGGCAGCGGGGCGGCGGCAAACGGCCCGGGGGCGGCCCGCACGGCCAACGGGGCCGGCTCCGTCTCTACCGGCCGCCCCGGCCCGGGAGCGGGGCTGCTGCGGGAGGCCGGGGAGAGGCGGGCGGCTCCCCCCGCCCCACAGGGGCCTCCGGGGGAACGGGGACGGCCCCTTCCCTCACCGCCTACCTGGCTTCCTCCCGGCGGCTGCCCCCGCCGCCCGCTGGGGAGCGCCCCCCCGGGGGGGCGGGGGGCGCCTTCTCCGGCCGGAGGCGAGACCCGGGCCCGGGCCGCGCCTCAGCCCGGCCTCTCCCGCGGCGCCGGCCGGCCCCAGCACCGGCCGCCGGCCTGCGGCATCAAGCGCATCCGAACGCCGCCGGCAACCCGGGCGGCGCCGCTTCAGCTTCTGTCAGGCTCATCCCCACCGGTAACCGTGTCCCCACCGGTAACGCCCGGTAATTTTTAGCAGGAAGTTCCCAGGAACCTCTGGGAAAGGTCTGGGACATCTCATCTCAGCAGCTCTCAAGCCGATTAACATGGTGTTCTCTTCAAAGGAGGCTTGTAGAGGCAGGCTCCATCCCTCTGGAAATTCAATTAATTCCCTGAAAGCGCTCGCCGAGGAGCACGTCGAGGTGTCGGCACAGCCAGCTCTGCCTGTGACTGTGGGGCAGTTTACAGCGAATAGCAGCGTTGTTGGCAGCTGCTTCCATCAGGACTCAGCTGCAGCAGCTTTTAAAACTGAAAGCACGCACAGACCCCACAGGAGGTTAGCGGGAAGCTTTCCCGTCCGAAATAACGCCAAGAGCGTGGCGGGAAGATGTCTCAGGGCAGAAACGCCGGCAAACTCGGGATCAAGCACTTCCAGCGTACCCAGCCCTACGGGTTCAGGCACCATCCACCAGATCCTCCCAAGCTGTGCCACAGCCTACAGAGTTTACGCTTTCTAATGCGGGGGTATTCACTTACCAGTTGCCAACAGAGCAGATACTTGAACCAGCAGAGGACAGTTTATAGGTTCTTAGCAGGGCCCCGCAGTTGGCAGCCTCTGGGGAGCTTCAGCCTTATTCCCGCACGCTGGAGTTGATGATAAAGCTTGTTTCAGCTGAGCCTTATCTGCAAGAGAAAACCTAAAAGGCAGCATATACTGTGCTTATATGAGATCCTAGTTGGCTGGAATCTGCTGAAATTCCTGCTCGATTTATACCAAAGCCTTCCAGGAGGAGGAGAGACTCACGTCAAGAAAACTAAAGTGCTGCTCCATGTTCCCCCCAGCAGTGAGCAATGATCTTCTCTGGCTGACTTGCAGCTGGAGCCGCAGCCACTGTTGTTCCTCCCCCTCCTCCCCTGAGGGGCCGGCGGTTCGCCGAGGCCGGAGCCTTCCCGCTCCACGCCCGCCCCGACAGCCCTGGGAGTGGGAGACCCGCCAAGCAGGAGGCAGCGAGCGGCCCCCTCCACTGCAGGAGCCTTTCCTGCCTCGCTGGCACCTCCTCAGCAGCCGGGAATTACCGGCTAATTAACAAACCGATTGTGCCCTGGCTGGGGGGGGGGGGAAGCCAAGCAAGCTGAAAGCCTCATCAGTTCTTCCAGCTGCAGGACTCTCCCCTTCCCGAGTACTTCACCCCCCTCAAGGGCTGCTGCCGGGGGCAAAATGGAGCCCCCACCTTGTACGACCAACGCCGGAGACAGCCGTGGGGCTCCTAGAAAGTCTTCGCACTACAGCGCCCAACCACGCGGGACTGGGCAGCGCTACTTGAAAAGAAATAAATAATTCTGACAGTGATAAAGGTTGGGGGGGGGAAATCATTGTCTGAAATTGTGTGCTGCATCGATGTTGTATTTTTCCCAGAGCAGTGTATTGTGCTAGAAGAAATCTGAGGGGGTGTTAATAATTGTTCTCTCCTGTTTCAAACGTTACGACTGACCACTTCCAATCCGAAACTTTTCTACACGATGCCTCAGGGAGCTTGCAGTATCGTTTTAGCATTGTATCAGAACAAGATACTTCCCTTATTGGAAGAGCAGCTCCTAGGTTTTTTGGTGGCTGTTGCTGGGAAGGACCAGAGGTGGAGTCTGTCCTCAGCAGCAGGTTTATACAACCTATATGTACATGTAATAAAAATAACAGACTAAAATCAAGGAAATGTTGTTTATCCTTAAGGGACTATCCCACTCTGTAGCCTGCTGAGATGGATTTCAGTGTGTTCTGTGCTGGGAACCAAAGTTCAGCCCTTTGTAATATGTCTTGCCTTGAGTTGAAGATACCTTCGTACTTTTGCCCCTTCTCCCACGAGGTTACTCAGATCATCACCTTTCACATCCTGGCCTTTACAAAACCAAGCTGCTTCAAAGTATATAGCTAAATTATTTGCCTTCTAAAATGAGTTTATTTAACTCTGCTACATCTTTTTCCTATTAGCTCTCATCTCTTCTGTCCTTACCCTTCAATTCACCTAAGTATTATAGGCACAAAACCAATTAAAATTATTAAGGTTGCACAATGAAGGAGCCAGAAGTTAGGAAATACCAGAAGATGGGTTATGCGACTTTGGTCCCCTTGCTCATACATTTCATGACAGTCTTAAATTACATAGTCCAATATTATTTTGTTCTGGCCTTGCTTGATTGTGCAAGGCCTCGCCTTTACTTAGGATACAGGATGGATTTACTCTTGGGATGTGCCACATTTTTGCAGAACAAGATGCCAGGACTATTGACCACAGAGGAGCATAGGAAATCTTGAGGAAATGGATGCTGTTCCTGCCTCTGTTCCAGACAGGATGCATGTGCTACAGCTGCATCTTTTGTGCATGAGTTCATGGGCACGAGCTAATTTCACAGTACCTAACCTGGGTATTTGTAACGTGGATCTTGGGGCAGGCAAAGAACAGGAACATGCTGTCAGCAGGACTGAGCCACTGGCTCAGAAAGGCCAACTCGAGTTACCAACACACCTCTGAAGCTAGTTAAGACATGTAACGTTCCTAGGGTCATACCATGGGATGACTTAGAATAAATCATTTGATTTTACAGCTGGCTGGAAGTTACAGGCTTGTCAATTTTCTGGGGGTCTTACACAAGGCATCTGACTCTAGGAAGAGCTAAGCATTCTTCTCTGCAGCCAAAGTCCCTGGAAGATGTAGTGCTGTGAACAGTGGACCTGTTGCTCTGTTTTACTCCCTTGCATTAAAGGCAGTGTGTATAAGAAATACAGAGAGTTGCATCTAAGATACCCGAATATGTCTCTATCTGGAATATACTGCAAAATCCCAAATTCTAACTACATTGTTCAAGTAATTTAATAATCTAACTTGTAATAATGTAATTTCACACTTCAGTTTCTTCTGCCAACTGTAGCTGTCCGAGACCAGCAACAGAATGAAAGCTGGTGTTTGTTGCCATCTAAATATGTCAAACTCAATTCAAGGATTCAAATGGCAATTTGAACAACTAATATAGTACAAAAAAAATTTTGTTTCTAGGTGTTTTCAAAATGAGCTGCACAAGCAAGAAGTTAATAACTAATCTGCAACACCGATGAAAGTATAGGGAGTTACTCTTCTGAGATATAGTCTATTGCACACAAATGGTATCAGCAATGATTTAACAACAATGAGTAGCCTTCAAAATGCTTCAGAAAAGGATGACTAGCAGGAAGTCAAATGAATGCTCCCACAAGCAAAAACAATGCATGTGACCAAAAAGTCAACAGATTTATTTTTTTTTCCTATTTCAGTTCAAAATCAACTCTCCTGAGACACAAACCTCCCCAAACCAAACATAAAAGCCACAGAAACCTTTAAATGCAAAGCAATAACTAAAATAAATCCAAATGAAATGGAGTCTTATTTAAGTTCCAGGAGAAAATATGTAGCTCCTCAGTCACTACTAAACCAAGAAAATATTGCATCCAGACTCTACTTCAGTTTGCAAAACCAGAGAAAAACAAGAATAAAAAGTACAGGAAATAGAAGAAAAAAAACCTGTTGAACATGGGAAAAGCAAAACTGGAGAATATGGAATAAACAGGATGGAAAGTTGCAGCATCATGACAGTGATTTCCTTCCCAGCAATCCAGTGAGCAAGATCAGTAATCAGGCTCTGTGCAGTCTATCATACACCTCTGGGCCTAGAATTAAAATGCAACAGACCTGCCCCCCTTTATTAATTGCTTTAGGAGATGAATGCATTTATAGAAATACAAACTGTCACAACATTCCTTCTCCACTAATTTTCTAGCTTTACTACCTCCCATCATAGATCCTACTCTTATGTCATACCATGAGAACAGCCTCAAGTCCCATCCATGCCCAAATCTCTGCTACCAAGCTCTAAAACCTGTCTCAGCACAACTCTGTTTCATAGAGTTTCTCTCTGTCCCCTTGCTCCATTTGCTAGGGGACTGCTCTCCACTGCACTGACCTCTCAAGCTCTAGTAAGCACCAGTCCTCACGTAGGTCCTTTAGTCACCAGTTTGTGGTTGGATGATATTTCTTCCAGAGACTTTTTGCCAGGAGACAACTTGCTAAAGCCTGTCCCAGGAGCTTAAAAAAAAAAAAAAAATCTGGTTAGTTGCTACAGGATGTCTCATCAAAACCCACAGCATTTGTCAAGAGTTCACAGCATGCAACCCCCACCTAGTTTGAGGTCACTTTTTCAAGACCTGGTCAACTAAAGAGCTACATGAATCTGTGATTGCTCTCATGGTCCCTAGGGACTGCTTTTTGGGGGAAGTGCAGAGTGCTTTTTCCTGCCCTGGGCTGCACAGCACTCCTGTACTCTGTCTGGGAGAGATGACACAAGCAAACAAAACATATGACAGCAAGAAACATCATGGAGGTAAACCCAGGTAGGCTGACACAGCCTCCTTGCCACCCAGTCCAATAGAGTCTGAAGTCGTGAGCACATTAGGAAGCTATTTGCCAACCAAAATGAAGCCCTCGGGGTGTGTATCTATACATAAGAGCATCTGCAAACTCATAAAGATATTATCCAATAGGTACTAAACGTCCTTGTGCTTCACTAGACACGTACAGAGGAGGAAACAGGTCAAAACACACCCACTTGAAGAGCACTGCGAGCCAAACAGCAGGAAGGAGAAGGAGAAGGAGAAAGGGTTTACAAAATTATGAAAAATGTGTCCGGAGGAGCTAGTGGTTTTCACTAGGTCAAGAGCAACACCAAACTGCAGATTCCTCCCCTCCACTCATTACCTTGTTTCCATTAAACTACACTGTCACGTGGCACTCAAGATTTAAGTTTCCCACTTGTGCCCCTCTACCCTTCCAGCGGACACCAGTATACTGGCGTGACTCCACCTCTACATGTAACCCAAACTGGAGCTTCACAGCAGTGAAATCAGCCTCCCCTCTGGGAAAAGGAACAAGAGCTGATGCTTCCTCCCCTGGCAGGAGACAAACCTCTGAAGATCCAGTTCTCCCACCCATCTGACAGGGATGTGCAGGCCCCTCCCTGTAGCTCGTGGGCACACACTGGACGGCTGCTCACAGAGGACGCTGGCCGTGGCATCAGGCACAAGGGAGGACTGGGAGAAGGAGAGAGGTGAGGCAGAGCACAGGAGGGAGGAACAAGCTGGGGGTTGGCAGGGTGGTGGGAGACCTTCCTCTGCCTCTGCAGTCACAGCTCTGGTGCTAAATGCTCTAAGCTCAGGGAGAACAAGTCGTCCTTGAACCTGTGGCTTTGGGTCCCTACCCACTCCACCTCCTGTGCTCATATGACTGACATAAGCTTCTTTTGGAAGATGAAATACTTGTCCTTTTATGATAGTTCTGTCATTCCTACAGTACCATGCCAGGACTCACTGCTCCTTGTCTCCTTTCTAACAAGAGGCCAGCATGTGAGATGCCTTTGCCATTTTAAGTACAGCTGAATGCCCAGCTTCTTTCTCTGTGCATTTTATGAAAAAGAGCTCACTGTTTTTCCCACTGCCTCCCCACTGCACAGCCTCTAGACTCCTGAATTTGTGTCCTGCTGGCTTTACCTGCACAGATGAGTCATTATTACAAGCTCTAAGGCAGCTACTGCAGCTCTCAGATATATAACCTTTCAACTTCAAACTTTCAGCCTGCTTCTTTGGCCAGTGACAACTGTTCTAGATTCCTTTACTGGTTTGCAGTAGCCAGAGATCTGGGAACAGGTGCAGTTTTTCTTCCAATCTTCAGATTGGGTCTGTGCTTGAAAATATGATGTAGCAAGACAGGACACGAAACAGGGCTATAAAAGTGATACAAATAGCTATGATTAGACTCCAAGAAGGAGGGTGTAATGCTAGGTGAGCCACTGTAAGTCAGGAATGGTATGACAGAAGCTGCTAGAAGCAGGCTAATTTCAGTGAGACAGACACAGGCTGAGAGGAAGAGAGCTTTGCATGTTTCTTACATTTAAGAGTTCAAGCTGCACTCAAAATGTTGGATGTAGCTACAACAGCTGGGAAAATTTTAAACGCATTTCTTCCTATGACTGACTTACCCACGTACAACTTCTGCCAGGTAATGACCATTGCTACAGGCCAAACGGATACTTGCAACAGGTTGGAAGAATCCAGTAAGTACCCACACAAAACAGGGCTTGGTGGCACAGGAGAGGGAACCCTTCCTTCACAGCACTTGAGGCTCAACAGAGCAGCCCTACAGCAGAAAAGGCTGGCTTGGTCTCTAACTAGGGAGAGGAATAGCTCATGAAGAGGACTTTTTTTTACTACTCTACTCCTGTTCCAAATGGGAACCAGACCTGACCCATGCAAATATAATCAATAGCCCAATATCCAAGACATTTGCAATCTTAGTATAATACTCCTTCTATTTCTATGTTTAACGTTTCAACCAGACAAGTGGAAAACATCAAGTGATCTTTGCAATTTATTAAGAAATAAGCCATCTGTCATTTAACTCATTATCATTCAATTCATCATAAAATTCCCCACTGTATGTGAACAGGAAGCTCCACTTCCAGCAGCCCAGACCACCTGCTCATAGCCTTTGTTTTTTGGGGGATGGTTGGTTTTGGTTTAGACACCTCACTGAAACCTGGCCTTTCTTGTCTGCAGCTAAAATATAATGGTGCAAGAAAAGGTCTGTCACTGAAATGTTATTATAGAAACACTACCAGGAATTGTGCCATGGTCGACTTTAACTTCCCAGATACTATATGGGAAGCAAACGCTTCTAATAATAAACTTGGGCCCAGCTAGCCATGCATACAATAGCTGCCAGATTTCTTCTCAGTAGTCACTGAGACAAAAAAAGATGACCCCAAATTAGTAAGTAGTGAAGACAGTCAAAAGAAGCTGCTCATAGAAAACAGCATTGGGCTGAGTACTCAGCAACTGTTTCCATTCACATTGAACAGAGTAACAAACAGAAGCAGGTTGGTAACTAAATTTTTCAAGTTCAGAAGGGCAAAGTGTCAAATTAAGAAAACTCATTAGTGAATTTACCTGGACTGAAGTGCTGGAAGTCTTGAATGTGGAGGAAGATTGAAATATCTCTCAATATATCTAGTTTAAACATATAAAAACTATTCCATGTATATATTCCAATCCAGAGGAAAACCTTCTTGGGAAGCACTTGAGGCCTGAATAAGTAGGAAAAAAAAAAAAAAAAAGACACTACAGAGAGGTTCTCAGGAATCACAAATAGCAAACAATCCTGGTCAGCAAATATAGTATGGTGTAGAGACAGAGGTGCATAGGACTAAGGCCAGATTTGTCAAAAGTCAAATGAGCTAGGACATGCAAAAGACTATTTGTAAACAACAAATAAATCTTCAGCTATTCACAGAAAGGAAGAACATAGCTTAGGGAAGATAATATTTCTCTACTACAGATAGAGAAGCACTGATGCAGGTGTACAAAACTCTAGTGTTCCCCCCAGAAGACAGTAATGATTTAGGCTCTCACACTTGAGAAGAAAACATTTCTGGAGAAGATGCAGAGTAGGTTTACATGGAGAATGGACAGCCTGTCTTGTGAGAGCAGCTAAACAATGCTGGCATGAGAACAAAGGGGTGCAAGCTGGCTGCAAATTTAATTAATTCCTTGCCATAATAGAAACCTGGAGACTTGTAATGCCCTTGCTCTGCTTTCTGCCCCTCTGTCTGCGGCACATTATCCTTTAGCTCTTTGTCTTTTCCTAAAAGCCTCGTTTGCTCTAAAGCATTGGAAAGGACCCTTGGCACAACATAAATTGGTGGGGTATAAAAGGAAATGTTTTATGGACATTTTTGAACAAGAAACTTGCTGTGCAAAGTTGCATTGCCATGCCTCAGACCTTCCAAGCCCCTGAGTGCTTTGGTTCTTCTGGTGCAGACTCTCTCCTGCTTTTCACATCCACTCCCATAAAGAACTCCCATTTATAAATGTCACCCTCAGGTCGGGCAGTCATCACCTCTGGTCTTGCTAGAGAAAACATCCCCTCTTTCTTGGGAACCTACTTGTACCCATCTTTTTTCGGGAACTGCCTCTCCTAAAAGGCAGAGGCACACCTCTAGCCTTTCCCCACTTTGTGGAATAAAGCCTACTTAAGCCAGCCAGCCAGGAATCAGAGCCTGGGGCTCATCTCCTTTCTCTCACCTGTAAAAACAAAAAGAGAGCTACCCTTCTGGGTACTTAAAATGCCCACGTGCCTGTTACATGTAGTTGCCTGTGGCAGTGGGAGGACTGAACCGGATGACATCAGTAGTCTTTTTGGTCCCGGTGAGCACTTGTTAACAGTGAGACTGGAAATTGAATGCAATCATAAGGATAATCATCAGTGAAGTTCAGGTGATCCCCTTTGCAGAACAAGAAGCCCTGATCATTTCCTGTAGATTGGCAGAAGTAAGTCTAAAACTGGTACCTGCAGTCTCAGCAGATGGGACTCCCTATGCCTCTCCTCTTGTCTGTGCCTCCATGGTATTTTTGTCCATGCTCTGGATCTGTGTCATAAGCAGGAGAATGATGGTGATCCACCTGAAATTAATGAAAACAAAACTTTTACAGCAGTTCAGTATACAATAAAAAGGTGATGTTCCTCAACCCAGGCTCAGTGGTGCTTAGTCATATTGTGCTGTAGAAATGCTTCAAACGAGCCTTTAGGTCAGCAGAAGTCTTGCCTGTTCAGTCACCTCTCACTGGGCAAAGACTAAAACACTGGCAGCATCTTTGAGGCAGCTCAGACAAGCCCTTCCCCCTGCACTGGCCTTGGCACAGGCTTGAACTACACTCTATGCTACTGCAGATATATTTAATATAATATATCTATATTAAATATATCTATAATATATTTATATTATAATATAAATATGCTACTGCAGGCATATTTAACCTTGACCCTTAACTAAAGGTAGGCTCTTCAGCAGGAGAGGTGACAATGCTTGGAACTAGATTCCAGTTTCCATGGAGACACCAGGCTGGCAAGCACATCAATGGGAGCAGAAGCAAAAGCATTGCTACCATCTTTATCAGAGAGGTGCGGCAAGCAGCTTTCCCCCCCCTGCAGCTGACTCTGCAGGGAGCACAGGGTCAGGTTACATATTAAGTGCCTATTTTAGGACTATCTTGGAAGCAGCAGACTCCGGCACAACGATGCCACTGAGGTTTCACAGCCTTGTTGCAGAAATCATGATATGTTACTTGGTTTTCTTTAGCTGGGAGCGAGATTTAGAAAGCAGATACAATCTGCCTCAACATACTTTTTAAGTGTACAAGTGGGTGAAAACTCAGTGTGAGATTCTCCTCACATAACAGGCATCATTTGAAGCTCTATGGTCTTTCACCTCTCTCCTCTTAAAAGTATGGAAGGGCTAAATCAGAATACCTACAAAGTTTTTTGTAACTGGACAGTGTTCACAGTGACCTAGCTGAGAAGAGGCTGCAAACTTGCTCCTTCTCTTACAGAGGTATAACCAGAATTAAGTAACTCTAAGTTATGTTACTCTCTTCCTGGCACAGCTGATGCTTGCATCATTACTCGTGCTTTTGAGCTGGTCATTGAACTTGGTATGACCTTGTGGAAGTGTATGTTATCTCTAGCAAGCCCAAGTGAAGCCCAGTTGCCACTGCAATACAAGCAGTGAATCAGATGTTGCCCTTCAGTTATTCTTATATAAACCTAGATGTCATGTCACTGAAACAACTTTTATTGAAATAAATACAGCTAAGACCACAATCCACCTCATTGCTGATTTTAACAAATTTGCTATTTTTTTTTTCTTTTCTATTTCAGTAATAGGAAAGCTCAGTTTTCCAAAAGGCCTTTTCACGTTCTTGTGAATATCATTGAATCAGACCCAATTCTTGCCCTGCAGGCATATGGGAAGAGGGAAAAGCTAATTACAGAATTAAATCACCTAGGACAAACAGCCAGTTCAGCCAGCTATCCCATGAGCTAGAGCAATTTGGGTAACAGTATCTGGGATGGTCAGAAGTCTTTATTCAAATCAACTCTATCGTACATTATGTAATAGATTTTTCAAGATAGAGCTATTTATTTAAATAGCTCTGTTAAGGACTTATCAATACAGCTCTTGGTGGGAGGCTGCTAGGAAATAGCCTTGTATCCCCACAGTAAAAAAAGACAGTCTTGATGGACTTGTTTCTAAGTTTTGCTTAAACATATAGAGCTGAATTGAGAAACCAAAGGATGCTTTATAAAGTGAACAGCTACCTTTAAGTGACAGAAAGATTGATCTAAAATCAACAGTAGAGTCCATGTCCTGCAGGTGGTCCTTGTAACTCCTCTGATGTTACAGAATCGTGACCATATGGCACAAACAGGAGTTACCCCAGTGCTACTGTGCCGCTGCTGCTAAGCAGTCATGAACAGTGATTAACAGTAGAGAACAACAGAGAAACACTGATAAGAGAAATTTGAGAGCAGAATCTGAAACACTGATACTGCAAGTCAAAAGGTCCACTTTACTGGAAAGAAGTGACCTATCCAGAAGAGGCAAATAGCATGGGATGCCAACACCTGCAGCAGCTGCATGCCCTTCATCTCTTAGCAAAAGCAGAGGTGGTTTTTGCAGAAGTCACATCAAGGACTAAAGAAGTATTTTCAGAAAGAATAGGACTCATAAGACTTTACCTTTTCCAGAAGAAGCTTCTATGCCTTTACCCTTTCCAGTGTTTCCAATTTTATACTCTAAACTGAGGCTGCTCTTCCAAAAGGGATTAATCCCTGCTTCGTCTGCTTGTGAAGAGTGTTTGAGCATGTGTGGTAGGTAACACAGCCTGCTTTCTGAACAGGTTTTCTTCCATCTAAAATGCCTGCAAAGTGGGTGACTACTAAAACCTTTGCACCAACTTAACTATCACTTGTCATCAGAGCTTACCTGATATTTTTAGAGTGCTCTCAAAATTTATCAGTGTTAAGAAGCTTCCACAAAATAAATGCAACTGAATGCTGTGATGTGCCACTGAGTGGAATATTTTTGCTTTCTAAGAACAAAAAGGTGATTTGTTTCCCCTCTTCAAAACACATGCCTAGTTGTCTTGAACCAAGACACCAAACTGCTGCCACATAAAAGATGACATATATCTGGATTTTTCAGGTCCTTCAGACCAGTGGGCAAACATAGAGGAAGACTAGGCTACATGAAGGTAAAGAAAAAGGGTGGCTTAAAAACAAACAATAAAAATTATTGAAGAGGGGTTTTTTTACATTGCAGAGGTTTAGTTAATTTTTTCAACAACTATTACCTATTTTTTGACAATAACTTCTGCTATGTCTGAAAAAAAGAGTTTGAGCCAACACTGCAGTTCAGACACATCATGGTCTGTGGGATCTGTGGATCCTGTGAACAAATGTCAGATGACTCTTTTCAGAGTTTAGGAATAAGATGATCAGGGCAAGCTGTAGCTATAAAACTGAGGAAGGGGATACGTTTTGTTTGAAGCCAGTGCAGATCTAATGTCAGCATGAGACACCAAGAGGCAGAAATTCTGTGAGAAAATTGTATTAACTGCCTCTGACAGCAGCCAGTCACTGCTGGTGACATTCCCTGGGATGTTCAGCTGTTGTTACACAGACCTCTTGCTTTTCCTCATCTACAATTCACAGTTAGTGAACTTTTAAGGAACACATTTCAAATGAAAAACAAGAGGCACTTTTCCTTTGGGATCCTGTTTGAACTCTTGCTGGTTTACTTACTGAGCTCCTCAGAAGTTCAGTGACAGACTTTGGGGAGTGCTTCTGGTGTCTTTGCCTGAAGACAGCCTACTAAGCAGATCTTCTCCCCCACCCCCCAAATCAGGAATATCAGGAGCCCTACAGGTTATGGCAGCCTTCTCAGGAAGTGACCAGGATTTTCAGATTCCTTGCCCTAATAGTCTAGAAATCAGAGAATCACAGATGCTCCCCTTCCTCTCCTGCCATCCCACTACATGGGCTGAAAGAGAACAAACAAGTGCCAGCTTCTATGGCAAACTCGGGGACTTCTGAAATTGGAAGCCTGCACTTTCTTAAACTTCCTCAGTCCTAATTCATTGAAATTAGCAAACCAACATTTTTCAGATTGCTGTTCTGTGGAGACCTTAGCAATTATCTTTCATTGCAGTTTGGAATGAAAACTGAATTGCTGATTTTCGAAGTAACCTGCAATGTGAATTTACTGTTCTCTCTTCCTGCCTCTAGTTTGGGAAGTGTCAGAATTGTGTCTCTGTAAAGACAGATGGGCAAATACAAGTCTGAACAAGAAGTAATTATTAATTGTCTGCAGTTATTACAGTGGCTCGTTTGAAGAGAAAAAGCCTCTGATGGATTAAAAAAATATGCATTTGCAAAAATGGCTCTAACCTTTGCCATAAGAATAGAATTAAAGGTAAAAACAATATTAAAACTACAGTGAAGAAATCATATGTGGAGATTTGCAAAATCGTATGTAGTATAAACACTGTTACAGCTGGTTCCACCTTGCTATAGTGCTTTTTTAGGGATCAGTTTAAGTGAAAATGTTGAAGATGCAGTATTTGGCTGTTGAGCTGAATAAATTGAGTGAAAGCAGCTTTCCCTAAACAACAGGAGAAAAAAACCAAACAAACCATACCTTTGACTAGGAAATAAGTCAAATATCATAAACTGTAATTCAACAGAGCCTGAATCAGATTATTCTATCTATCCATATCTTTGAGATGAAGCATATCCACAGCCCTCAGAGGCAATAAAGAGACAGCCAAGCTGACTTAAATATTGGCAAACAAAGAATCCAGATCTGACCATCTTGATGTTCATCTGTGGTCTAAAACAATTCTACTCCCACACGTGTGTTTAAATTCTATACTATGAACTTTAAACAACCTTTTTTTTTCCCCCCATTAAAGAAAAAAAAAAAAAGGGTTAAAAGATGCTCCACTTTGGAGTAAGGAAGCATTTGATTAGTATATTTGATAGTTGCACCTGTTGAAAAGGAACAGAAAATGCATTTGCCAATGTAACGAAGAGAAATAAAGAGTGATTGATGTCCAGACCATAGACCTTTTTCCCCCCCTATTTGATAAAGCAATTCTGATTGCTATTAGTTTTTTCAGGTAAACAAGCTACGGGGGTTTTTTTGGCAAAGTTAGTATAGGTTTCTTTGCAGGTTTCACATATGCAGGATAGTCAGATTCAGTCAGTTTACTAATACTTGGGCTGACAGGTGTGCTTTATCACCTATGGAGAAAAAATGTCCATGGTACACCAGTGTTTAAAAAACCCAACCTAAACTCCAGAACTTAACCATACTTACAATACAAATTTTATGTTATTTGTTTATATGCCTGGAGGCTTAGCTGCATCTAATGGTTTATCTTGCTACATGTTTTATTCCCAAATGCAATATGGTCAATTGTCAATATCAAATATGTCAATAATTTATTCTGGAAAAAGCAAAAGACCCAAACCTAATTATTACAAAAATGGCACATTTGTAGTCTAATGAAGTTTGATGTTTATCTGCTTGTCCTGTTCTTCAGTTGCCTACAAGAAAATCTTGATACTCTGAATTTGCTCATTTGTAATTACTGCTGTAATTTTGTAGGAAAAATTACAGGTGGATTTGCAGCATCTTGGCTTAAAACTCATTTTAGTTGTCTCATATGAATTTCATTACTAAAAACCAAACAACAGCAAAAACCTCAAAAAAACAAAGGAGGCAAACTCAGTATTTAGAGTTTTGTTCAAAAATGGACATTGGTTGTTTATAATACTGGAACAGTTGCAGGGATAGGTCACTTGCATAAGAAACGTTTTGTGATGTGCAAGCAGGGGTGGGGAGGTGACAAGTAGCAAGAGGGAGCTCACCAGTGAAACTTTGAATCAGGAAAGGACATGACTCAGATTTTCAAGAACTGCCAAAAAGCAATGTGTTCCCAAGGTGACCTAACAAGCATGTCACACTCAAAGTCCTGTTTACTCCGTGAGAAGGAACTAACTGGAATACATGTTAATGTGAGTAGCTACAAAAACCATCAAGCTTTCACTGCTTGAATTACTCAATGAGTGTAGAGTTGCACTAATGACTCCCACAAATGAAAATGTCTTCAGGAAACAAGGGGAGTCTGGTTGGTGCCACTTGGCCCAGCTAGCTTCCAGTACCCATGGGGAGAGTCTATAAAGTTTTGAACACCATCTCCATAACACCAGCAGCTTTTAGTGTCCTTCTTATCAGGTGGCCCCACACGTCCCTCCTCAGGAGCAGAGGAACTACAGTGTTTGTTTCTGACACAGCCCTGGGGCGCTGGCTTGCCAGCACAGCTTCACAACCCAGGTATTTCTCTTTGAACTCGGATCTCCCAGTAATGCCCATGGCAGGTGACCAGTCACCACTACTGAATGGCCAAAGTTTAAAGGAACTGAGGCAAAACTGTTGTTAAATCTAAAATTCAAGTTAATAGTCCTTGGTATTAACATTCTCTCTTTGCCTGTGAGGCAGAAATTCTGAAGGTTTCTACACAGTAAGTGACCACCTTTAAAAATTTTATGCTCCCTGGAAAAGCTTTAAGCATGTCTTAGCTACTGGATCATACTTTAGCTCTCTGTAATAAAACCACAAGACACAATCAACTACACACGCACACAAGGAACCACATGCATACACCCACTGTTCCCTCTTCCCCCTTCATTATGGCCATTTTGGGTTTTAAATCAGATCTCTTGATTAAGATATAGCTGGTATGCCACAAATTTCTTCGCAGCCGAAGATAAAAACAACAATGAAGTTTAGTAAAGCTATTCTAGGCAATCATTTCTACGAATGAAGAGCTATACTCACTGTGGCACCCATTTGTTCCAGTTTGTGATGTCTGTATTTACTCATAGATAAGCTGCCACCTACTTCTTATCTTGGGCACCTGTTTTCCATGTGGATGCCCTTCCAGTAGTCCTACTGCCTTTCATATCCTCTCACCAAGATCCTTCCTTTCTGTTCTGCTCTAAAGCATGCCCCTACCCACACTTGAGTTTTTCTCTTCAGGCATCTTATCCTTCAGTAACCTTTTTTTTTGTTCCCCTCCCTGTGAAAAGGGTAACACATGCAAAAGGCTTCTCTCCCTCCTCAGTCCTCCTCTCACCACCCATGTGCCTGATTTCTGTACAGTTCTTCAGCCACTTGGCAAGAGACTCTCCTGATCCTAGGATCTGCTCTCCCAAAGAGAGCCCCTGGAAAAGCCATCCCTCTATGGTGCTATACCCACTGCTCTCTGTTCTCAGTCTGGTGCAGCAGTTTGCCCAAAGTTTTTTGGCTCCAATCTCAGAAAATTGTTGAAGAAACCCAAAAACTTTCACCAAAACTCTTCTACTATTATCAGTCATATTTTTTAAAAGATCTGTTTTACTGGAACTTTGCTATTCCTGTTTATGTGGTACCAAATCCCCTACACACATATGCTTTGCCTCTGCTTAGGCTAAAAGAGCATTACTGCTATGATGCATATACCTGTTGTAATGCCAGTCAGTGGCACACCTACAGGATAACATTTTCAGCAACTGTGGCTCCAGCTCTGGCTATTTTCAAAGACAATTTAACTGAACTGCTTTTAAAACTAGCTAGGAGTTTTAGAAGTTTTTCTTTTTAGATCATGGAGATGACCTCCCTATTCCTACCACAACTGTCAGCATTTCATGCACTCCAACTGTGCTATATATAACTGAATACTGTCCTGAAAGATTATATTTATGCCTCCATCAAGAGCTACCACTGCTGTAGCACCAGGCAACCATGTTCATACTAATGACTGGTGTTCATAAAAGATGTCCTGCACATAATTTATTAAAGTACCTGTTTTCCACTTGGTTTACAGACCATGAAACTGCAAATACCACCACAGCTAAAAGCTGCTCCTTCAGCTTCAGGTAACAAATAGTGAAATTTAATTATTTTCTTCTGGTACCCTCACCAATGTAGTTGGGAAGGAATATGCAGTTTTTCATAACTAGCCCCAACATCTTCCTTGACTTCTGAGAACCCTTGATAATGACCCAACCTGTCATCACAGTCAGAAACAATGTTAGCAGACAATTTTATGCATATAACAATCTCTGAAAGTCAAATGAGAAATATAAAAGAGGACACAAAAGAGAAAAATAACCTAAAGAATGCTGAAGAGACTTTTGTTGTATGGCATAGAAACTATGAGCCTGATCTAAACCACTGAAAACCTCTTAAAATTACAAGTGGACTAAGTGTTAGGCTTTACAAAGTAGAACTAAATAAGAAGATATAAAGGTACAAAGTATGAAGTCTTTAATACATCTTTAAAGAATATTTCATCTGGGCTGAAAGATAGGAAAATAGATGACAATGAAGCCCATGACATTAATCAAAACAGCAATTTCACCCAATGCTCTTGTGATCACCTTGCTGAATGTGCCTTGTAATAACATGAAAGCAGTAGTATTGCATTATGATTTTACCTCATTGTAGCTGGCAGTTAAGGGAGGGTGCCTACATTAGCATTCTTGTTAAGATCAGGAAGGTGCTTTTCAGTGTCCCAATAGCTTCCACATTCAGCACTTTGGTTCTCAGAGCACATGGACTGGATTTCTTTTGGACAAAACAAAACTGGAAGATGTGCTTGATAAGCTCAACTTGGGTGCTCCAGCTGCTAAAGGGCAGTCAGTCCACAGGACCTAACTAGAGCCAGTCAAAAATAACCACCTTAAATAAAAGCATATAGCGTAGACATTGGGCCTTCAGCACTGTTTGGCTCCACAAATCAATTCCTAGTGCGCTGTGCTACTCACAAACATAGACAGAGCCACAGTCCCCTTGAGGTAAGATAAAGCCATACATGCAGAAGCACCCAAGTACTGCCTCCACAACTGTGACTGCAGAAGACAAGGCCTCTTCACAAAAAAAGCTTTTGCAGTTCTGCCGGTCTTCCATTAATTAATGCTTCAAGAACCAGCAATTCATTTAATTCTCTTTTACCTGGAAGGCAATTTTCACTGAAACAGTATTTTTAAGTTTGTGGCCAGCCGGGCTTGTACAGACTAGCACTTCTGGTGAGTCAGCGAGTAGAAAACTTGGGCTGCTGTACCTCTCTGTAAACACTTCTTGCTGGAAGAAAAGAGAAGTGTATTACTGTACCATGTTCTTGTTTTTCTTACCAGATAAAATTTCCTATTGATTTCATAAGTACCTCTTTCCTGTGCTTTGCAGGCTTTGCTATAAAACTGTGGGGGCAAATGCCCTTTTCTGAGTTAAAGCACAGATAGAGGTCAGCCTGAAAATAAGGGTTTTAGTGTTCAAACATACTTATCACACACAAGTTTGAGAAATATGGTTAAGTATGTATCACATAAGAAAATCCTCTAGAGCTACATCTTAGTTATTTGGGGGATTTTAATGATTATTTTGCCCTCCAATTGTATTTCTCACTGTTGCTTATAAAGCTTCATTGAGGTTAGCAGTCACAGGAATTTTCCACAAGATCCCTTCCAGCTACAGGTGTTATTCTTGCAGTCTCTAGCCAATGAAACATAAGTACCCATAAGTCATTTTATCCACACAATATTCCCAGAGATAGTTTGCCATTATGAAACATTTCATGACAACATTAGACATATTACTGTAGGCACTGATAAGCCAGAAAGATTCCCAGCTCCTGTATCAGCAGCCCAAACACATCTCCTCTAACTGGAACATTTCAAGTCTTACTAAAAGTACTAAACACAGCATTGCTCCTGCAAAAAATCAAAAACTTACATTTAGGTAGCAAGCTGTTCCCAGAGCCAATGACTGAGAAGATCTGTCTTTGCACAAACGCTCCAATCCATTAGTGTTTTTTCTAGCATTCTTTCCATTTTGATCAATGCAAATTTCCTCATGACCTGAGTAAGACAGGATGGATTCCTTATAACAGATGCTCATTTCTCCACCTTCAGAATCTCAGTAATGAGCCTCACACAACATGGACTTAAGATTCAGGTCTATCCTCTCAGTTGGTTACACTGGTTTAGCTAAAGTAGCTACCTATGTAGACTGACAATCTGAAATTGAATTAACAACAGATAATAGACTGAATCAGATTCAGCTGTTTATGACTTAGGGAAGCACCCACAAAAGGTACCTGCACTGATTAAAGTAAATTGATTGAGTCGAACTGATGCAACTGTCATGATCATCTTCCTCTCAGTTTTTCAATCCTACATTATTTAAGAGGGGCCCTGATACAGGATTTTTCCTAGAAAATGCAGATAAAACAATTCTCTTCATCTACTCAGAAGACTTTTCTAATTAGAATGCATGTGGTGATGATCTGGAAAAGATCGTGATAAGGTGGAATGAACAGAGATAGAAGGCAGAAAAACTGTTATATTTAAAGCCTAACGCTGCTTGGGAAAGCCTGCTTTTGTGTGATTTCCTTAACTGGGGTTATGCGCTTGCTGCACTATGTCAGCCAGACTGCTGGTGAAAATATTTAATGATGTTTCCTTCAGATCTAGGCACTTTCCAATCTGTCTGGGTCAGTAAAAACTGAATAATGGCAGAACTAGAAGGACAACTAGGTGAGTTCAACATATCTGGGTTAAAGTAGTTTTCTACTTGAGACCTCACAGTGTAATAAACACACACACAACAAAAATAAATTCTACAGTTCTACCCAGAAGTTCTACACAGTTTCTCTATCAATACCATATTGTTTCACATATTGCCATATATTATGCTATGATCATATATATGCAGTGCATACCAATGGACTAGGGTTAGTGTATGCTAGTGAAAAAACTGATCTGGTAGGAGAGTGGAAAGAACAGAGTGAACTAAGGTGAGGAGCTGGAAGAAAAAGACAGTGATAGAAAGTGATACAGGAAAGGAAGAAAAAGATGATAAAGAGGAGGAAAATGTGCATAAACTGAAGATGTATTAGAAGAATAAGACTGAATTAAGAGAAGAAAACAGGAAGATACTCTAGAATTTCTCTGATAATAATGCCTGCTCCCTGAATGGCTAGAAAAATAAATTTTAAAAATATAAAAGTAATAAATACATCACCCAAATAATTACTAGGGCCAGAACTGTCAGTCCAATCTGCACACCTAAGCAACTCACTTTTCATGGTGAAAAAGCTACTGGGGATACAGGCTGCTTTCTGCTGGCATTAAGTTTACCTGTTGCTTACTCATGCCATTGCAGGGGATAGACTATGCCACATGGGCTCAGTGAGGTTCCTTTGTCACTTCAGATTGCTTACGTAATCTAGCATTATGTATCAATGAATGGTCCAAGATTAGGATATGTCTAGGACTGTGTACGTTCTCAGGCTCGGACATGAATTGTACTTACAAAAGGGAGAACTGAGCCCTGAGTATCGGAAGACTTGCAGACACAGGCACAGACAGGTTGTGAAATAGTCACACAGGCTCGAGAATAAAACAGCATCTTCTCTGATTTATAGAAACATGTAGGCATGAATAAACTGTAAAAAGTGGCCAGGAGATCTTGAATTCTAATCCCTGTTTTGCCAGGGGCTGTGATGTGACCTCAAGCCTTCCCACCCATAAAACTGTAGCCTTCTCTATCTTGTTAGCTGCTTCTGTAATTACTATTTCTTTCATTTTATCCATAAGGAATTAAAGTAATTTTGATGCTTTAATGTACCCTTGAAAAAAAACCCAAACCCAACCTGTAACCCCACACCCAAACCCCAAAACCAAGGGGGATCTTAGGTTAAGACAGACATCAGGCCAGTGTAATGTGGGCTGGCTGCAGTAGTTAAAGTTTATAGACAAGACCATAGTTGAACAAAAGGGGCATATCCCAAGTTTCATCAGGAATTGCTCTGCCTTCTTTGTTATTTTAGCTGAGTGCCAACACAAGCTCATCACATGCCACTTTCTGGTGTATAAATGTATCTTACATCTTTTGCGCAACAATAAGTGACAGATGATGTAGGAACACAAATTTCACTTCGGTAAGGAGAAATAGGTTAAGGTATATTAGTCTAATCGATCTAATATAGTCTGATTTGGTTTAACCTGCACAGTGGGGAATGGAGACAAAGTGTAGATACAGACATGATAATACTCCCCTATATCAGTAAGGCTCACATGCCTCCAGACCCCAACCTTGAACTCAGAACTTCAGCACTTTTGAGTATGTGGCCACCGGCATGACAGGTTGTAGACCTGCTGTGAGGTCCAGATGTGCTAACTGCCAGTTCCCTCTGCAAGGCCCAGCAGAGAGGAGAGGCTGACAGAGGTTTTGCACTTTGCTGTTTAAGAATGTGTGGCTTTTAGTCCACACTGAGGCCACCAAATTGATTCTGGAACCAATTCACTCAGACCCCATTCTTAATGTCATGAATGTTGCTGCTCTCAGAGGACGAGCCATCAAGATTAGATTAAAAAGAGGATGGTTACACGCTGTAGTTCTTTATGGTTCTCAGCAACATTCACTGTTATACTTCCAGTGTCATGAGAGTGCCTGAATCATGGCTGGTATCTGGAAAATCCTGCTCTGCTTTGACAAACATGTAGCCCCTCAAAGAAACGTGGGTGTTCCATTAAGGAAGAATTCATTCACACACAAAGCACGCTGCTTCTGAGAAGTGTTTTGCCCCCACATGCTGCAAAATGTGATCCCCCTACAGCTATAAAGAAGATTCACTATCATTCCTTGAGAATAACAGCAACAAGAGGGTCTATTCATATTCTTAGGAAGAATTACTACAAATACCATCTTCCCCTAGTGCTGAAAAGCAATTTAAAAGGACAATAATCTATTCCATGTTGCTAAATAATGTAGTATCTGGTGTTTCTGAAGGCTAACTCATGCAGTCACATGACTACTCATGACCTTCAACTCCCTTGATAAAAGCCATTTTTCATCAGCCTAGTTAAAGATCTAAAGCTCAAAAACCTGAACCCCTGGGCAAGATGGCAAAGGGAGAAGAACCTCGAGTTATGTATTTTAAACAAATCTTGTGACTTTGAGTCATCTTCAAATGGATGGCTTGGGCAGCACTGCATCACCTAATCTTATGCTTTGCTGATAATCTCTGTCCGGGTGAAAATCGCACTTAACAGGCAATATAATTTTAAGAGAATTGTGTGGAAAAGATAGTACCTTCCAGCATGTTGGCACAGTATGTGGCAGTAGGAGGACTCATTTCCAATTGCACACTGCAGAGTGGTAAATGCCATTTGTACAAATGAAACATGAGGCACTGCATCGAGTATCTTTTTTCCATTTCATTGTTTTTATTTTACTTTGAGGGGAACTGCTGTGTACAGAACAGAATAACCACTGCAGTGGACGGCAGGCTGCTCAAATAATGAAGGGCGAGGTCTGGAGACTCTGGATTTCTACATTTAGCTCTGCAAGATTTGAAACGTGGCTCTGATGAGATCAGAAGCAGCCAAACTATATCCCTTAGTTATGGCTGCTATTAATATCTAGTGTATTGCGTAGCTCGTGAGACACTTGGATCCAGACCCCTCTAATATTACACACTGCATAAATGCAGAACAGGAAGACTGCTTCAGCACCCAGCGTACTTACCACCTAATGACTCATACAGTCATTTTTGGATACTTGGCTTGAAACACATTATGCTAGCTTTCAAAAAGTTCCAAAGGGAAGTAGCTCTCAGCATAAGAACCAGGGCTGCAGGTCCTCAGCATCCTTCAAGGCGAGACTCAAGAAGTAAACATATTCTATCTAAGATCCTATGGGCCGTGTTTCTGGTTGGCAATGGTTTTTTAAAGGTGTATGGTCTGCCAACAGGAAACTAAGTTGTTTTAATAGGGCCCAGCACATAGCAGATCTCCCAGATACTGAAGATCACAACATTAGCAAACATTCTGAAAACATTGGTAGTTGTCTGCTCATCAGAATGTGATGTGAAGCAGGACTCACCTATGTTCTCTAAAGGGTTCATTAATCAGTGCTCAATGTGTTACAGTCAGTAGGATTTGACCAGTGTGCTTCAAGAATGCTCATAAAAAACTATGAATGACCAACTTCTTCTCAGCTAAAGCACCTCATGTACTATCCAGGCTGTTATAATAAACCAACAGTAAACATGAACACCACAAAAAAATACTAAAAAAGAGCAAAGCAGTGTAAGTCCCAAACTGCTGCTATTTAATTTCATGTCAGCACTAAGCAATGCAACAATATGCTAAAAGTTTTGGGGGAAGGCTTTTTACCAAATCTGCACAATATAATGTAAGAAGCAGAGAGTATCATTACAGAGTCACTTCCTAAGGGGACAACAGGTGACTACCACAATTTCCCAAGGGGCTGTAAAGTACATCAATGAACCTGAAGCCGTATTCAGTGCCTAATATAGGTCTAGTCTGGCAAAACTCCACTGAAGTCGACTAGAACTTCTGTTCAGTTGAAAGACAAGTTTAACACAAGCAAAACAGGTATGTTATCCCTTTCTTTCTTCAGTAAGGCTCTCCCCTTATCTGCAAAGAGGTTTGGGCTCCACTCTCCCTGGATCCTCCCATGCCAAGTCTGGAACCTACCACAGGCTTTGAATTCAGTTATAGAATTTGTGTCCTTTCCCTTTTTCTTTCATTTAGGACTCCAAGCCTAACTGAGGTTGTGTTCTAAGGCTTAATTTTGTTTCATTTTTCATCTTGTATATAGTGCACAGAAAAGAGGCCAGCATTTATTGTTTAAATGCTGGGTATTCTGTTTCTGATTTCAGTGAAGCTAATTATTGTCTGTTTAGTGGGTCTACTTTAGCCTCAGATATCCCATGTACTCAACTCTTTATACATTTTAATCGCTCACATTACAATGCCAACATAACACTGTTTCCAGCACAGGCATATGAAATGCCTGTCCTCTGCAGTCGATACCTTCACATGTGCTCAGCAAACATGGCAACTGAAGAATTGGAGTTTACATGAGGGTCTAAATGCCTTGCTAGAGTCCTTGAAAGGTATGATTTTTCAGCAGACGTACCTAACTTGCTTTCATATACTTCAAGCTAAGCATGCAAGGCTTTGAAAACAAGAGGTCACAAAGCAAAATAATTGCTGTCTGGCATTAGCTGACTAGGCTGTTGGTCACAGACATTTTTGACACTAACAAGTGGGAAGCCTCAATTTTCTTGTCTCTGCCAATGCTACTGCTTTGTCACTTCTGCTTAACACTCTAACTAGTTACCCTGTGGTACTGTTTTACAAAAGGTCAAGTTGATCTTCAACAAAGAAAGATGTCATCAGGCATATGGTTAACAAAAAAATGTATCTTACAGTTTCCTTTGATGACAGCAACTAGTGATTTATAACTAAAAGGAAGAGGAGCTTATGTTTAGAAAGTAGTGCTGTTACTTTTTTAAGTAACTTTAATGTTGCCAGCAACATTTCCCTGGCTTCCGGCTTCCTCTGGAAGATGTATGGTGGGTTTAACAAGCCTTGTGCCTCCAAAGCTTTCCAGAACCTACGTCTACCTCTTTCACAAGAGAGAGGCAGAGCATACGTTGCTCCTCCATGTATTTGATCTGTCACCTTCCCTCTAGTTTTAGTGTTCTTTCACACCCTTTCATGTGAACAGAGCTGCAAAAAGAATCAAGATAACAAGCTAGATGCTGTCTCATGTGTAGGTTTATCAAAACTTGAGTAACTAAGTGGAAAGTGCTATTTTCTGTTTGTGGCTACAATTACATATGGGATACAGGATGTGGCTTCTAACATATCTGGTGCAAATACAGCAGCATATATGGGTCTTTTAAGCACCCAAAAAGGTCAATCAGCTTTGCAAGGTAAGACACGCAGCCACAGGTGAGTCCCAGCTGGCAGAGAGAAATATCCTCTAGACCAAGAAAAGGCAAGAAAGATAAGCATGAAAGCAGCTCTGAGGTCAACACTTCCTCCTCTCCACCCTTTCCTGCCACCACAGGAAAGCACAACTGTCTGATACCAAGGAGAAAAGTACTTTTCAGACACCTCATTCTTGACAGAAAATAAGAGACTGATTCTGTGATATTTGTGCCTGAGTTAGGACACTTGTGGAGTGGGAAGCACCAGCAAAGTACTGCACTGTCCATGAAGACTTTTGGGCAGTATTGGTGCTAAACAGCGTGGGAATAAAATACTGTTACCAGCTCTATGTAACTACATTATTTTTTGTTTGCTTCATGATAGCATCAGTGGACCCGAACAGGGTAGGCACTGAAAAAACTCAGAGGCTGAAGCTCAGACTCCTCTTATTTTAAAACAATAGCCAATAAAGGCACATCTATGCACTCTTGGTATTCTGTAGGATGGGTATTTTGGATGAGCTACAGCTGCAATTTCTAAATTAAATCTCTAGTTGACCTTAAGGACAGTTCTTCAGTAAAGTGTGAGGAAGAGAAAACAAATAGAGTGACAAAATTCAAAGATATTACTAAATAAATCATTGATGTTTCTATCTCTTGCAGAAGCAATCGGAGTATTGCCTGGGAGGGATGAGAATGTCAGACACTCCTCTGCAGAGCCTGGAAAAGCAGCCATGTGGGACAGAGAGCAGGAAAAGAGAGAAAGGAGGAAAATGTGTCCAAGTCAATGTGTTTGATGTAAGATGAAAAATTTCCAATTATCAACTAACTAAATAAACAGTTTATAATTTCTCCTTTTCTCCAGCAGAGAGTTTATAGCCATGCAAGTACCCTAGTATAATAGTTTCATCAGAAAGGGCTAACGATTCACTCTCTAAAGACAAATGGGACTTTCACCTTGACAAATAAAGCAAGTATTGAACTGCATGTAGTTTTCAAAGGAGGCTTTACATACAACAAGACCTTACAGTTCTCCAACTCTCTCTCCTTGGAACTCCTTGTATAATCCAGGATTTATTTTAGAGGTGTAAGTACCTTCTTAGGGTAAATTAAACAAAACCAGCAATTTTTGAACTCTGGCCTTGGTTGTGTCAGAGCGAATCTGAAGCAACCCCACTGTGTTCTGCAAGTTCCTTCCAACACACAGACAAAACAGAAGTCAGGCTCTGGAACTCAGGTCCCATCCTGAGATGGAAACAAGGCAGGTAGATGAGTGCCTTTAGCTCCATAAAACAAAAGTTCAGTATACTGACAAGACAGTCACCTTCACTTACTTCCTTGAATTGTCATCAGGCACTGAACAGTGCATATTTTAGTACTGGGAACTAATTGGAATGGATTGCTGTAAGACACTTATGAGAAGTTGCTGGTTTAATTTGCCTTTTTCAAAGTAATTGTCCACATTGACATGCAATTTTCTCCTGCAGAAGAACAGAGCAGGGGCACTGCTTTTACTGTGAACCTCCTTTTTTTCCGTTTCTGGCAGTATCCTAGATTTTGTAATTTAATATTACTGCCAAAAGCACTGGAAACATTTGAAATGATCCTCATGGGATTAAGGACAAACTGTGGATTACATTCTTGGCATTGGATTACACGGGAAGCCTGCATTTTTCTTGCTGTTCCTGAGTATTTGTGAGCTAACCAAATAAGACCACAGCAGAATTGAGAGTAACTTGTTCTTTTTCTTGGTCTACTTTTTTCTTCTCAAACCATCCCAGGATCTAATGCACTCCTGCTCTTAGTCTAGGGAATGTGCTTAGGCCAAGTGGATGTGTTTTTGCTCATTAACCTCTCATATTAACAAAGTGAGAATAGGTTGTGGTGTGGATGAGGACATGACTTACTTTTTTCAGCACCCTAGAAAATGTGTACTTAGCCATGAATCCTGATCCTGTTTCAAAGATCTAAGGGGTCAGTAACATAAGAACAGCTACAATGAATCAGATTAGATCTATAAAAAGCCAGGCTCCTTCCTCTGACAGTGGCCAGTAACGGGTACTTTGGGAAAGAGTACAAAAAACAGGGCAAGACTGACTCTTCCTTTAATATACCCGAGTGAGATCTGGTAATTTGCTGTTCAGAGACAGCCAGAGCCAGAGGCTGGTTTTGCATCTGTGCTTTTAAAAGCCTTTCTATGATCTTCTTCAGTTCCTTTTTTGGAGCCCATTTATACTCCTGGTCTCCGTAACACCCTGTGCCCATCAGTCTCATAGTTTATTTCTACTGTGTTATGTATAAAAGATGATTTAAGCCTGCTGCCTGGTAATTTCAACAGGCACTCTAACTTCTTGTCCTGTGATAGAATAATCCCCTCCCTAAGCACCTGTGGACCATATGTTGAAGGTCATCAGCAGTCAAACCACTGTCAACACTATCTGTCCCACAACTCTCTGGTGGGGCAGGGACTGGATTCAGAAATACAGAAGGAGATATAGAGGCAAAACAAAGAAAATAAGCTTTATCTTTTGCCATCACTATACACTGAAATTACAGGAAAAAGTTTCAGGAAAAAAATACATTGAATCACAACAGTTTCTGATCTTACTAAGTCATAACCAATGCCTTCAGAGATCTAGTAGGCCTCTCTTGCAGAATAAGCACACGGTTTTGTACTTTAAACAAAGAAACTGCACAAGCTAATGAATGACAGCTGTTAGAGTTCACCTCCTAGTACTTCCAGAAAGGCTAGCTGAGACATTTTTCAAGATCTAAAGACCTCAGCGCTGAAAAAGTCAATCAAATGTATCGAACTGCTTGACTGCAAACTGTAATTTGTTATCTGAGTTTATGGAGAACTTGTCAAAAAAATTATATAAGAAATGTACAGCAAAACTTAAAACATGTTAAAAATTTATAAAACTGTTCAACCATTTAAGTAATTTGTCTTTTTAAAAAGTGCAATTGACATAACTGAGCTACAGATAGCACATTCAAAACATTGACTTCAAATTAATCAAGAAGTCAGTTTAATAATTATAAGAACTCAAGAACCTTGCTTATTTCCTATATTGTATGATTATTCCTGAAAAAAGCTGCATGTTTTCTAAAATGCTCATGCTTTCATAAAGCCTCCCAAGTCATCCATTATATAATATTGCTGTAATCCTGTGACAAGACTGCCCTGACAAGGTAACAGGAATGAGTCAATATGTTTTTAGAGCAGTATCTTCCACAATTCCATAGACTAACAGATAGTATTAACACTGAAATATGTTTTTTAAATTATCTAGAGAAATGCTAGAGCTGTATTAAAAATAACTCACTTTTCTGTTACATTGGTTGGTTCAAAGAATGCTCCCCAAGCTTATAGGACTTGATGCACGTTTCTAGGATAGGATAATATTGTGTGTCCAATACTCCTTCCTTTACTTCTCATAGCTGAATATAAAATGAGAAAGAAATGGATCACAATGATAGAAAAGGGTCACACTGATACCAGGGTGAGGCAATGGAACAACTATTCAGTTAGAGCATCACGCCTGTATCCTCTACTTCCCCAGGTAACAGATGTAGCCCCTTACCTGTTTAAGAGAGCGACTGTAAAAACACCAATGGATTAAAGCCCAGGTTTTAAATGCATTTTGATACTGTGCAGCTTTATAACCTAAGAGACAGCCTATCCCAAGAATCATCAAAGGAAGGTAGGGCCCTATGTCCCACGGTTTTCACACGGCCTCTTGTTTTAAAAATAAAAGCCATCCTCTCACTTCTTCCATTGATAGGTGAAAACAAGAGAACTTCTCCAAGGCCTCTCATTAAAAAATTTAGAGGGAGAAATTCTGTTTCTCCAGGAAGCAGGCACAGTGCTGCTGTGACTGGTCAGTATCTCACATTAATGGAGAATAATTAAGTCTGGAAGAGAGGAAAAGTTTCGCACTTGCAGGAGAGGAAAAGTTGCAGGAGTTTTCCACAAGCAAGATTAGAAAACAGCTCTCTTGTGAAAAGCAGACTCAGGGCAACAACCCTAGGGACGTGAGTTTTCACAAGAAACAGGGCCCTTGGGGAAAACCAGAGATGAGCACGTTATAAACTAGACAGGGACTTTCAAGGAGGCTTTGAAGAACAGGGAAAGGAAGGCTTTGGCACAGGGCTCTGGGTTTTATTACACCAAAAAAGAAAGAAACTGAAGAAGTACCCAGAAGGGGGAGATGATGCAGTGTCCCAAACACTGTTACATTTAAAAGCTGAAAAGACAATGAAATCCCACAGAACTCATGACAGGGCGTGCTCTGGCAAGAAGGCCAAGTTACATAAATAGATGAAAAAGGAAGTCTGATGCTGAGGTGGTGCAGCTGCCCTACAACGTCCTACACCTTAATGGCATTTTTGATATCTCTGGTAAGGAGTTGTACAGAGCAAGTTCTTGGCAGACACTAGTATCAGTAAGAAATTCATTGTGTGTCTTTCAATACTCTGGCCTGCTCCTCAAATCCATTTCAGTCCTTGCAAGCCACCCCATACCCAACAGGGTGCCCCTGGAGTAGTTCAGCCCATGTGGGAAAACTAAATTTTAAAAACATCAGTGGTTTCCAAACTGTCACAAACTGCCCCCAGAAGCTTCTGCTCTCTGCCCTTGCAGTCTGTTCTCCCTTGGAGTACCCCATCTGCACAGAGGCTGCTCCACTTCTCCACCCCAGCCCAGTCCCCAGAGTCTCTGCTTACAGACTTGCCTTTGCAGTCCCCAGCCTCATCACTGGTGTGATTATTTCTGCTTTGGTGTCATTGCCCCATCCACAGAGCTAAAGCAATGCGAGATGAAAGATTAAAAAACTCAGGCAACATAGGAAGTGAAAGTTGTGATTCAACAGATGGTGATTCTTCTTAGGCAAGACTAAAATAGAGCGCTGCCAAGATATTTATTGACTGGCCTTTTAAGGTGCTCTTTTTCAAACCAGACACGAGAACAGGCAGTAACAGAACATTGTTCTTTGTTTCTCAGAGTTCTGAGAGAAGAAAAAGTTGCTCAAGACAGTGGGTTAATTTAGAAATCCACTAACCTGTTGATGAAGATCTGCAGTGTTCACTTGAGAAACATGTGCATTTCATGGGTGAGCAATGTGTTCCTGACACATGCTTTGCATGTGGCGACAGTGGTCACCACACAAGGAGGTAGTGGGCTGTGGGATTCTCCACCCTGCTGAAGAGACACCTTCGGGAGGCCTGATGGCACAGACAGGAACAACTCTTCACTATCTCTTCAGATATTCAAGAAGAAGCTATCAATGAAGCTAAGAGAAGGTGGGTTCTAGACAAGCCCTACAGACAACAATGTTCCTTGCTGAAGGATTTTCTAGCTGCATAAATTTCTCAAGGGAAACTGAAAGAGTTTTCAGAAGCAAGATCTACTGATAGTCACTAACTAGATAAATCACACCAGGTTCAGGAAATCCCTAAAGTGAAAACACACATAGTCTGGGAGAGTATCCAGCAGAACTATCATGCCTCATTCTTCTGTTTCCTCAGCATCTGCTTTTGGATTTGACTTGCTTTTTGTTAACCAGGTCAGGTTGTATTTGGTACAACACTACTAATCTGTTCACGTGCACATCAGAAGGGCTGAACCTGTCCCCTCAGCTCCACTCCTGCCCTGGGGGATGTGGCAACTCCCACCAGCCCACTCCTAACTATGCTTATTGTGCAGTAGAAGCACTTGTACAAAAAACAGATCCTCTGGCTGAGTTACTCAGAATTCTGCTCCCAGAGGATCTCCCACCTGCCCTCGCACCATCTCTTCTTGCATCTGTGCCTCTGCAGCTCTTTCTCTTGCCAGCACCATGACCACCCAGCAAGGTCCATATGGTTGGCATGGACAATCACAGGCTGAGGGATTTCTAGGCTGTTGAAGAGCATGGATGAGGTTTGTTTCTCCACACAATGACCAACCTCCTCGGTGATGGCGGCTCCTTCTCCTGGTAGAGCCCTCAGGCTAACACTCCTCATGGCCTGAGCAGGGGGGGGCCACAGCCCAGCAGAGCCAGCAGCAGCAGCCACCCCACCATCCCCACAGAGCACATGTGTTTCCTTACCTGCTGGCCTGGGTAGCTGTGAGGTCGGCAGGGCTTTCCTCAGCTTGCACCAGCTGCTTCCCAGAAAGCACCCTTTCATGTGCTAAGCTCCTGGCAAGCCATTAGAGGTGAGTTTGAAGCCATTGCTGAACACGGGAGCAGGCAGCAGATGCTTGGCCTGAACCAGTCTGATCATTTGTACATGTGTTATTTTAAAGGCACAGCCTTGACACTCAAGGTCACACATGTGGAGTGCTGGTTGCACCAAAAAGTGCCTTTGGATCCTGAGAACTGAAAGTGTTTTGAAAACAGAAGAAATATTGATGAATAACCTTACAATCCAACCAGGTTCTATGCTGAGATAACAGACCTCGTTCTACCCTACCCTGTTTTGCATTTCATACCTGCCCTGCAGGAGGAGAATGACTATATTAGGGTTAAAACCAATGGAGAAAATCAGGTCTGACAGTTAGATTTGGGCATTGAATAATGGCCATTGCAAAACCTGTAGTTATAACTTCTATGAACTAACAGCATGAGGAAAGAATATCTCTCACTTGACAGTAATTAATGTAATAAGCAGGCCTTATCATTAGTTTTCTGGAGGCAATGCAGAAAAAACAGTTAATCTGCTTTTTCATAAAACTCCTGTCTGACCTTATCCCTGCAGCCCAGTGATTAAGATGGTGCATTAAGCCTATAGTTCCACCAGATGGTAAACCAGCCCCCCAGTGCCAGGTTAAAAATGCCACAGCCAGGGACCATCACCTGCCCTGAACTGCCAGCTTCTAAACCACCACAACACCCCCCTTGTGGACTGTCCCTGATTCTTACACGGATCATCTTCCTTGTCAGCAAGGGTGAGCATAGCACCTTCTAACATGGAAATTGCTTTCCTGTCCTGAAGCAACTCTGTTCATTCTCCACATATGCATCACAACCCTTCCTGCCACTAGTCTTCCTGCTAATGCTGTCTTGGGTGGTAGCACTGATACTTTTACTTCTCCCCTAAGATTTCTATTTTAATAAAAAACTGCTGAATGCCATATGGTGTTCACTTACGTGTGCCTTACAGAAGTCTGGTCAGCATGTGCAAACTGTGAGATTATCCCATTTAAAAATCCCGAAAACCACAGCAAGCTGTACAAAACAAACATGGACAATTACAAAGTTACTGGTGTGAATATGATTTAGCCCGGTTGATTATAGATGAACTAGAACCTTATGACACAGCTTTCATCCTGCCACCATGCCTTACACCGGGAAAGGTTATGGACACACACGATACTAAGATAGCACTTCAGCTCTTTTAACCCAAGTTGCTGAGGTTACCATAGCCACAGCAAAAAATGTTAGCATTTCTCTTTGGCGAGAGTGGGACAGATCTTACTTTACACATTGATAAAATGTGTAGTGCTTTCTGACACCCTTAGAATTGAGGCTTCCTGAGGGGCATTATTGAACTTAAGGGAACATAAGCTCATGATTTTAGAACTACAAGCTTAAAGTTCAGTTCTGTAGAGATACAGGAGCATTTCAAAGACTATAAATCTCTGGAGCTCTGTAGAGCTGCCCAGACAGCAGAGCAGTTTCAACCACGCTGTCACAGTGTATGTCTGTTACTCTGAAATAGCTGCAGAGAGAAGTCTCTTCTGACTTGTGAGTTAACTCAGCGGGTCCTTTAGCTTAACCATAAACAATGTACTGATCATCCCAGGGAAGACAGAAGGGTGTGTATTTTGGCTTCTGGATAGACTTTCATAACAGCAAACATTACATTTAGCCTGTATAAACAACTGCAATGGCTGCAAGAAAAAAAAAAATTATTGTGACACTAAGGCAGGGGAGTAGCATGTTTGACCTGGATCTCCATACAAGAACAGAAATAGGGAATCCACTTCAACAGATCATTTCTACTCATTCTTTCCCTTTCCTTTGAATCCTGGGAGGTTTGAATCCTGGTGCTTTGGCTTTTTAGCCTTGATGAAGCCACATATGCAATAGCTGCGGTTTTAGAAAATTCCTGATGTTTTATGAAGATGGTGTTATGTAACAGCAAATCTGAAGACAGAGCTGAAGGAAGGGCTCAGAGGAAGTGGGAAAACAATGGACAGACCTCTCATCTGAGGGCAGGGTGTCGGACCTGACCCGGAGTGCTAGCATATTTCCAGAGTGTTATAAACTGACTTCTTAAAATTGGCTGAGTCAGAGTTTCCAATTTCTTTATTTAGCAAGCGGCAACAAGCAAAACAGCGATGGGTGGCCGGGGAGTCTCCTGCTCCAACAACGGCCGGCACCTCTCAAGGAATTTTGTCTTAATTTTATACTACAAAGCATTGCATATTCATTAAACGCCTATACATATACATTACCTAAACCTGCCTACTCCCGCTTCGTATGGTAATTAGCTTATCAGTCCTTGACGCTTGTGCAGATGCTGCTGAAAATTACGGGTCGGGGTCTTCAAATCATGGGAGGTGGTCTTTGGGAGGAAGGCTGTAGGTCCTCCTCACAGTGTACTTTTCACTCTTTGCCTGGAATGTGATGATTTTACAAGCTTGCAGTGTCTTATCAGTCTAGGCTCATTACTGGTCTTGAGTAAGGAGATTTATGGACGTCCTTGTTCATGCTTTATAAAGTACAGACACTTCTCTCTCTTGTTGCCCCCCCTCCCCCTTTCTTTCACTTTTTACACAGTATCATTTTATCATGTTAGTTCAGTTAAGCACTTGCTGTTAGTTCTATATTATGTGCAATAGTTCATATGACAGTTCACCTTTCCATTGTCTTTTCGCTGATTTTGATGAACAGTGTACCGTCCATCACACAGAGGAGGCTGCAAGCATTGCATTTTGGGGCCTGATTGTTAGTGCAAACCTCTCCAGGGGACTCACGCTCTTTGGGCAATGCTACATTTCACTTTTTCCTCTTTTCTGTAATTAACTTTGGAAAGGTGATCGAGCATTAGAGGAAGAAAGGTTTTCCTAAGACATTGCACAACTTCTCTTACCTTCCAGGAGGTAGCCTGAGGCAATTTCAGCACAGCAGCTTCCTGTTCTGTAGTTACCCTCTCCCTCCTTCATACACCCAGTAGAATCAGTCCTGCATTAAAAAAAACAAAAAAAGGAGATTTCTATGAACCTGTTATCCAGACAAGCTACTGAGATGACAGATATAGAAGGAAAGGTTTTCATCTTTCTCTATCAACCTTCACATCACCTACTGTTTCGGCTGTCTCCAAAGCTTTTGCTTCTCTCTCTGACACATACTGAAATACTAACTTAATTCAACTTAGTCATGCAAAGCCTTTGAGTCAACAAGAGTGCTTGTCCAACTTTGCAAGCCCTCAGCATCACTTTGAAGTCACAATCAAAGCTTTGTGTGATAAACTGGATGAGACTGGCTCTTTTAAGAAGTAATAGAAATGCCAACTTGATGGGGAATTTTTCTCCTCAACAAATCTTCTTTTTCCTCCAATTTTCTGATAAGCAACTGCATTAATTCAGTGCTCAAAAGTATCAAACAGCCTCAGCGAAAGTGTTGTGCCTGTCTCGGTCTGAATCAGACCTGATCATGGGTCACTACCATAGCACATGCAGTGTCTCTTGTTCTTTTGTTAATATCTTCTTCGTGCATGAATTTTCATAAAAAAGAAAATCAAGGTAGACAGCACCTAAATACAAGGAGCAGAAAAGCTTCAGAGCTCTTTTCAAAGTACAGGTAAAACAACAACAACAACACAAAACCAACAAAATTAACAATATTCTTTTCTTCATTGGACATCACCTTACATAAAACTGTAGATAAGAGTCCAGTTTTTCAAATCTCCTAAAAATCTCTGTAGCCCTACGACCTTCTCTAGAATCACACTCATTTGCATCAGTAGAGGCTTTGGCTACAAAGCAAAGCTAAATGGCTTCACTCTCATTGAAAACAAAACCCACCACAGGACCCTCACTACCCTAACACATACAGGTATGACAATGGATGACCTGCTAAGTGATACAATATTCAAAGTCATTTTACCACATACATTTTCAGTCAGACTTTAAAAATTGACATTGAGATTTAAAGGGAAGTCAAGACGTTGGAATTGCACCTAGCCTGCTAAGAAAGGGTAAAGTACGCTTCCTCAGACTCAGTTCTTGTTCAAGCAAATGCAAGAACCAATTCCAGGTTTTCTTTTTGGTTTTGATCTAAGATCTGTCTTTTTCCTCCTCCTGTATTTCCAGAGAAACAGAAGAGCCCAGAAATTCAACAGCACACACATAAGCTGAAAGCCCTCATCCTTCATACCAGCACTATGCACTGAAGATGCAGATCAAAAGTAAACTGTCATTTTCTTTGCTTCTTAGCACTGTTGAGTTGTTGAGCACCCACATCAGTACATACTCCTATTCTCAGTACCCTAAAGAGGTAAGCTGATAGAATGTGGTGAAGCACACTCATTCAAATACTGAAAAGGAAGCATGAGCTTACTCTCTACAGTGCTATTTTTACCAGCCAGCACAATTCGGAACACATATAAACAGGGCTGCAAAAATCCTCTCCTATGCAAGGTGCCATTTTTGACACCCTATCTGCTCATTGCACCTTCCCCACTGCTGCAAAGGGAAAATATCTAGCATTTGGCTGAAATTTCAACCTGAAACTGCTGTTAAAGGGGAGACTCTCACAGGGAGTTAACATGAAAGGATTCAGCACAGAAACAGTAGGAGCATTTTACACTGTCACCCCTCCTGTCCTCCACCAGAGACCAGCCTAACCAGCCTCAGGGTCCAGCCCGGGGGAAATCCTAGACTGTAAAACAGTTGTGCTTTTAAGATTCAGTGGCAAGATGAAGACGCTGACCTTTCAATGTGGTTGCAGCAAAGGAAATTCTCTCTAGATATGAGAAGACGTTCTCCCAGTGGGGGTGATGGAGTGCTGGGGCAGGAGCCCAATTACAGAGGGGGAGGAGGTTTTCCCAGTGCAGCTGTATGAGGAAGGCCCTGAACAACCTCATCCAGCCTTGGAGAGGGTGAACCCCTGAGCTTGGACTAGAGTCCTCCAGAGGCCCTGTCCAGCTGAATTACCACGTTATCAAAGTCTGCATGCAACCTAATAAAGAAAAAAATCATTAAATGCTCATCCACGTGAAAGCATTTTACATGTCTTCTGCCCTCAGCATTTATTTATTCTTTCCATTATAGTAGTGTCTAAGAAAGCCACTCAGAAGAACTTTACTATGGTAAGCAGCGTGAAAAGTGCACAATACACAGTGGTCATGATGCAAATGTTTAGGTAAATCCGGTGGCTGCAATTCAAGAAGAAACTGAGCTATCACAGCCGGCCCTGGATAAAGAACTGTGGAAAGAGCTGCTTGGTGCAGCCAGATGAAGCAGATTTAGCACAGCCCCTAAAATGGCGGAGCCCCTCTCCCTCAGGCACAGATCCCTGCTGCAGATAATGACACGCTCCTTCCCTCGCTCCTGTCTCCAGGGGCTCAGGCCTCCTGGCTCATCAGGGATCCTGTCCTCCAGCTGATGGCAGAAGAGAGCCCAGCTCGGAGGTCTCCTTCCCCTCTCACTAGCAGAGCTTCAGCAACTTCACAGCACCCTCTGCTGCCAAAGGGCAGAATCAGACCAGAAATGAGGAAACGGACTAAGCCTTCGAGTGAACGTTATCGCTTTATACAGAGCTCCACCTAAATTACCCTGCAGTGAAAACAGAGAGATAGCAAAGCCCTGATCCATATTAGCGACAAATCTCCTTGTCTTCCACAGAGCCACCCTTGAAACTCATCTCCTCTTGGGTACTACAGCTGCACACCAGTCCGAAATACGAGCAGCTCACTGTTTCCAAGGAACAGTCCCATAGCAGAGTACAAACCTTGCAGGGCTGGGCTTTTCAGGTAGCTGTTATTTTTCTCAACCTAACCCTCATATGAGTCCTCAATGATAAGTTTAATAAATGTCATTACTTATTAGAAAATAATAGTATGCTTATTTTTTTAAAATAACATTGGTAAATTGGTTGATTTGAAAGAAAACTCTTTCAAATCTTTCTAACTAGGTTCAGCACATCAGTGCCTGAACTGTCATGTGTTTGCTGAAGGAAAATTGTTTTATTTGCTTGATAAAGTCTTTTGTCATTGCACAACTTGGTTTGTTGTACTGTCCCCGCTGATACACCCAATGGCAAGGCAGCTGAGAAAACAAAGTAATTTTAATGGATCTGGTGCCAACATTAGCACCAAAAAAAATCAAACTCTGAACTCTAAGTTGGTGCTATGCGGTACCTTTCAACATCTGGCTCTACATAACCCTTCTCTTTATTACTCTGAATTCTTATTAGGAGAGAAAATGTGCTTCAACTTTAGAAGGCACAAGAAGGCGTAAGCATGTGCCCTCTCAAATCCATGGGGAATATTCCTACTGTGCTAAACTGGCAGTCCCTCCCACAAACTAGCCGGGTTCTAAAAAAAAAAATAATTGCTGCGAGTAAAAAGCCCACCACGCCATACACTGGTGAGCAACTCCACTGGGTTGCTGGGACAGCTCAAGAAAATACATCTTTACTCCTACTCCAGCCATGCCTGGCCCTGTACAAGCCTTTACTCACAGAGCTACCCTGCAGCCTCAAGCATTGAGGAAACCCGGTTATTTGATACTCGTAGGCAGAAATCCGCAGCCCCCACACCCGGGGCGGGCAGCACCCAGCTCCGGGGGTGCCCGAGAGGGGGCTTACAGGGCGGTTGCAGCTCAGCGGAGCGACCAGCCCGCACAGACTTTCCTGTGCAGACCCAGACCCGCCTCCAGCAGCAGGTATTTGTAGGCAGCGCGGGGCAGCCCGTCCCCCCGTCCCGCCCCGTCCCGCCCCGTCGGCAGTGCGGCGCCGGTGCCGGTGTGATGGCGGTGGCCGCGCAGCTGCTCCGCGGGGCCGTCCGCAGCCCGCCCGCCCTTCGTGTCGCCGCAGCGGCGGGTCGGCGGGCGCTGGGCTCCGCGCCACCGGGGCTGGAGGCCGGTCGGGGGGGTCGGCGGGCCGCACTGGCGGCGGTGGGGGCGCTGGGCGGGCTGGCGTTGGGGCTGTGGCGGTGGCAGCAGGCCGCGATGGCGGCGTCCGAGGAGGAGGAGGAGCAGCAGCTGCGGCAGCGGTTCATGGCGCCGCCGGTGAGCGGGCTGCGGGAGCTGCGGCGGCGGCGGCGGGAGCTGCGGAGCCGCATGGAGCTGCTGCTGATGGAGACACAGGCGGAGGTGTGCCGGGCCCTGGCCGCGCTGGACCCCGGCGCCGCCTTCGCCGTCGACACCTGGGAGAGGAAGGAAGGTACGGGGCGAGGCGGGGGGTCGCGGGGGTCACCCCGGGCTCGGTCAGCTCGGTCGGGCGCGGGGTGACCCTTGGCGTTGGCAGGCGGTGGCGGCGTCAGCTGCGTGCTGCAGGACGGCGACGTCTTCGAGAAGGCGGGTGTGAACGTGTCCGTCGTGTTCGGGCTCCTGTCCGAGGAGGCGGCGCGGCAGATGCGAAGCCGAGGGAAGTCTCTGAAGGCCAAGGACGGTAAGGTGGCCGGCGGGGAGGAGCGGGACCTCGGGTCGGGGTGCACTCACTGCAGCGTGCGGGTGCTCTGAAAGTTGCCCAGCCTTTGAGCAGAACGCGGGAGAGGCTGCACTGATCAGTGCCCGAGGGGCTCATTTGGATCATGGTGGCTTTGAAACCATGACGGGTGGGCTTTCCCATCCCTAAAAAGCTGAGTATTGGAGTGCTTCTCCCACACTCTTACTCCCTTAAAACATGTACTGTAGGCACAGGTTGTTCCTGGACGGCGCAGGAGTCGCGTACCTCAGAGCTGGAGGGAGGGAGAGAACCAGAAAGTCCCGAAGGCTAAGGGGGATTCAACCCACATTTGTGTAGCAAAGGGTAGCTGGGAGGGCTGGGGGTGGTGGAAAGCCTTAGCAGCACCTTATGTTTTAAGTGGTCTTCATCTAATGGGTGCTCTAACACACTGTAGCATTTTAGGACAAATACTGAAGAAAGCATTTAGTTGCGTGCACGGAATATGGGGATGAGAAGTCAACTGCACGTTGATTAATAATTATGGTGACCCAACACGAGAAGGTTTCTCGTAGTGGAACAGAAGCTTGGAACCTAAGGAAAAACAGCAATGTTCCTTAAATGAAAATAAATGAAGTTATTATTACTATTTTTTTTTTTTTCTGTGCATCTTTTTATCTAGGGAAGCTGCCTTTTTGCGCCATGGGTGTGAGCTCCGTTATCCATCCAAAGAACCCTCATGTTCCAACCATGCACTTTAACTACAGATACTTTGAAATTGAAGAAGCAGACGGTAAGAATTTTAATCCAGTGAAGTACATATGAAATTTGTGACTCTACACGAAGGGAGCATGAACGCGTGACTAGGGTAGGAGGTTAAGAACCATTCCGGGTTTGTTCCCAGCTGTGCCAGGAATCTGTTGTGTAGTGCTGGGTCTCAGTCTCTGGGCCTTTGTTGGTGCGTTTGGAAAATTAGCACAATGGTAAAGAGGTTTGCAGTTGTACTTTTTGCAGAGTACACCGGGGGGTTCAGGTTTAAGTCAAAATGTAGGAGGTTATAAATATATGTAGAACATATTCAAAGAAGCAATTCTAGACTTTAGTAGAAGAAAGGCTTGTGAAGGACTGATAAGCATTCTGGTCAGGATGTACCTTTCTCTCAGAAGCTGGAGGGACGCACTGTTGGAAACATCAGTCTCTATCTGCATTGTGCCTTTTTTCCCCTGAGTTCCTGCAGTTTGCTACTCTCAGAAGCAGGACTCTGGGCTAGGTGGTCAAACGCTGAGAGCCTGTGTGTACCTTCTGACAGTGTGTGTACTGTCAGAAGCTCACAGAGTTTTTTATCAATTATTTTGCCAGAGCATTATGGATCATTTCTAGTCAGTTCCTTCCCTGGATTTAATAATGATGTTCCCTGTCTTTGGCATGCAGTAAAATGTTTTTGGATTCTTGAATAGGAGTTGCCAGTCCATCTCATGAAATTGAAATCCTGTAGTCAAAGTCAGTGGTCCAAAACACTGAACAAATAGTTTCCACTGCTTTGAAATTTATTTCATGTTTTTTCCTGAAGTCACTGGTCATTGCACTACCTCAAACTCAAGATTCTTCTTGATGGATATTTAGGAACACCACTGAGTAATGACTTTGTTTTCTATTGTAAAAGTAGTTATTGGTCTTGATGAACCACTCGCAATGTATTTCTGTTTGGAAGTTTGAAAGAATAATGCAGCTGCTTGCCTCTCTCCTACAGGAACTAAACAGTGGTGGTTTGGTGGTGGGGCTGACCTCACTCCGACTTACTTGAATGAAGAGGATGCTGTTCATTTCCACAAGACTCTGAAAGAAGCCTGTGACAAGCATGATCTGAAGCTCTATCCCAAGTACAAGAAATGGTATGTGGGGAGGGCTATGCTTGGGCTACTTTTGTGGGAGCAGAGGTTCTGCTGCCTTTGGGAAAGTATCAGCCTATCCTAATGAAAATCAGCAAATGTGCACTGAAACAAAACGTAGTCTAAAGCAGTCTCTTATTTACAGAAGCCTGAGATTTTTCAAATCAGAGGGCTGACAACTAGGATCATAAGTCTATAGCCCAAATAAAACCCACGCTGACTCTACAAGGTTTTGTAAGCCACAGACTAGTCTGTGAAGTTTGAAAAGAATTCCTTTTGGCCTCTGGTGTTAAACTAGGATGAGACTTTTGCCCCACGGACTTGCACTAATTCTGCTTACAACGAACTCGTGGTAAATGTGCATGACCTTAATGTAAGCTCTTGGGCCAGCGCTGCAGTTCTGAAAATCCCACTCCAGTTTTTCTGCTTTCAGTCTGACTTTCACTATCTTGGGTTTTTTTTGCCAGGTAGGTAAAGGAGCTTGTCCTTAATGTTGAAGCTTCCTAGTTTTGATGGAGCTGTACTTTTTTTCCAGTGACACATTCACTCAGAGTTCAACAGCGTATTGTCTAAAGAAGAAAACTTTGAATGCTCTTGAGCTGACAGATAGAGGTGATGGGATCCTTCACTGTTCAGTGAGAGCTTACTGCTCTGTGTCTGATAATCTTATCTGCTACAAGCTGTGGTATCCAGGCAGGTGGAGTTACCCTTTTGTAAACTACCAGGCCTTGTCTGAGGATAGGAGATAAAGTGGGTGTTGTAGCTGTGCTGTGGAACACTTAGTAGAGAAGCACATCTTACACCCTTAAGACTACAGTCTTGTTCTCTGAGGAGTTTTTGCATGGTAGTTCAGAGCATCTGCTTTAATGGTCAGGCTGTGTGCAGTGTAGGTAGGCTGGCAATGCTGAAGGGGGTTGGAGAGAAGGAAGCCTGTTCTTAGTCTGAGGGCAGCTCAGGGCAGGACTGATTATGTTCCCCAGGCAAACGCAGTTTTCTCAGTCTTGGCATGAGTGTTTGCTGTAGGCAGCAGCTGTGCAGGGGCCTGTGGTTCTCGCTGACAGGAGCAGTGTGAATCTGCTGTGAGCTTTATTAATTAGCATTGCCCCTTTTCCCACCTTTCTCAACCATAAAATCTCTTCTTAGGTTTGCCACGCTGCCCTCCTGATCTAGGTTTAAGACTTTTGTCAGGCTTGTTCTCTTTTGCATTTCTGACTCAGCCTTTTTTCCTAACTCTTCCTGCTGCCATAAAGTAAAAAAGCTGATCATCCCAGTGAATAAAAAAGTAGCTTCAGTTATCTGTTACATCTGCACGTCTCTCCTGCTATGGCCATGCCATTTATATCGCTTGAGAACAGCAACTGTGGATGGATGCATGTAGGGAAAACTGGGGCTATAGGAAGGAAAGGTTTCCTTGCTATTGATGGTTTCTGCTTCTTCCTTCCCTTCCATTTCTTCCCCAGGCAAAGACTTACAGGGTATGGCTGCCCAAGTGAACTACTATAAGCAAGGTAGGGTGTGGATACAATGAATCAGCTAATTTATAGTAATTGCACGCCTACATACTTCCAGTAAATACAAGAGATAAACTGCCTCCCTATTGTAGGATAAGCTGTTGTTACTCCTTCATATACTCAGCCATGAGCTGTGGAAAGCCACTGCTAGAATGCCTCCATCTTCCAAGTTAAACTATGGAAAAGCCTTTTTCCAAGGAAGGCTGCGTCACTTTTGACTTTTCCTTAAGTGAGATTGGCTTTCTTATCTGGTATTGGGTTTTTATATTCTTTTAGTTTTGGTACAGAAAATCAGTTCTTTTACTAGAATGGCAAAAAGAATAAAGAGACTCTCCTCCAAGTTTATTTTGAGTTAATCTGAAAGCCATATAAATAATTTGGGATCTACATATAATTCTGGTAATGAAATCTGGAAAGGCCTCTTAGGATGAAGCTTTGAAATCAGGTGTCCCTCCTCCGTATAGGAGGAGGATATGGACTGGATCACTCCGCATGGAAGCATCTGCCATGGTGTTTGAGTGTTACATGTCCCGGGACTGTGTGGCAATATGTAGCTTTGCAGAGACTGTTTAATCAGAGCTTTTTCTGTAAGTGCCTCACCATGTTTCTCTAAATATTGTGGACCATATTAATAATCATCCGCCGCTTCTTCTAGGTGCGATGACTACTTCTATATCGAGCACCGTGGTGAACGAAGAGGGATTGGAGGCATATTCTTTGATGACCTGAACTCTCCCTCCAAGGAGGAAGTATTCCAGTTTGTGAAGAGTTGTGCCAAAGCTGTTGTGCCTTGTTACATTCCCATTGTGAAAAGGCACTGCCATGACTCCTTCACACCAGAGGAAAAGCTATGGCAGCAGCTTCGGAGAGGACGGTGAGTACTGACAGAACAAAAGAATACATGGGCAGTGGCTTACACTGCTGAGAAAAAAATGAGGTGGTTCTGGATGGTGACAGGTTTATGTCCTGTTGTGGTGTGGGCTAAGTTTGCGTGAGCACTCCAGAGCTTGCCAGAGAATCTCAGCATTTTTGTGCACAGAACGCTAGATTGCCAAGAAGGGTGCAAAGGTACTAGCACACCCTCATCTTTGTCTCCCACTCGCCCATGTTGCAGCATAAGCAACCCATACAAAATGCCACAGTTTCTCTCCAACTCCTTCAAAAACCAAGAGAAGCTACTGCTTTGTAACAGGCAAAGAGGGGTGTGTGTGTGCTTGGTGTTCTGAACCCTGCCCTCTTCTGCAGCCCAGTGATATGGGCTATAGCACTGCCCTGTGACGTGAGGAGCAGAGGGTGAGGCAGTCATGCATCCTACTCACTAATGAAGCTAAACCCCAGAAAGTCATTAAGGAGCTGTACCCAAGAGTACTTTCAGCTTCTTATGTGCATACTTATTCCATCTGATCTTGGCATCAAAATGAAGACACAGTGAACTCTTCGTAAAGGAATAAAGATACAGAGGGTTTTTTTCTGGCATGGTCCAAATTCACTGTAACTTAAGATTTTGGAGGATGCTTATTAACATGAATGACTGTTAATGCTGCATTGGTAGAAGCAGTTGTACTGCTTTCTCTACATCCTGTGATTGTGTAAGCCTGTGGAGAAATGAGAATACACGTGCTTTGGGCAGAACTAGGGAGTTATTTCTGCCTCTTCTGCAGAGAAATCTGTGAGAGTGGTGTAGAGAGCATGGAAGCATTGAAGGTGAAATCACTGGCCTGCAGCAGTTCCTCAGATAAGCATAACTGCTTCATTTGGTGGGATTGTTCGTGGGAGCGTTGGGCTTTCGTGGTCTGGCCTGCAGATGGGATTTAGCAAACCTGCAAAGACCATAAGGGGGAATAGCTTCTTTGAACTGCAGCCAGGACCAGCTCGCAAGGTCTGCTCATGTCTCTGGATCTGTTTGTAGGTTATTGGGCTAGATAAAGCTCTCCATTTCTGCAAATAGATAGGAGCTCCTACCTTCCTGTACCTCTGTTAAGTACTAGTACCTCAGTACTGGGTATTAAGGTAATCCTGCTGAATTGTCACTGCTCTGTTCCTATGCTGGGGGCAGAAACTCATCTATTCCAGCACTTACAAGTCCCAGCCAGCACTCTGAACCTGTCTGACTTCTGCTGCATTCCAGATGTCCTCAAGAAACAGAAAGTCTTGTTCTGACCTTGCTGCTTATGTGGCCTTCGGCATGGAGGACTGCACAGTGGAATTTTTCATGTGGTCATTTCCTGTGGTCATGGTTCCTTTAAGGCTCTTTTTAATGTCTGACACCAACACACAAAAGAGTTTAGCATAACCAAGCTAAACTTGGTCTCAAGCTTGCAAACAGGGTTGAGGCCTGGGAGAAATAAGCTAGCATAGTACCTACAGAATGCTCTCCTTTGAATAGTTTGTCTGCTCTGTTCTGTTACCTAAGGCCATTACTTCCTGTGCTTTGTGAAGTGGTGAGGTCACACCTGCATTCCTATGCAGAGGATGCTAGAGAACCCTGGGCCCCAAACCAGGGTTCATTCTGACACCCAACACAGTGGAAAGACAGGTTGGTTTTGTTTGGTATCTGCTGGTTGAAGAAGGCATGGCCAACTTCTGATAATAAACTTGTTTTTCTGTTGCATCTCTTCACTCCCCATAGGTACGTAGAGTTTAACTTGGTTTATGACAGAGGTACAAAGTTTGGCCTCCTGACACCAGGATCAAGAATTGAAAGCATTCTTATATCTCTTCCACTGACTGCAAGGTAAGGGCATAGTTACATGGAGTTGCAGGTAGGCATTGTTCTTAGTAAAATATTTTATAGGATTAAATCCTGGTGTCCAGTCTCTTAATAGTGGTTAGTTCGTGCCTGATACAAGAACTGTCCAAATATATGCAGATGCTTCTCTGGTGTGCTACACCCACCCAGTTGCCAGTACTGTATGGCCTAGATACTTTCTGACAAAACAGTGGTGTTTTTTGTGCTTAGTACCTCTTGATAGATTTCCCCTCCTTGCTCCATGGGGTTTTGTTTAGTAGCTCTTTGAAACCGTGTGAGCTTCTGGCTGTCCTGGCAAGCCTGTGGCAAGGAGTTCCCCAGTTTAATTGTGTGCTCTATGAAATAAGTGCCCCTCTGTTTTCTGCTTGCACCTGACGATTTCATTCAGCTTTTCAGTGAGTAACCAGATTTGCTTCCTGTTCATTTTCTCCATTGCTTGTTTTACAGGCTTCTGGTTTTGTCATTGCCTGTTTTACAGGCAGATAAGTCCTGCTCTTTTTAGTCTTTGTACAGTAGCTATTCCACACCTTTGATCCCATTTGTCACTTTCTCTAGGCCCAAGTTTTCTATGCCCTTTCTGAACTGGGGATAAGAAACAGACAACATAAGCTATGTGTATCCAAGATGCAGGTTGCTGCTGACTCAGTGCCATAATGATGTTTTAGTTCATTATTCCTTTCATAATTTTAATATGCTCTTTGTTGGTTTTGACTGCTGCTAAGCACTGAGCTGGCTTTTTCATAGAACTGTTATGATGCCAAGATCTTTTCTGGGCAATAAAAGTTAACCCAGTCTCAATGTGTATGTAACTTTTTGCTGTGTGAAGCATCACTCCAGATCAATCAACAGGGAATTTTACCTACTGTTTTATTGCCCAGTTCCTTGGCTCAATACTAACTTTTCAACTGCCTTTTTAGGTTTTAACCTATCTTGCTGTATCAGCAAATTCTGTCATTTACAGTTTACTTCCCCTTTTTAGGTTGCTTTTAGATATGCTGAGTAGCACAGGCCCTATCACAAATTTCATAAACTTCAATAGTGACCTACCTCCACTAGGAAAACTGACCTTTGCCTGCTACCCCAAACCCACGGAGGCAGTCCTGTTCTCACCATATAGCTTCATCCCGCTGCCAGCACATGTTGTGTTCCTGACCTGGTGGTGTAGCATGGTCCTATCTTTTGATTTCATTGCTGAGATGATCTGGTTTTGCTTGTTTCCATCAATGTAAATAGCATGCTTCACAGCATGAATGGGTCCTTCCTGGGGAAAAAAAAAAATGGAAAAAGATTGTACCCATCCCTTTGTGACCACTGACAGTTCTCTTCTTCTGTCATGCCTCTTTTAATGGCCTTTTCAATAAAAAGTGCTCCCTCATCACCTTTGATTTTAAAACCAAGATTCAACTTATAGGGCTTCCAGTCCAGTTTCTGGAAAAACTAGGTCTTGTGTCCTCACTGCCAGAATTGTCTGGCTTCCTGTTTTGCTCGTCTTCCTCATAATATAGTGTGTCACAAGAGACTGCTAAGAGATCTTTGCAAATAAACCTGCATACATTCTGGGGTAGGGGGCACTGGTCTTTCCTTCATTCTTCCAGCCTTGCCAGAAGTTGGGAAAAAGATTGAGCTAACGCTTCACCTGACTATTCTGGTGTTACTGTTTGGTTTTACTGAATTTAATGATTTTTAGCCATATCTGTCACCTGACCCAAGAGTATCAACTGTGTATGTAGCTTTTCATCCTCAGAAAAGGCAACTCGAGTCCAAGCACAGCCTGGTGTGGGAGAGGCAGCAGCCAGCTGGGCAGTCTGAGTGAGTTTCCCCTCTGCCTGCAGGTGGGAGTACATGCACACCCCTCCAGAGAGCTCCAAAGAAGCAGAAATCCTGGAGGTTCTGCGCAATCCCAAAGACTGGGTGCACTGATACAGATGGTGAACAAGATGGATTGCTTACACTGAGCCATTATGTGAAAGAACACGAACGCCTGCACACCAGCTCCTTCAAACTGCATGGCGTTTTAGTGTAGCTATTTATACTCTTACCTGGTGCCTTAATAATGCTGTAGGCTTGTTTATAACTTCCAAATATGTTAAGTCATTCTTTAAGATTGATGGGCTAATGTTATTACCCCCTGTTGATGTTGCCTTGTGAAGGACTGGTGATACCCTCACAGGACTACTGTGCATGCTTAGGAACTTCCTCAACTGCTGTGACTGCAAAATGGCCAACCACTGTAAAGTGGAGTGGAGTGAAAGTGTTATCTGTGCCTAAACAGCACTGTTTACTCTTAGAAAATGTTGGGATGTTTGAGAAATACCTTTTTTTTTAAAGAATAAAGGGAATAGTGGGTACGATTAAAAAAAAAATTATTAAAAAAACCCAACTTAAACACTGCTTTCAGGAAGTTGTGAAAAATGTGGTGCTTAATCATGTATTTTGATGCTATCCACATTGACTTGGGGTGGAGGGGAAGGTTTTAAGATGTGCTGCTGAAGCATGATATGACTGATCAATAAGTGGGTGATTCTGGGTTGGGGTTCACTGTGTCACCTGATGAGAGCAGCAGGAGGATGGCTGTCCATTTTGAAGAGAAAAAGAATCTTTTCACATCAGGCATCTCAGCTGTCATCAAGATGTGATACCAACCTGCCTCGGGCCAGCTCCTTTGCCAGGGACAGCTCCAGATATGTCAGATGTTGCCCTGAGGGCCCCCAAAGAGCACTTCATGCTGATCCCACCCGTGCGTAGCACCGTGGATTGTTCTTTCCTCCCACCCCCGTCACAAACTTCATCGTGGACCTCGTAAGGAAAAGCAAGAGAGGAGGGGTCCCATAGTCCCTTGTCTGAGGAAAAGGTACAACTACCTCCCCGTCGGGGAATCGAACCCCGGTCTCCCGCGTGACAGGCGGGGATACTCACCACTATACTAACGAGGAGTGAGGTAGGGAAACTCTTGCTTGTCGTTGTGACAAGGGATGGCACCACCTCTGCCGTGTTCACGCCGTCTGCAGTTAAATGGGATGAAATCATTAAACCTTAAAATCCCACTCAGTAAAAGCCAGCGATCGCCTAACCTCCAAGAGGGAGGAGGGGGAAGGGAAAAAAAAAAAAAAAAAAAAACAACACAAAAAAAAAAAAACACCAACTGGCCCGTACGGGGATCGAACCCGCGACCTTGGCGTTATTAGCACCACGCTCTAACCAACTGAGCTAACCGGCCGCTACCTCAAGCACTCCCCGTCTGCACGCAGCTCACGCGTTCCCACCGGGGGGAAGGGGCAGGGGGCGACACACGGGACGGGACGCGCCGCGGGTGGAACCACTGCCGGGAGCTACCTCCCGGGCGCGCCGCGCCCGTTGTCTCTGGGAGCTGCGACAGAGCAGCGCGGGAATTAACCGGGACGACGACGACGACACGAAGACAAGAGCCACCCGCGGGCCCCCACTCGCCCTCCGCGAGCCGCCATTTGCCCTCGACACGCGGCCTTTCTTCAGGCCCCAGCACCTCAGGGTGGCGAGGTGTCCCACCGCCATACCAGCTGTCCTGAGAGGAAAGAGTGAACCTTTCCCCAGCTACAAAGCCAGTCAGATCGCATCTAAAACCGTGGCGTTGTGTAAAAACATACAGAAAATACATAGGAATTAAATACCTGTGAGCCTGTGAAAAGGTTGTAAAGGAGGAGAACATCATCCAACCATGAGCCCCTTGCTTCACAGACTGTCAACCTGAGTGCTGAGTTCCTCAGTTCTCCTCTCATTTGCCACCAACACCACCTATCATAAAATACATTTAAAAAAATAACACGTTAGGAAGACAAATAATTAATTTGAACACACAGTCCATCAGAAATCTGCTATAGAATGCTAGTGCTTCACAATATCACAAGAGTTTGCAGGATTGCAGACTGCACAGAATCATATCAGAAAGACATTTGTACATTTTACACAGGTTACAATAAGCAGAACTGTTTGCTCTGCAGGCCACAGACTGTATATTATAATTAGATTATGTGTGAAGGAAGAAGCTACAGATTTTCAAGGCTGAGAGGAGTGTTAACACACTTATGCTTGCAGCAGTTGCTTTAGAGGATCCTGAAAGCTGCTGGTTAGATTAAGGTAGTCTGAAAGAATGCTGACTACATTACTGCTTTCCTGATAAAGAAATGTTGGAAGATTGTTTCAACCATACAGGAGGCTCAAGGGTTAGTTCTAGGGCCAGGGCAGACTCGAGGTGCGTGTGGTGTCTGCTGGGCCAGGCAGCCCCCCCAGGGCAGGGGGAGGACGCTCACAACCCCTGAACTGCTCTGCTACAACCTACCATCTCAGCCAGGCTGGATAGAGCCCTGTCTGTAGGTCAGGATGGGCAGCCACCAAGTCTTAGCACAACCAACAAGCTGGGTGAGCTGTGGGACAGCTGCAGGGATCATCTTCTTCACAGGGCACACCACTTCCTGATGGCCACCGTGATGGGGGCCATGACAGCAGCTTCCTGATGTCACAATCTACCTCCCTGCTTCTTGTCGGGGTAGTGCCAAGGAGACTGGGAACAAGCAAGACCCAAACAAGCAGAGGGGAGCGGCTGCTGTCCTTCAGGTGGCAAACCAACAAGGCTGTTGGCTGAACCATGAACCAGACCATCGGGCTTGGCAGGAAAAGGCAGCGGATGAAGAGGGACAGCTGGGACATCATGTCTTCCGGGGGCCCAGACAAAGGACCTCATGGCAACACTCCCCACTCTAGTGAGACCCCAGGACTACTACCTGCTCTTGGTTTTTCAGGTGGGTAGCGATGATATTACCAGGAGAAGTCCAAAATCAATGAAGAGCGATTTCAGGGCCTTGGGGAAACGGGTTAAGGGGTTGGGGGCACAAATAGTGCTCTCCTACATCCCTTCAGTTGTGGGGATGGATGAGGAAGATTACAGGAGAACTCAACAGATTAACTTGTAGCTTCAAGACTGCTGTTACCAGCAGGGCTTTGGATTTTTCAATCATGGGTTGGTATACAGGGCACCAGAGTTTTTGGCAACAGCTGGGATGTGCCTGTCCCAGAGGGGGAAAAGGATCTTGGGGCAGGAGTGAGCTGGGCTCATTGAGAGAGCTTTAAACTAGATTGGAAGGGGGCAAAACTGGAACTCCCAGACATAAACCTCAGGGCAGATGGCCAGAGTTCGTCAGCTGTTGTGCCAGCGACAACTCTCACCCTGCCATCTCAGTGGAGGAAAGGGATGGAGACGTCCAGCACAACAAAGATGCAAGGGATATGGATGGATCGGTAACCATGGCAACACCTGTGACAGCTCAGGCTGGAATTAAGACCCCTAAATGCAAAAAGGTGCTGGGGACATCAGCCCATCTGAAGTGCATGTATACCGATGCACACAGCAAACAGGAGGAGCTTGAAGCTGTGATGAAACAGGAAAATTATGATGTCATGGCTATCACAGAAACACGGAGGGATGTCTCCCATGACTGGAGTGCACCAACTCATGGCTACAAGCTCTTTAGGAGGGACAGACAAGGCAGGCGAGGCGGTGGAGTCACGCTGTATGTCAGGGACTGTTATGATTGCTTTGAGTACAAGTGTAGTGAAGACAGGGTAGAGTGTCTTTGCATTAGAATCAGGGGGAAGGCCAACAGGGCAGATGTTGAGGTAGGAGTCTACTATAGGCCACCCAACCAGGACAGAGAGGTGGATGAGATATTCTATAGGCACTTAGGAGAAGTCTCACAATCACTTGCCCTTTTTCTTGTGGGAGACTTGTAACTTCCTAGACATCTGCTGGAAATACAACACGGCAGAGTGGGACCGGCCCAACCAAGATGATTCTGTGATCTTTGACAT